>NC_056538.1:9732500-10943750 GCF_910596095.1 Thunnus maccoyii
CATTTCTGAAGACAATTATTGCCAGAGTAAGTCAAAGTAATAAGAGATATTCTGTCTGATCATTCAACCACCTCAGTTAATGGTACATTCATCAATTCAAAAACCCATAGTTCAAAAGTCATGCACACCACCAGAATGAGCAAGAGAATATAGAAAAACCAACCAGCTGCACTTCACTGCAGCAGCTTGACTGTCTTGTCATTAATTTACATTTCTTTCAACCAGTCTATATACAGACTGACATAGTTCAGGCCTGTTGTGAACTATGTTGACAGTTCAGATAGTTCAGGCCTGTTGTGTCATACCATAGTACTCCAGCATACATAAATGACTTACTGATGAGGAGTATCGTTACTAAACCACAAGACTGCTGAATCTCTTACTAAATGTGTTACTGAATGTTTTGGAGTATTTTATAAATGGCATTTGATGGCATTTATCTAATTTATAAATATAAGTTTTGGAAACAAGAAATTTGGACTTTTCTAATCAGTTGTTCATGTAGAAATTGCAGTTCATCCTCAGACTGTTTCCACTAACAACTGATTAACTGTGCAGGTGGTTACACATTACATGACATAGAAATAACAGTAAATATAAACACAGGAACATCCCTGGACACAATGTGTAGAGGTTTAGAGGAGGACTGGGTTCAGACTGAGCTGTTGGGTATGTTGAATCAAAAATGTGCAACAAATGACAAGCAAGCCAAGGTGGAGGAGAGAGGACACTGGGACAGTAAGGTGGAGTTCCTCCTGGCTGTAGCGGGAAATGTTGTCGGCCTGGGCAATGTGTGGAGGTTTCCATACCTGTGCTACAAAAACGGAGGGGGTAAGCAAATATGTCCATCACTGTTTGTGCCTCAAAAACTGTAATACAGATATGCATTGTTATGTAATTTGTACATTCAGGTGCATTCCTGGTGCCATATCTGGTATTTGTGGTGACCTGTGGTGTACCCCTATTCCTGCTGGAGACCACCATGGGCCAGTACACCCAGGAGGGGGGCATCACCTGCTGGAGGAAGTTATGCCCACTGGCAGAAGGTATACTGTTCAGGACTTGAGTATTGCAGAGTCTTGGCGTTACTTTTAGTTTCATTATGGAGCTGTTTCCCACAATCTGGGGGGAAAAAGCAATTTGGGCACAGGATAAATGGAGGAAGTCAGCTTTGTTGTAACGTTTCTGTATAACTAAAAGTACTAAATCTGGCTCTGCAGGTATCGGCTATGGCGGGCAGCTGATCCTCCTCTACAGCTGCATGACCTACATCATTATTCTGTCCTGGGCTTTGCTCTACCTGGTGTTCTCCTTCAGCTCACAGCTCCCCTGGTCCAGTTGCAACAACTACTGGAACACAGGTAAAAGTGCACACAGTCTATTGATGAATTATACATCAGCAGCTCTGTGAATTTTAACAAGGTCGAAAAGGGGTTAATGATTTTATATCAAGCAAATGAATAACATTTTCATTTAAACACACGTTATGATAAAAATTAAAGAAAATGCCTTCTTCTTTACAAGTAACATTAAAATCTTTTTTCTAAAGAATTATCTGTGTGTTTTTTAACCTTACAGGCGCATTGAGAAACATTTTCTATTCATGAGACGATGGAACAAAACCACAGAATAAAGCACATTATGCCTTTATGCCAACAACTGTGACATGCATAAAAGTTTTGCCCGATGCATTTCACTGTCACAAACAAGGCAAAACACCCAATGAAAACATTTCTCTTTTTTTCTCACCTATCAGAACACTGTGTAGACTTTTCAACAAGAAATAACACCTTTGAATGGACCAACCACACAGACACAACCTCTGCTGCCACAGAGTTCTGGGAGTATGTCTATGTACATTATAATAAATTATTCCTCTAAATTCAATTTAAAACTTGGTCTAATTAAAAATAAATACATTTCACTTGACATTTCATCTAAGAAAAAAACAAGTCTCATAAAATATTTTGTTCTTTTTTATCTTTTTTTCCATGTAGACATCGGGTGCTAGGTATCTCAGGGGGGATTGAGGAGATAGGCAACATCAGGTGGGAGATGCTGTTGTGCCTTATCACTATGTGGGTCACCTGCTACTTTTGTGTCTGGAAAGGGGTCAAGTCTACAGGAAAGGTATAGCCTATAAGCCCTAAATCTGCAGTAGATGTGTATACAGTACACATTACAAATACCTGAACAGTCACCTTTCCCCCCAGGTGGTGTATTTCACTGCTACCTTTCCCTATGTGATGTTATTAATTCTTTTGATTCGTGGACTCTCTCTTCCTGGGGCTCTACAAGGAGTGGTGTTTTATCTTCTGCCCGAACCCTCACGACTCACAGACCCTCAGGTAGTAGACCGATGATATGCTGTTTATATACTGTAGATGCACAAAATGTACTCACTGTTTCTTTATTGGAGCAGGTGTGGATGGAGGCTGGGGCTCAGATCTTCTTCTCCTACAGCGTGGGTGTGGGCTCCTTAACTGTACTCGGCAGCTACAACACTTACAACAACAACTGCTATAAGTAAGTATTTGTCAGTGTGTGACTGGGCTTGATGCTTGAGGCTTTTCTGACAGATGCACCTAAAGACAACAGCTATTAACATTAAAATAACATATTAAAAAATGAATCATACATGCTGTATTTCTGTGTTTTGCAGAGACTGTCTGTGGCTGTGTTTATTGAACAGTGGCACCAGTGTTGTAGCTGGCTTTGCTGTCTTCTCTGTGCTGGGATTCATGGCTCATGAGCAGGGCGTTCCCATTGCAGAAGTGGCCGAGTCAGGTAACCAGAAATATTCAGAGAGATTCAACTGATGACAAAACATTGCATCACTTCTGGCAGATTCTTACAGTATGGTAACATGTTTTGGCCTGGCAGATGAGGCCTGTGGTGTGAGGTTAAGAAGAGTAACATTTGGTTTAAGATAAAAGCAGGTTCAGGAAAGAAAAAAAAGTGGTTTAACAAAAGTTAGGGAGAAATTAGAAAGTGATGAAAAAATGTTGACTAACCTTGTGCTAAGAATTCAAACTACAATTTCCAAGGTCTCAAGCTCCTATTTTGCTTTTTTTCGACATTTTGTCACCACATGACCTTCATTATACAGTGGTGTTTCACTAGGATCCTACACTCCCAAGTATCATGCGAGTAGGCTGGCTAATTCATGATGGGTAAAATCTTTGCTGCCATCTTGAGGACGACCACAGACAGAACAAGCACAGTAACAGTTCCTCTGCCTCAAATCAGTGTGAGCAGGCACACAGTTGGTTGACACAGCAGTTACATTGCATGCATTCCTGCTCTGGTATGCAGTGGGACACCCTTGTATCGCTGCTGAGTCTAGCTGGCAAGTTTTGGGTGTGATCATGGGACTATGCTTGGCGTTCAGGGACTTTGGGTGGGTCTGTGCCGGGGTTTTCCAGCTCATTAGCATTAGTACAGTTCTCTGGTTGATTGCCAGGTGGTCTTGAGATATATTAATTGTATTCTGTAAGCTTATTCGTTTTTTAAAAAAAATTCACTTATTCCCCTATTTTTGTCCCACACTTCATTTTAATCTTGATCCAACCAAAAAGTGTGAATAAAATCTATAAATGATCATTGAAATGATCATTGAAGGTTTTTCCTTAGAGTTTGGGCTGTGTTGTACTTCTGTGTTTCTCTTCTTCCACACTCGCTCCTTCGTTGTGTAAATTAAAAGCATATAGAGGGTGACCAGTCTCGCATCCCTTCTCACTCTCTTGTTCTCCAGGTCCAGGCCTGGCGTTCATTGCATACCCTCAGGCTGTAGCCATGATGCCCCTGCCTCAACTGTGGTCCATCTGTTTCTTTGTCATGCTCATTCTCTTGGGCCTGGACACACAAGTAAGATATGCATAAACTCCATTTGGAAACATACATTTATATTTGGAAATGTACTTATTCTGTCTCGTCTTCTCACTGTGCAGTTTGTCGCAATGGAAGTGGTGATGACATCCATCATAGATATGTTTCCCACAGTGATGCGCAGGGCAGGCAGACGAGAATACTCTCTCCTCCTTTTCTGCCTCACATGCTTCTTCTCTCAGCTTGTCATGATCACTGAGGTCAGTATGGAGGGTTATATTTACATTTATTATTTATTACGCCAGTATGGCTATGTATTGCTGCCAAAGAAAATTATATGACCTTTTTTAATTCAAAGATTTCTCAATGTAAGAAGATACTTTCAGGTTATAATGACATTTTTCTTATTAAAACATAATAGTTGATATACTGAAATAATGTTAAATAAAATAGGCAGGAATATGCTTCCATATGTCTAAGATTGACATCTACAGTAAAATAAAGTAAACCCATGTCACATGAATGTCTCGGCTGTTGTCCCCAGGGAGGGATGTATGTGTTCCAGTTGTTTGACTACTACGCTTGTAATGGCGCCTGCATCCTCTTTCTCTGTGTGTTTGAAACCCTGGCGCTGGGATGGATATTTGGTGGGTATGCTGTTTTAAAGATACTCCAGTGATTTAGTGTTAGACTGCCGTAAAGTTTGCAGAGACAGAGAGAGATTTTAAAAAGAATTATAAAAAGCAGCAGAAGCTGCGTTATCCTGACTTTTACTCCCTAAAATGGGTCAACTTAAAAAAAAAATGCTTGATCCTTAAAGCTATAATATGAAATTGACTTTTATCCAGTTTTAAGCCACATTTTAAGACAAACTTTTTTTAAACTATATCTTTTAACTGGATGAAAGATTTTAGTCATCGATGGATCTAAATTTATCAGAGAAACAAGCTGTCTTTAATTTCCCTTAATGCAACCAATTTCATTTTTTGTCCTTGTCTGGTAACACACATCATTCAAAATTCTCACCTACAGATTGTAATACAGGCTTTCTGTTATTTGTAGAAAAGTCTTTGTGTCCAAGCTGAAATAAACCTGATGACATCACCCTAATGACATCATCAGGGTTATTTTCTCAGACTTGACAAAGCCACCCCAAGGCTACACAAGACTTCGAATTACACCAAGTTTTTCACAAACATTATATAGTATTTATCCAACCTCATTTCCTATCCAGGGGCAGAGCGGATATATGGCATCATAGAGGACATGACAGGTGTGCACGCCAATTTGTTCTTTAAAATCTGCTGGCTCTACCTCACTCCACTGGTCTCACTGGTGAGTTGGGCTTTCACTGTTTGAGCCTCTGGATCACAATACAAACAACACCTGGAGACAGTAACACATGCGTGCAAAATCCAAGATCATCTACAAGAAATATCCTTTTGTTTTCTCAGGGCTCATTTATATGTTCTCTTGTGGAGTACCAGCCTTTGACATTTAATCGCTGGTATGTGTACCCGGCCTGGGCATACGTGTTGGGTTGGGTGCTGGCCCTCTCCTCCATCCTGCTGGTGCCAGGATGGGCGCTTTATAAGCTGAGCACTGGAACCGGCACCCTCAGTCAGGTGGGACAACTGTGTAACTGATTGTGCAAATGAACTCAAGAAATGGCATGGTATATCTGTCATAAAATAAAGGAATTATATATTTTCTTATTCTAATCATTTTTTTGCGTGCTCCTAAGTAATGACAAGGTTTCATAATATAATAATCCAGCTTCAGTGGACAGAATCCTTCCATCAGCTGCAGGTTAAGACCTCACAAAATGATTCATTCATGAGTCACTTTCCCTTGAAATCAACCGTTTGCAAAATATTAACTAATACATGGAATTTGAGTATGTGCCAATACAAAGCAAAACAGCAATAACGATGTGTGGTCAAACAGATTTTTATCATCATACTTGTATACTCCCATATACACTTCAAGAAGCCCAGCACGATGACTCAGGCTTATTACGAAATGTCAAAAAAGATTTCAGATAAGTCACGATTCACTACCCATCAACAAGAGGGGTATAAATTGTTAGGAATATTTTAGTTCGTATTGTTTTCATGGAAATATGATGTAGGATGGAGGGCCTTTAAAAGATTAAACCTGAGAAATAGACAACATCACACTACTACTACTACTACTATTAAAGGGGAACTATTATGCTTTTACTCATTTTCAGTTATATTTATAATGTTACAATGTTGACTGTTCAGACAGCATCCTTCCATCAGGTGCAAGTTAAGACCTCACAAAATGATTCATTCATGAGTCACTTCCCCTTGAAATCAATCATTTGCAAAGCATTAATACATGGAATTTGAGTATGTGCCAATACAAAGCAAAACAGCAATGAAGGTCTGTGGTCAAACAGATTTTTATCACCATACTTGTATACTCCCATATATGCTTCAGATACAATGACTCAGGCTTATTACGAAATGTCAGAAAAGATATTCAGTGTCATTGGTGAATATTTCTCTCTATTTGTTAGCGTTTCCATCACCTGTGCCAGCCCAACATGGACTTCTCATTGACCCGAAAGAGGGAGGCTGAACTGCAGCACATCAGAGAGGAAGACCTGGAACGCTTTGCCACTAGTTGATACTGTATGAAAGCTTTCCTAATCCTGTATTCTGCAACAACTGCAATTTGTTTTCAAGATTTGGCACTAAGTGTGCTGGTTTCATTGAATGTGATATGCTGCTCTGCTTTCCTCATGCAAATCTAAAATCCGGTGGTCAAAGAAAAACTGGACTTGTATTATTTTAACTATATCATATACTGATCATGGATGCTGCATTTGTAAAGAAAAAATGTGATATCATTGCCAGTGTTGTGGAAAAGTTTATCAAAAGTTTTAGTCACATCATAATCACCTTCCTATTCCTATTTTTATCTACAATTTAGAGTGAAAAACAACTGAAAATTGTATATTGAAAAACATGTAAAATTCAACAAATCTGTGCAAAAATACAGTTGAAATTCCAATTATAGACATAAACTGGAAATATATTAATAGAAAAAAATAAAAAACTCCTTTTTACTACAGTCTTCCTGACAACAGTGTACTTATTATAATTTTCTATTCATAACAAAATGACTCATTTCTTTCAAAGGCAACACAAAGTGCAGAGAGTTTTCTCTGTTACCATGGAGCCCACTGGAAACTGAAACTATTGCATGGCGCCCAGGTGCAGAAGACAGTTGAGCACATACATGTACTTCTCACATGTGCATCACAACCTTGGTGTCTTTTTTCAGTTTCCATGGTAGCAGCTGGACTAATGCAAGGTTATGTAAACTCACTGCTCACTGTAGAGACTACCATCATATGAGACTCAATTTGAAAAAAAAACACATGATACATGATAAGTCATACATGGCTTTATTTAAAAACCTTAAAATTGTGGAAAAATACACAGTATAAACAAACCACTTTGAATTTCAGAAATGTGTGTATTCTTGGCACTGCCATCTGTCATGAGCACAAGCACAAATAAATGCAAACCATACACATATCACATGCATAAAACCACTGAATCAACATACGTTTATACTGTCAACAGCAGAACAGATGACCACATAACACCACCAAATAGAGATGTAAAACAAGAAATAAAGAACTGAAAATGGACAACAGAACTGTTGCATGAGAGTAAATGGTAACTGATTGATTACCTGTGTTGAATTGATACAGTATGTTGGATTTGCTTTCATTATAATGACACGTGTACTGATTTTGTGAACTGAGTAAAAAGATTAGGACAGCATGATAACCTGCGTGGTGATGTGCCCTGGCTAGGGAAAAAATCAAGTGAAAAAGGAGTTTTTAAGGCTTTGTTGAAGAGTATTTGGATGAAAGGCTTGACAGCGCTCCAGTGTAGCGCAGTCTGTGATGTTACAGAAACATCCTCTCTGAGACGTTAAGTTCCCACTTGTGCTACCAGCTTCCTTAAGGTGCCATTTTTCCACAAGCTTTTCTATTAAGTGGTGTCTTGAAGGCAGTGGTCTTCCATGTTGGACTGCTGGCTCTCTCTCAGGTGAAGTAGGTTATTAGAAACCATTTCTCAGCATTTATCTACCAGGAGATTTATATATCTTTTCCCTGAATGAAGTTGGTCTAAGGTGACAGAAAAAAGACTGACTGAACTGATAAAATATACTGTAGCTGTAGTTCATCACTGTATTATAATAATTATAATAATAATGATAATAAACTTTATTTATATAGCACCTTTCTTAACAATGTCATGAAGTGCTTCACAAATGGATAAATACAGTGAGACAAAAATATGAATAAAAACAATGAAATAAAATAAAATTCACGCATAGATAAAAAGAATGTCTTAAGAAAAGATTTGAAAGCAAGATTTAGCAAACCTAATCTCAGCAGGTGAATTGTTCCAGAGTTTGGGGGCCTGGACTGCAAAAGCCTGATAGCCCTTAATCACCAGTCGGACTCTGGGAATGACCAGAGAGACACTATCAGCTGGTCTAAGAGTGTGCCCAGGCTCATAAGGGGTTAATAGATCTTTAATATGATTGTAAAGGCTTGAAGGTCAACAATAAAGTTTTAAAATCAATGCAAAGATGAGCGGGAAGCCAGTGCAGGAAGGCCAGAATTGGAATTATATGATCTTGTTTTCTTGAACTTGAGCATTTTGAACCAATTGAAGGCAATAGAGGGAAGCCAGAGTAATACTTGTGTAAAGTGCATTACAGAAATCTAGACTAGAAAAAAATAAAGACATGGACAACCCTGTGTAAATCCTCAAATGATAAGAGTGATCCAATTTTTGAAACTGACTTTAGTTGAAAGACACATGACTGAACAACCTCCTTTACTTGGTTATCAAAACAAAGGCCAAAATCAAATAGAACACCCAAATTTCTTGTGGTTGGCTTATTGTTATGTGATACTACTTCAACATTGCAGACTATCTGACTGAAAGAACTGGGTGTGGCAAACAAGATGATTTCCGTTTTGTCATCAATAAGTTTGAGGAAGTTTTGAGAAGTCCAGCAATTGATATCAGAAAGGCAGGCAGTAAGTTGGGTTAGGCTGCTGTGATTAGTGGATTGTAATAGGACATATGACCAGGTGTTGTCAGCATAACAATGGTACTCTACATTATGTTTATTGATGACCTGGCCCAAGGGCAGCATATAAACGGAGAACAGTAACGGACCCAAGATTGACCCTTGAGGAACGCCATGAGTGAATTGGGAAACAGAAGATGGGAAATTTCCAACAACAACAGAAAAGGTTCTATTAGACAGATAGGAGTGTAAGAAGTTGGGAGCAGACCTTTTTAAACTTTTGAAACTAAGTTTCAAGATGCTGTAGAAGGATGGAGTGGTCTACTGTATCAAAGGCCACACTCAAGTCTAGCAAGACCAGAATGGAGCTTTCACCTTTATCTGCAGCATGGGGTAAGTCATTTGTCACCTTAACTAAGGCAATCTCAGTACTGTGTAGAGCTCTAAAACCAGACTAATTATCAAAAATGCTGTTAACTCTTATATAAGCAATCAGTTGAGAGGCAATAACTTTCTCCAACCCCTTAAATAAGAAAGATATTTTATTAATAGGTCAGTAATTTCTGAGGTTGAGCAGGTCAAGATTAGGTTTCTTTAACATGGGTTGCACAATTAATAATTGATAAGATGCAGGCTAAGTTCAGTGCTGAAGGAGAAGGAACTGCTCAGAACAGAATCAATAATTTTAAATAAGACTTTGGAGTTATGGGAATTTCTGGAAATCAAACTGGAGAAATAGGCTGATCTTGTCTCTTTCATAGCAGTCTGATAGTTGACCATGTGACTTCTTAGGATGTCAAAGCAGACTTTTAACCTACTAGCCTTCCATATATATGTTAAGCTTTTCTGTATTTTCTCTTGAGGGCCCGAGTGTGTTCACTGAGCCATGCAGAAGGATTATGCTTTTTCTTTTAATTTTGAGAGGAGCAATATGGTCAAGGATGAGGTAGATATTGTTGAGAGAATTAGCCAGAGCATTGGGGTATGGTTGCAACATAAAATAAAATATTTCAAGGTTAAGGTATTGGAGAAAGCTTCACAGAATTTACTGGCAGAATCAGCACTAAGAAAACATGAGAGGACAATGGCAAAAGACTTACCAGTGGGAGGAGATAAAGGTACATTAAAAACAATAGCTTTATGATCTGAGACATAAAAGTCAACAAGGTTCACATTTATGGGGAGAAAAACACTAGTGAGGACCAGATCTAAGGTATGGCCTTTACAATGTCTGGCACGTCGAACAATTTGGTTTAAACTAAAAGACTCAATAAGATCCAGGAAATCACAGGACAGAGGGACAACATACATGGATACTGAAGTCACCAAGAATGAGTACTTTATCATATTTCGGTATAACAAAAGAGAGGAGCTTGGAAAATTCATGAATAAAACCATTTAGCTTAGGAGGTCTGTATAAAAGTATACAAAGCAGAGGAACTGGACCAGAAATTTAAAAAAAACTTAAAACTTCAAAGGAGTTAAAAGAGCCAAAAGACAGAAAAGAGCACTTAAAACTATTTCTGTGGATGACAGCAGTGCCACCACCCTGACCCGAATGCCAGGAAAGATGAAAATGAGAAAACTTAAAAGGCATAGCCTCAATTAAGTGTACAGTATCATTAGGAGTGAGCAATATCCCAGTAGCCGTAAAAAGTCCAGGCAATTAGCAGTTATAAAATCATTGCAGATAAAGGACTTATTGGAAAAGGAATGGACATTTAAGAGGCCACGTTTTAGAGGGGCAGGTGACAGAACAGGGAGTTGGGGAGTTGGAGGAAAAAGTTAATATAGGCAGTGATCTCTTATTATGACCACCCCTAGACTGATGAGTTGAAGCAGAAAAACTGGATCTCGAGTTCCAGATAAGAGGGATATGAGAAACTGGAGGCCAACAGGGGGAGCTACCATACTGGACGGTAGGTGGAACAACCTGGTTTGTAGCCTGAGTATGATTCTTATTTACTATGATAGCGGACCAGTAGGGGGAGCTGGAGTAAGGAACACTGTCTGTGCTGGTTGCAGAGTCATGTACTGTAAGGGAAGAAGAGTTTGTGGCAAGTGTAGTGGAGTATGATGACAGTCACACAGCTGGGTTAATTAGAGTGTTGTGAAGAATATTGGCAGACACCATGCAAGAACCCAGTCAGTTTGGATGTAAACTGCCTCTTTTAAAAAATGTAGCTTTCTCCCAGAGCAGATTAAAATTGTTAGTAAGACCAATCTTGCACCCTGCAGTGAAGCTGAAGCCAGGAATGGAGCTGAAGGAGTCTGGTGAAACGCCCTAGCACAGAGTGGGAATGGGGCTGGAGATGAAAATGTATTTCCCATTGAGTTCAGGGAGCTTAGAAAGTCTCATGAAACTTTGTTTGAACATTTCAGATTGCTGCTGGGGAGTATGATTAGTGCCAATGTGTATGAAAATCTTTTTAATAAAAATAAGTATTGTGAGAGCAGGTGGGGGGTTTTGACCATTAAAGTTGCAATAAATGACATTCAGCTCCACTAGATGTCAGCAAACAACCATTTGCTATGTAAAGATATAGTGAAGTAATGGCGACCTGGGCAGAGAATTAAGTCACACTCCCTCTGTGCGTGTTGTCGTACGCGCCTTTCTGTCCTTTATTTTGGTAGCCACTCTGGACATGCGTGCATGTTAGTGCATGTAAGTCCCTTCATGTCCTCTGCATCCATTTCCAACATGGCAGCTGCCTCACAAACTTTCTCAAATTACAGCTAAACAGTACAAGAAAATTTGTTTCTGAAAACATACAGAAGACAGAAGTGGTGTTGTACCAGCTTGCAGCTCAAGGTGGCGAAGAACAGGCGGTGGAGCTGTACCCCGCCCTTGGTGGATGGCCTGAGAGCAATGCGGTGTCAGGTGTAAAGGTGACGGAGAGAAGTCTGTCATTGGCATTAAGTGGTACCTGTGTGTAAGCCTCCTGAGGAAACATGTACTGAACTCTAGTCCATGTTAGATTTTCATTGACCAGGGATAAACCATTAAAACCACAGATAATATTCAAAAATAACAATTAAACTCACAGTTTTCTGGTTCTCAGCTGGCTAGCCCTGAGTACTCGCTCTCTCTCTGAAGGCACTACAGATTAAACTAACCGGTAGAACTGTCAGGAGGCATAAAGGTCACTTTCTCTAAGGATTCTTTTCTGGCTTCAAGTTCCCTGCATTGCTCTGTGTGAGACTGCTGTGCAACAAGACAGTTCTGGCTTGGGTCTGATATGGTAGTGAGAAGGGGAGACTGCAGCGTGCCTGAATCCTCCGCAGCTAGTGGCCCATTGTCGTCTCCTGTTGTAATACTCTCTGGTATGCTGGCAGAATCTGGACAAGATGGGATTTGTAAATTCTGCAGGATTTTTAGGTTGGGGTAGCTGCCTGACACTGCCATGGCTCTGTGTAGATTTTCGCAAACCGTGATACCATTCAGGCTGCAGCTGGGGTTGCAGGCGGCCTGGCATAGTAGCTCTGTGTGCTGGCGCAGCTGGGCAATGTCCTGATCTATGACACTGCTCTGGCGCAGCAGCTCCTTAGTGCGCAGTGTAATGTCCAACAAACCTGATTGTTTGAGGATTTCTACCGTGTTGAGGAAACGGTGGTAGCGAGTACTGGTGTTGCCGTTTCTGTCAAGTCCTCTGGTTATGAGGAAGGAGGAGGCAGTGCACATATTGGACACTGATGTGGAGATCTGTCTCGAGGAGGCAGCCGTGGGACTGGAGAAGGATAGACTATCTTTGGTTGAAGAGGAAAATGTCTGCCCAGAGGTCTGGAAAGCTAATTTGGGTTGCTTATAAAGATGCTGATCAAGTAGACTCCCAGCCACAGGTGTGTGATCGCTCTCGTGTTTTGTGCATACCCTCTTGCTCAGATTCTGGGAGTCATTCTTCGATGAAGACTTATCAGGTGGCATCTTACCAGGGTGTGGTGCAATGCGGGGGTAGGAGCTGAGAATGGGTAAGTAAGTGCCACTTATTTTCTTCCCTTTGATGTTTGTCTTCCGGGACAAAGACTTGTGGGGCTGGAGGGTGGCTGGCATCAAGGTGGGCTGCTGGAACAGGATCATATGGGTCCCACCAGACCCAGCAGTCTCTCTGCTTCTATTTCTCCCAAGCAGCTGTCCTCTTTTCTGGATCATGGCTGGCTGGTGGGACAGGGAGGAGAAAGATAACAATCACAAGATGAAGAGAAAACAATTACACAAAGGGCAGTATTGGAAGGAGGGATATGAGTAAATGTTGAATACAAAACAAATCCATGTTCCTCCCTGTGTCTGGCAGATTTAACATGAAAACTGTTCCTTTTAAGTATTGAAATACATTTCTGCAAATGTTTTGTCTGAACAAACCACTCTGCCACATGGACGCAAAAATCAACACTCCAACCAAAATAACTGAGGGGCTTCAAAGAAGCCAAAGGTCAGGTCAGAGTATTCAAATATGTGCCATTCTCACTGAACAAGTCAGTCACCCTGACCTTTGCCTGACATTTCTCTCTCTGGCATTTTGTGGCTCAACAGCTTCACTTTGCAACTCTGCTTGATTTAAAACATTGTCTGTTCAGTTATTTTATCCCTTATTTTCAGTCCCTCATTCCTGTCTTGCAGGGGTTCCAATGCATTACTGACTCAGGAACATCTAATTTCTACATTAACTACATACTACATTTTGAGAGAATCATAATAAGCAGAGGAATAATGTGCATCCCTAACCTAACTGTCTGTGTCTACCTGTTTAAGTACCATGTCCGTGATGATGTAGATAGGTGGGAGCTCACGGCCTGCTGGCATCAGGGTAGGATTCCCAGGGTTCCCTTGCCCATGTTCTTGGTTTTGGCCAGACTGTGAAGTTTCTGCATGCTCTCTGGACTGGCTTCTGTTGCTCCGCTGGTCCTCCACATCTGTTTGCTGCCAGTCTGAGCCATTGTCTGCAAAAACATGGGAAGGAAGAGAACAGTGATATTTTTGCATGAAGGCCACCAGTCCTGCACATCAAGAGATCTTACTGGAGAAAAATGAACATCATGTGGTTGCTAAAAATGTCACTGCTGCTTCTTCTTTTACATTTCCTCCCACTGATTTGGGAGTTCACCTGCAAAAACAAGTATTCTGCACACACGCCTTTGTAGCAAAGTATTATCCAACACTAAGGCTTGTATTAGATTGAGTAATATAAAGGTCTTATTGTACAGTGTAGTCCGTAAGTATTGGGACAGTGACACAATTATCATCTTTTGGCACTGGATGAAAAAGTTACTTATGGGGTTAAAGTGCTGACTCTCAGCTTTAAGGCTTTTGAGGGTGTTCACATCCATACTGGTTAGACATTATAGACCTTTTTAACCCAGTTGTAGGACAAGCAGGATACTGATCCTTAACATACAGCCAGAGCAACCACTTCCTACACTCTACATCTGATGTAGATGTAAAGCTCAACCAATTAAAACTGAGAGTCAGCACCATTACCTCCTTCCCATTGTGGGAGTCCAGACACAACACAACATAAGAAGAACTACCTATATTATGTGATTTTCATAAAACAATTCAGATTTTATAATTATCATTGCCTGCACTAACTTGCGCAGATACATGGGAGTGTATACGAAATAAATTCTCTGGTTATACAGTGTTTTCAGCGACATTTACTCACCAGAGTAGCCAGAGTCTTTTTCTGAACTGCAGCGAGAGCCCCTTCCACTGGAGTTGTCTGTGTCTTTAGTATCACGTACTGCCAGCAGAGTTGAACTGTTGCTCTTATCTTTAGCATCCTTGCTGGATGTAGCACAAGGACTGCGCTCGCTCAAGCAAGGCTCTTCCTTCGGCATAGTGGACCCTAATGGGAAAATACATTTAGACTGCCTATGAGTGCCAAAAAATGCCTGCACAGAAACATACAATTTATTACACTACTGAGACAGAACTCTGCCCAAGTTGTACCCTGCCTACCTCCCACTACATGCTGGAATAGAAACCATGATGATTTTCTTTTATTATTCTTTCAAATGCAAAACAGTAAAAATATACAAATTAATATAGTCAACGGCTTATAACTATTTAAAAAGTGACAGCTTGTTAGCTACTGGTGTCATTTGAAGCAATTAATGCACATTTTGAGTGCATCACAATTGAAATGCCATAGATGACAATAATAACCACAGAGTTGAATAGATAGCACTGCTATCCTTTTTTCCAGCCACACAGTTTCATTCAGAAAAGTAAGAAAAGAGTGCTGTTAGTGTTACATAGCCCCTTAAAAACTATCAAGTAATATTTAATATTGGGTAAAAACATTTTTGTGAAATCTTTCTTAATATTTTGGGCAGCTGATTGCTCAGTCAGCAACTTTTTACTGTTTTTTTCCCCATATAAATGCACAATGGCATATGCTGACTGCTGTGTGTTTGCCTTTGGGGGTGTAACCGTGGCAACTTACGCATATGGTGACATCTTGTGCATACCCTCTATTAACATTAACCTGTGAATCTCAACAAAAATGTTCAATTTCACATTTTCAAGTCATAATGTGAGGTGCATGTAGTTTGCCAGGCTGTCCTTAAAGCCCCTTCAGATAAGTATGTATGAATTGTATCTATTTGAAAAGTGACAAATAACTGGAGACAGAGCTAAAACTCTACAATTACATATATATTTTGTGTAAGATTTGTGAGAAACCTAGAGAAAAAAATACAAATAAGCCCATGTGTACAAGTTTTTGCGCATGTGTACATGTGCATGCCAACTGTGTATTTACATGGAAGCCAATGAAATGCAAGAATCATGTTGTTTTTGGTCCAAAGATACATATTACTCTGTTTACCTAATTGAAATGCTGTACTGCACACTGACAGGCACAGACATGGAGCAGAGAGAAAATTCATGTATTCTCAGGATAGTTAAGGCTGTAGTTAAACATTAATTTATTCTATTCTGTTTTACACACATGTGCCTGCATGACAACTGTCAATGTTGCCTGAGAATTGAAAGGAAGGCCTTATTAAATGTGAAAATTCCATTCAATGACACTTTGTTGCATCTAGCTCGTACTTCCAGTTACAGAAATTGTAAATGTATTTTGTTGTGCAATCAGTGGCTTTGGGGAGTTTTTAACAAATTAGCCTACTTTCTTGTGTGATGATGACAATTACTGGAGAAAAACAGATAAAAGAAACCCTGATATTCAAATTTGTCACCACTGTGTTTTAGTAAGTGAAGCTGAGAAAATAGCATTTATTTTTAATGATTACTTTATTTCTTCAGTTAAAGATTTGGCCAATACTTTTAATACTCGTCCTATTTTTCTTGTTCCCATATCCCACTTCATTTGTTCTCTTTCACTGAGCTAATGCAAAATGAGGTAATAGCCTAACTATTTTGAATTCACTTAGTAATTCCCATTCCACAGATATTTATGGACTTAATATGCAGTTTATCAAGACAATGCACATGGTTTTATTCCTCTTTTTCTTATCTTATCAATCTCTGTATTCGACTGTCACTTTTTCCATCTTATTGGATATTTTCTCTAATAGTTCCAGTTTTCAAATCTGATGACCCAACCATAGTTTCAAATTACAGACCAATCTCCATTTACCAGTTACGTGAAAGATACTTGAAAAAACCCTCCCTAATCAAATAACAGAATATCTTGAGATAAACGATTTTCTTAGTGAGTCTCAGTATGGTTTCCACTCTAACCAATCAACTACATCAGCTTTATTATTTTTTACTGAACAGATCTGCGTTTCCCTTAACCAAGGTGAGGTCACTAAAGCAATATTTATTGACCTACATAAGCCATTCGACACAGTAAACCATCAAATATTACTCAGTAAATTAAACTCTTTTCAATTTTCTCCCTCTGTTTTGAAATTGTTCTCTTCCCATTTATCAAACCTCAGGTAGACCTCAGGTAGTTAAAATTGGTAAAGTAACTTCTTCCCCCTCTGTCTGTGTTATTGGGGTACCTCAGGGTAGTATTCTTGGTCCATTACTCTTTCTCCTGTACATTAATGACGTATTGTCTGTGAACATTCTACATACCTTTTATATGCAGATGATACTGTAATTTTCTTTTCCTCCAAAATACTGATTTGATACACACTAAACTTTCTTCTGATTTTAATTCCTTATATAACTGGTTCCAGGATCATCACTTGACTATAAAAAACCCAACAAAAAAACAAACAAGCAACTGAATGTATGTATTTCCACTCCCCTAGAAAACCTTTGTCTTTGTTCTCATCTCATAGTTCTGGCCAACCACCTTGGTGTTTATCTCAACACCCACCTCACATTTGAAGGAGCATATCAAGAGACTAATAAGAGTTGAAAAAGAAAATACAGTCAGATCAGGCCATATGTTACACTTTCTGTTTCTTGTACATATCTTAATGCTGTCATACTTTCAAAAATGTCTTACTGTCTCTCAATTTGGTAATTTGGATTAATTTGTATTTGGAAATAGCTAGACTCGACAATAGAGCTTATTGAATTCATCTTAAACGTTCTCCTTGGGCGCATCATTGTGTAGTACTTTCACAATCTAAATCATTAAATTTTCATAAGTACTTAGTGGTATTAATTTGTACTATCAACTATATTATCACCTTCTCCCTTCTTAATGTAATTTCACCAAAACATAACTCCATATAAGAGGATTAACCAGAGCTGTTACAAATGAACTGAACCCCACACCTGCTTTTAATAACAACTACGGTTTAAGATATATTTTCTGAACATACACTAAAAATTGGAACAAAATTCCACATTACATCAGAAATCCTCCCTCCTTTTTTACAATTTAAACATTAACACAAATATTTCCTTCTTCTGAATCCAAATTGTAACCACTAATGTCTCAATTATCAACCTCATTGTTCCCTCTAAATTCTGTGTGTATATATGAAGAATACTGTTTGTCTAACCTGTTAACTTTTATTATCTACCTGTATTGGTTTATATTTTTATTGCTTTTTGTCCTGGCTGTGGGGCACCAGGAAACCTGCTGGACAACAGTTTCTAAAGTGAGCCGGGCCCACAGCTGGTAATGCTCTGCTGGTTTTTTCCTGCTAAGAGTACAATAAAAATGAAAATTACTCTCTGTGTGAACCACAAGGAGCTGAATGTCATGACTCCATGATGGTCAAAGTACAAATCCAAAAGCGGAAGATCATGTAGTACAGAGGTGACTGAATCAGCTGGGGAAATAATCAGCTAGATCACCTCTTATATTTGATCCTAAACGACATTAGATACTCTGTGCTCTCTCTGTATCCAAGGGGAGATGGGAAGATAAGTATCTCCAAGCACACAAAAATCAACAATGCAGCTGCAGCCTTGCACTTAGGTGTACTGCAAGAAAACCGTCTCTGCAGCAAATGTACTGTGCATGTAAACATCTGCAGTGAGGAAATGGGCACTGAGCTTGCTATTAATAAAGTGATTATGATAATTAATGCTGTCCACCTTTAATAAACACCATGTCTCTCGTTTAAAATTCTATGCGACATATATTTAACACTTTTATGGTATTTCTTAAGCCGTGCTTCCGATATTTTCGAGAGGGAGTAAGTAGGTGGAGACAGCACAAGTCGCTTTGAGCTCAAAAGCCACAAACCCCTGTCCTCCTCACCCCTCCTCCCTCCCTCCCCCTATTATGTAACACTCAACTTTGAGTCCGGCCCTCTGTGAACTTCCTCTGACAATGATCGTTAACACACGCAAAAACCACATAAATAATAATACGGTCGAAATTTGAGCGACACTTTGCGTGGTTATCAGACGGACAGCTATTTCAAAGATGAAAAAGTTGAGAATAAATGAGTTTGGACAGGAAGGAGAGGTTTGGCAATACTATCATCCAACATCAGATAAGTATAGCTCCACTATCTAGAGTAGAAAACTTACCTCTGAATATAAAACAGACAATTTTTTTCAATTAACGGTCGTTTTCCCGTTTATGCTGTTTTATGGCGCCGGGTGACGCTTAGGTTAATCTGCAGTGTCATACATTATCTGTCGAAATTACAGAAAAAAAAAAAAATATATACTATATAATAAAACATTGATTTTTCTTTTTGTCAAATATGCTGTCTGATAGGAGTGCAGTGAAAACGGGTAGTTGCCCATAGATAATCTAGATCTGTCAAACTCGTCTGTATACGGTCAAGCATATCCGACTGATTTCAAAACAAAGCTCACAACTATAGAGATAAACATATATACACATAGAAATACAATAATAAAAAAGGTTTTTATGAATAATACCAAATACTCCATAAGTATTCAGTACATTTCAGAGTAGTGGCCTTGATATACTTCTCAGTCAATACTTACCGAACGTTTTATCCACCACTAGCAACCTTCACGCTTTTGTTTTGAAAAAAGAAAAAAATCAGGTGGCTTATTCCAGTTACCTTGATGCCGCCACTTGACGTCAAGACGAAATGTTTTTAAAAGATAAAGTGAAAAAGCATATTTAATATCGACACATGTCATTCGATCCTGTATGTAGGAAAAACGAAAAAGGCAAAGCAGCTCGCGATGGCGCAAATTAACATGTTGATAAACGTCTTCGTCACCTTAACTGAACCCACGGCCGGCCGTTGAACCGCCTACCAGACAGAGTACCACGAGCTCCATCTGCTAGCTGCACGCCCATTGGTCCATCAAACAACTACGACAGCCAATCTGAGAGTAGCGCACATGCAGCAGCGATACAGCTGAAGTGTGCAGAAAGAAAAAGATTCTCCTCACTACAAGACCAGAGTGATGGTTGCAGCTGACTGAGTAATATGCTAAGAACTAACTAGACGTGTTAAGTGTCTAATAACGTTATTGGCTCTTACTCCAAACAGCTGCTGACCAGTGACCACAGATTTGCACACAGGTAACCTGAAACCTCATGAAGCAGTCAAGCTGTTGCTGTGTGTCAAATGGATATCTCTATTAGAAAACTGCAGTTTTACAACATGCAGTGTGTGAAATTGTGCATTTGCTTTTACATTTTAATAAAAGGGAATATTCCTCAGCTGTCCCACATTCTCTACAGTGACTCCTTTGGCTTTTCAGCTGTGTTGGCATTCAGCATGTGAGCAGGAGTTGCCAATGATGCAGCCATGCAGTCGTTTTGCTGTCATGTAGGAACTGTCGTCACAGCCTGCTGAACATGGGTTGTCCGAGCACAGTTATTCCTGTCCAAATGCATACGTTTGTGCAAAATAAACATAGCTGTATCTCAGTACTTTGCAGCAGACACTTTATTTTACATTAAAACTTCCTTAAACAACTTGATAGACAGCCCACATCCTCTCCACAAATGACAAGACAAGGACACATCGATACAATTCAAAATATTTTCTAAACTGGCTGCAAGATAAGATCATAAAACAGGTGTGCCACTCAGCTGGCTAAACCACATACATGTAAGTGCGTGCAATTCTTTGTCGAGCAATGTTTGGCATCAAATCTCTCACTCTTCTTCCTAACCCATTGCCATGGAAACTCTTCAGGATCCGTAGCCGAATATATATCGCCTTGGCTAGAGGTTTGCGCCACACAGGAGTGAAGTCCTCAAGTGATACAAGCCTAGTATCACCACCTTGAAGCTTTGGGATATAATTTCTGCCTGTGTTTGTCAGCTATGTCAAGTGCATACGCCGAGCAGACCAGAGGGGTTCTGTAGACCAGGATGTCTGCTGACATGCATGGTTTCTGGGGAGGAGAATTTAATAAAAGTAGCGCTGGTCTCTCGGGTGTGGGCCTTGGTTGCAGCGTTTGCCAAAATGTGCATGATCCTCAGCAGGGCAGTCTCGCTAAAAACAAAGCATACAAAAGATCAAACTGACAGTGAGGATGGATGCTGACAGAACACTTGTACAGTAAAGCTTTGCAGATGAGAAGTAAGGATCACCAAGACGACAGAGCTCAGTGACTACAGTGCTGGTGATGTCAAGGGCTTCAAAAAAAAAAAAAGAAAAGAAAAGGGCACTATGGATAAGAAGCGGTCACTAAACTGTGTGTGATACAAGATGGTTGAATAAAGGGAGTGCATTTTATCAGTCAGGTTACACACCTGCCAACATGGATGCTGGAGGCCAGACACCAGGCAGCCTCCCCCTCTGGTGTCGGAGGCTCCTGCAGGACTTGGCGGGCCAAGCAGAGGGCCGCTCCTGCCAGCTGCACAGGCAGGAACACCACACACTGGCCCTCCAGGAGAGATAGCTCCAGGAGATAACGAGCCATCCACACCACCTGGTGGCACAGATGACATTTCAGACCTCTACATAATGAAAGATAACCTCACTGACACTTCTGCTGAGGACGTGTCTAGCAGTACACATTGTCAACCCACCTTAGCACTGCAGCGGGCAATGGAGGCGAGGAGGAGGAGGAAGTGCAGAGGGGGACAGTAGGACAAATCAAACTTGAGCCCGCAGAGGACTTTTCGCTCCATTCGCAGCAGCTGATGCTTAGTGTAGGTGTGGTCCATCAAGTAGCAGAGTCCAGACACCTGGAAGCACAAAAAGGAAACATCTCTTTGATAAATATGTCCCTAGTTTATTACATAATGACAGATTTGGATATTACCTGTTACATATTTAAAAAAGGTAAAATACATAAATAAAATCTCCTTGCTCTACTCAATGAGCAGCAACAAACCAATCATGGTTTATAGAGATATAAGACACCATGCGCAGTCAGCCAAGTTTAACAGGCTGTAGCTTTGGTGTTGGAGGATTGAGCCAGCATACCTCAGGAAGGAGACACTCTTCCTTCTTTGCAGCAAGGAAGAGGCAAACCATGCCAAGGAGCTGCAGGTTGACTGTGGTCACCTTGATCTTACGCAGGGAGCGGTTGAGGAGGTGTATGGCCAGATAGAGAGTTTCCTCCTGGAAATGCATCATCTCCTGGCAGGAAATAAACAGGGCACACAACATTTAAAACCACTGAAAAGAATATGGTCCTTATCTCAAAGTATAATGGAATAGTTCAACATTTTGGGAAACAGTTATTTGCTTTCTGCAATTTTACGAGTGTGGTATCAATCTTCTCATCTAACTAGGGCTGCCACAACAATTTTCATAATCCATTAATCTGTCAATTCATTTCTCAATTAACTGATTAGTTGTTTGGTCCAAAAAAAGAATAGTGAAAAATGTCAGTCGCCATTTCCAAAAGCCCAAGATACAACCTAAAATCTCTAGTATTGTCCTGACCAACAGGCCACAACCCAAAAACACTCAGTTTACTGTCATAGAAGACTAAAGAAACCAAAATATATTCACATTTGAGAGGCCTGAACCAGAGAATCAACTTATCTATTCATTGACTAATCATTGCAGCTCTACATCTAACTCAGTAAGAATGCGAAAAAATAATATTTCCTAAAATGTTTATTCCTTTAATTATTCTCAAGTTAACAGATGTTTTTAAATTTTCCTGACAGGTCATCTATCTCAAGACAAATAGTAAGAGCCATCCGTTTGCTATGGTGTTGCCAGCTTTTGACAGGTTCTGGTTTAACAATTATATGATCTTACAAATATAAATATTTAGACAAGCTTTGTTTTGAGGAAGGAAAAAACTCACATGAACTTGAATGAGCCAGTCTACCAGGATAGCCCTGGTGGCATCAGTGAAATGCCAGGGCAGGTCAGCGTTGGGAAAAGAGTTTTGGGTTTGAGTTCTCTGCAGGGTGAAAACACAGAACAGGAGGCACACATACACACTACATAACTCAAGAGATCCAGAGCGATAGCAAGTGCTAATCCTTTAGGTTGCCCCTCATATACTACCACTACTATTTATAATAATAACAACAACAACAACAACATTTGTACAAAGCACATTTCAGGTACAATGTTCCTCAAAGAGAAAATAAGAAAACCATACCCCAATACAAATTAAACCATTTAGAGACCCCTGATTCCTGATGTCTCACCATCATGTCCAAGAACATGTCCCAGGCGTACGTCCGGTCCCATATGAGGTCCAGTTTCTCCAGTGCTGTCTCCACCTCATGACGCAGAAAGCTGGGCACCAGTGCCTGTAGGCTGTGAAGACCCTGCAGCCCATGAGGGTAGAGAAGCACAGGCTCCTCCAGACACCCATCTGCTACACAGGAGGGAAAGGAGGACACGAAGAAATAATATAAAGTAATAACCTCCTACCATCTGACTTTGCTTATATTTCACCACAATCTTCATTTATTGTTATTCTAACATCTTTATTTTGAACTGTGGACTTTCTGGTATGGGAAGAAGTTTATATAAACCTTTGTTATTGATCACACTGCCAGCTGAGCATGTCCGACTGTCCTCATGGAAGCCCATGATGATGCTCTCACTTGTTTGTGCTGATAACCTTCTTTCCTGCAGACAGACAACACCTTACACATCTATGCAATGGGCACGTCTCATCTGCATGCAAATACTCTCAGCTCAGGGCCTTCACATCTTGACAGTATTCATCCAACCACTCATTTATCATGTAAGATTATTAATATGCAAGAAAATGAAGTTAAGAGTTAAGTGTACGTGTTGGGAGAAGGTGAGAAGCAGGACAGTATGCGTACCCATCTGCGCTCTGGCTCCATTTTGACAGGGGCCATCCTGGACTCATCTACTTCTACAGGCTGCCAGCGATCTTTAGGCCCGCAGGCATTAGCCCAAGTTCTTAAGGGGGCTCGCTTCTCATCCGCCTGGAATGACAACAAAAAGTTTTCCCCCCACAGAAACTGATTCTATCAGGGGCACTTTAAAATGCCTGCCTACCCATTTTCATTACAGCCACTGGGACAAAACAATCTGCTTTCTTTGATCCCACTGCCTGTGTGGCTGCTGTTCATTCTCTGCAGGATTCTAATTTTATTGACAATACAATTCACTCCTAAGTGAACTTGCTCAAATAGTGGTTCATCAAGGCCTAATCAGGGCCTCCCATCACACCTGAGGCAGCAGGTGAACTCGATTACTTTTCTGGCAGTACAAGTAGAAATTAGGCAGTTTAAGAAACAATACTGAAAACAAAGCATAGCACTTAAAAATAATAGTTTAACAAGCCTTGAGCTGAAGTGGAAAAGCTATTAACTGGAGAATTATGTCATTATGAAATCAAGGTTCAATTAATTACTTCATTTGTAAATTTCCCCACCATGTTGCTCAATGAATATTCTCTGCCATCAATTTATTTGGGAAATAAATGAACAGCGACGTCATCAAGGGAAAATACACATTTTGTTTTTTAATAAAGAGATGTTTTTTTTTTCTTTTTACCAATAACCTAGCTTTAATTGCACATCTGCAGTTCACGCATATATGAAGACTGAAACTTGGTGTTCAGATGGAGATGTTAACAGCAAATAATTGGTAAAGTTTCAGTGGTCTATTGAGCCCACTGAACAGACGCTCACTTTCTTGTGTAAGTCCAGCAGAGGCTTGGAGTCGCAGAAACCGGTCCTGGCCATGATCACAGCCGAAGACAGAGTTCCCGTGCAGGGCCGCTGCAGCTACTTATCCACGGGTGTCGGCGGAGGCCTGGAGCAGAGAGAGCCGTCATGCCGCCCGCATAGCCGCTAATAAAGACAGGTGGGCCGCACTAATTGGGGTGGGGTCATCAACGTCAAGGTAGACAGAAGAACTTCCGGTCGATGCTTAAAAAATGAGCCACGTTTAAAATGTTTCAGAGTAGGCTATTAAGTTAAGTTTTAGGCTTAAATTCTGTGAAATAGCTTGCCATCCTTCTGTATAGCAAAATTTAATTGGCTCTTGTAAGTTACACTCATCTGTACAGTCTAACCCAATATTTTATCCCTGCAATTACTCATAAACAAAAATGTTGCTTTTGGTTTGGTGGATGGTTTTCCTCCCTCATTTACATATTTGAGGGAGACAGAATAATGCAAATACTTTTCAATATTATGCAATAAATAAATCACTAATTACAACACCCTCAAAAACTACCCTCTAGTTAAATCAACAGCTCTGACATTGTGTCATAATCAGGACCGTAGCCAGAGTTTTAGAAATACTGAGTCCCCCAAGTGCAACCCCAGCCACCCTATGGCATTTTGACTATACGACACAAGACATGTATTCCCACCACATTTCTGTATGAATTTAACTGTTTTTGGGAAGTTCTATCTCCCTACATAATGGCCTAAATGTTTCAAAGCCTTTCCCTGCAGTGCTGGAATTTACCAAATCCTATTTTTTGTGTTTCTGGCCTACAACAGTCCAATTTAAGGATATTGGGCTAGATATCAGAACCAGGCCTACTCACCATGTAAATGTGTTAAATTATGGTTAAAATTCTAACAGCATCGATAACATGACCTCCTAAATGATAGCTACGGCCCTGGTCACTATACACTGAACAATACTACATTGTAAGCTTGACAAAAACTGCAGAGCTGGTGCAGTGGTTTGCATAAGACTGTACAGGTGAACAAGGTACGCTGTAAAATTTAATAAAAAACACACACACAGCTTTTTTCAGTAAAAATGTTTACTGGCACATTATAGTTGCAAATGTTATAAGCTACCATATTGTAGCAGGTATCACCCGTTACATTGTAAAGTCTTGCAAAGGGGGGCTGAAACTGTCTACCAGGACATCGCCCTCCCCTTTAAGATTGCTTTTTTCATTGCCCTCTGAGCCTCAACTAACAGCAACAAGCAAAAAAAGAAAAAAAATCTTGTTACACCAACATCAGGTGTGACATTCGTGACTGTTGATCACATTCAAATATACAGAGAAGCAAGGTAACCATAGTAAAGCTGCAAATCAAATACTACAAAGCTGCAGGCCTCCCCTTCTACGAATGCTGCATTCTCCATCAAGCTTTTTTTTTTTTTTTTTTTTTTTTTTGGTATTTACACAATAGTGAAGAGGCACTTCTTGTGCCCGTGTATGCCTACAGGAGAGGTCAGAGCTACTAACTTGCATGTTTAGCTGTGAAGCATTGCTTAAAGCGTGGCCAGCAGCGAGGTTCAGTGTATGGCTTCACAACCAATATTAAAAAAGTTCAGCAGCACCCCCTTATGGCCATGATAGCAATGAAGGCAAATCCACAGTGGAGTCCATCAGTGCAGTGGTTCTGATATCCGGCCCTGCTGTTTCCAAAGCAGGACGCTAGGCTAGAAGTATGATGGCTGTGCCTGAGCCAGTGAGAAGAGGTGCTGGAGTTGTGAACTGTAAATCAAAGCCATTTGATCACATTATCATCCGCAGGAACTGGAGCCGCCTGCTGCCCAACGATGAGAATCAAAACCTGCTGCTTTTCTGTGTCTTTATCACTACTTTCACTCACAAATATCTCACAGTCAGCCTCTGGCGCTCTTCCACTCACACAAACTTAAATATAAGCAAATTAATATGTGACATGAGGGGTATCTCCAGAGAATGCTAACTGATGATTTTTGCTGAACCTTTTAAACCATTACTGTGTTTAGTTATTGTCTGAAAAGTAGCATCAATTTTTGAAAGAACAGTGTAAAAATGTAGACAACTTTGTTGATGTAATTGCTTAGGTTTAGGGACCATTTTTTTCTCGTTTTAAAAAGAATCAAACTGTATGTATGTATGCTTAAATTATGCTAATTATAAACAGTGAATCAGTTGCCTTCAGAAAGTAAGAGATCCAACCAGAAATTAACTGCCTATTCAAACCAAATTACTGATAAATACAATCTAAGCTAAATAAGCAATCCTCTATTGGAAACCCCCTTAGAAGAAGAACTTAATCAAAAAGAAAGCAGTTTAAAAACTTTTAATATATATATTTTATATAATGTATAGTTAACAAGACAATGTGTCTTCCAAATTTTGAGAAATAGATGGACAAAGAGAGGAAAAAAAAAAAAAAAATCAAACAAAAACAAAACAATGACAAACAAAAAAGGTCTTGATGTTCCTTTAGTGAAGCTCAAAGAGCAACCAACATCTCTTCCAGCAAATGTGGAATATAATATGCCTGCGTCAATAGGAGCACTTCTAAATATGCTGTCTTGAGCGTCGGACTCAAAGTATGCAGGTTTTTATTTCAACTAAACAATACATCAGCTGGTATTGATTAGTTCCCCCTTTCTGCAGGTTGAAGGTTGGTCAACCAGCTCATGTGGCGTTCAGTTGGATTGTAAACCTGCAGACATACAACTAACGTAGATTTAAGTGCTTAGAAACAGCATCAAAGAAAGCACAAACCAACAACTCTAAACATCAAACGTGGAATCATTTGAAGTGTTAAACGTCCACCAAGTCAGTCAGTATTTGGCCTCATTATAACAATGATTGAACTCTCTCTCTTTTTTTTTTTCTTAAAATACGGGAACATTCAAAAGCTTATTTTAAAAATATTTTAAAAACTTACAATGATATTACAAATAGAAAAATGAACAAAAGATTGGTGCCTAACTCTTCAGCTAGGGAGTGACAATTACTGGACCGAGGACAGCGAATGGCTGTGTTCGTCTACATTGGTCTCTGTAGATGGGCTGGAGAAAAGGCTGTGGTCAAGTGTCTAGTCTCTATTCTCCTCCTTCCTTCCATTCTTACTGTCTTTTAAACACGCTGAGCAACTGGCCTTAATGAAAAAAACTCTGTTGGTCGGTCAGTCAGAAATATTTTACTGTGTATGTGTTGATGCAGGACACAGCGACATGGACTGCTGCATCATTTTGAGTTAAATTAATGCAGCTTTTAAAGCAAAAGGTAAGCCATGCAAGACATCCCAGTTTCTAATCCTGACTGAGTCAATTTAGCGCCAAGCTGGTCACAGCTCACCATAAATTACATGCTTGTTCCCTTTAAAGAAGGCCATTGAGTGTGCCGTGTAGTGTCCTCTCTTGTCGATATTCCAGCAATAGTTCAGAGTTCTTAAAAACATGCATAAAAACAGACACAAATGGATGGTTGAGAATCAAAAACAGTTGTTCATACATTCTCTTGCGCTCATATGCACACTCGCATACATTCAAACATCCACTCGTCCATTCGCATACACACACGTGCAGTGCAAACACAGAAATGGCAACCCTCCTCCCCTTCCCCCTCTTTCCCATTTCCCCCCTACTGTAGGAACGGTCCCACACTTGATTTGTAACAGCAAGTTCCAGAAAGAGCACTTGTTAAAAAAATGAAAATGAAAAAAAAAAAAAAAAAAAAAAAAAAAATCACAAAAAAAAATGCAGAAATATGGCTTTACATTTAAAACCGTAACAATCGATGAAATAAAATTTTGTCCCCCCCCCCCCACCCAGATCTTTTCCATTTTCCTAATTTTGATTATACTTCTTAAAATTCTATCAAGTACGTTTGTATATATATGCAGTCTATGCATGGGTGGGTTTTGTATGCAAGTGTGTGTGTAGCATGGGTACAGCTGGTAAAGAGGTGGTACTTGCTGGCATAACCTGGTTTCAAAGTGTCAAGGCTTTGATGTGGTGCCCAGTGTAGTGCAGCAGAGGTCCTGCAGGGAAGCCTGAAGCGAACCCTGAGAGGACGTTCAGAGACAAAGCTGCCAGTCTGTCCACACAAACCTGCTGAGGTCAGTCATTCGTGGCCTGTGTGTTCGTTTCATACTCTATGATCCATGGCTTATCCGATTTGCCAGTATGTGTGTGCGTGTCTGTGTGTGTGTGAGAGTGAGTTAAAGACCAAATGAAAATGTGTCTTGTGCCAGTTTTTGTTTGTGTCATTCGAAATTCCCCCTCCCCCCCCACCCCCCCCCCAGCAGTGCAAGTGTGTATGTGGGATTGGGATTGTGTATTAGCCTGCCTGCTTGTTCAAAAGTCTGAGCGATCATTCCCGTACGCTGGCAGAGTATGAGAACTGAGGGAAGTGCGTACGCTGATCTGAATCCTCTGCATCTAAACTGTCATCTGTAATATCCAAAAAGAGAGAGAGAGAGAGAGAGAAAATGCTTATTACCACATAAATCTAGTTGTTAAACACAAATGAAAGATGCACAGAAGCAGATCTACTTACACTTGTCTGGAGGAGTTATTGTAATGGTTTGTGCTGTGAACTCATCATCGAAGTAACGCGTGTCCGTCTCTGATGTTACCTGGGGCTTGAAGGGTGGAACGAGCTGAGGAGGAGATGAAGGAAACCAGTCATTTTAATATTCAGAACATCTTGTTTGAAATGTCAAATCATTATTTTTCTCCTCCCGGTACCTCACCTTCTTTTCAATGACATCCTGCCAGTTGATGGAGGTGAAGAACTTGTGGCTCATTACGTCTTTGGCATCGTCTGGTCCTCCTCCGAGCCTGTGGAAAAAACAACAACACTGTCACCACCCACTCAGCCACCTTTTTTTTTTTTATACAGATAATAGTGTAAACACTATCATTAGAAATGTGCAAGCACTTATGCTGTGTTGTTCTCTTATGTCTTGTTTTGACCAATTTCTGGACAAATTTATTCTTCATTTCCTTACTACTTATAGGTGCATGTGTTGGTAAGCCTGCAGGCAGTGCTCAATGTGCTAATATTAGCACTTCTTCGACTGTTACCTGAAACACTGGGGATCGACCAAAACAACAATCAATTATGTCCTTGTCTACGGCCATTACCCTATACCAAAACTAATCAAAAAAGGAGCTAGGGCTTAAATAACGTGGTTTGCTGAAGACATGGTGCCCCCGAGCGCTGTGGAAGATGAGAAGGAAGGTTTCAGAAAACTAATCAAGCACTACAGACGAGGTGCAAAATCCCAGGAAGACGATGTTTTTCTCAAGCTGTGCTGCTGCATCTAACGGAGCCACACATTGAGTTGAATGGATATGTTTGCACAGTGAAACAGAACATAAACGGGAATCATTTCTTTTATCTTTAATGAATAGTGTGTTGTTTACCTTGATATTAATAGATTTTAACAAACAAACAGCTTGAGATGTTTTTCTAGATTAGTTCGGTTTTTGGTTGTTGCTGTGCGTGCCATAAAAACATCTTTCAGTGCAAAGCTTCTTAATTTAAAAATATCAGTTGGAGATTATTTAATACGACAAGTGAAGCCTGACTGATAAATTGGCATGGCTGATATTATCAGAAGATTTTAGCTCATGACAGATACAGTAGAAGTGTGTATGTCCGTCTATATCTAACAAGAAGTAGCAGGGCAGAAATGCCAAAAATGTACTTCAGAAAGTGCTTCCATTACATAGTTTCATTTTCAACTGTATCTCAGTCACAACTGTTATTTGTGACCAAATGTGACCATTTTATTTTTACTAAATTTAAGGGATCCCTATCAAAAGCAATTATGCTATGTGTTAAAAAAATGAATATTGGCTGATATTATGAAAATATTTTCAAAAATCTCAAATAAAGATATCAGTCTCAAATATATAGGCTGGGTTCTAATAAGAATATCACAAACAGTACCACTGCAATTAATTCTTATTTTGAAAGGCTACATGATACAGTAATTAATGTTATGTATTGCTGCAGTAATTTGGTGCCTACTGAGTGTTTAAAGAAACAAACTTGAGCAATATGTCAGTTAATACTAATAAAAAAACATATGCTTTCATTTTAAAGATATATTTGTGACAAATATCTTTACTCTAACTTATTTACAGTCTTGCAAAACAATGATACAATACTATAATGGAAACTACTGTTAGATTATCGTGTGCTCATTTTTACCCCAATTATTCTGCTATCTCAATTTTTTATAAGCCATGCTAGTGGCATGGCTCTGGGGATGGCAATGTCGGTCGGCCTGTCTGTTGTTCAGACGGTCCACCAGTCTGGAGCAGGCTATAGGATGGATGATTGTCATGAAATTATTATTATTATTATTATTATTATTATTATTATTATTATTATTATTATTATTATTATTATTATTATTATTATTATTATTAACAGTTCCCAGAGGACAAGGCCTGCTGTCTTTGGTGATCTTAGGACTTCTCCTCTAGCACCATGAGGTCAAAACGTTATGACCAAATAGAGATGCACTGATCGATCATCATTATCTGACAAACTGATATGAATCCTGCTGTGTGTTTCAATCTGCATGGAAATAAGACTTTTATGTACCCACCAGGGTTTATCTGCACCACTGACAAATATTTTATCAGTATTTTACTTTGAGTTGACTTCAATGAACTTGAAAGTTCATCATGTAAAACCAAATACTGTGTTCATGTTTTATAAGAACAATGTTTTATGAACATACAATTGAATTTTCTATTAAAGAAAAGTTATAAAAATGTTTGTATATATAGTTCTTAAAAAGGAAGAAAATTGAATTCTGGCAAAATCGGAATCAGCAGGTCAAACTTTTAACAAGACTACATCAAAACCTAGTGTATGGCTGGACCATGTATGGTATATATTAAATGTTCATCTGCAATTTTCTGTAGTGGTCTCAGTAATATTTGCAGGTAAAGTGTACTGAAGTAACATATCACATGACATGGCTAAGCTACGTTTGAGTAAAAACAAAAAAGGGTATAAATGCAGTTGCAAGAACGATACTTTCAACTCATATCTTGGGATGTCTGATTTGAAAGAGAACTTATTTTAATCTTTAATTCTAATTATAACTTTTCTAATTATCTGTTAACTCCCGCTGCTCTTTCATCTGTTTCACTCTGAGGATTTCTCTTGTTTTTCACTTTGCATTGAGTGTTTTGTCAGAGTGATCGTTACTTGGGGTGCTTAAACTATGTGCTCTCCTTTATGCCTCCATGCATCTTTTTTCTGCCTCTTTCCCGGTTGATGATAATGGAGGCTGCGGTGGAAATTGTAAATGAAAGTTTTGTCAGCACTTTGGGTGCAAGTTCAGGAGGCTTATCTCCACCCAGTTACTTCAGTTACAGTCAAATCAAGTGCACCACAGCAGAGGCCCCACACTAACCTGATATAACAGCTACATGAGTCACATGTTTTACCTGCAAGATTTGTGTTTTAATGCTGTTGTTCAATGTTTGTGATGTGAAAGCTTGGTATTAGTTCAGTTATAAAATCCAAACGCACTGCGGAGCGTCTCTCCTGCCAGCTGCTGACAGCGCTGCCAGCCGAAGAGTCAATCATACTGGTCGGTAGAGTAGGAGACGGTAGAAGACACCGGTACGCGTCTGTTTAAACAGGAGTTTAGCCAACTTTACTGCATTTAACACTGCAGCTGAGAGCGTCGGAGCGCAGAGCAGGAAACACAGTTACTGCATCGCACTGCTGCTCTTCTTGCGCTGATTCATTTTTAAAGAGCAATAGCCAATGTGGAAACTCCCAACAAAGCCGACCGACCAATGGTGTAACTCCATCACTCACTCAGTCAGTCAGTCAGTCAGTCAGTCACGGACAACCGCAGTTATGGGGCTGGTCTGTGGCCGCTTCAGCCAAAAAAAACGGAAATCGGAATTGGCCAAGAAAATTGCAATCTGTGCATTGCTACTAACATCATCTCTCAGCTGTACTTAGTGTTTCAAACTAGCAGATGTTGTCATGATAAGATGTTAAACTAAGATGGTGAAAATGGTAAACCTTATACATGCTAAACATCAGCATGTTAGCACTGTCACTGTGAGCATGTAAGTATTAAGCTCATAGAACCGCTGTGTTTGGAGCCTCAAAGAGCCGCTAGCATGGCTGTAAACTCTTAGTCTTGTTACTTATTCACTAGTTAGCTCTAAATTATTCCTTAACACAGACATACCTTTGTTTGGGATCCTTTTTGAGCAGGCCAGCCAGCAGGGCCTTGGCCTCAGGAGCCAGGTTCTTAGGGAAGCGGATCTCCTCCATGAGGATGAGCTCAAAGAGACGCTCGTGGTCCTGGTTGTAGAAGGGCAACCGTCCACACATCATCTCGTACATGACCACGCCCAGGCCCCACCAGTCAACCGCTCTTCCGTAGTCATTGTCTTCTAGCACCTGGCAGGGTAGAGATGGGAAGAGTTGTGTGAGAAATAAAACAACTGACGTGTCCATCCTGTGACTGGTCCATCCTGTGACCAGTCACAAATTTCACAGTGAAATTTACAGATAAAAATCAACATCAATATGGCAATCAGCTCTACTGGTTTTCACCAACACTGTCCAACAACAGTGTTGACAATTGTTCCAAAGCTTTCCTACCAGACATCCCACACAAGTTAACATTAAAGTAGTTAGTATCTAGCCCTGTAGCAATCAATGATCATAATTCTGGTCACAAAACATTGATGTCAGAGTCCACAGCCATTGTGGAGTTACCTCAGGTGCCAGGTACTCTGGAGTCCCACAGAAGGTTTTCATGGTGGCACCGTCTGTGATCCCCTCTTTACACAGCCCAAAGTCTGTTATCTTTATGTGACCGTCTTTGTCTAACATGAGGTTCTCCAGCTGGACAGAGAAAGAGAATCACTTGATGAGCAACCATGACTACATGACCCTAAGAGAGTAGTCAAAGTGTTGAGTAAGAAATGTTCTTTATCAAGAAGCAGCTCTCCAAGAACTGACATAAGAGGGATCTTTTTTTTATTATTTGTAACATTTTTATAATGCAATCATCAGCAATGTCATTGCACAAAATTATCTCTTAAATTAATACTGACAGAGTAAGAGGACACCTTACCTTTAAATCCCTGTAAACTACATTGCGTGAGTGTAGGTACTCCAGTGCCGACACTATTTCTGCACCATAGAACCGCGCCCTATCTTCTGTGAACACTCGGTCCCGGGATAAATGAAAGAAGAGCTGCAAAAGAATAAAAAAGTAGACACAGGAATGAAAGAGTAATTCCTCTGTGTGATATTTTATCTCATAAAAATCTGTCATCTCATCTTTGATGGTAATTTTTCAATGTGTGCATTTAAACATTTCTGGGTGCACCTCTACAAGCATTTAGAAAATAGCTTTTTAATCTGAATATTGGATTAACTACCTGCACGGTACATGTAGTAACCAAACCCAATTTCTACAATGTATGAGTGTAACAATTAAGTCCAAGAATGATTTGATTTTCATTCAGCCACCACTCAATCTGATCAGGTTGGATTTCAAACCTTAAATCTATACAAAGTGCTGCAGCATTTTACTACAATGAGCCATCTTTCAGAATGTCATCGACACAACAGACATGAATGTAGGTCAGATGAAAAAAAAAGAGAAAAAAAAACAACTTACTTCTCCTCCATTTGCATACTCCATCACAAAGCATAGCCGGTCGTGTGTTTGAAATGCATATTTTAGTGTCTGTGTAGGAAGAGAAAAAAAACGCGTCACTGCATGTACTGATTAAATGACACCTTAATATTGGTAAGCTCCAAATGAGGCAATGGTGCGGGCACTGGTGACTGACCGTTAGAAAGGGATGCCGCGTATTTTGGAGAACTCTGCTCTCTGTAACTGTGTGCGCCACCTCATCCTAAAAGGAACACACACATGAACACACACGTTCAATACATGCAGTGAGAGTAATATCACATAGTGAATAGATAGTAATGCTGCGCCAAAACAATTTCAAATATATTTGAATGTGATTAGCACTAACTTTAGCAATGATGACTTCTTTGCGGAGGATTTTCATGGCGTAGTACATCCCTGTGGCCTTCTCCTTCACTAGGATCACTTTACCAAATGTCCCTTTGCCCAGCAGCTTCAGGTAGTCAAAATCACTCATGGTCTGTAGGGATAATAGCCAAAGATACACCATGACAGAAAAGCTCTATGTTAGGCATAATCACCACAAGACAAAATAGAAAATAAACGGTTAAATAATATGTTGTCCTCTGTTCACTTTAAGGTTGTTTCACCGAAAAAGCTTTGAGAAAGAGGCTTAAAGTTTGAACAACTTGCTCAATAAAGATGAGCTTAGCTTGACAAACACAGCAAACACTCAGCTGCCAGACACTGCTTGTGCAAATACTGACCACTTTTGTGCGGGATTTGGACACAGCAATCTCCATCTCCTCTGTGCCGCTGCTGTCACTTGGTGAGCCAAATTTGATCTCCATGGGCTCCTCATCCTGCTGCTGACTCTTCAGGCTATTCGCCACAGCCTGGATCGATCGCATCCATTCCTCCCTGACCCAGTAGAAAGCACACATTAACCTTATCAAATCTAGCCACTGTCATGTCTAAATTACTCTTAATAGATTCTCTAAGAATATGAAATGGCACGAGTTTTGCCTTAAAATATAAATCGTTGTTAGCAATAACATATTTTAATGAATTTCTTATATTCAGACAGATGGCAAAAAAGTTGTGCCATCTTAAAGGAAAAAAAGGAGTCGAGTAAGCTAAGTTTAGAAGGTAGAGGATAATCTGTGTACTATTTATCTTGGGGCTGCTGGGATTTGGTACTTGGCAGAGCCGATGTAAACAAACCCCAATGACGATTGCTTGGGTTAGGGGTGAATAATCAGGTCTAATCTGGCACTGAATTCTATTTTGAACATGATGGTCTTTCCTTCTCTTACAAAGTAAAATGGATTTCACTGCCTGTAATGAAAAATGGCCCATTTAGACTCTCTGTGATTCATTTGTGAGCATGTTTTTCCTTGTGTTTTACTTCCCTTACTTAAAAAAAACAAAAACTCTAGACACAGTAAGACGTACTTCTTTCAAAATATAATTTTCGTTGGCATTATTTCGATATCATTAACGGTTGAACAAAATTGCAAGCACATTTCCGCCGTCGACATTATAAACACTGTCAAATCCATTTTAATCTACAGTGGCGACTCAAGGCTAAGGGTCTAGGACTATGTCCATACTAAGCTCGCTAAATCTGAAAACCCATTTTGTCTTTTTCATTTTGGCCTTCTGTTAAGCCAGTGTTTTTAATGTCCAAAAATGCTTTCCACAGTGGATACATTTGAAAACAGTCTAACTGTGTGTTCCTTTTTTTTACAAAAGAAACAGCTAGACATGGTCAGTACTGTGTGGCAGTAACGTTAAGAGAACAACTTTTAGTTTTTTTCCCACTTACTTTAAATGCCAAATAACTGATCATGATAAAAGATATTCGCTCTTTAACCTGCATTTATGTTTAAGGTTCCTTAAACTGTGGATCACGTGATACCTGATTTTGATTGACATCAATTCCCCATTTTAAACTTGTTCAGTTGTCTGACAAAACAAAAAGAAAAGTATGTAAACGAGAACAACTAAATGTTATGTTTTGCTATACTGAAACTCTGAGCAGGAAGAAGACGTTTAGCGGTTTTCTTATTGTTTTAGTGTTTCAGTGTCAATAAACAACTTTTCAGAAATATCCTGAAAGCAATGATGTGGACAGAAGAAGTACTGGCCTAGGTAATTTAAAAGCCCGCTACAGGCTGTGCTCTCACATTTTCACAAAAAGCTGCTTCAACCTCATAGAGAGAAAATGAAACCCTAAGAATAAACGTCTTTTACCTCTCCTCATTGCTGTCCACGTGGAAGGTGCGCTCGATAACCGAGGTCCACTGCAGGCAACGGATGACGAATGTGTTGGGCCTGGGGCGTTCTGTCTTCATCAGCTGGCATTCTACAAAGCAGAGGCACATCAGCTAAGACTGAGGAGCTGAAAGCATGAACACCAAAACCATCTCTGCGTTTGTCGGCTGAAATGGAGAACTAACCTGCGACAGAGAAGTTGTTGAGTGGTGGGAGGCTGTGATCACTGGACACCTCGGGTTTCTCTTTGTAGCCGATAAAGGAGCCATCGCTCTTTAAGATGAAGTAACGAGGCCTCCATGTTTTAATGTATTCACCTGGAAAAACAGAAGATTCATGAGCAAGCTGAGGGTGAATGTTTGAGTAAACATCGATGCGTTTTGGCTTTAATATTACTAAATACACTACTATGCATCACAGTATTGTTACCACCGTAAATGACTAAACTAGAGTAAACTACTAATTTTATCAGCCACCTTACAAGCCTACATGGGTGCGTATTAAATAATTTAAAAAGAGATTTTGAGATGGACTATTACTTTAATGTAGACTCAGATGATGGACTGTGAACACAAGGGGCCCCTTACCTCTCTTGTGGAGCCATCCTTCTCTCACAACACTGACTTCATTCATGCTGGGGCAGAAGACTGTCTGGGTTGGGAGGGGGCTGCAGACAAGCTGGTGGAAATCGTGCAAACCGCTTCTACTGGTCAAGTGCCTGACAGTGGCTCAGATAAAATACATGTATCATGTAATGCCTAGAGGAAGAGAACAGAGAAAAATACTGTTGATGCAGGATACACAATGACTCTCATGTTGTCAATAAAATGTGAGAACAACGCTCATGGCAGGCTGGTGTAGCTTCACCAAGTGATCATGAGAACATCAACATTCATTCAGACAAACATCACAAAAAAATACAGAATGTCAAGTGAATACATGAGGAAATAAAAACTTCCACTGACTGACATGTAGGGCTGTGAGCAAAACTGCTGCATGACTTCACTCGCTTAAAACAAAAACATAGCCTAAGGTAATACTGTTTTATTGCACAGACACTTGCCTTTTTGCCTTTAGAAAAGTCAATGTGAAAGGGCATGGGCTCTAAAGGAAGTTAAACTACAGCCAGGGAGGTGGAGGTGAAGACACAAAGTGAAACTGATTTCTCATAACAAAGGAAACTTTCTGTGAAATGCTACTGAAGCCTATCGAGTTGTCACCACCGCAGTGCGCTGGAATACATTCCTCATCTTCACTGTGTTGCCTTGAAACACAACTCCACAACAAAGAAAACTGCTGAAATCTGCACATCTGCTCACCACCTCATATCTGACCATCTGACTCTTACTACAGTGACAGCCAGAATGGGAAACAGATATTAAAACTCCAGACAACACTCCCTGACATCTGCCGGTGTTTCAGTGTCATGATATAAATATGGTAGATCTTGTAACTCTGGTGATGCCATATAGAAATCAAATATGAAACATGTTACTGGTCTAACAATTAGCAAAATGGCTGCAATGCTCTGTATAGTCAAATGTAATAGCCTACTGTACCACAGCTCATGCTGAATGTTTGTGGAGAGGCCTTGGTGATCAGGGTCAGCCCTGAATCAGCAGCTTATGTTAGATAATAGGTTTACCAGAATTTCACAGTATTTCAGTGAAAGTGATGGGGTTGAATATTACAGTGCATACAGTCACCAGGCCACAAAAAACTGTTTGAACTACTTTGTTTACAAAGATAAAAAAGATAAGGCTTCCCTCGACTTCAGACTTTTTTATGGCCATGAGAGGTGCATCTACGGCTGCACAACAACTACTAACTTCTGTGGCTGCTTTAAGAGACAATACAGACCAAGCACTACAACTTTTCACCGCACCTACGTTACAACTTCAATGGACAAAACAGGACATCAACAGCAGCTAACATCTAACTAATGAAGCGTTAAGACAGCTCGGTTTACATGCAGCACACTTGAGGAAACAACAAAGAGACAATAAATAGCAATTTTTTTTACAAGTATAGCTACCCAGGTAAATTGTGCCGTTTTTAATTCATGTCTCAAAAATTACAAACGGCACACAACGCGGCAACAAACGTAAACATGAACATTACGTTAACACATCCTCATCCTTCCAGTGTGGAAGCTAGGCTAGCTAACAGAAGCAAAGTCAACAAACGATACCTTCCAAGTCCAAGACAGGTAGTTAGCTTTTCTATCTCAGTTTGACTGTGAACAACTTGCTACGACACTTCAACCATAGCTGATGAGCAGTTTTGGCCAATTGGCGCGTCAGACAGCACTGAGGACACTGACCATGACCGCATTACGATCAAACAAGGCAGATAGCCAAACTAGCTTTCGAGCTAACAGCTAGTTAGCACGTCAGTTAGCGACTTGCGCTACTTCTCCTCATTGCCCCGGCTTTTCTTACCTCGGGCTTCAGCGACAAAAAAAATATCCCCCAGCTATCGGTCCTTGAAGAGGCTCAGAGGTACGCCGCACAAAGCTCCCACCAGTTATCACTTGAAGCTTGTGTGTATTGAACTCTGTCAATGATCACACAGCTTTAGCGGACTCCTCGCCGAGCTTGTTTTCTCCTCTCACAACAACAGCGGCGGCAGCAGCGGCAGCGGCAAAGGCGGCGACGGCGGCGGCAGCAGCGGCGTGCTCGGTTTGTTGCTACTGCAGTGGTTCACTGAAGCGTGTGTGAACCAGCGAGAGAATAAAGTCAACTGAGCTCCAACTTGATTGATAAATATGCTGAATACGACAACAAATAACTGTCAAATCCTAGACATATAAAAGCGCTTCTTTATGGTTATGGTTAGTCGCCAGCTGCTTCGCGTGGAAGCCCTCCGTCCCAGCCAGACAGTACAGCAGCCCCTCAGACGCACACAAAAAGGAAATGACGTACGAGGCCATAGAGGGTCCACTGCACCTGAACAGTCGGTGTGAAAGTACATCAAGTACTATACTATAACCTTAACCTCACCCCGACTGCACAGAGCTGGAGTACGGATTAATTTAGAGTTAGGCAGTGCAAAAATAGCTAAAAATGCATCTTCCTTCTTAACCAGTGTTCCCTCCTCCTCTATAAACCAACAGTTTCTTTCAAACCTGTTCCTGTTAAGGAATAAAGCACCAAGGATTTCTTTAGATGACCCATGCAACCAACTATTACATACCGTAATTGTGTCTACAGTGGAGTGAATGAAGAGAGAAGCAATGTTATGAAAGTAAGAAAATGTTTATTATTCACAAGTCATTTTCAAAAATGTCCATTTGTGGTATGTACTCAAAGGTGTGGTTCTGTCAGACAGCTTTACTCTGTTGTCTTTGTTGCTTTCGTTGCAGATAGCGAGCGCGAGCATCACTGACTGTGGCTTCATTGTTTCGCTTCTCCAGCTTCTTCAAGACGTCCTCTGTAGAAACCTCTGAAAAAAAGAGCAAAGTTATCTATCAGTTTGTTATTAAGCATGACAGAGCCTAAGCATGTTTTAACTTCTTTCAGTAAAACACTTTATCTAAGGCCTGCTATTTTATTCTTTAAGACTTAAGAAGGTTACAGTTTCCAAATGAATACTTGAGTATGAGTATGAGTAATTCTGAGAACCTGGTTGTCTTTTGGCCGCCTCCCTTGTCTCCCATTTTATCATCTCCTCATCTGTCACTTCTTCTCTTGCAACACTGCTCAGTTCATAAACGTCCACCTCATGGAGTTTTGGTAATAGGTCCTTCACCCACTCATATCGAATAGGACACGCTGTCCGGACATACATCCGTGAGGTCACCAGCACATCATGAAAGATGATCCAGTTCAGCTCTGCCTCCTGGTCAAACAGCTGGGAGCAACAAGGAATACAGATCAAAGGAGAAACCAGGGAGGAAGCATGGAAACTCCAGTTTGGATGCACAGTATCCAAAGGTGATGTGTTTTCTATGAAAACTGACTTTTATTAGAGATCTTTTTAAATTAATTGAAAAATACATTTACCGCTGATGATGGATGAATGTGAACCATGGATCCATGGCCATCCATTGTGCAAAATACCTTTCCAACAGACCTGCATAGCATATAAAAAAATTAACTAAAAAATATTCAAAACAAGCATAAATCTCACATTACTAAAGAGATATTAAAGGAATTCCAAATGAGACTTAAATATGGGTAATTTCAAATCAATCTTGATGATACCTTCTTGCGACGTTGGTGAAGTATCCTGTGCACAGGCATCGTCTGAAGAGTTCACTCTTATTGCCATCAAATGTTTCTACAGGGAAATCTCTCTTCTGGAAGGAGCGAGGATGCATGAATGAACAAAAATTAATAATCGCACTCAATTAGCACAGCAGTATGTTGACGAACTGAGTGCTACATTTACATAAATTACAGAATGGAGATCTAATCTACAAGGTTCATTATAATTATTAAAGTTATTGTATCATTAACGTGAGGAGCAAGATTATAGTTGCTATGTTTACAGTAATATGGTGTATTGGACACACAACGTGCTGCAGTGATAGGAAAATTAATCGGGTAAACTCCTGTACCTGCTGGAGGCGGATGAGGATCTCTCGCAGCTGAGTCTCCACACTGAAGGCAGACTTCAGCGCCCTCCAGTGGACCCAGTTATCTTTACACCACGCTGAGGGTCTATCACTGCAGAGTGCAAGAGCAAAACATTGATAATATCATCACATGACATCGCTGATATTTCTTTGTACAAACAAAAAGAAATAATGTAGATTCATCTTGCAGAAGTACTCAGTTAAATACAGTACCTGGATTTACACAACTGGAACACGCTCAGAAGTGTGGCGAAGTCGTTCATGCCGCCGCTCTTGGCAGCCAGCGCTCTGTGCTTCTTATCTGCCTCTTTCTGCTTCTCAGGGTGGCCTGTGGGGAAGTGAGAGGTCAGTCAAAGCTGTGTGAACTCCAAGATCATGTCTTCATTCTACACACATACATACTCTATTCACACATGAAATAAGTACATCAATAAATCAAACAGAACTTCGTTCGTTTTTTTCCTCCCTCATAGCACATACTTTTTGTTCTGCTTTAAAGTCCAGTGTGTAGAATTTAGTAGCATCTAGCTGAACAGACTTGGCAGGAATGGAATATAATATTGATAAGTATGTTTTAATTACTGTATAATCCCATGAAAACAAGAATCATTGTGTTTTTGTTACCTTAGAATGAGCCCATTATATCCACATAAAGAGCAGGTCTTCCATGGAGCCCACCATGTTGCGCCACCATGTTTCTACAGTAGCCCGAAACAGACAAACCAAACACTGGCTCTACAGAGGGCCTTTCGCATTTTTCGCGAGTTTTGTGGCCACCTTAGGTTGTCCTGGAAGGGGAGGGTGAGATGAGCAGTATTCAGTTGGTTGCAACTGAATACCCTCTAAATTTCAGGGACTCTAAATTTCAGGGACACATTTAGCTTCTCTCTTACTGTAAATATTAACCTCACCACTAGATTCCACTAAATCCTACACATTGCACCTTTAAAGCTAAATTGCTGACCTGGCCGGATGAAGATGTTCTCTACAGACAGCATGGCGGCCACAGGGAGCAGCAGGTCCTGGCAGCTGAGTGAGGCGGCTTTGAGCAGGGCCCTGGTGAGGCCTGGGTGCAGAGGGAACTCCACCATCAGCTCCCCCAGCTGGGTCACTCGACCTCTCCTACAACCCAAATACCAGACAGATGAAGCTCATGAAATTTCAGCAAGAACTACATAAACCCACTTCTTTTGTGCTCGGAAAAACCAAAAACTTGATTCAAGTTCACAGGTACAACCGCTCACCTGTCGATGGCGTCGAACTGATAAAGCTGTTTTAGTGCTTCTAGGATAAATCTCTCCTCTGGACAGTCCAGATAAGGGAACCTTAAAAGAAATGAACTCTTCATAATAAATGAATTATGAACTATAAGAAAGCACAGAATTACAAACAGACAGGATGGGTAACAGTGTACCTGATGACATCATGAACGCCCAGACACTTGAGTGTGAGTACCACTGCGGTCAGACTCGTCCTCTGGATCTCTGGAACTGTATATTCAGGCATGCACTTTTCCCAGAATTCCTTATTGTAGATCCGAAAACATTTCCCGGCTGAGGTTCTTCCAGCTCGGCCTGCTCTCTGCTGAGCCTCGCTCCTAATCACGGAAAATCCCCCCAAAAATCCAATCCAAATCTCAGTTGGCAAGCTTTTCTCATAGCGTGGTTGTTAGCACGGAAGTGACTTAAACAAAGCTATTTTCAGATTTTAAAATGACATGTTACTTTTCTCAAGACTCACTTTGAAATAGGCACCACCTCCAAAATATCCATGCCCACCCGTGAGTTGTGGTTGAGTTGTTTCACAAACCCGCTGTCTATGATATACCTGGAAAAGAAAGTGTAAGATTTTAATAACATTTACTTCACATCAACCATTTTTTTTGATGGCTGCATATCTGATAAAAGCAGCACACTCACTTTATTCCATTGATGGTGAGAGATGTTGCTGCAATGTTAGTGGCCACCACACACTTCCTTATTCCTGGAGGCGGAGGCTGAAAGATTTGCCTCTGCTGGTCTATGACGAGACCAAAAAAGATGACATCACACTGACTTTATTTAAATTTTTGATGTACTTTGCACTAAGAGAGGTGAACAGCTGCTGTATGTGTTTACCAGTGGGCATGGATCCATAAAGAGGTAAAATAAGAAGGCCCTCCACCGTCTGGTCCTGCACATCATAGCGGTAGTCTATAGATTCTGCTTTTTCATACAGCAAGTCGCAGGCTCGCTCAATCTCTGACTGACCTGTCAAACATGGTGGAATTAATGTGGCAGAATTCATCAGATTTAACATATACTCTCATCTCAGAGCTCCATAATTGTGTCTTACCTGTTAAAAACACAAGAATATCCCCAGCCATTTCACCGGTGTGAACATCAAAGGCTATTTTCACAACCTATGGAGCAAAAAAATGAAGCATTATAAGCTTTATAACCATAAAGAACAAAAAACTTTCTCCAGACTTAAACTCAGTACCTCTTTCACATAACCAGTGCTCTCTGTGTCTTTAGGTCCTACAGCTGAGCCAAACGTGCAGGTGACAGGAAATGTCCTCCCAGGAATAGCGAAGACGGGACAGTCGCCAAGAAAGGCTGAAAGTTTGTCGGTTTCCAAGGTGGCGGACATCACCACCACCTTCAGCGGGAAAGATCGGCCCTTGGTGGCTTTAGCAGGGTTGGAAAAGACTTTCTTCAGTAAACCCAGGAGAATATCCTGCAACAAATACAAACGGTTGCTCAATGTGTGTGTTGACGGATGAATAGAAAGCACTTATTGTTGATTTTGTAACATGACAAACTGTGCATACAACAGTATAGTGCGGAACTTATCAAATTGAGCCAAATAAAATATATTGACTTACTGTGTTGAGGCTTCGTTCGTGGACTTCATCCAAGATTACGACACTGTACTGAGAAAGTCCAGGGTCTGCCAGGATCTCTCTGAGCAAACAGCCGTCTGTCATGTACTTCACCACTGTGTCCTGGCTCAAACACAATCACAACTTCATATTATCAAATATTTACATGAAAGATATTGTATTCTCTGCATTTATATTTAGAGCTGCATTGTTTAGTCAATTAATTGATTAGTCAATCGCCAGTAAATTAATTGCCGACTATTTTGATGGTCGATTCATTGTTGTTGTTGTTTTTTTTTTTAGGGAAAATGTCAAAATTCTCTGGTTCCTGTGTCTTAAATAAGAATATTAACTGGTTTCTTCTTCCAAGAAAGTAAATGGAATATATTTGGGTTTTGGACTGTTGGTCAAGGCAAAACAAGACGTTATAGGTTGTATCTTGGGCTTTGGGAAACAGTGATTGACACTTTTTCTCCATATTCAGACATTTTGTAGACCAAATGACTAATGATTAATTAAGAAAAAACTAACAGATTAAAGGACAGGTTCACAATTATTCAGGTTTGTTTGATACTTTCAACATTACAGTCTTTTTAGTGCCAAAGTCCCTCTTTTTGTTACTATACTTCCACCACAGCTCAACAGGGAAACACTGTCTGAGGAAACACAAAGAGGGAATTTGATGCTAAAAAGACTGTGTGGCAGATATCCACTTGATATGACTAACTCAGACAGCTGAAGCCTCATATAAGCTTCAAATAAACTTTTAAATGCATCTTTGAACAAAATAACTGTGGACCTCCCCCCAGTGAAAGCACATTTAAAGGGGATCTTTTAATAGCCAGTATGAACAGGAGGAATGATCACAGCAAGCAAATCCTCTTTAAGTGTTTATATGGACTGTTGTTTTGAGACAGAATTGAAAAATTGTGACCCTACCCTTTAATCAATTACGAGAATAATCATTAGCTGAGCTGTCTTTGTCTCTCACCTGTGTTGTGCAGTCATCAAAGCGTACTTGGTAGCCAACCTCTCTGCCCAGAGTGCACTGCATCTCCTGAGCCACCCTCTGGGCCACTGTGATAGCAGCCACCCGGCGGGGCTGGGTGATGCCAATTTTGCCATCTTTACATAAACCTGCCCACAAAAGGTAAACAGTCACCACTCCAAAATGATTCACATTTTCATCCCACAGTTTACATCTCATAAATTCACGTCAGGGCTGCTGTATTAGTTTAACCAACACAAAAATAGTCCAGTCATCTCTTTAGTTGCAGAATTTAGCTTACCAGACAGTTAATTAGTTGGTGTACTTCATTGTAATAAGCAGTAATGTTACTTTCACAGTATATTATCATGCGTAAGACATCATAATGACAGCCTACCTGCTTGATACAGATACTGTGGAAGTTGTGTGGTTTTCCCGCTGCCAGTCTCACCGGTGATAACCAGGAAAGTGCTGTCTTTGACAGCCTGGATCAGTTTGGCTTTGTGCTGATAGATCGGCAGATGTTTCGACTCGTTTTCTTTTGAGTCCCATCTCGTTGATTTGGACATAACTGACCCAGCAGATATCAGAATAAGGAGCGGAGCAGACGGAAGAAATACTAACGTTAATCGGGCAGAACACGGCGTAGTTAGTGTCTGTGACCACAGACTGTTTTATGCTTCACAGAATAGATGTTTCTTTTTATTTTACTCCTCTCGTTTGGAAGACGACACGCTCACTCGATAACTTCCGCAAACTAACCCATTCTGCGTTTCTATTGGTCGAGTTGTGGCACGTGACCTAAGCTCCGCCACCACAGTAGAAGGTTTGCTGCCCTTTTTTAAGAAATCAAACTTTATGTAGAGAAAAATGTTGCAATATTAAATAATCGAATAAATTGAAGACAAAAAGTCAATTTTATTACATAGAAAGCCATAAGTCGATTTGTTGAATTTAACTACATTAAATCTGAATATTGACAGTTTTCAGAGTTTAGTCCCTAAATATTGATGCATGTGAAATTTATCCATTGATCAGCTAAGTCAAAATACATCCATGAATGTTTTACTTATCCATATATGTATTATTATATATTATTGTATTTTTATTTTATGTATTATTATCTATTATTATATTATACATTTTGCACAACTATCTAAAATAAACAATAGCCAGTTAAATTTTCCCTTTCTAAAGCACAACATATTTAGACACTTGGGTATATGCTATGCAAAATTTTGAAGGATACTTCTCTGACTCTGTTCACTAGTATTTATGTTGAATACAGCAAGCCTTTCCCCTATGTAATCATGAAATATTGAAGACCAAAAAGATATTGCTGCAGAAAATGTGAGACCTTTTTTGGAGGGTGGTTTGTTTTCTACTGCAAATGTTCATTATATTAGCTTGTAGAGCTACTAACATCTCACTAATTTGACAGTTCCTTAAAAATATAAGATGCACATCTTAAAGTGACCTCTACAATATATCCTATAATCGTTGTTTTAAAAATCCACAGGAAATGATAGTTTAAAGGAGGACTTTATGAATCCCTCTGTTAAAACATGCAGCTTTTCTACTAGTCATGTTTATGTATTCACTTGTTCAAAAACTTGAAGTGAGAAGTTCATTGTTTATCCATTAAAATGAGGCCCAGTAGCAGATTTAAACAATGGTTAAAGGTTCTGTATGTAGGAATCAGAAATTCCTTCTCATTAGTGACACCTGTGGCCATTCAATAAGCTGTAGTCAGCATCCTGGTACTCATGGCATGAGACTATTGCAGGTGATGTCTTTTTCCTTGCTTACACTTCTCCTAATTACATAAAAGATCTCTAACGTTGTGTTTTGCACTGTGTTTCAGCAAAGCATCTCTCACTCCCAGGCAGTCAGCTCCCCTGCTGTTTGTATGCGTGCTTGCTTGCTCACACACAAACACGCACACAGAGGCTCCTGCTGCGCTGTGGCTGCTGGCCAGTGAGAGCCAATCTGCACCACCCAACTCACACAATATGCATTAATCAACCACCTGAACCTGACCGACCCACAAACCACCAACTTTTTTTTTACCAACCGTGTTCACTAAACACCAGTGGGCTCAGTGAGCTGTGGCCCGGCAGCAATGCGCTGTGGCCGCAGAGCAACACACTGCGGTCAGGCAGCAACAAGCTGTGGCTGGAGAGCAACGGGCTGTGGCTGGAGAGCAACACGCTGCAGTTTTGTTGTGAAATGTTTGTTTATTATCACCTTGGACTACCAATAGGAAAAACAAAAGGGGGAAGCTATGTTCTGCTATCGCTCTGGAGCTTGTTTTCTGCTCCTTTGTTGAGGAAATATTGTTTTAGCCGTGTGTGCTCAGGAGTGGGTGACTTGTCATTGCAGCTGTGTTTTGTTGTGAAATGTGTAGTGGTTGATGGAAGCAGCTGGCAGTTTCATTAGCTGGAGAGATAATATCTGCAGGGTGTTTCTAGTCGGATGGCGTAGTTTTTGTTGTGTTGTTATGCCGGTGGTTTGTTGACATTAGTATTTGTACCCGTTCACTAATTGGCAATAAAAAACGATTAATACATGTAAATTGCTTCACAATTCTACATATAGAACCTTTAATCAAATAATATCTTCACCATGGGCAATTGTCAAAAATCAGTTGTAATTGTACATTTTACACACAAAAACAATATTTTAGTATATAGTGAAACCCCAAGACAGGTTTTTTGCAGGAAATTGCCTTTGCCCTGACCTGTGACTGCTGGGACCTAAACAGAACCAAGTGAACAAGTTATCTGGATAACTTTGCTGAGTAAAACCCAAACCCCACTGACATCTCGAACATGAACATGGACTGTTAAAAGACCTTGACTTCATTTCCCAAAAACATTTTAAGGTTACAGTGATCTTGGGAAATCTTGCTTTTGGGAAACAGGACACAGTTCTGGTAAAGATAAATCAGAAAACCTATTCTTAGAATAGGACTCTTGTTGGAACAGGGCTAAAGGCGCACAACTCTTTTTGATATCAAGTTGTACTGCCGCTCACCCAGGAAGGTTTTGTCTCAGGCACATTGGAATCAAAAGTGGACCCTCTGACAAACTGCAATACTCAAGGTTAATAAAATGAGCAAAGGAGTTGAGTTGATAAAATGAAAATGATATAAAGGGTGCCTAATTTGGCTATTAGAGGGAACAGATTTATTTTAATTACAAATCATGGACAGTTCTTGGCTCCGCTGTTTCCAATCCTGGCGCCTCCAAACATTACAGAAATGAAATAGCTGCAATTTTATCTGATTCATTAAAGAAGATAAAGAAGAGGTCCGCCAGAGACCACACTGTAATAGAGCCTCTGTCCTGGCCTTGAGGTGATTCTTCTTGATTTACGCCTTCCTGAAAGACATGGAAAAAGCAGTTAATATCCTTTACAGTGTCATTAGCAAGCAAATGGGTAAATCAATACCCCAAGATAGAATCATTAGACAAGAGCAACATAAAAAAGGATCAATAGGCTGCAGGCTTACCATTGCTGCAGGACTGTGAGCAAGCTTCTCCTTTACAGATCTCTATATCGCAGTGGAAATATACCTGTTGGATGACATAATAGTCACAGGTGTCTGCACTTGGATTTGAAGGAAATCAATACCAAATCAAATACCAATGATACTATTTTCTATTTCCGTCTATTTCTCTTACCAGGGTTTCAGCTGTTGGGGGCTTCACAAATGAAAACAGCTTGACCACAAACCATTTGTGGAGAGAGGGATACTTGAGCCCCTTATTGGAGAGAACTGGCAACACAACAGTCCCGTGACTATCACCAGTGAAAGGACACCTGAATTGGGATTCAAGCATGAGCTTCAGTTAACATTTTTTTTCTCTCAGGTGAAGAATATCGGCAGAAATCTACACATTATTTCTAGTGTATTCACCCTTTAACAAGCAGGTTCCATCTTTGTGGATCATGTGGGTTTTTAGTCGGTGTGGCCCAGCAGTCCTGCAGCAGCAGCACCAAATCCTTGTCCCGATGTTTGAGGACAAACACCTCCACATACACGGACTGGCCAAGCTCAGTTACTGTTGGAGGGTCACGAGAGGAATGAAAAGACCTGTAAGTGGAATCTGCAGATGAAAGATTGAAAAAAATAAATATCATACGTAGTTGGCAACAAGAGGGTTTCAGGGTTTTTCCAAGTTTGACTCTGGGACTTCAAGTTGTTGAATTAAAAAAATATATGAAGAAATACATGAATTGAAAAAAATAAATCTATGTACTTACTGTACATATGGGAATGATGGAAAGTAAAAAAATATAAACTTGACCTTTAGCAAACCTCATTTCAGCCCTCAGAACTCCCTCGCTCTTCAGTGTTGATGGTTGCTCTGATTTTTCTCCCTGAATCTCGATGCCTAGTTGAGTCATTTGTGCCAGTGAGAAGCTGCAGCGCACAGTGAGGCTGAAAAGAAAGAAAGAAAATTGAAATTGGTGTCCATTACTTTCAAAAAGCAAAACAAGTGGAACACTCTTTTTCTTACTGGAAAGGAGTGTCACGAAATATAGAGCCTTTCTGCAGATGATGTTTCACCTCAATGTTGACCCAGTAGGTTATAATCCCATCTACTACCTGCAAGACACAACAAAAACTTATTCTACTTAGTCATAAAAATACCACATGGCCTATCTAAAGACTGGTAGGTGATTTATCACAGTTACCGTGGACTGAGTGCCACAATCAGTGAATGGAAAGCTGAAAGTGACAGCATCAGTGGATCTTTTTTGTGGTTTACAATTGTGTTGTTCGCCAGAAGGGATCCAGACTGTGTCCAGGTTCAGAGGTGGGACTGTCTCATTCTGGGGAATGGTGATGTTGAACCCATCTTTGTTGCAGAAAAATTTCCTTGATACTGGTGGATAATCATGTTTGCTTTCCTCTGTAGAAAACACACTGAGAATTAATAATACACATAATTCTGATGACTATATCAAGCATAAAGTCATGATATTTATATGTACACTCAAAATTAATACCTTTAATTTTCCTGTCACAGATGAGGGGTATTGACTTGACAATTTCAACTTTTCCTCTGTCTGCAAGTGCCATGATGACAACAAACAAACTTGTGATATATTTCTAATGAACAGAAATGGAATGGAAAGATTAGAATATGAAAAGTGTATACATCTGCATTAAACAGGAACAGACAGACAAATTGAAGAGGCTGTTTAGCTTACTTGTCTTCTCACAAAACAGCCATGGGAGGCAACTGTTAAAATAAAAAAGGTGTCAGTTTCTCCAAGGAAGTACTGGCACTGTTTTGCTATAGCAATGGCTTGGTAAAATCCACCATGCTCATCTGTAAATTTGGACAAAAAGAGCATGACAAAAATATCAAAGCCTTGTGCCATCAGTGGTCTAGGTACGACATATGCAGATAAATATAGTTTGTGACCTACCTTGAACATAAATGGTTAGAGGAAGATCGGCAAACTGTTCCTTTGGTATGTAAACGGACATGAACCCATCATGGCAGATCAATGTATTATCATTCATAATTTTATAAACTGTTGCTTGAAATTGATTTAAAAGGGTATGGGCTTCACATTTCAAAAGGAGCAGTGATAAAGAAATAAATGTCACCAAAAAGATTAATTGGTAGGTGTTCATCTTTGGTTGTTGAGACTCTGTGAGCGTCACAGGTGGACCAGCTGGTTCTTGTTTGGCTTAATTGGCCAGACAGAGTTAAAGCAACCTAACAACTCAAAGCAATCGCTGAGCCAGCGGTGTCTTTTCAGCTTTTCAGCAGATGTATATCTATGTAGAGTTTGCAGGTTAATCTATATCTGTGTGGGTTTCCTTTACAGTGCAAAAACATGCAGGTCAGATGAACCAGAAGATTTTAACTGACTGTATGTGTGAGTGTGGATGTGTTAGAGGAGCTAAACTGCTTTGGGTCAGAACAGTTTCATAACACACTTCACATCTGTACTATAAATATGTAGCTGGAGCCAGTGGCTGGTTTCTACAAAGACTAGAAAAGGGAGAAACAGCTAGCCTGGCTCTGTCCAAAGGTAACATAATCCACATACCAGCACCTCTAAAGCTCACTAGTCATACAGCGGGTTATGTGCTGGACTATTTCTTGGCTGGGAGCTGTTGCCACCAGTGGAGACTCCAGGAAGTTACTGCTCAAAGCCAAGAGATAGTCAGTGGCTGTAAAACTGTCTTTTTTCACACTTTTTTTGTTGCACAGATGAAACAACAAATGGAACACTAGGCTAGCTTTAGAATTAGAATTAAAAAATACTTTATTGTCTAATTTTGCATGCAAAAGGCATAAAATCTGCATGTGCAGAAATCTGCTATTAAAAAGAGTACATTAAAACACATCATATCACAGAGAGTGGTATCAATCTTCTCATGTAACTCTTGAAAGGAAGCAAATAAGTGAAAAAAAAAAATCCTACAAAAATAAGGCCAAATATTGTACTATGACTTTAATATGTGAGACAAACTGAGAAGCAATTTATATGGTCTTTAGCTGTGCTGCTTTTCACGTGCATAAAACATCTCTAACATTCAACACACTGAGCTGTCACATAAGCATAATTTTCTACCACAACTTTGAATTTCATGATTGAACTTTTGGACAGATGCCACTTTGATTTGTCAGACACAGCTGTAAGAATGATACTGGCTGGTTTGATAAGAACATGTACAGACTGTGAAAAGCATTAAAATGCCAGTACATCAGACAAATAGAACAAAACATGAGTTTAGTTTGAACTAATGAATGTAAACATGCATAATGAGTAACTAAAGTTGTGAAAGGATGTTGATACTGAAAATGTTTAAACCCTGTTCTTCATTCTCTACATTTGGTTGAGGTGGTCTGTGCTGCTGTTGTAAATTGGGTTTTGGTATTCATGATCTAAGAAGGAGAGAAGGGAGAAGTGTGAACGCAGTTTAGTACACAAGTACAAGTACACCAGTACATGCCCACAGATGATGTCAGCACTCACTGTCTTTATTTTTTTTCTTCCTAACACCTGCAACGAAACAAAACACAGAATGCTTCCGTGAGTAATGAAAAAGGATTTTTTGCAGGAGGCAGATCAATTCGTACAATTCAGAGATATTATTCTGATACATATCACTAAGGATATAGCATGAAAGCTGAGGACAATCAAATCAAAATAAACCTACCTCTGTGCTGCCTCTCTGCCTGAGACGACGCGGCTTGCTGCTGCTGCTGCTGCTGCCGCTGCTGCTGCTGCCGGTTGAGTTCAACCCGGTTTACTGTGTTGTAAAATGAATAAGTAAATCTCTGACAGCATTGAAATGATGTAATAGAATAAGAGATGGTTATATTACCATAATAATGTCGACTGAGACTTGCTTGCCGTAATCTGCTGATGAGTTCTGGAGAGGTGAGAAAAGATTGAGTTACTCCAGGTCGTCCTTAGAGTCCAAATGATACTAACTGCAGTGATTATACTGATTATGAAGCACCTCTATGAAAACCCTGTTTTGTTCTCTTGCTTTCTGTCCTTTCAAAGTTGCACTCGTTTGGATAAATCCCACTGGTGCTTTGTGTAGGTTGAACCCCTTCCAGATAATGCACAAATCCTGGTAGGACACAGTTATTCCTGGTGGGGTCTGCCTGTACGTAGGCTGGGTCATGGGCATCATTTTCTAATATATAAAAAAAGATAAACTTGAAAATATTGACACAGCCATTTGTTATGTGTCAGGCGGGATATAATGACTTTAGCTTTTTAACGAGATGACTTGAAAGATGACATGGGAAGAAGGGAAGAAGGGAAGCTGTGTGAACGCACCATAAACAGGATTGTTATCATCCGCTCCTGTAGGAAAAGGACACACACTGTGACAGTGACACAGGCTGTTTGTCAAAAAAACAAAATACTTTTTTTTTTTTTTTTTAAATTATTTATATATCACGTATGTACTGTATACAGTTGAGAGGGTGGTGTGTGTTTGTGTTTTAACGACCTCGCTGCTGCTCACCTACTGGTCCTCTGCCTGATGTCTCAGCTGGAGCACTGACACCTGTAGTGGGACATTACAGAAAGCAACTTAAAAGAATATTTTGACACTTAATAGCAATAGTATTAGCTTTCTTGACAAGAGTTAAATGAGAAGATCGATACCATGGTAAAGCATGAAAAAAAACCCTTTAATGGGGAAAAAAATGGAAGAAACCTTAGGAAGAGCACCAGAGAAGGGAACCCTCTTCCAGGATGGACAGACATGCAATAGATGTTGTGTGTACAGAATAGAACAAGAAAGCAAACTCACAGAAATACAGCATGGACAAACAGGATGACAAAATCACAGATGGGTTTACATCACACCAGAGGCAACAGATGAAACTACTCTGCTAACTCTGGCTCTGGGCAAATGAATATTAAATGAAAAATAAGTGTTTATCATAGTCCCTCAAAAGATCACACACATGAAAATGTAAAACATACATCCAGACATGTGTGCTATAACTAGACAGGAAGGGTTAGAGTCAAAGAGTAAAGAGTAAAAACAACAGTGCTTTGAGTAACAGTCTACAGTAGATGGATGCAATGGTGAAATTATTTCTAACCCTCAGTACCTGCACCAACAGGATTGTTCACATAGTCTGGATTTTTGTCATCACAGGGCACTGAAATAGGGCAAACAGAGATTTTATAAAACTGATCATTCATTCATCCATCCAATGACTCAACCAACAGTGTGGACTAAGAGTGTCGGACTGAGAGCAAGTGCAGATACTCACAGATGTATGTAATGCAGCAGTAGCTGCAAGCACTCAGCAGGATCAAAGCAGCCACGCCAACACAGATGTAAATAAGTAGTTTCATGTCTTCGCTCAGCTCATCTGCGTGATAAGTTGTGGTTTCACAGGAAAGATATATTTCACAGGAAACTCTAGCTCATTCAATTGTCCTCTCTCATGGGTTTGCCAACAAGGCTTGTGACCATGGAAGGAAATAGACATATCTGTGCAGCTCAGTGTTGAGAAAACATCACCTAAAAAGGGAAATCCTCTTACCTTCTGTATTAACAACCAATTTCACTACAAGACAGTCTTGTCCCTGCGTACAGCAGTAAAACCCCAGGTCAGAGCTTTGAAACTCATCAATGTAGATGGAGTAGTTCCCCTCAGAGCCCTGATTGGGGAAAGCTTTCACCCGGCCATTCCTGGGGTCCAGAAACTTAATACGCCCTTTAGAAGAGAGGTTGACCAGGTGCGCCTCAGGAGTTTGGACCCATGACACCCAGTTGAGGTTACTTTTACTTAAGTTGCATGGGAGGAGCACTGAGGAGCCAGGTGAAGCGCTGAGTGTCTGTATCTTACAATGCTCAGAGAAGTCCCCCTCTGAACAGGATGAGTCAAATACAAGCAATACAAGTTTCAAGTTTAGGTCACTTGTCTCATGCTCAAATAACCAAATGAATACATTTGTCTGGACATCTTAAGATTAACCGTCATGGTTAATCAGATAATAAATATTGATAAATATATTAAATGAAAGTGGATAACAGAAAAGGCTATGAATTGAAAGAAAGGATAACCATGAATTATTGTATTACAGACGATAGAGATGATAGAGAAATGATTAAATTTACAAATATGTTTGTATGAATTAATTAACGGTTTAAATGTAAAATATAAATCAAAATATATTCACTGTCTAAATTTAAAAAAGAACTTACCATATGAGGACACACACATGAAGCACAGGGCTAGAGAGTAAAACCACCTTTCAGCAGTCATTGTCACTATCTTGTACAGTGTGAACAGAAAGGTGGTTGTGCTGCATGTCAACCCCCCTAAGCATTATGGGACAAAACCACAAGACCATCACAGTTCATGTAGTTGTTTACGGAAATGTCTTTTGGTTTCATATGAACAGCAGCCAAATGTTTCAGATAAGTGTGTTAAACTGTGTGATGATCATGCCAAACATCAATTTCAAATGTTCCGCGATAAATAATTATCTTTTACACAATGAGCATGTGGATGAAAGATATAAAAGACTGTATGACTGTCGCCCAGACCACTTCCTGTTAAAATGTCTTGATGCATCCGGAGAAAGGCAACTGGAAATGTTGATCATCAACTAGGCTATATGTGAAGCAAAACAAGCACATTTTAAATCTAGATTTTATGTTAGGTAAATATAAAGTATGGGCTTTATTAGATAAAGTGGACAACTACCCAGATTCACCATGTTTGCCTGTTTATTCACAGTAAATACTGATATTTCCACCCAAATAAATTAAGTTTAATTGGTGAGTTTCGAAGGGACTCCTGCTCGCACCTCCTCTTCATTGACCACTGCCACCAGAGCCACTGCTCCCTCCTAGGTTGCCTCCAACTCATCCTGAAAAGGGAAGTGTATGAGTGTTATTGTACAAATCATCAAGTTTATAAAAAGGCTAATGATGAAAAAGAAAACATCATAATGCCATTGCCTCCAGATTTTTACATGCAAGTCAAAGCAATGTGTAAGCTTAAACAAAGAAATGCTGGGCCATAATTCTATTATTATTCCATTAGTATTAGTTCAGCAATGTGGTGTTTGTCATTGTGTATTTTGTTTGTGCTCTTCTAAACTAAGAAAGCTTCTACAATAAGTCCAGGTCCTCACAAATATCACCTCTGATGAATCTGCCTTTAAGTACAGAGGTAGGCCGGCCAGGGCTGCTGTTCTAGCTTCACTGATCTCATCCTGTTTCACAAACAAAGACAAGTTATCCATACAGGGATGTTAGGGTCCGCTGTTCACATTCAACATCAATGTAATGCATTAAAAATATTTTTACCTTTTCCTCATATGCCATCAAAACTTCCTCCATCTTCTTACCAAAACTTCCAGTCTTCCTCTTTTTATAGAGCAGCTGAGGTGTATATTTGTGAAGTTCAGCAAAGAAGGAGAATGGTAGATTTTGATTAGTGATCCTGTGAAAAACAAAAGCAATATGAGACTGTAAAACTGGATTTTTCAAACATTTTCAGACAAATAGACATACCATATTAAACTACTCAATTCAAAGCTCTTTATCCAGATCAAGCATTCCTACAATGATGAATTTGAAAAAAGTACACTAGCTGAGTGGCCCTTGAAAGGCATGGGTACATTAGCTAGCAAGCTAACAGTTACACTTTTAACATAAAAACTAATGTTACTCAGTAGATGTGACCGCGACTATCAAGTAACTTAATGTTATGAAACTTTTATTTCTGAACCACTAAAGAATGAATTGGCCTTCTTGCAAGCTAACTTATGGCTAATGTTTGCACAACTCAGTTTTCACAACAACTGAAACAGCAAGACAAACAATAACTTATGCAAACAGTAATAAAATAATGTAACAACCGCTGCAGTGCAGCAGCTGCAGCTTGTCCATTATGTCAGTGCTGAGTGCAAACATGATATATACTCAACATTATAGCAGCCCATCAGCAGGGCTTACATTTTGGTAATGATGTAAAATCAACTTCAAGAAAATTAGTCAGTGAAACAAACTGGAATTATATCAGCAATACTTAAAATGCTCCAAAAATTTAAGTGCACTCAAAACAAATGAGTTATTACTTCAACAATTGATTTTTGAGTTAGGTTAAATTCTGGAGAATGAGTGACTCCAACTTTTCTCCAGGATTAAGTTATGTTAACTTACTTCTTTCATTAAGATGTACTGTTAGGTTTTGCAGTGTACCATTCAGGACCAAGCACCAGACCTGGGGCAACAGAGCCTTCTCCATAGCTGCCCCCTCCCTCTGGAACGCTCTCCCCAAACACATCCTAGTCTGCACTGATCTGTATGTTCAAAACACTAATCAAAACTCACCTTTTCAGAACTGCTTTTAATGTGTGAATAATGTCGTGAGCTACCTTGTACTTTTAGTGTGTTGTTTTGATTTTTATGATCCTTTTAACTTATGTAAAGCATCTTTGAGTATCTTTAGAAGTGCTCAATAAATAAAAATGTATTATTATTATTATTATCTTTAAACGTATGAACAGGAAGGAGTGGTTACAGCAAGGATCATGGGCACCTGACTATAAGTTGAAACATTGTGAACCTTATCTTTAAGGAGTTACATTAACTGAGAGATTAATTCAGTACCTTGGAAAGTGAAAGGTCCAAACTAATTAATTTTCCTTCTTGGCATGATCGTAGTTAAATACAGTATTTTATTTTATTTTTTACAAGGTTTACAATGTAATTAAAGGGCCACTCCAGTGATTCAGTATTACACTTCCTTGCTTTACTTGGATGTTTGAGCTTCACTGTGCAGATTGATGTGTGTGCAGAGTTTGAGTTTTCATTTGTTGAAGGAGAAAAGTTTCTCTGTGCACACCTTAAATCTGAGTTTAAGGTGTTTACCTATAGGTACATGACATCCCAAATAAAACACTAACAAACACTAAATGTCGTCAATCCTCCCAGATCTACAAAGACAATACCGGATGTCCCTCTGATTTTATTTTTAAGTAGGCCGAGCATTGTATTATTTTGAAAGGTATTTCCGGATCTTGCGCTTGTTACTGATGCTGACTTGATGCTGGTGGTGGGGTGAAAAAGAGGGCGATGTTGGAATCCATTCGGCGTTTACCCTGAGCTGCTGCACTGAAGCTCTCCGCTGTGTGGACCTGTCTGTAGATGCATGATGGCCGGGAACGTCATGAAAGGACTTTTCTGCTCTTTATTCGACTACAAAACGGAAAAATACATTGTCGCCAAAAATAAGAGAGTTGGAGTTTTGTACAGACTTATTCAGTTATCTATCATCGGTTACTTAATTGGGTAAGCGAATTACTGAGTATTATAACCTCATTCCATATGTTGATCTAAATGACTTAACCATTTGCAAATGATCATAAAAGTCTATTAGTATAGCCTAGAGTTTGTTTGTTTGGAGTGTATGTTGATCATCATACTGTAGGCTATTTTTGTTAAAAACATGAACAAAAAAGCAAATAAACTTAAATTCAGCAACTCACATAAACAAATTGGTAGCTGATACATTACTGTAGTAATATACTACACCTTAAGTGAATATAAAGGGACAGGACCAGGCAGTAGCCTACTAACTGCTATGAACTTATAATTTACATTCAAAATAGCTTAATTCAGCACGTTTGATGCTATAATCTTTTTCTTTTTTTTACACTAACAACTGTCACAGGACTTTTTTCTCTAATCTTCAGTGTACACCTGTGGCCTGCAGCAGAGCCCAGATAAAAAGGCTATGTTGGCCTAATCTAGTAAGTGAGAAAGTATGTGTTATTTATACAGCACATTTCTAGAGCAGAAGTCACACAGAGCTTAGTAATAAAAGGCAAAAAGAAACAGGCTTATATACAGGACATATAAGTGTGAAAAATAAAATGAAAGATAACACTCAAGAAATCAAGTTTTATAGTGTAGCGTTTTTATAATAGGGGAGAACAGGGTAATATGAGCCACTTTTTACATTTAATGATTTTACTGCAAAATAAAAGTGTATTTGTTTTAAATAATAGTTACTATATATACTTCAGGTTGTTGTGTACCCATGGAAATTAAAACAAGTTATCTAATTATTATGGTTTTCGAACAATGACCCATCAAAAAAAGTTAGTGCTATGGCACAACTTACACCAAGGTAGGGGTAAAATGAGCATGGGAATGGGGTCAATAGTGCTACCATTAAATACTGATATAAAAATGACACAAAATCCTACAATTTTGAGATAATTTTGAACTTTATTAATGCCATCAATTTAACAAAGGCAAAAACTCATACTTTCAATTAAAATTATATTTTTGTGTCCTGTTGTTCAACATGTTACCTCAACATTTTCAGTAAAGATTAAATTGTGATCTTTTTGTGTCCACTACAGAAAGAGTGTGTGTGTAAATGTGCTTTTGTGTATACAGACAGGTGACAAATTAAAGGAAAAACTGGTACAGGTCTGAATGTTTCACCCCTACAGTGAGGGGATCTGGTGACTCTGTTATGCTTTGGGGGGCATTTTGCTTGTATGATTAGGGTCCACTTGTTCCCTTAGAGGGAAGGATCACTGCAAATCAATACAAACTTGTTGTGAGTGATCACCTTTATCCTATGATGAAACATTTCTATTCTGATGGGAGTGGTCTCTTCCAGGATGACAGTGCCACAGTTCACAGGACATGAGGGGTCACAGTTTGATGGGTATGAAAATGATATGAATCATATGTTATGGCCTTCGCAGTCACCAGATCTCAACCCAATTTTACACTTATGGGAGATTTTGGACCGACCCGTTAGACAGCGCTCTCCACCACCATCATCAAAACACCAGATGAAGGAATATCTTTTTTAAGAATGGTGTTCATCCCTCCAGAAGAGTTCAGAGACTGCAGAATCAATGCCAAGGTGAAGTGAACTGAAGCTGTTCTGGTGGCCCAACACCTTACTAAGACATTTTATGTCGGCTTTTCCTTTCATTTGTCACCTGTCTGTATGTACAGCATGTTTGCGTGTGGCTTAAACTTAACAGTAGACAACACTTAGGTATTTATTCATCAACATTGTAACACTTGTAACAGGAATCAAACATGAACAGTGTCTCTAGTCACTAGAATATCAGAAAATAATTTTCGGGGGTAAATTGAGCCATTGACTCAACTTGCCCCAATATCACTGGCATGATTTACCCCACAGCCTCCATTTTGACAAAACTGTTTCACACAGTGGCTCAGATCCACATTTATGCTGAGTTTATGACCTTGTTTTGTAGCTTACACTGACCTAAATTAACATGTAATAATGTCCAAAACTTATCTTTTTTAATTAAGATACAAGACTGATAACTTTAGTAACATGATGAATTCACTTGGCATGACAAAAATCTTTTTTTTTGCTCTGTTTTGCTGACCACTCTCTCCATGTGCTTGAGTCCAAGATGGACTGAGTAATGTGAACTATACTTTCTTAATTTGTGGTCACATGATTATTTTTGTTTTTGGTTACCTAGATAAAGGGAGTGGCTCATTTTACCCACTGGCTCAGTTTAGTTACATTTTAGTAGCACACCAAACAGTACCATAATACTTTAAGAAAAATAAAAAAAAGTGTTTTACGAAACATTTCAGCTGTCTTTGGTAATTCATGTCTTTTCCTAAACCCCCCAAAAAGAGAGGATTTATTAAAAATGGCACACTACAGTAGATGCTTTGAACACATCTTTAAGCTGTTTCTTTTTTTAACATGCTGGTTGGTGTTGTTAAGGTTCACGCTGATTATTTTGAGAGCTGCTTTCACCCACAGGTGGGTTTTTGTAAGCAAGAAAGGCTACCAGGAGACAGATGAGGCCATCCAGAGTTCTGTCATTACTAAACTGAAGGGAACCTCAATGACAAACACCACTGAGTCTGGTCTGCTGGTGTGGGGGCCGGAGGATTATGTCATCCCACCGCAGGTAAAAACATCCTCATTGCAGCACCTACTGGTACATACTCATGTCAAATGTTTTCTCATATAGCCTAGTGGAATAAGTGGTTTGATTTAGACTAACAGTCATTTCATTTCAGTCATTTCATTTTTAGCAAGTAATGTTATTTTAAGTAATTAAGACTGAGTCAAAGACATGCACATAAGAATGGGTACATGAGGACATTAAAAAAAAACTTATTTTCTTTGTTTTGTTAACCAAATACAGACACTCAGACATGAGTAGATGCGTTAAAGGAATAGTTCAACATTTTGGGAATTGTGTTTTTTTGCTTTCTTGCCAAGAGTTAGATGAGAAGATCAATAACGCTCTCTAACCACCCATAAAACCTTAAAGGACAGGTTCACAATTTTCAAGTCTGCCTTTTCTTGCCATAATCATTCCTCCTGTTCATACTGGCCATCAGAAGATCCTTTGTCATTGCAGCTGAAATATCTGAAATATTGTCTAGTCAGATGAGATCGGCAACTAAATACCAGACACACAGTAGTGTTTTCCAACTGCCTTTAATAACTCTATAAAGCATATCCATACAGGCTCCTTGACCTCTGCAGGAAGAGTGGAGCACCTTGAACATTTCACACAAACATTTTATACTTGCAGCTTCCACCCAACACAACCGTTAACACAAGCACCTTGTCTGCAGTCATACGTCTCTGTCAAGCACCTATTTCCTGTAAGGTAATCAATAACAATTCCATATATGGTGTAATGCCCATCCTGTACAACTTTCAGTTCTTGCATTTACAACCCCAAATCAGAAAAAGTAGAGATGGTATGTTAAATTAAAATTAAGACTGAAAACAATGATTTGTACATTTTTTTGACCTATATAACATTGAACACAATACAACAGCACGTTATTTGATGTTTTATCTCACACTTCTTGCAAAATATTTCAAAAGAAGTTGCGACAGTGAAGCATTTACCACATTTTTATGTTGCCATTCCTTTTCACAACACATAAAAGATGTTGAGACTGCAGGCAGGCCAGTCCAGCACCCATAACCATCTTCTTCCGCAGCCATGCCTTTGTAATGTGTGTAGAATGTGGTTTTGCATTGTTTTGTTGAAATATGCATGGGCGTCCCTGGAAAAGATGTTGTCTTGAAGGCAGCATATGTTGCTCCAAAATCTCTATGTACTTTTTGGCATTAATAGTGCCATTACAGAAGTGTAAGTTACCTTTGCCAAGGGCACTGACACAACCCCATACCATGACAGACCCTGGCTTTTGGACTTGTTGCTGGTAACAGTTTAGATGACAGTTCTTTGGTCCGGAGCACACAGCGTCCATTTCCTCCAAAAAAGACCTGAAATATTGATTTGTTTGACCACAATACATGTTTCCGCTGTGTAATAGTCCATCCCAGATGCCTCCAAGCCCCGAGAAATCGATGGTGCTTCTGGACACAGTTAATATATGGCTTCCTTTTGGCACAGTAAAGTTTTAATTGGCATTTGTGCATGTAACTACATATTGTAGTGCTTGACAAAGTAATCCTGATCCCATGAGGTTATATTGCTTATAGATGAATGATGGTTCTTGATCCAGTGCTGTCTGAGGGTTCGGAGATCATGGTTATTCAACTTAGGCTTGCACCCTTGCCCTTTATGCACTGAAATTCCCCCAGATTCCTTGAATCTTTTAATTATGTTATGCTCTGTAGAGGCTGAAATATCCAAATCCCTTCCTATCTTTGTTTGACGATCATTGTTTTTAAACATATCAATAGTTTTCTCACACATTTGTTGGAAAACTGGCAAACTGGTGCATCTTTGCTCCTAAAGGACTAGGCCTTTCCTGAATGCTGCTTTTGTACCAAATCACGATTACAATCACCTGTTGACATCACCTGTTTCAAATCACATCATTATTTAATTATTTTACCTCATTACTAGCCCTAAATTGCCCCCGTCCCAACTTTTTTTTTTAAATGTGTTGCAGGCCTGAATGTATATTTACAAATGAAATGAAGTTGACCAGACAAAACATGAAATATCTTGTGTTCATACTGTCTGCAATGAAATACAAGTCAAAGTTAATTTAGAAATCACTGCTGTCTTTTTTTACTTACATTTTCCATACCGTCCCAACTTTTTCCGAGTTGGGTTTGTAGTTAGTAGTGTGTAATTTGTCCAATAGTACACTTCATCTTTTTTTTCCTCCACAGTCCCCCTTTTGATTCAATTTGAAATCACACAATTCAATCACAAGTAATGCAAGTGTGTGGTGAGATGTGAGAAATAAAGAGCGAGAAAGCCGCAGCCTATACGCTGCTATACAGGAGATGTGTGTGTGTGTGTGTGTGTGTGTGTGTGTGCGTGGGGTGTAAGTGAAAGAGAGGGGGTGGTGGGGGTTGCGTGGGATAATATTTGCTGCATGCTTCTCTACAGTTGAATTCAAGACAATACACTTTCTTGGCATGAAAGAAAGTGTATTGTTAATATATGGCTTCCTTTTGGCACAGTAAAGTTTTAATTGGCATTTGTGCATGTAACTACGTATTGTAGTGCTTGACAAAGGTTTGCCAAAGTAATCCTGATCCCATGAGGTTATATTGCTTATAGATGAATGATGGTTCTTGATCCAGTGCTGTCTGAGGGTTCGGAGATCATGGTTATTCAACTTAGGCTTGCACCCTTGCCCTTTATGCACTGAAATTCCCCCAGATTCCTTGAATCTTTTAATTATGTTGTGCTCTGTAGAGGCTGAAATATCCAAATCCCTTCCTATCTTTGTTTGACGATCATTGTTTTTAAACATTTCAATAATTTTCTCACACATTTGTTGGAAAACTGGAAAACTGGTGCATCTTTGCTCCTAAAGGACTAGGCCTTTCCTGGATGCTGCTTTTGTACCAAATCACGATTACAATCAGTAAGTGAAAGAGAGGGGGTGGTGGGGGTTGCGTGGGATAATATTTGCTGCGTGCTTCTCTACAGTTGAATTCAAGACAATACACTTTCTTGGCATGAAACATAATTTTGATGTTATTATACAATATTAGTTTATTATTTTTGTTTTGTTGTAATTGTTGTTATTCATGATGGTTTGGCAACATTTACTATTAATTTCTCTGCATAAACACTCCATAATTACTGAGTCAAATTTGACCCATAACGCATCAGAAGTAATTTTTAAAAAAATGTTTCTTCATTGGCATTAAAAAAAGATAATGATCAAAATGTGTTTTATTGTATTCAATAGACCATTGTAGAGGATGTATTGAAGCCTTGTTTTGATCAGAAAAAAATTAAAAGCATGTTTCACACATCTAAACTTGAAAATGGGTCAAATTTGACCCTCACACAATAGGAGGGTTACGTTCAGTTATGTGGATGGTTCTGTCTACCCAACCTGAGAGTTTTTTATATGGGTTTTGTGGGTTGTCAGATGATGAGTTCACATGTGTTTCCATGTATCCTTGTCCGCTGTAGATAAATCTGTGTTTCAAAAGAACAAGTCCAGTATTTAGCTCATACTGATGTTCTTGGTGGAAAGTTCGGCGTGTTGCAAAGAGAAAACTCCTCTGTAATTTATAGTGATCAGTTCTTGAGCAAGCTGTGATCTTTCTTGCTGAGCAAGTCCATGGTCAATGCACTCAGTTTCTATTTCTAGCCACCTAGGAAGTGATACCTTATCCATAAATCTTTATCAGTTGGGTTTGAGTGTGACAGTGCAAATCACATTCTCAGCTTAGCAGGATGAGTTGAGGTGCCACTGCATCGATGAAATCAGGATAGACTAGTCTGAGCCTTTACTGCCCTGCTCATCCATAGGGGGTTGAGGTTGCTGTCCCGCCCACTTGCTGGGGTCATCTGCGGCCTTTCTGCAATGGCTGGCATGGATCCAGGTGGCTCTTTCTGCAATCTTTACAGCAGAGTTGGTTACCAGTAGAACCTGGAATGGGCCTGTCCCATGTTGTTTTCGCCAGTTCCACCGTTTGCAGTCCTTAACAACCACCTAGTCTCAGACTGAGAAGGAGACCTTGTAGAGGAGTTGGCAGTGCTGCTTTCACCTGAGTATGGATAGACTTTAGAGAGTTGGAGAGGTTAATGCAGTAATGCAATAGAATCATCAAACCCCTCTCTCCTTGGGGCGTGTAATTGCCCAGGAGAAGACATCCCTGTGTTCATGGGTCTCCCATAATTATATCAAATGAGAACAAACCTGTTTTAGGTTTGCCTTGTCACCTCATGCTCATTAGCATTCAGGGGACGGCTTTTACCCAATTGAGCCCTATTTCATCACACACTTCAGCCAGTTTGTTTTTGATAAGATAAGAAAACAAACATTTTGGCACAGTTTTCACTCTTGTGTAATAGCTTTCTGCTGGGCTTCAACCAGTTCAGCTAAGGAGACAGAAAGGATTATAGGAAAAGAAATGTTAGACGTTTGCATTGCAGTTTGGATTGGAGCTTGTGCAGCTGCTTTTACTGCTGCATCTGCACTTACATTTCCTCTTGACACTGAATCTTATACTTAGGTGTATGCCTCACCCTTGCACACAGTCACTTCCTGTAGGAATAAAGTCATATTCAGACAAAAATAAAACGTTGCGGTGCACCGCCGCAGGGTTGAGCGGAGGTGTGTGAGGGTATGGGCATGTTTGTGCTCTAGAGTGTAACTGGTGTGAAATAATAAGAAAATAATCTTTCATTGATCTGATTCACTGGCTTTCTGGCTAACTCTGCTCCCTTTCTTCATTCACTCTCTATCTTACTTGACCACAGCTGCTCTCTCTCTCTCTCTATCTCTCTCTCTTGCTCACTGGTGCTCTCAGCTCACTCTCTCTCTTTCTCTCATCTTTTTTAAAAGGAGTTGGAAAGCCGACAGCAAAGCCTAACTTTACTTTTATTTACTGTTATCAAATGAAAGGAAATGTCCTCCCCACTTCTTAGTAACGTCTTTGTATTCCCTCATGGAAGGTTTTAGCTCTGATCAGTCTGATCACGACTGTCATTAGCTACTGCAGCATGACACTGTGGTGCCGCAGCCTGAATACACTAACCCCATTGAAATGAATGGGAGGACTGGTGTTTTTGCTGCACCGCCTAATTTGGTCTGAATACAGCCTAAAATAGATTCTAGCAGGTTAGAAACTAGTGATGCATGCACTATTTGTTTGCCAGTTGATGTTCTGCACTCATCAACTCTGTACAATGTCCCAAAATCATGTGAAACCCTGAAAGTATACTTGCTGTCTGTATAAATGGTGACCTTTTAGCCTATATGATTCACCATCTCCCTCTGTTGGGAGAAGTGTAGCAGGGTTAAGAATAGTGCAACGAGTTATTGTAACATTTGGAAGGTTCAACACATTATTGTGATCCATCATTCTGGCAGGGGTCAAATGGTTAGTTTTCTGCTTGAGGCTAATAGGGCTAGTGATGCAGCTGCATCCAATCTGGAGGAGAAGTAAGCAACAGGTCTGAGTTTATGCCCATGCTTTTGCAGCAACACAGAAGACATAAAAACTTTTTTTTTTTTTTTACATACAATCTTTGATGAGGGTCAGGGAGGTCCAGTGTAGGGGCTACAGTCAATGCTTGTTTGAGTTTCATAAAACTGTCCTGTCCTTCCTCAGTCCAGGTCAGTGTGTTTGTAGGTCTCAGTCCATGGTCATGTGCCATGCTCTGCAGAGGCTATGCAATATGGGTGGAGTCAGGGAACCACTGCCTACAGTAGCCCATCATGCCCAAAAATTCCATCATTTGCTTTTTGGTAATTGGTTTTGGAATTTTCAAGATGACTTGGACTCTGTCATCTGACAATTTCTAACCGTCATGGGAAATGATGCGACCTGGCAAGGTTACTTCCTCTTTTACCCACTGCAGTTTAGAGAGGCTGGCTTTGTGGCTTTGTGCATCTAGATATTGTAGCGGTGCCACTGTGTCAGCCTGACAGGTCTGTTTGGTCTTGGAACACAAAAGCAGATCATCTACATACTGGACCAGTTTGCTACCACACAGAGGATAAAATCCTTTCAGATTTTCATGTAATGCTGCTGAATAGACAGCAGGTGATTCAACATGTTCCTGACACATACTGTACGTGTGAAAGGGTATGTCTTGTCTTTGAATGTGAATGCAAACCAAAACTGTGAATCAGGGTGAATTGCAATGCTGAAAAATGCATTTGCTAGGCTCATCTACCACTTTTAATCTTGGACAAACCTCCAAGCCTTACGTTGGCCTTCCTGTTGCGCCTTTTTGACAGGAAAGATAGATGTGCACACAGGTGAATCAGGACATGGCACAATTACTCCCTTTTCTAGTAATGCATTAAAATTGGTGTTATTCCTTCTATAGCCTCTGGTTTAAGTGGATACTGGGTTTTGCATGGTCTGTAATCAGATTTTAGGTGTGACAATTAAAGGTGCTGCATTCTTCATCAAACCCACATCATATTTGTGTTGGGTCCATAGTTCAGTTGAAACATCTGCCAGCCTTAGATAAGAGATAGCCAATTATGTTATTGGTGTGCTGGCATAATTTTGGCCTCTTTGTGAGGGTAGATGCACTGCATGTAATCCCACAAATGTACAACCAAATGATTTATTGTGTATGTTTGTCACGGGTGAGTAAAATACTCCTCCCTTATTCATCCAATCATAAATGTCATTGCAGCGTGTCACCTATGGTGCAACATCCTTACACTTTTTGTTTGTGGTTTTGTTAGAGACACATGTGGATCAACAGAGGATTTCAGACACCTTTTGACCTCATCAGTTCTCTGCACAGACAATGCACAAAATCCATTTCCCCAAAACAGATGGGCACCAGTTAGCAAACCTGACTCTTTTCCTTCTCGAAACCACTATTTCTCAAATCTTTCATCTGGTCCTGGTGTGTGTTTGACATAAGCAGTGCAGTGTAAATCTTGAATTTGCATGTGGTTTATCCCACTGGTTACATGTTTAGCAAAATATCTCTTCCTGCCACTAACAATTTGGTTACTGCTAATTCTGCTGGTGGAATAATTTTTGAAACCATTAGCATTTCTGTATCGTGGAGTGTATGTGTGTGTGTGTTTTCTAATCGTCTGCCAGGCTCCTTCCTGCCCCCCCCCCACCTGTCGATAGCCAGTCCCTCCTCCTCGGTCTCCTCTCCACGCTCTGTCCCTTGAATTGTTCACTTTCACTTGCATGGAATATCCTGGTCTTGTGGCCAGGCTGCATCACCAGTTCCTTCCACATGACCCCAGCCAATGCCCAGTTTATATTTCAGCAGTTTCTGAATTTCTCCTGAAGTCAGGCGATGTTGGCATATTAGTTCCTGGAGTTTTCCTCAACAGGTGCCCAAATGAACATTGAAACAGGTTTTCCCTTCATAATGCACTTACAATGTAAGTGATGATCGTCACCGTTGTCCAAATTAGTCAAGTAGATATCTTTCAGTGTTCTTTTTAGTGCCAAAGTCTCTCTTTTTGATATTATACTTCCACCGCAGCTCAACAGGGAAACACTGTGCAAGAAAACACAAAGAGGGAATTTGATGCTAAAAAGACTGTTAATGTGGCAGATATCCATTTGATATGACTAATTCAGACTGCTGAAGCCTCATATAAGCTTCAGATCAACTTTTAAATGCATTTTTGTACAAAATGACTGTGTTGACACACAGCGGATTTTGTGCCCCATCACTTACAGTGAAAACACATTTGAAGGGGATGTTTTAACAGCCAGTATGAACAGGAGGAATGATTACAGCAAAGAATACTATGGACATCTGACTGTTGTCTTAAGAAAGGCTTGAAAAATTGTGAACCTATCCTTTAACTTGTTTTTACATTTCAGTTTTTGTATGGATGAAACAACCGAGATATAATGTGTTAATTAGTGAGCTTTAAAGGTGCTGGTAGGATTATTTCCCAAAATGTCAAACTAAAAGATCAATCTATAGGCTTACTTACTGGCAGTTAGGACAGGCAAAGATCTTGAACAAGGAAGCAAGTCAAGCAGTTCAAACATAGTTAGTTTTAAATCAGCATAAAACTGGTTACAGGATACAGGCAGGCAACCAAGCAACATATATGATCTAGTAAATGGGGGTGCTGGTAGTATAACCAAGGGCATGGGTCTGCAGGCAGCAGCAGGGTCAGATGATGTCCGATGGATAGGAGTGAGAGAGGGAGGCAGTTCAGGTGTCAAAATGACATGGTTGTGAATATAAAGACCAATTTACAATGTTTTCTGTTTTAGGGTGAAGCTGTCTTCTTTATTGTAACCAATTTCTTAGAGACGCCAAACCAGAAGCTTGGATACTGTGCTGAGGTGAGACTTGATTGAAGTGTAAACTATTGACTGTATGTTTGACTACTGTGCCAGTATTTCCATGAGAAAACTGAACGCCCAGAAAACTGCAGAAAACTCACACACACTTTCAGTGACAGCTGAGAGAGAACTTAATGTTTTTGTAGTGAGCATGTATTGTAGTGTTGGTCATATTTCAGTGAATCCTCATATTTTTGTTCTGGCTGATGAATAATATTTTACGTCCAATTTGCTAGTCATTATTTTGATATTTGAAAAAGAGTAGTAGTGAGTGTGTTAGTGTGCATATCATTTTCTATTCATTTCAAAAACATCTAAATCCATTTTAACAATCTAAGAAAGGTTCTACAGATGAACCTCTGATAGATAAACATCAGACAATATTAGTGTTAAATCCCCTGTTCATTTTATCTTTAGGCTGTATTTTTGGCCAACATATATTTTGAGGGGACAATCTAAGTGAATGATATATATATATATATATATATATATATATATATATAATTTTAATAGTCAGGACAGACTTAGCTCTGGCCATCAGATCCATTTTTGGAGAATTTGTTTAGGGGATGTACTTTGTTTGCTCCTCAGGGTAAATATGAGGTTGTGTTTTCAACTTTCAGTATGCCTAACAACATCAACGTTTCCTCTCATGCTGCTGTTTTCAGTCATTCTTCACGTTAAAGCGCCACCATTGCCTCTGTCTACCAAAACAAAGTTGTTATGATCATTATCAGGATGCATATTTTGTTTTGTTGGACACAAGGAAACCTGTGAGTTTTCAGCTATAGCTGGAGGACATGATGTACTGTTTAGTCACTGTGTACTTTCTACAAAACCCCCCTCAGCTCGCAGTTTCAAGCTGTCCGAGACTAACTGTTTATTTTAAAGTTGCTTTATTTACTCTCCACTGTCTGACATCTGATCATCTGGAAACTATTCCAGCCAGCCATGTTTCAGAGATACAGTAGGCCATGTATGACTGAGGTTAGGGAAGAACTGGTAATGACCTGTGTTGTACTTAAGTGTAAAGTAAACTGAAAACATCTATACTGAAATAACCTCATATGATTATGTCTCTGTTATCTGTCTCCACAAATGGTTGCTTGAGCCAATATTAAAATGCCATATTGGAGAAGACTCATATTTTATGTAAATTTAACAAAAATCAATCAATGACATCTATCAGTGGGATGGTTGTGTCCCACTTCCATACCAAACACTAACTCTTAGCAGAGTTTGAGTATTCAGTGTGTCTACACTGGAAAAGTGAAAAACTAAGTACACCTAAAACAGTCAGTATGCAAACTAAACAACACTTGATTCTTGAATGTGTTGTTGATGTACAAAAGAAATGAAAGTGGTACAATACTCACAGCTGCTTATAGCAAAAAATGAAGAAAAAGTACATTAATTATTACTTTATTAATAGATTATTATTTTTCATAATAAATTACAAATGGTGGTTACAGTTTCAGAAAGATTTCAGACAACAAAAAATTAACATGTTGAATATCTGTAAAGAAAACAACAACAACATCATAAACACTTTTATCTAATTAAAGTTTAAATTAAAGTTGAATTGGCAGTGACATTCTAAAGTTGCAGTTTTATTGCCGTGAGATGGTGCACATATAATTTAGCTGTATACTATAAAAATTAGTATACTGTATACAGTTAGTATGTATCATGTTATTGGGATGCAGCATTTGTTTTGAGTAAAGGAAGCCTACAGACATTTACACATTGCAGCAACCCCATAAAGTCACTATAATTTAGAAATCCATGATGAGTAGAGAAACAGAGTAAGATTGACTGTGGCTGATCAGTAGTCCCTCCTGACTTTTCCAGTTAAACAACAAATGGCTCCCATGGTGGTACAGCCATTACAGTCAGAGGACCAGCGATCTGCATTATCTTCCTAGCACTTCGTCATAACAGAAGACTTTTAACTTTTAACAAACGCTGATACCCCCTTCTTCTTTCTGTGAGTGTGTTGCTTCTATTCATCACTTCCCTCGGCTGCAAAAGTACAGAGGGTTCCTGGTATGTAAACTTAACCACTCTCGGTTCTTGCCTTCCTGCCTGCAGCCAAGAAGAATAGCAAAGCTGTACTGCACAAGTACTACAAAGGCATAAAACACTGTTCTTGTAAACATTTTGGATCTCATCAGTGGCAGTGCCCCTGCTTCTAACAGCTTGCACAGTTCAGTGGGAGCCTTAACTGTCATGTTCCAGCCAGCTGCTGTCAAGCGTCGCTAAAACAGTTTTCAAGTTTCTCATGTGTTATGAAAAGGGCACAGACATATTGGAGCTCTGAAGTATCTCATAATGTTTACTTACTAAGTAGAAACTATGAGAAACTAAGTTGAAAATTATATTAAGTTAAATTGAATTTCATGATGTCATCCACAGCAAATGAGGTTTTTGCATCTCACAGTGTGACTCCTGTAACAGGGGGTCTTGAGATCACAATGCATTTAATTCCTGAATCAAGTTCTATGCTAAAAAAAATGAGAAAAATGGTTAGTTATGGTTAAAGTGCTTCTTGAACATTTGTCTTTTTATATGGTGTTTGCTCCCAGAGCCCCAAAGTGCTGGATGGACACTGTCAAAATGACAATGACTGTGAAGATGGAAAGATGGTGGTGGCTGGTCATGGTAGGAAATCACAGATTTCAAATTGCCCATAAGTTGATTGACTTAGTGCCATTCAAAAAATGATTTGCATCTAAATTCAGGAAGGTTAAATTATGTCTTGGTGTCACAGTCTTATCCAAATAAATTAAAATGAGTGCAACATGTATGATACAAAATAGAGTAACACACATGGTAATAAGAAAGACAAGGAATATTGTCAGAAATACTTTCCTTGAGTTACCTTAGGTTTTGTCTGTTCAAGGCTATGGGCCAAATGTCACTGAAATGAAATTTGAAAATAATTGGAGAATTTTTTCAGAATTTATTCAAATTCACATGTAATGCCACTTCACGTGTGATGAGCTGCATGACTCATAAGGCAGGTTTTCTTCCACTGTTTTTCTTAAGGAGTCGAGAGTGGCCGATGCTTAAGAGAGGATGAAAACTCAAATGGTACCTGTGAAATCTTCGGCTGGTGTCCCATTGAAAGACGCTTCAAACCACAGTAAGCAATGCAGCTGCATGAAAACCCTTGCAGGCATGAAAAAAATTAAGCTATTAATTACTCTTTCTCTATAATAATCATGGATGTATTATAAGAGCTGGATACCGGACGGAAATGGTGCCCATTCAGTCCAATAACAATTGCTTGGCTGGCGCATACGCCAAAAAAGGTTTCTAGCCTCTGGGTTTGCTTCTGCGTTCTGCAGCCCACTGAATATGTGTAGTGGTGTTTCTCTCGCTCAGCCAACAGACTTTACATTGTGATGATTGAGATTTTTAAATTGCTTTTCTCGGTTCAAGGAAAGTTTTACAAATATAAAACCTCCATAGATCAAAAATTCATAATAGAAAGAGTCATAATTGACCTTGTTTGTATTTCAAGGTGTCCTGTCAGCAGTTTTACAGACATCTCTTTTACAATGGTGGTCTATGGGGAAAATGCTTTGTAATCTGCAAGGGGATTTTTCACTGCAATACTGCGAGTGACCACTGGGAAAAATTGGCTGCAAGACTGAGTGGCAGTGCCCCATCCAGCTCTTATTATACATCCATGATTCTAATGGATTTGATTACCTGCAAGCATGCACACACATCCAGGTGAGGTCATGAGACAACTTTGCATTTCCAGTTTTGTTGATTTACTACATATTTTAATTTCAGTTGAAGGATAACATACTCTTTTATTGGTTGAGAATAGTTTTTATGAGTTGAGAATATTCAAGATTTCTTGATTTTAAAAGGCAGAACTCTGTTGGAAATGTGTTAAAATTGCATAGTGGCAGAAAACAGTTTTTAGTTAGGTGTCGTTTTTTTCTTTCTTTTTTTTTTAACATGAATTAGTAAATATCATCAGGTCACCATTTTAATTCGTCTCAGCTCAGTTGTAGGCTATGCTGTATTTAATGCAAGCAAATGTTAGCATGCATGTGATAGATAAATTATCAATAGACTGAGGTTGGTTGAAGTTAAGTGTCTCTTTAATTCAAACAACACACATGTTACAGACACGGAGAGTCTGCAGAGTCTCTGGAGAATTCTGAAGAGGAAAGGAAATTCACTGGTATATATATTGATAGCCTTGGGAGGCACCTTTAGCTGTTTACAGATTCCTACCAGACCTAGACAAAGCTTTACAGAGCTCTCCCTTCCACATGATATCTATATGACTTTGTCCTGCTGTTACCCTCGGGCCCTGCAGTCCAATATATATATATATCCTTGCATGGTACACAATGTAGGCTACAGATTTTTCTATCACATGTTAATGTTGTCATTGTTCTATGAGTATGTTAGCATGTTTAAATAAGCAGTTAGCACAAAGCACTAGCAGTTAGCTAGCATGACTAGACTTGTTAACCTCACACAAGAAGTCAAACACCAAGACAAACATAAAACATGTCAATAATATACAAGAATAACTATATTTACGTGAACAAAATATTGCGTTTTTTGCCCTTATTCCAAAAAGGACAATATTCATACTAAGCTGTTTACGTGGCTAATGAAAATGAAAATTCCACTAATATTCCCATTTACATGCAGCCATGCATACTCCAATGAAAATAGGATCATCGATCATCATTTTTCATTTCATTCAACCACCCTTGTGAAAAGGCTGGTGTTTGGATATTTGCACATATCCAAAAACAGAAACAGAAAAAAACAGAAACCACCTCTTTAAACTTGAAGTCATTCTGCATTGAGTTCCTTAAGAAGTGTACCAGAAGGTCTTTTGGTTTATTCATTTCTGGCTATAAGGTTAGATAACAAGAACAAAATGGTGTAAATGTAGTGGTGACACTACATTTACACCATTTTTTTTCAAGGTACATAATGTGTGTCAAATCCTCATGTTTTTTTTACAGAGGGCCTCTGCTGACGAGCGCTGAAAACTTCACCATCTACATCAAGAATTTCATACAATTTCCTAAATTCAAATTTGTAAAGTAAGTCTTCTTTTAATGTGCTCATAAAACTGTGTTCATTTTTTAATGTGTTAATAAAACTGATCAGGAAACAGTGATGAAAACAGGAAACAGTGTGCACACTCTGTACTGCTGTGCTTTTCTTAACTCTGAGGTCCAACGTTCTGGAAACATCTAATGAATCCTATTTGAAGAAATGCCGATACGATGAAAAGCTCCACCCTTACTGCCCCATCTTTCGCCTGGGAGACATCACCAGACGAGCAGGACACAACTTCCAGGACATGGCCACGTTTGTTAGTGCTCTTTTCAACGACTAGATATAGTCAAGAGTTACTTTATATGCTGTGTAACTTTAAACCTTTAACTATGACAGTATGTCAAGAGCTGAACTCTACACAGAAATCAGTCCTGGTAGATTTTACCAGAGTACACAGAAAAGACAGTTTGTTAATTTGACCTTTTTTGTAACTTGCTCACAGTTACCCCAGAATGAATGATGAAGCATACAGCAAAATACATTTTGCAATATATAGATAATTTCTCAGGTTTATGGATTTTATTTTTCTATAATTTAGGTTATCCTTTATGTTCAGAATCATGATGAGGGAGTATTGAGACAAAACTGTAGAAAATCCTGAGAAAGCACCACAAGAATCCTGTTTTGAACGATTATTTACATACTATAGATGCCACAGATGATCACATTCGTTTTATGTTTTCCAGGGTGGCTCCATTGGCATAATGATACAGTGGGATTGTGACCTTGATAAAGGCTACTCCAGCTGCCATCCACAGTACCACTTTACTCGCCTGGACGTCAATGTCTCCAACAAGAGCATCGCAATGGGATTCAACTTCAGGTGCACCTCAGTTACATACTGCCTATGTTGTACAGACATTTACTTTCTCTTCAACAATGTAGTTATCTTTATTAACATTTGATTTGACGGAAGAGAAAATAAATCTGTATTGTCATATAATACTTTTACAATTAGTTGTACTCTCACGGCTTCATATCGTCCCTTTATTTTTCAACAGACACACTCGGTATTTTAAAAATGCTGCTGGTGTGAGCTATCGATCTCTATTCAAAGTCTATGGTATCCGATTTAACATCATGGTGCATGGGAAGGTATGGAAAATCTGTTTTTCAGGGTGTTGGATGAAAGAGATGAAATTTTCTGTCAAAACAATATGATGTTTTAGGATTTTAGTGAAAACAAACTGACAAAGGTTTGTTGGATCCTGGTTTATATGCAACGTTGAGATAAAAAGATGCCTTGTTCTCTTCTTGTCTTGTTATCTTTTATTTCGTCATACAGTACCATGTTGCAAGACTGTTATATACAAGTCTAGGTTCTGTCACAAACAATCAACATGACATCACATTCAGAGACATGTTTAATGAATAAAAGACAGACATAACCTTATAATTCAATATGTATGTGATGATTTTTGTGTTTTAAAAGAAATTATCTTGCATTTCTGCTGTTGTTTGTAGGCCGGGAAGTTCAGCATCATCCCAACAGCCATCAATGTAGGTTCAGGACTGGCTTTGATGGGTGCTGTAAGTACCATTCATAATTTAGTTTTAGAGAGCTGCACAGGATGTTTTGTACGTTGTCACAGTTACATCACTGGATCAAACTTGATTTAACAGGGAGCTTTCGTCTGTGACATGGTCCTTCTCTACATAATGAAGAAGGGCACCGCGTATCGAGAGAGGAAGTTTGAAGGATGCAGGTATGAAACACACAAGTACAGCTACGGATTTTCCTATTTTCCTGTATTTATATAAACACACATCACAGCACTTAAATTAGATTGCATGAGGGAAAGTGATAAAGATATTAGTGAGAGGAATCAGCATGGGTCACAATGGAGTGAGAGGTTCTTTAACCAAAAGAAGAATGCTATTTCCTGCATTTATACACATTTCTATCAATCTACCAATTAACATATTGTGATGGAATGTGTTATCCTTCCTTTCATTCAAATGCTATGTATATAGCTGCATTATTAATGCAATATCCCTACCCTATTTTCAACTTCCTCAATAGAAACAAGATTCAAGACAAGATACTTGATATTTTATGATTAATGAAATTACCTCCTTTTCAAGTGTGTTTTAGAATCATATTAACTTAAAGGAAAAGCATACATTTTTTTACTCATGCACAGGTGGTCATAATTTTCTTGTGGATAATAAAGACCTAAAAGACCACAAAGACCCAGTTTGAACCATGTAATACCACTGTGATGACAAATTGACACCAAAGATTTGAATGATGTGTCACACGATGCATATTATAGCCAATATTAAATGCTGTAATGAGCTGATTAATATTTGTTGTGATCTTGAAAGAAACACTGTAAAAAAAGGGAGCACATACACACACACATACTCACCTAATATAATTGCTCTGATATAGGAAAGTGATGGACAACAGTTTTCTAAGTCTGGAAAGTGCAGAACAAAGATATTGGACCTTTGGTGTTGCAGTGGTGAAGCACAGAAGATTAATTTGTATTTCTATATTTTATACATTTAGACAATATTATTCCTCTGAAAAAGCTCAAGTTGTAGCAAGGAGACTGAAACATTATGTGGGTCCATTTCCATTCATTGTCAATGGGACAACTATAGTTACACTATAGCTCATTTAATTTCTGCTGTTATAAACTGGATATGTTTAACATGTTTAACACATGTAGAATTTTAGCACATCTTTAGCTGTTCTTGGCTACGGTTATTCTGTTTTGACATATGGCTTATCTGCAAAAGGCACAATTTGTCTCTGTTCCACAGAAATTCGAAGCCAGCATCCAAAGACAACGGTGTGGAAGACAGAAAGGGCGCCATGGATCAGGAGACTATGACAGTTTAGTCTTTTACTCCAAGAGACGAGTTTGTAACACGCCCCTGTTGGTAATAGTATAATAATATAAATATACAGACGGGTGACAAATTAAAGAAAAAACTGGTACAGGTCTGAGTGCTTGACCCCTACAATGAGGGAATCTGGTGGCTCTGTTATGCTGCGGGGGGCACTTTGCTTGCATGGTTTGGGTCCACTTGTCCCCTTAGAGGGAAAGGTCACTACAAATCAGTACAAAGTTGTTCTGAGTGATCACCTTTATCCTATGATGAAACATTTCTATTCTGATGGGAGTTGTCTCTTCCAGGATGACAACACCCCCATTCATAGGGCACGAGGGGTCACTGAATGCTTTGATGGGTATGAAAATGATGTGAATCATATGCTATGACCTTCACAGTCACCAGATCTCAACCCAATTGAACAATTGAGGGAATATCTTTTTGAAGAATGGTGTTCCCTCCCTCTAGTAGAGTTCAGAGACTGTAGAATCAATACCAGTGCACATTGAAGCTGTTATGTGGCACATGGAGGCCCAACACCTTATTAAGACACTTTATATTGGTTTTTCCTTTCATTTGTCACCCATCTGTATAACAATATTATATGAAAACAACAAATACCAGTACAGTTAAAGGTTCTATATGTAGAATTGTGAAGCAATTTACATGCATTGATTGTTTTTTATTGCCAATGAGTAAACAGGTAGTAATGTAATGTAAAAAATGAGACCTTCCCTGACTTTCTCGGTTGTCTGTTACAGCCTGTGGACTGATTTCTATGTGAAGGACCCGGGCTGTGAAAATCCACCTGAAGTGACGTTTCTGCATGCTCCCTAGTGCCTTGCCTCTCTTCCGCTAATGTCAACAAAAGGCCAGCATGATGACACAACAACACAACAAAGATGGTGCTATCCGACTAGAAATACCCTGCACATATTAAAACAATATTATTGCCTCAACAAAGAAGCAGAAAACAAGCTCCAGAGCGATAGTAGAACATAGCTTACCCCTTTTGTTTTTCTTATTGGTAGTCCAAAGTTCGTAATAAGCACATGTTTCACAACAAAACTGCAGCATGTTGCTTCCCAGCCACAGCTCACTGAGCCCACCAGTGTTTAATGAACACGGCTGGTAAAAACAGTTGGTGGTTTGCAGCTCGGGTCAGGTTCGGTTGGTTGATAAACACATGTTTGTGTGAGTCGGGCAGTGTGGATTGGCTCTCACCGGCCAGCAGCCACAGCGCAACAGAAGCCTCTGTGTGTATGTTTGTGTGTGAGCGAGTGAGTGTACGTACATACAGCGAGGGGATTGACTGATTGGGAGTAAGAGATGCTTTGCTGAAACACGGTGCATAAACACAACGTTAGAGATCTTTTATGTAATTATGAGAAGTGTAAGCAAGGAAAAATACGTAAAATAAGTAAGCTTTTTAGAATAGAAAAATGTGAAAATATTGTATCTGGAAGACATTGTTAAAAATTTGCAAGATATGAAGGATCAAGATAAGGCAAGCGTTTTTTTAGTTAATCGTTAGAAAATGAATTTGACCATTACAAATGCTTCGTTACTTGATGTGCCAAAAATGTTTTGACAAAACTGTTTTAACTAAAAATCAGATTTGCAGATTTCTGAGGAAATATAGACTTTCCATATGATTATCATGATATACGTGTGTTGTGATCTCACATTGCTATGAATGTCCTTTGTGTTTATTGATCTGTCCTCTATCAATATTTATGGATAGATTGAAGGGAAATCTGTAGGTGGACAGAAGATAGATGTTCTGTGAATATATAACATGCTAAAATGATTCGACAGTGTCGGTCTGTCCGATATTTATTGTTGTTGAAGGTCTGGGGTGCTGGTGTGATGTATTGAAGATTACATTGTTTAATGCTTGTTTTTGCAATGACTAAAAATTCCAATAAAGGGAAAATACCTCATACACGAATCAAGCTTTAAGTGCCAGGTTTCAGAGTGGTTCACCATTTCTGTGTTTTTTGTTTACCTACTTAACTTTTTATATATTTATTAATTATCAAAGAAAAAAGCTTCACATGTCATCTGAGTAAATGTGCAAATTAAAGTTTTAATAAGAAACATGACGTGTTGTGTGGTATGAATGACTTTATCGTTTATTATAATACTACTAACACACAAGAAGAGTTACTGTGCCGCAGTAGAAAACATTGGTCCACAGTTTCCGTGTGTGTTTCACGGCTGGCTGGTTGAAGTAGGTGTAAACACTCAAAGCTGATAACAAACCTACACAAACAGTACATATTCAAACACAACGAAGCCTTAGGCTGTCTACACATGGTCTGTGGCAGAATTGCAGTGAAGAAATATCTTTTGTTTACGTGCTGTAACTAATCACACACAATATTTTTTCCTTGAAATGAACTGTGACAACGAGTAAATCCTGTTCTTTGGTAAACATTTCGGGGGAAGTGTGACTAATGACACATTCATCTGTTATCTACTTACCTTCCTTCATTTATTTTTAAACCTATATTCAGCTTTAATATGACTCAGACCAGTAAGATTGAAATGATAGTAAAGAAACAATATCTCCTGCTGTACTGTGACAGAACCTGACAGTATCACTCAGCATTGCCTTCTAGCTTCACATGGTTTATCGTCATTGCTCGATAGGGCTCATTCAGGTGGTCACCCACAGAACAGAATATGTTTGTGGTGTTGTCAGCATTTAAAAATTACATTTAAAAAAATGCAAAAGCAGTTCACTGGAAAATCCACAGACCTTGAAATTGCACCTGCTCGGTGAGTTTTAATTTGAATACCCTCACAACAAACTTGACAACAATAAAAGCTCAGATAGAACCAAAGGCAGCTTGGAAGGCGTTAAAAACACAACACCTAAAATCTAAAACTTGAAAATATGTAAGGAAGAATTTGTGTTTTGGGTAAAACATGTGAACATTTGGTTCCGACCTACCAAATGAAAATACTCAATTTATGATTCACAAACTAAATCTCACAGTCTCTATATTGGTGCTCCTATGTTTTCATTTCTCCATAATTAAACAGAATATTTGTTTTTTGTTGTGTTACTTTAGATACTAAATCCTCATGCGTGCACTGTCTTGCACTTCCACATCAATGCCTATAGATGTCACTAAAGGGCAACTGAGCTTTCATGCCGTTGTCACCTTCAGCAGCAACTCACAGCTGGAAAGTTTGTAGAACTGTAGAGGAGGTTTTACAGTTTATCTGATGTATTATTAAAGCTACTTATTATTACCAAAGTGACTCTTATATTGTAGAATTTCAAAGTAGCAATGTACAGTGTAATATGATCCTTACCTACTGCATAAAGTATGATATATACTTAGGAATATTTATGAAACAGCTATTTTCTGCTTTCAGATGTGTGCCAAGCGGTTTTCTTGACTGGTTAAGTGAATAAAGCATCTTAACATTTCCTGTATTGTGCTGTATGACATATGAGGGAGTTACTGAATTGTACTGTTTGCAAACTGAATTTCTGCTGCAAAAATTGGGCTAAAGTGACTGCAAACATACTGTAAGACACTTAGACATAATGTTAGTTCAATGCTTTCACACAGAGCCACCACATCAAACTCAGGGAAACATACAGCAAAATAGAGTGTTAAAGGAGATACAAACGGGTGACACATTTAAGGAAAAGCCAGTACAGATCTGAATGCTTGACCCCACATTGAGGGGGTCTAGTGGCTCTGTTATGCTGTGGGGGGCATTTTGCTGGCATGGTTTGGGTTCACTTGTACCTTTAGAGGGAAGGGTCACTGCAAATCAATGCAAAGTTGTTGTGAGTGATCACCTTTATCCTATGATGAAACCTTTCTATTCTGATGGGAGTGGTCTCCTCCAGGATGATGACAATGCCTCCACCCACAGGGCACGAGGGGTCAATGAATGGTTTGATGAGTATTTAATGATGTGAATCATATGCTATGGCCTTCGCAGTCACCAGATCTCAACCCAATTGAACACCTATGGGATTTTGGACTGATGTGTTAGACAGTGCCCATCACCTCTCTAAGACACTTTATGTTGGTTTTTCCTTTAATTTGTCACCTGTCTATACATGTAGCCTATAACACATTTTAGTGAGTTATGTCATTGTTTTCTTTTTTTAGAGGGATGAATGCAGTAATTAAAACACATTTCAGTGAGTAGTGTATGTTATAATTTTTCATACTTGATATGTAAACTTTGACACTAAATCTGACTGGATATTATTAGATTTTGAGTGACATGTTTTGTAAATAAATATAGTAAGTACAGTATTTAAATGATGTCATGATATATAGATAAAAAAAAACTACATTTCTATAGTTGTGACACTATCCGGTGTACCTTATGATGTATTTTTATCAAACCTATAAATGTTATTTATTTGCATTGTTGATGATAATTTTAACAGCCATGTTTTGAAACTACATTTTCACTTTCTCACTATATATATATATATATATATATATATGTATGTATGTATATATGTATATGTATATATATATATATATATATTTTACTTTTACAACAACTCTATTAGATTTTTTTCACTGGTAAACAAGTTATAATAATAATGCTGGTAAAAGGCTGATAAGTTTTATATTTAATATACAAAATAAAAAGTATAAAAAAATAAGATAAAATAAACATCTGTTTAAAGTCTTTCCCCAACTTCACATTTAGTTATAAGACAGAACAGAACTGAATTTAAACTAATAGAGTTCGGTACAGTTCCCCTCCTGTCTTATTGTTGTGTAGTTTGTTACTTAACAAAAATACCAACAAATTTGTACACTCACTGTGCTTTATATATATAATCTTTATATACAGTCTATGGTTGGACCACTATGGCCCAGACTGAAATATCTCAACAACCATTGGATGGATTGCCATGAAATTTCATACACACATCAATGGACCCTGGAGGAAGAATCCTACAGATTTTGGTAATCCCCTGACCTTTTCTCTAGCACTACAAGCAGATCAAAGTTTTCACTTATGCAGTGAAATATCTATATCTATTCGATAGTTTAGGACAACATTTTGTAAAGAAATTCATTGTTCCCAGAGGATGAATCCTACTGATTTTGGTGATCTCATGATTTGTCTTCAAGTGCCACCATGTGGTTGACATTTGTGGCTTGGAGTGAGTGTTTAAACAACTATTGGATGGATTTCCATGTAATTTGGTTCGGACAGATTATGTTACTCTCAGGATTAATTGTAGATCCAGATGTTTAAGTGTAATCATCAGGTCAAAATTTTAATGTGTCCAATACCTCGTTTTATTTGCAAAGCTAATGACTTTCCCATCAGCCTCAGCTGTACTTTGTGTTTGGTGCTCACACTAACTATAAGATGGTGAAAATAGTAAACATTACCTGCAAAACATGTGATCATTGTCATTGTGAGCATGGTAGCATGCTGATGTTAGCATTAAGCTCAAAACAACACTGTGCAAAAGTAAGCCACAACCTCACAGAGCTGCTAACTTGGCCATGGACTCTTATTCTTGTTTGTTTTTGATGTTTTTCACCACAATTAGGCAAGTTTTGATAAGTTGCAATCAATCTGTACCAGAAGGGCAATGTTTCTACTACTTCTTTTTAAATTGAACAAGATGGAAAAAGCACAGCTTCTCTTAAATTACACTAAAATAGGCCACTGCCATAATACAATATACTGCAGTGGCTAACAAAATGAAGTACTGTTGTCCTGTTATGGGAAGGATGTTGCCTCACTGGCCTTGATCACTTCAGCTGAACCAAAGTATGGAGAAATCCAGATTAACCTGCTGAAATCTATGAAGTGGTCTGACGTGAAACTGCAACACAAGACCTTGCTCATTGACAAAAGAATGAAGCAGATGAAATCACTCTTTGTTTCCTTAAGTTTCTTCTTTTCTTTTGAGACAATAGAATTGAAAGTACTGGAATATCTTACACAAGGAAGTGCGTGATTCAGTTCTAGTTTGGTATGTGCTGTGCCAGTATAAAAGTGCCGGAGCAGGAGGTTTGTCCACATACCATCCAACAACATGAAGGTCCTGTTTCTCGCACTGCTGCTGCTGCTGTGTAGCACTCAAGGTGAGTAATCCTTGGTTTATATTGAGATTTTGCATTATTTTTTACTAAAGCAAATGTCAAAATGAGATGAAATATACTTTCATAAGTCTCTTTAACTATAATGAAACTATTTAATTTGATCATTGACACATTACACCTGTGGACGGACATTGTTTGTTTAACAAGAGGAGGGAAAACCTGTCATTGATAATTCCCACAGTACTACTGACCAAATTTAAAACGAAATGATGATGTTATGACTTCATAATATTTCTAAGTAATAAGTTCAACAAATGATAGACAAAAACTCAATTTTGATGGATTTGTTTTCTCGTCAGTGTTCACACTCAGATGCTACACCTGTGAAGGTGAGAACGACGACATCTGCAAGAATGTGTCAGAATGTCCGTCATCAGCCCAGTACTGCAAGACCACTGACATCGGTATGTAGGACTTCATGCTTTCACTTTGTTTTGTTTCATGTCTGTGTTTAAATATGTGTGTTTATCTCTATGTCCCTCTTTTATTACATATTGCAGTGACACTGGAATGGTTTAGTCATTGCATATTGTTGTATTCGTGTTTTAACAGATAACAAACTTTCTCGAACTTGTGAGGATTTTTGTGCTGAAGACCTTTTCACAACCTGCTGCCAAGGAGACCTGTGCTAGACCTGAGGCATCACTCAGCGATTGCTTTCACTTTCTGATGGATCAAAGTTAATTACATAATTACATAAATCTGAATGTGATGGAAGATGATTTGCTAGTTTAAAATGCTTTAATGTGACAGTTCTGTCCTTGATTCCTTTTGCTTTTATTTAAAGACTTTCAATGAAAACTGCAAATTCTGCCTCATTCATTATCTCACAGCCTTCTCAAACTGCACAACACACTGGTAGTCACAGCTATGTTTTTTTTTTTTTTTATGAAACAGCACTAGAAGCAGTGCAACCACATATACACGCTAGCACACATGCACACAAACGCACACTTAATCCCTTCCTGATGTCACTTAGTGGGTCACTGCAACAGCCTACTGCTATGTGGGTCGCTGTCTGTCACTGCTGCAATGTAAAGTTAGACTGCCTTTAGGGATGCATCTGTTTCAAACTCATCAAGCAAAAAAGAATAAATCTTTTAATTGATATCATTCATTTGTTTCAGTTGTTTTTTGTTACAGGTGAGGTGGGAAAAAAGATTTAAAAAGTTCTCAAATTTTAGAGCATATCCATATTGTTTTACACAATCGATGTGCCATCCCAATGACTAACCCAACTGTGGTAACTGTGCTCGAATTGAGGTCTATTCTGATAACCAGAGACTTTAAAGGTACCCCACCACTAGTGCTGCTACACTTTTGATCGGCGGATCCTTGTTTTGTTTTGATCAATACATGTTCCTGCTGATAGTTTCACTGATCAACAGTTGTTGTCAGTAATGCAACAAGAAACAAAGAAGACTGCTGGCCAAGGTAAACACTGATACAATCAATGCAGGATTCAAAATATTCAAAAAATCTGATTGGCAAATGTTTTATGCAGAAGAAAATGCATTCAGTGTGGTTGTAAGGCCTAAAGGATGAACACAATACATTTTTAGGGAGAAACACTCTACAGGGTAACTTTAAACTGGACCAGCAACCATCAAGAGCTAAATTAAACCAGTTAATAAATGACTATAGGCCAGTTATCTTAGCCATCATGCCCATGTGGGCCCTATTGTACATTGGTTATGGATTATGGAGTGGTTAATTAGTGATGGACTAGCATTTAAACCTTAAGTGGGGTAAGAATTTGTGCATCAGCCCTAGTGTGTCAACCCATGTGGGTCTAAGGGGTCAGGATGGATTATAAGTGAGAACTAGGTGACCGGTCATCCTCAGACCTGTTAATAATTGGGAGAAATAAAGTGTAAATGCAAGATCAACCCACATCTTAAAAGGTCTTCCACTTTGGCCCATAAAGGGCCCAGTTGACTTGATGATGAAGGGATGTTTGATCCTGTTTCACCACACAGCCGCACCAATGGTTTCTCTTCAGTAGAGACAATAAAACACCTTGTTGACGTGAGTACCTGGCGTGACAGCATTCTCTCACTCTACCATGTTTTCAGAGGAAGACTGGCCATGTCACACCCTGTTACTGTCAGGACCTGGATGTCTGCCCAGAAACAAAACACCAACAACAAACAACAAAGCACATCTTATTCAGAGGCTGACTGCTCAACTTAGAGCTAAGAATAGTATGCAATTAAATATCAACTTCAATCTACTGCATGAATATGCTGAGTAATTTGGCCATTTTAAAGAGACTCTTAAACTAAGCCAAGTGGTCTGAAGTCAGTGGAAAAGTGATTATTTGGTTAATTCATTTATTTGTAGAACTCATGTTCCATTTAAAACCGTTGACATGTTTCCTGTTGCTCGGATGACACAAAGGCATTCACACCAGGTCACTGACATAAACATAAGAATATATCAAGAATGACCTGAGTTGAATGAAAAGGATGGATTCAAAATACTTTTCAACGCCACACATCATTCCACTTATTATATGCATATCATATTGTCTGTCATGTCAGCAGGAAAATATAGGTCATAAGTGTTAATCTCTCCAGCTGTTTCATTTCTACATTAGAGCAGATCAGACACCAGAGGCAGATGATTGGTGGATTAATAACTAGCTGGAGCGCAACCTTTACACCTCATGTGTGATGTGGTTAATACTGTATGCGAAACAGGTAAGAAACAGATAAGATAAATGGAAAAACGTTCCATCGTTTAGAAATGTAATTTTAATCTCTGAAGAGGCTGTAGTTGCACGTAACGACATTTAGAGCAAGAGAGAAAAAAAAGTATTTACACATCTATGCTGCCCACACAGGAAAGAGCTGTGGCTGAGAATGTGAGAATAGCCTGCCCCACGCTCAGGGCTTATTTGTTTAACGTCTAAATGACAATTGCATGCCTGAGGGCATTGTTGTTGTACTGTAAATGAAGCCTCAAACATATTTTTGGAAGTGCATTTTTCACATATTATAAAAGCTCTTGCTGTGTTTGTTGTCACTCCTCGGACAACAGAACCATGTTGGAAGTTTTTTTTGAGTTTTAAAATGACTTGTCCTGGTAATAAGGGGATGTACAGTATAAAATGGATATATGTTAATGTTAAGTTGCATGATGTTATTATTTTGAATAGTGAATCTGACAGAATGACCATTAAAATGTACGTATCAAAGCAAAAATAATAAATCCATAAATGTTTATGGAATGGAAATACTCAAGTACCTCAAGATCATACTTAAAGGACAGGTTCATAGTCTTTCAACTCTGGCCGAAAACGAAAGTCAGGTATCCAAATGAACACTGAGACATGTTTTTCTTGCTGTAATCATTCCTCATGTTCATACTGGACATTAAGAGTTCCCTTCACGATACACTTTCAATGCAAATGAAAATCCAAGGGTCTCCTTCATGAAAAAATGTATTTAAAAGTTTATTTTAAGATAATATGAAGCTCCAGCTGTCCAAATTAGTCCAATCAAGTCAATATCTTTCAAAGTTACTGTCTTTTTAGTGCCAAATTCCCTCTTTTTGTTACAATCCTTCCACTACAGCTCAACAGGAAGACGCTTTCCATCGAGATACGAAGAGGGAATTTTTTACTAAAAAGAGTGTAAATGTGGAACATTTCCTCTTTATTTGACTCAGACAGCTGAAACTTCACATTATCTTTAGATAAAATTTTAAATACTTTTTTTCTCAAAACAAACACAGTGGATTTTGGCCCCCATCACTTACAATGTAAGTACATTTGGAGGGGATTTTATAATGATCAATATGAACTGGAGGAATGATTACAGTAAGTAAAACCTTTTTCAATGTTCATTTGGGCACCTGACTGTTGTTTTAAGACAGACTTGAAAAATTGTGAACCCTTCCTTTATGTATGATTTTGAGGAACTTGAGTATTTCCATTTTATGCAATTTTCTTCTTCCACATGTCAAGAAAATCCACTACAGTTATTTTCCAGATATAGACACTGGTTACTTTTTGGTTTAACCCTCCTATTGTGTTTTCAAGTTCAGATGTGTGAAACATACTTTTAATTTTTGTCTGATCAAAACAAGGCTTCAGTACATCCTGTACAATGGCCTACTGAATACAATAAAACACACACACACATATATATATATATATATATATATAAATGCCTATTAAAAAAAGTTACATCTGTTTTGCTATGGATTGTTTATGCAGACAAATGCATAGTAAATGTTGCCAAACCATCATGAATAACAAAAATTACAACAAAACAAAAATGATAGTAATAAAATCCTATAAAATAGTATACTATAAAATTATGTTTCATGCCAAGAAAGCGTATTGACTTGAATTCAATTGTAGAGAAGCATGCAGCAAATACGATACCACGCACACACCCCCACTCTCTCTTTCACTCCCCCCCCCCGCCCCCCCTCCCACACACACACTCACATACACACAGACACACAGACACACAGGTACAGACACACATACACATCTCCTGTTCCCCAGCTGTATAGCAGTATATAGACTGGGGATTTCTCGTGCTTTATTTCTCAAATCTCACTGCACACCTGGCACAGCGTGCACGTGCACACATGCACACACACACACACACACACACACACACACATCATGACGACACTTGTGTGTTTGACCAAGATAAAATGTTGTTTTTGGAAATTGACTTTTCTCCTTTAACACAACATTACACAACAGATGTAACAGTAATTGCTCATTTTAATGTATAAGAAAATATAAACAAGTTATTTTGGGAATTATTTTGTTCATCAGGTCATCTCATGGACTTATTTGCCTGTTCTGTTCATCATAAGCAATAAAATAGACATTGTTTGTTAAATGTGGTCCAAGGTACATAAAATATCAAAGTAACTATATACATGTAGATATATTATGGTTATGGATCACTCAGTCACTCAGCAGATAAAACTTTTCACTGGATGATAATTAGTGTTTTTTTCAGTGCTTGTTGATGAATTCAAACACGGGTCAAATTTGACTCATTTCAGTTTTGAACACTGAAGGTGTAAACCATTTTCACAACACAATAGGAGAGTTAAGATGCATTCTCAGTGATTAAATTAATTGTTCACAACCTTTTTGGCATGTGACTTCTGAAAAAAGTGTTGGGGCCTCTTCAGATGGTTTCATTTAAATAAATGGCTGATGACTGAGGAGGTAAAATTATCCAATATTTCACAAAAAGATTGTCCAAAAGTCCAAAAAATTAGTTTTTGTGGCAGAACCTAGTTCTTTTTTTCTGCCATCCTACCCCATTAATCATCTCACAACCACCCACATATGCTGCGATCCCTTGGAGGGAACAAATAGATTAAACTACTAGTTGGTAAAGTAGTTAAAACGATATAGTGAATAATATATCAAATATTTCAAACTAGTTTCACCAGCCACAGCAGTAAAACCCTGCTTCTGCATTAATGCAATAGTATTAACAATTTAATGATGTCATATATAATAATATATCACTCACAGGGGACAGTTTTTGATCATTTTTACTTTTGATATATTTTTAAAAAATATTTGTGCCAATAATATTTCTGTACTGTACTGAACATGTATTTGTCGCAGTGTATGACATTATACATACATATATATATTTTAATATGTCAAATAAATACTTTTACTTCACAGGATTTCCAATGCAGGACAATTTATTTTTACTTAAGTAAAGTACAGTATCGTAATACTTCTTTCACCTCTGAGTGAAGGTGAAAAGGAGCATGGCTGCTGGTCAAAGCTTCCCTGCAGAAAAAAAAAAAGGTTCAAAACAAACACTCAGTCTGTTGCTCCACCAATGGTGGGCTTGTTGTCAAGAGTGAGCTCTTCTTTGGCTGGTAGAGTAATGGTGGTCCATCTATTGGATTAGTGGAGGGATTTCACTGTGGTATTAATCTGAGAAGACAGCAGGCAACCCGGGCTGGGCTCACACTGAGCTGTTGTTTCTCTGTCGCTGGCTGTCACTCAGCTTGCTGTTCTCACTTCCATCAGACGCGCCGGTGTGAACTGGATACCTCTCGTCCAACATGAACCTTTTCTGCTTTTCACTGGTAAGAGACACACTTTGCTTCCTGCATTTATACCTTTAAGTTGTGTGTGAGTAGCTGAAGGAGAAACTAAGGAAAACTTGTGATGCAAATGTGAGCTTGGCTCCGTGGAAGACTGTATTGAATAAATGTAAAACATAACAAGCTGTATTAACCATGAAGTGTTGTTATCAAAGTGTGTTAGCCTCTAAATAGGCTACACATGATGCTAAAGAGACGACTGTAACTCTAGTGTGACAACTGTCTGACAACAGATCAATAACTGTTTGAACAACAGAGATATTCTTCTGATATGAAGCTGCACCTTTTGCACAATCTATTTCAAAATTGTGTCAAAACTTTAAATACTTCCCTAACTCATCTGATTTATGGGGCTTTACCTACAGTACATGAGAAATGTATGAAACAGTAGAATATGTGTACTATTAATTCTGTAAACTATATATTTACTTGATTTGTTGATGGAAGCGATGCTACAGGAGAAAGCAGAGAGATAGTATTGATCAGCAAGGTGACATGTGCAATGACAAGCACACGCAAACACACACACACACACACACACATATGGCCTCTCAGATGCTACTGCAGCTGTCGTGCTACACGTGGGGCTCAAAGGCGTGTATACAGAAACTTGCCTTTGGACAGATGTTGACCAATGATCAGGATTATTAACTTTAAAACATCTTCCTGCAGTAAACAGAGGCTTGAGAAGCGATTGCACTGATTGTCTCCTCTGCTGCTGTTATTCCACATCACGTGTGTGATGATTTCAAACATAACTCATTTTAAATACATGTAATTCGGTACGGGATATTAACTGGCACGATGGATAAAACACACAAGAGCAAACAAGTGAGATAAACATAAACTCACTCAAAAAATACAATACATACACTGCATATTTTAATCATTTGGACACATTATGAGAGTTCAAACCAGAAAAAGCCTGATCTTATAGAATTAAAATCATTCTTATCGACATTAAAGATAGGCCTCATCCTGTCCAGCACACAGATAAGACGTCATCATGAGAGAAATTGGTTATATGTTCCTAGAAGGAATCCAAGCAAGCCAAACAAATATTAATCCACACTGAAATCTGTTCTGAGGAAATTCAGTCCTTCCCTATATCCGTGGTTGACAAGCAAATTTAAAAGAGCTTTGCAGCAGCATCAGCAGCACATCCCTACTGTCATATCAAATTCTCATAACTCTAATTTTGATGCTTTGTGTCTGTTTACTGTGAAATGAAGAATTATGTGCACTGTTATGTGTTTGTGCCCCTGAAAACTGTATTTTTACTTAATTCTGTAAATGCAGGAGCGTGAGGTTTCATCGTGCAGCATGTGAAACCTTTAAAACCTGCTTGATTTCTGCACACTATGCTCTTCATCTTAATCTTAATCACGCAGAATAGATTAAATCCATTCATAAATCATGCCTGCTGCCAAATGTCAACTGTCTGACAGCTGTGTGTCTGTCCACATGGTATCAGGAGGGGTCTATGGACAGCCTGTATGAAGCGGTGCAGAACTCCAGTGACGGCCCGCCACAGCCCGTTCCCAGCCGCTCCTCCAGCCGCTCATGCAGCCGTTCCTGCAGCCGCTCCTGCAGCCCGGCCGTCCTGCTGGATGACAATACAAAGTGGCGAGGCTCTGGAAGATCCATTTCTATGGTGAGAAGAACAACTGATACTCTCAAGCATGTCCACAAACATTCATGTAGTACAGACTGTGAGTGGTGGAGCCCTGTGAACAAACACGACCAGATTGAGTGGGGTCACTTCTCGTAGGAATTGGGACCAGATTGTACCTTTAAGATAAAGCTGATTATGAAATCATAATGATGAGCAGAGCCAGTTGACAGCTGCTATTCTGATTATTTTTTAGACAAGCTTGTCATGAAAATTAAATGTTACATGTCATGACACTGAATCTCTACATGAGTCTGCTAAAGAACACAACAATGTATAAAATCAGTTCAGATATGACAGAAAATCAGAAATTCAGTACAGATACACACTAACATCTGGCTGAAAATGCTTTCTTTTCCTTCAGGAAATGGCTCCGATGCCGGGGACCAACTCTAACAAAAAGAAAAGAAGGTGAGCTCATCAGAGATAGACACAAACATGCACACATGGTGTTAGCTGCACCAAATGACAATGGGTTTATCTCTCAGGTATTTTTGTTTCTTGTTCCCATATTAATCATGTTCATCAGACAGTGAAATAGTATTAAAAACATCGTAATCCTGACAGGCAGTCAAGCTTGTGTCGACTGTATTTAGCCCTCTTTCTATTTCTTTAGTTGCATGCGCATGTGAACCGCAGCATAAACAGTGAAAGGGCTTTCCCCATAGTGTAATAATATGGCTTGAAAGGCTCCCTGTTTATTTTCACTGGGGGTTAATGCTGTAAATCCTTCCTGTAGCAGAGCAGACCGGCTCAGCAGTACTGCCCTCCTCATCCTTACCTCAGCTCATCTATCTGCTTAATACAATGCTTTTTAAGAAGAGGGATTGGCATCCCATTAGAAACAATTGCAAAAAAAGCTATATATATATATATATATGTTACTCAGTGTGAGTGGTAGTGAATGTTTTTGTGTTTTTTTTAGAAGAAGAAAGGCCCTGCAGACTGTTGGGCCAGCAGAAGGCAGATTATAGCTTTGGGCTAGTTGGACTAAGAGGATTCAAGGCCCCCCTACTTAGAGTCCCCAGCCTCCTCAACACCTTTTCTCCCCTGGCTTTACTTTAAAAGAAACATGACTCTGCGGTCACATTGTGGTGTTTGAGTCCACAGAAAGACTAGATTGTGCTTAAACAGAGTACACAACTGATGTAATATGTAGTATAAATCTACTTTCCTACGATTTGATTTTAGTTTTTACCTTCATGATCTGTGATTTATGTGCTTTATGGTCGTCTATTTATGTCTTAATCATGTTTTGTTGTTATGTTGTGTGTTCAGTGACTAAAAATCAACCATATCAGTGTGGTTGTTGTAGTGTGTGTTGTACTTATTAATGGCAAATTCATAATATTTCTGTCTCTCTGTTCATTTGACTTTCAGAACACATGTATCTAAATCTGCGTCAGAAAATGAAGCGTTGGGTGAGTACTAACATATTTTCTTGTGTTAAGTTTTTTATTGTATATCTTTTTAATTCAAAGAGATTTGATTGAAGTGATAAAGTCATTATGTCCATTATTGTCTGAGTGTATTTGCTGTATCTCATGCATTATCATGAACCCTCAGGAAGACTGCAGCGAAATAATTGACCTTTTGAAAGCTGCTAAGAATATATCATTGTCTATTAGATTAAAAGCTACAATTACTTACTCGGCTTCCTGTCCGTGACGCAGATAACACTTTCATTCAGTGTGATGTGCAGCCGTGGCCTCCGTTCACCCCGACTTTTCAGATAAAATCCTCAACATTTCTGATTTGTCTCCCTCCACGGCAGATAACCCTGGCTGTAATACTGCAGTCTGGCAGCCTGCCAAGAGCCGAGAAGATTTAGTCCACATCACCAACAATCACAATGAAGGTAAATAGGAAATAAATAGGCTAAGCTCATCTATATGCCAACGTTCATTTGGACTCTCAGCATGACGTCTGAAGACTTTACTCACCACCAATTCACCACCAAAACTGCACCCCAAACTATTTAGTATTTAGTAATGTTACACAGGCCTGCAATAACAACACCAAGCAGTGACAGACCTTTAAGTTGGAGAAAAAAAATGCATTAATTAGATTTTTAAGGCAGTGACACAGAGCAGTCACACAACTCAACTGATAGCTAACATGATGAGACATATAATTATACTTTGCGCCCTTTTAGAGCTAAAAAGGACTAAACACAGAACAGAAACCAAAGGAGGAAAAGGAGCTCATCATTCTGGCACTAAGAAAAAGGAGAAACTGCCTCCAAACCAGGTGAGGATGCTCTTATAAATCCTGCTGTCTTCTCAGCTTCTTCCACTTATTACAAATCTCCTTCAATAGATATTTTCATATATGTGAACCAAGTGGCACAGCTTGTTATGTTTGGTTTACAGGCTGGTAATTATGAGGGATGGAAGCCAAACCCGGATTGGTCAAACAGCAACCACAAAGACCAGGTGAGTGGCAGAGCATGAACCTGTATTTCTATGATGTGAGTCAGAACACCTTCCTTTAAATTCTGCTCCGCTAAATTACATTTTTGTCCTAAAAACTCACAGATCGATGCATCTGTGTCGATCTGACGTTTAAGCAGCATTAAAATGAAACTGTTGCTGTCAGTTTAGGAGTTTCAAGCCGCCACCTGCTTGTGACAACCAGAGAGCCTCTGGTGGCCTAAATGGCACAATCATTTAACGCAAATGCTGATTGAGTTTTAATACAGTGCAGATGGTCCAAAGAGTGGTACTGCTCTCTCTGTAATCTCTGGGCCACATGGCAGAGAGACATGTGAAAACAAGAGGAGGACTGAGTGTGTGTGTGTGTGTGTGTGTGTGTGTGTGTGTGTGTGTGTGTGTGTGTGTGTGTGTGTGTGTGTGTGTGTGTGTGTGTGTGTGTGTGTTTGAAGTAGGGAGGGTTTACAGGCCTTGTGCCAGGTCACCCAGTGCCCATGCTGACTAATGCCCATCATAGTGAGAAGCAAACAAAGCAGAGCCTGCCAGTAGTGGATCAGCAGCAGTCACAATGTGTCTGTGCTGCTAAATCGTCCAGAGTAACTGTCTGACCCAAATGGGATTTGGACAATGTTACCGGACCTTTTTACTAATAACCACCAAAAAATCGTGCTGAGTCATGTGAGTGCGTCATAATGGGTCAATGACTGTTATTTTTTCTTGTGAGTACCAGAGGAGTTGTCATATTTAGGACTTAAAGTACATACATATAGATTGTCTCTCTGTGCATCATTTCAGAGCGTCCATTGCAACGGAGTGGCGACAGAGTCTAAACCTGCCGTCAAAAGAAATCAAAAGACTGGAAAGAAACTGGGCACAAAGAGCAGGAAGGAGGGGTCAAAGAAAACTCACAACTCAACAGGTGAAACAACTTTAAACAACAAGAAGACAAGTTTACTGCCTCCTATTCCTTCCCCATAAACTGTCCTTTTTGACCTTTTTCGTGACTCTAAAACCAAGCTATGACCAAGTTTTCATAGAAATGTAGCAACTCCATTTCATGAATTACACTTCTGCTTTTAAGTAGGTGTTGTGACATCCTGACTGTAGATGTCTACAATGTCTCCATAAGAGCCAAACAAAACAAATAAACAAGCGCCTACTCAAACATTTAACTACACATAGGGGTTACAAAGGCAAAGAAGCCACCACAAGAACTGATTGGTCTGTTTCGCTACTTCACTACACTCTTTTTCCGGTGCTGCTTTGAGGTTTGAAATAGTCTCCATCATCTAGTAGAGCCTATTCCAGTGAAAAACGTGTCTTCACTGTCTTTGTTACTACTCTGTCGTAAGAGAAATGTGTAAAGAGACTAAACAGGATTACTTTGCGTGCATGCAAGCAGTTTTGCGGTGGTGTTACAACAGTTAGCGTGGACAGCATATGCAGAACTATGAATCACTCTCCACTGCAGTGATGAACCGCTTTGAAGCACCTCAACACAGTGCAAAAGTCTATTTCCGGTTCAAAAGAGGAGACCATCAACACCACCAGTCCCTTTCAAATGTCACTTTTCATTTACTTTCTTCCATTCTGTCTTCTGTCTCAGTGCACTCCCCACCAGGAGCTATGAGCCCACCCGTGGGACCTCACTACCTGGATTTACCATACAGGTCAGACAGGAGGCCCTATCTGGGCAAGTCCTCCACCCTCCCCGCTCAGGAGAACACCACCCCAGGCCGCTGCACTGACATGGTCAGCCTCCCTGGTGGAGCGACACCCATGCACACGCACCACCAGCGCTGGAGCAACCCAGGTGAGAGCAGTCCCGCCTGGGGGACCATCCAGCACACCTGCCGCAGGCCACTCACAGAGTACCGTGTGTACTCCCACGACTTCGCCACGCCCCATGGGAAGGAGTGGGAGGGAAGACAGCAGGAGGCAACAGCCCAGGATGACAGCTTGAAACAGGACTGTAAACCCCAGATTCCCCCAAAGGTGCCACGGTCTGTCACTGATGTGGATCTGTCAGAACCAAATGTGAGTTTCTGCTGATGGCTATATGTTTTTGAAACCATTAGCCCAGGAAGGAGATCTGGGCATGTTCTGAGACATAGTTTTAGCTATTCTGATGCATAGGTCTTAATGAATTATGCACATTTCAGTGCAACTGCAGTATTGGCTTCTATGCAGCTCTAATGAAGTGCTCTGCTTAAGGCCTTTTTTATTTCTTTGTTTGTGTGGGGCTCTTAGGGTTACAATATCAAACAGCTGTGATATTATATGAACCTCTTCAATGCCACGGATATTTTGGCAGGTCCATCACACACATGATGTGCAGCCAAGCGTTCTGCAGACTCTCCTACATCAGTTGCTGTTTGATACAATGAGGTGGTCCCTCAGTGCTAATACCACACAATAGTGCAGATTAACCTTAAAGGTCAATGCTTTCGCGTGCACTTGACATCTCTCAAAGCATATAAGACCCTTGCTGATACCCAGTGAGCACGTGCAGCATGCACCCTGTGTGACACAAAGCAGTTGTCGTAGCTTAACATGACTTTGGAGGAAATTGTCCACGATGAGACGGATGATCCGGAATAAAGATTACAAGATCCCTATGGATCTAAAGTGTCGCTGGTTCTTAGAGATAAAAAGTAATTTCATCGGACATGACGCCTCGTCCTGCATCTTTAATGGTCTGAAACTTTAAACTGAAAACTGAAAACTGTTAGCTGTTAGCTGTTAGCTAAATAATACAAGCAGCAAATTCAGAACACAATGCCAAACAATTAGTTATAAAAGGTATTACAATCGAGCAGGTGTCTTTTTTCAAATGTTAAATATCTCATTTTGGAATAAAACTCTTCAGATGAACAACGGCCTCTCCAAGTGAGTCAGGAGCCTCAGAAGTAATAATCTGGATTGACAGGAGTTTACGGCTGATTGCAAGCAGTGGGATTAGGCAATGGTTTTGTCTGTAGAATTCCCTTTTCTACTGACCGATTGAAACCCCCTTGCAATGTAAACACTGGGGCAAATCCCCATATGGCAACATCAGAGCGATGTTAGGATCCTATCATGTGAGGATCCTGTGTGAGTTACTTCCTCACACTCCCAGATTAACTGTCTGGTTTTTGTGAGAAGGTGACCAGTGGTTATTTTCTGATTCTCTAGAGCAGACACAATCATGTCTTTTATGGTTAAGTGTCTCTCGTACAGACCTTAAAGTACAGACATAGAGTGAAATGTATGAACTTACATACTGAGAACAGAGTTTAACCGGAAAGCATTTCAACACAACAAAGTTACCACTTCTCCGCTATTCCTGTCATACGTCAGTACTTCCTTAAAAGCTTCACCCTGCATTAAGAAAGAAAGGCATAAGATAAAATACTCCAGCATCATTTACCAAAACCAAGTTCCTCATTGCTATTTAAAGGAAATTTTGAGGAATATTGAATTTAGGATTGTCTAACACTTACACTTTTACATTATTTCTCTCTATTTTCACCATTAAATAAAAGCTTATAAGTTTATGGACAAATACAATAATTATATTGTCAGTTTGTTCATGTGGATGCAAGTCTACTGACAAAATATGACACAGGCTACTAGTGGTTACTTGATTGACTAATACTCCTGTTCGTGTCATTACAGCCCAACTTTAAGCAGATCAACCAAAGCAATACAACTCAATAGCCACTATGACATAAGTTCATCATAAATATCACATATCTTATAAATAACAAACACCACAATGTAAAACTGAATTGTTGCTCTTCCAGGAAGTGATGTTGTTGATGAGCGGGCCACAAAGTGCACACTTAAGCACTTGTGTTTTTCCCTTTCTGAAGCGATTCTGCAACGAGAGATACTGTCAATTGCCTCACATCCTGTGCGTTGTAAGGAAGTGGGCTAGCGCATCAGACAGGCAGCCTCACTGTTAGTTAACACTTGACTGTCAGCAGAGTGGACAGTGGAAATAGAGAAGAGCAAAGACTGAGACTTGACAAAAACACAAAAAGCTGAAAATGTTACATAGGACAGCTTCCAGCGTGTCAGACAGAGGAAAGATCAGCAAACCCAAGGTAGGTGAAAATCAAAACAACAATCTGAATATAGGGACATGACCTTTTGAAGGAAGCGATTTGTTCAAATGTCAGCTTTGACACAGTCACCTCAAAAGTGTGAAAAGAAACAAGAGCGAAGTGGAGAGAGAGACGGTTTATTTATCCGACTGAAGAGTGTCTGTGAAAATTTGCATTGGTTGTACCTGAAGTTACTGCATAACAATATTTAACAAACATTTAAAAATGTGTTATAATCTAATTTTGTGAAATAATGATTGAACACTCCCAGGCTGCTTGACAGTATGTAAGGTCATTTTTTTGCCGAGGCATATACAGAACAATGTATTTTCCACATTAATTTCCGCAATGTAGAACAGTCAAACAGCAATGACAGTAAAACACAAACAGCACAGTAAAACAAAAACGAAAATCAAGTCGAAGAATGCAGCTTTAAATGTTAAACCCTTCAACTGTCCTGCCATATTTGTGGACAGTGGAGTAAAATGTGTCTGTCAAAGTAGTCGACGCCGCATTAAATCAATCCACAGAGGGCTGTCTAGGACCATGGAGCTCATATTTAACCAGGATTTCCAGGGATTATTCATTTATATAATTATTTTAGTGCTCTGCTGTGGAGATGATGGGGGTTTGGGAGAGATTATAATGACTTTTAGTTTTATGAAAAATTAGGGGCAGGCAAGCGAGAGGAGAGCTAGTACGAGTGCATTACAGCGCTGCAGGTCGCTGGAGGACACAACTGCCTTATTTATGTAATTTCATTCATTTCGAATACTGATAAGTTAGCAAACTGTGCAACTGTGTGGAGTCACATTTTGACACACATTTACCACATATTTTACAAGCTCTCATTTCGATGTAAGTGATGGGGGCCAAAAGCCGCAGTATGTCCACACAATCATTTTGTGCATTTAAAAGTTTATTTGACACTTATATAATATTCAGCAGTGTGAGTTAGTCATATCAAGTGGATATCTGCCACATTTGCAGTCTTTTTAGCATAAAATCCCCTCTCTGTGTTTCCTCAGACAGTGTTTCTTTGTTGAGCTGCGGTGGAAGTAGAGTAACAAAAATCTGGCACTAAAAAGACTGTAAACGTTGAAAGATGTCTATTTGATTTGACTTATTTGGACAAAAGCTTCATATTAACTTCAAATAAACTTTTAAATACATTTTTGCACAGAGGGAGGCTTGTGGATTTTGGCCCCTGTCACTTCCATTATGAAGGGATCTTCTAATGGCCAGTATGAGCAGAAGGAATGATTATGGCATGAAAAACCCGTTTCAGTGTTCATTTGGGGACCTGACTATAGTTTAAAAAAATTGTGAACACGCCATTTAACTGTCACAACTATTTCAGCACCAAGCATTAACTGTATACCTACATTTACATACTATTTATGTCTGTGGTTTGCTTTTGACTGAAGTTCCCTTTATCTGCGAGCAGAAGAATCAGGAACTCTTTGACTTCCCTTAATAGACAAATATATAGAGTAGATATAGACCGTTGAATTCATTGGAAAACTTGATCTGTAGAGTGAAGATGCTGCAGGTTTTGAGGAATTTTTGAGCCTCGCGACAATTGAGACAAGAACTCACCAGTACGATGACTTAATGTTACGTAATACTGTTAAATCTTGCTTCACAAACTGTGCCAGTTTTCTCAATGACATCCTTTGTCTCTGTCTTTGAATCTTCCTCACAGCGCTCCACAAGCTTTGGCAAGTTTGAGGGTCTCAGACATCACTCATCACAAGCCAAGCCAGAGGAAAATGGGACAAATATGGTTTGTAGATTTGTTTGTGTTTATTTTTAGAGAAATGGTGAAAACTCCTATTATTTAAAAGTGGCAAGATAGTAAAACATTTGTAAAGTAATCGGATAGAGATGCTACAGTTTGCCTCTCATTAAAGGACTGAAAATAGATATTTTCAACCAGTGTAGTTGTATATATTGTGTTCTAAAGTATGACACTGGAAAACAAGTTCATCTTGGGAAAATCCCTTAGCTGTAGAGAAAGTGATGCATTTTGTGTTTATGGAGCAAATTAAATCTAAATGTACTGTCTTTAGTACAATTCTGTATGTTTGGAGTGCAAAACATTAATGAAGTGATGTATTTCAGGCAAAGGTGTAACAAAAATGATGAAAAACTAACAAAACAAACTAAACTTTTGTTGTTCACAGCTCACAGAGGAGTGTGAGAGTGTGGACCAAAACAAATCAGCTGGACTTGGGAAGAAGATGAAGGCAATTTCACTGACTATGCGCAGAAAAATGGGCAAAAAACATGCCAAGTCCTTCTGTGAGGAGACAGTGAGTCACTAGAAAATAGACACACACAAACACACACAATTCCTATGCAAAATGTAATGATTTGTAGGCACAGATTTCTATCTCATCTATCAATAATGTGTATACACAAATGATCAAAAACCCCCTAACAGCTGCCAAGCGTCATCAAACTCCAGACTCACCGACAGTCAGCCGCAGTTACTGCAAACCACTGCCGTTTTTTCTAAAGAATCTTATCGCTTTCATCTCTTATGAACCCACATCCTCAAATGTGACGCTGTTTCTTACAACACTGACATGAAGCGCTTCACCTTAAGCTTCATCAAAAAGTGTCTTGATGCAGTTTTACTGTAATACCGATGAAGAGATACGACAAAACCTTTAGGGGCTTTGACATTTTCACAACCTACATGTCTCCCTGAAGCTGTTTGTTTCTTCGTCGCCTTTCACTTTCATATGGACTTACAGTTGTCGCAACTAATGTACATTTTGTCCGAGCTATCACTGACACCATTATGATCATGAAACTAATTTTTTTCTGTACTCTATGACATGCCTCTCAATTAAAATAGCATGTCTTTTTGTTTTTTTTCTTCCCAGGGTGATGAGACAGACAAAGACCCAGAGGCAGAGACAGAGAGTGCCCCTCCAGCTGAGCAAAACTCTGCACAGACCAGCAACTCCTTAGAGAGTCTCTACAGCGGCCAGAGCTCGTCTAGTAAGGACTCTGCTGATGCTATTTTTATACACACATATATATTTACAGCTTGTTTAATTTTGAGGATTCTCCGTGTGATATAGCTCCAGAAACTTTAAGAGTAGTAAATCACCAGATCCATGCATACATGGTGTAATCATACTGTGTTGTGTTGCGTTTGTGGGTGCAGGTGGTGTGACCAGTGAGTCCAATGGTTCTGGTCAGAGGGACAGTCTGAGGCTGGAGGAGGACGGCTCCTACCAGGGACAGTTCTGTGGCAGAGCTCGCGTCCACACGGATTTCGTCCCCAGCCCGTACGACACCGATTCCCTCAAACTGAAGGTAAGATACAACACTGTATGCAGAGTTTTACTGTGAAATAACAACAAGGCCATCACAACTAAGGCCCTGATGTAACGATAAACTGCAATACTGATTAAGACAAAAGTGAAGCGTTCCAGCTGAACTTGAAACGATAAGCAAACACATAAATCAACATCCTGTTCATGATTCTATATATTTTCTATAATTTGCATACTAGGTCGGGGACATCATCAACATCATCAGTAAGCCTCCCATGGGCATCTGGACAGGCATGCTAAACAACAAAGTGGGCAACTTCAAGTTCATCTATGTAGATGTGTTGGTGGAGAAGGAGGAAGAAGAAGAAGTTCCCAAAATCAGACAACAGAAACTGTCCAAAAGACCTCGACCTAAAACACTGCTGGAGTTGCTGGAGCGTCTGAATCTGGAGGTGAGAACAAGATTTGCTCGCCTGAGATTGCCTTGTTGTTTCAGACTGGTGACAAATCAGCAGGTGTTCAAGAACATAACAGGAAAACATTTCAAAGTGTTTTCTGCCTACTCGTCTGTTTGACATCTTGAGGTTAAAAGAAATATGATGTGCAAGATTGTTGTTTTCAGTTTCAGCCAGAAAATACCACAAATTTAAAAAAAAGGGAAATTGCACTGAAAACGTGACCACTGAAACATTACCATGCTTCAACAACACAATCTTAAAAATGTACTGTAAGATATCCAGCCATCAATTCTCTGTGGTCTGTTTGAAACCTAAATATTTGTAACATACATCATCTGAAACTCAACGTGTAGCCACCTAAGAGCTGAAATGTGAATGCGTATGTATGTTGATTGTGATGAAGGAACTGTTGTTGTTGCAGGAGTACGCCTCTGCTTTGCTGCTTAATGGCTACCAGACAGTGGAAGACCTGTTGCACCTCCAGGAGAAACACCTGATAGAGCTGAACGTCAAAGACCCCGAGCACAGACGCAAGCTTCTCACCGCTGCTGATTACCGCTACACAGAAGGTCAGGAACATAGAGAGTAGAGATGTGCAGAGAGCCCAGTATTTGTATTTGTATCTATAATTGTTGAGACAGCAAAATTATTTATATTTGTATTTGTATTCAAATAAAAGTGGAAATAGGTATAAAAATCTAGTATTTGTTTTTATTATACTTTTCATTTTAGGATATTAAAATGTTAAAGTGTTTATGAGGTCCCCACACTGGGTCTGAGCTAAAACCAAGCACATCACAAATATGCAGACAGACCTCCACTTATTTATACACCCATAACACAGAGACAACACAGCATGTAATATTTAGGGAAGAACTTCAAAGGCGATTATTGCTTTGCACTCTTCATTTATTGCCTATTTTTTATAACCTGACTTTGTGGAAAGGAGAAGGGGAACAACAGGTTGTGGAGAGTCCCTTGAGAGCACTTTGTGTGTGTCAGTAGTTTAGCTTTATCTCTGGGAAACACCCCTCCACTCCAGGAGTAATGTCCAAATCAGGAAATGTGTGTCATGTAGCAGGTGGATGTGACTCCCCTAGTTCAGACCTGCTGATAGATGTAAGACTGAGATAGTGATGTAACTGGCCTGCGCGCTGGTTATTTGATATGGTTTTCTTTTTCTTCCTGAAAACAAATCATTTTTAAAATATTTGTATGAAACAAATATTCATTAAAATAAAACAAAATAGCCCAAAACACTATTTGTGCTTTGCCAAATAATGTATTTGTATTCAGCCACACGCCTGATAGAGAGTATCTATTATTCTCTCTCACAGCACACTCTCTGTCTTGTCTGACTTGTCATAGATGGAAAAGCACAGATGTTACTAATAACATTACTGATGGTGCTGTTCTGTTCAAGTGTCCCAGTAAGTCATGACAGCATGACAATGAGCCAGTATACACAAAACCAGGACTCTGAAGTTGTAGCAGCATTTTATTACTTACATGTGCTTTTCCTACTGTGACGTGTCAAAATGTCTTCTGTGAAAAAGACTTATTTTATTACTAATGGTATTTTTTTACAAAGACTATCACTTACAAATGATGATGTATCACTAGTTTCCAGTAACGTACTGCAACATCAATGCATATTGTAAGAATGTAGCATTGTATTTATTAAGTGTTTTTACTGCTGTAATCAAGCATAACAACTTTCTGGCACCATGTGGGACTAATTAGTTTGATTGTGATTAAATGTGATGCACCTGTGTGATCAACAGCCAGTCAAAAATGAGTACTTATCACTTTCAGGTAGCTTTAATGACTTTAGTGACACACAAACAGAAAATAGATAAGCCAAGATTAAATTCTCAGAAATAAACTTTCCTCAAAGACATTTTTTTTTTCAATGACAGATATGCTTGGAAATGTTTCATTACTGATGGAAAACAAGAATTGAAATGGGTTCACTGCTCAAAATGTAAAATAGCGGATGAAAGCTGAGACAATTGTGGCACACAGAATAGAAATACATCCTGCACGCTCTGAGAGGCTTATCAGTGATTTCCTGTTACTCAGATAGAAAGTGCTTAAGAGGGCAGAAGGTGTTCCAGTAATCTGATGTCTTGAACCAGTAGGCTGATTATCACAGAGGCTCACATGAATGAAAATAAAACTACTCCCTGGTGTGAAGAAGGAACAAAACACACTTGCTAGTTTTCTTCAGCCAGTGCCTGCTTTAGTGCATTTTACTTAAGCAGATGTGTACAAGTCACATTAAAGGTCATTGTAATTTCTCTGTTTGGGTGACAGTGTGAATAAACAGATGGTGGCTGCAGTGTGACCCTGCCAAGCCTGTTGACTCACATGACAAGCCAGTAATTTAATCAAGCTGAACTCCATTAGGTTAGTGGTTTGACAACCCGGACATGAAGATTAATAGCTTCTATCAGCGAGGTAGAAAAGTGAAAGAATGGTGGAATATTTTTATTTTGTGAGAGTGGAAAGTGGAAGTCACAGATGATGATCGAGGCATTTTTTTTTTAAAAAGAAGAAGAGATGTTATGTGCGTGCTGTTTGCTGGGTCACAGCTGCAGAACTTATTTTAGTATTTGGGTCATTCAGCCAACAACACACCTGTTATCACTTTAATTTAGGCTATTACAACCTTTAATGTTGAAAATAATGTGCAACGCTTTTGCTGCCACAAACATAAATTAAAATTTACGTGTCAAAGAGCATCCAAAGCATCTAAATATGGATTATTTTCCACTGACTGAATCATGTGGCACAGATTTGACTTGACACAGCTTCTTTTATGTGGTTGGAAACAGGAACTTGTAATATTATGACATTTGCCTTAATTCCATTTGCTTTGTGGCCACAGGTGATGATGTCAGGGATGCGGAGGAGCACAAAACCTCCCACAGTGTACAGGAGGAGGACAGTGATTGTCCCAGAGACTCGGGCTGCTTCATACCATCCGAATGCTCAGACAGCAAAGAGGACGCAGAGCAGCTCACAGACGCTGTGGATTCTTAATGTGCTCATTTGTCAGACAGATACTTTGACATTTGGAATAACCTCATGGAAATGGTTTTAACATTTTTCTTTCAATTTTCGCAAAATGTTATGTGAACATTCCTTATTTTAACAGGCTAGCCACACACTTTCCTAATGTAGAAACTCTGTAGAAGCCAGTGCAATGCATGTAGGAAGAACATATACCAATATTCTGAATGTCAACTTATCCATTTGTCACATTACCAAGATAATAATCAACTTGTAAGTTTTGATTACTGAAGGTTTTTTTTTATGTTGTTGAAAAAAAATTTCATTGATAAGAATATCACTTGTATTTATTGCATTCTCAATCATCATTCAGTGTTTTTGCATATAATGCCTTTATTTATCTCAGCTCATTATGACTGTTCTCATCACATCCAATGTCAATTCAACATCTTGTGTCATCATTTTTCTTTTCCGTGAACGCAGTGATGTTGGTAAAGTGTGATGTTTATGAAATATAATGTCTGGGTTTGAACATGCAAACTCAAATCTTGCTTAAAATGTATACTGTACAGGAAAATGTGTATTTTCTGAATGTGTGTGTGTTTGTGTGTGTGAGAGAGAGAGAAAGAGAGAGACCCTGTTTGTGTGCTTATGTGAGAGTCAGCATTCATCTGTTCTCACAACTTTTTGTAAATAAAATTAAAGAAATACAAATATGATTTTTTGATTGTCAGTCAGATTTATTTATTTCACCTCTTTCTTTCTTTCTTTCTTTCTTTCTTTCTTTCTTTTTACCAGTACAGTGCCTGATATATAAGTGACTGATTTCTAAAACTATCAATGTTATATAACGAAACACACATTTGAAAATTGTGATTTATTATTGAATTTAATTTGAATTTATAAAAACATAATCTACATGAATTTTAATTTAATAATTCATCATTGCATTTATTTTTTCCTTACACTATTCAATTTTTTATTTTAATATAATTTAATGTAATTTTCTTTTTCTTTTCTTTTTTTTAACCTCGACTGCTCTGGCTCTGTCTGGTTGGCTGAGAACACAGTTACGTCACAAAACCTAGCATGTCGCTAGCGTTCATGGGAACTGAAGTACAAAGCTAACATCTGCTATACGACCCTTTTCGTTGACGGTATCTTCCATTAACTACATTACCCAGCATCCACCACAAGCAGTCAAGCAATGTTGACGTGTAGTTTATTGGTGGTCTATTTCGCATCACCAGCTGGCGAAGCCGGGCATCATTTAACCGAAACTTAAGCATTTTTACCGACATTTTGTGATTTTTTTGAGTGTTGGGTGATTCCACGACAGTGTGTGGGGATGGCTGGAGAAATGTCTATGATTGGTAAGTTGAATTACATGTATTTTTAACAGTTATTAGCCAGTAAAGGGATGCTAACCTCAGCTAACACCAAGCGGCTCGGACTTGTCCACCTGTCATACTCGTGTTGTCACAGGTTCAGTGATCCTGGCCTTATTCCTGGCTGGTTATCTGGGCCAGCAGTACTTACCACCCCCCAAACCGAAAGTGATTGGCATGGACCTGGGCACCACTTTCTGCTCGGTGGGCGTCTTCCACCCGGGCAGTGGAGATGTGGAGGTTATGGCAGATGAAGAGGGGAGGAAGAGCATCCCCAGCACCGTCTCCTTCACCACCACTGCGGTCCTGGCCGGACATGAAGCCGTGGACCTGGCCGACACCAACCCCCAAAACACCATCTACGATGCCAAGAGGTTCATCGGGAAGATATTTGAGCCGGAAGTCCTAGAGCAGGAGAGTGCCCGTTACCCGTTCAAGGTGGGTCATACTGGGGGAGAGGGAGACGCTGGAGTCAGCCTACGATTCAGGGTTAAGGGGAACATGTCATGAATAATGATATTTAGCGGCTGATTCTCTGTTTTTCACCGCTTGTGAAAGAGTATTAGACATGGTAACAAAAGCTTTTACGCTGTTTAACCTCTTCCACTTCCGTAGACCCATTTTTGGAGGGACGGGATGTTTGGGGGGAGATAGCAGGTCAACGATACATGACACATAGAGATGGTATAACATCACCTGAAAGCTGGGAGCCTGAAGATTAATTTGAGATGCAGTTCAGCACTGTGTCAAGTTTTTCTAGCAATAAATCTATAATGAACTTTGTGTTTTGGTCAGGTCCCTATTCAAATTTTGAAAGTTTAGAGTGTGTAAGGGCTTAGAACAATATAATGGACGTAGGCTATATGATGGTTATTCACATGCTCAGTTATGTCTCATAAGTTGTTTCAACAACTTTTGGGTTGATACCATTTTTTACACAGGTTTGGTGAAAATTTAACCATTTTTGTCCACTCATGGTGGTCATGACATGGTTGGTACCAGTGGATTCGTTACATCACCTAGTTTCATATGAAACCAGTATCAGTATCACTGTAGCTTTAAAACTGAACCCACTACAGCCTCTGAAAGACAGTAATGTCACCCGTGGACGCTGGCGTCCTCGGGGAGTGGAAGATGTTAAACCCACTTTCAGATTTGTGAAACCTTTATTTTGCTTATGAAAAATGAAAAACAAGGGCAATTTCACTGATATTTCTCCATTCAGACCACATTAGACCAGATCCAGATCAAAAACCACTATATTTACAGTTGTCAAATCTTAATAGTAATAATCTAGTCCAGATTTGACAAGTGTAAGTATGGTGGTTTTTGATCTGGAGCTGGTCTAATGTGCTCTAAATTGGGTAGAAAGCAGTGAAATTGCCTTTTTTTCAGTTTTTTCAGTTTTCACATAGAATGAAGGTTTCACAAATCTGAAATTGTGTTTGAATGAGTCACTGTAGGATCCTGGTTTAACGTGGTCTGGATGGAGAAATATCAGTGAAATCACTCTTTTTCTTTTCTATTTTCATAAGCAAAATAAAGGTTTCACAAATCTGAAAGTGGCTTTTAACAGCATTAAGACTTTTGTTGCAATGTCTAACATGCTTTCACAAGTGTAAGTAATGAAAAAACAGAGAATCAGTCGTTAAATATCATTATTTATGTTTCCCTTAACTTTCCCCTTAACCTCGATACGGAATCTGAGTTCATCGTCATGGTAGAGGGTGAGTAGTGGGTGCTGTGGTGGGTGACTTTGTCTCCAGAGGTGTTTTCCTCTCATTAAAGTCATTTCTAAGAGTAATGAGGATACTTTGGAGTTGGTCAACCCTGTATTTGTAGTTTTTTTATTACCTTAGTTTTATTACTTCTACAAAGATGTTTTTATAGTTTTGCATCTCATAATCCAAATAATTATGAGTAATAATTGTGATTCATTGTCTAACTGTCATCAGACAGTTGTATGTAGGACTGAGTCTACACAGAACTACATGTCTAATAAAATCAACTATAAATAAACCTTTTGGAAATATAAATAATCTTAATAGTTGTGCATCCCATGTCAAATATGTTTAAACCAGAACCATCATGTACACATAACAGCCTTTAATAAACAGACTGGGCTGCAGCAAAAGAATATTTTCATCATTTCATAAAACTATTGTTTGTTTTCTCTATTAATTGCTTAGTTTATAAAATGTCAAAAAAATGATAGAAATAAAGCTGCCATGGTGATATTGTAAAATTGCTTGTTTTGTTCAATTAAGTGTCCAATATCCAAAGACATTTAATTTATAGTCATTTAAAAGAGACAAGAGCAGAAAATTCTCACATTTGAAGAGCATGAACAAGCAAATAATTAGATATTTTTCTTGATAAATGACATAAACAACTTCTGGATTATCAATATTGTTGATTATTAAATTTAAACAACGTAAGTTCGATGTATCGCTCGTTATTTGCTCTCACTTTTGTAATCTCTCCATCCTGACTCACACTCTCCTCTGTCGCTCTTTCAGGTGATTAACAACAATGGGAGTGCAGAGTTTGTAATCTCCACCAACCACACCTTCACGGTGAGCCCAGAGTTCATCGGCTCCAGGCTGCTGCTGAAGATGAAGAAGATGGCTGAGAAACAACTGGGCGTGCCCATCCAGAAAGCTGTCATCTCAGTGCCCGCAGAGTTTGACGAGAGACAGAGGAACTACACAGTCAGAGCCGCCAACCTCGCCGGTCAGTTGGTTAATTATTTTAAGATGATGTTGGATGTCTCAGCACCAGTTGCTGGGTTTAAAAACTCCCTCTCCCTTTACCGTGAACACTAACTCCCTGGTTACCGTCTTGCAGGCTTGGAGATCCTGCGTGTGATCAACGAGCCCACGGCTGCAGCCATGGCGTACGGCCTTCACAAGGTGGACGTGTTCAACGTGCTGGTGGTCGATCTTGGCGGAGGAACGCTGGACGTGTCTCTGCTCAACAAACAGGGCGGCATGTTCCTCACCAGAGCCATGGCAGGTAACGTGTTTCACAACTTTAGTAATAAAAGAAGGGACGTGATATGAGCCCATTGTTGTCTGAAAACGAAGCTTCACATTTTGTTGCTGAGTTCATGTCCCGGTTAAAGGCTTCTAAATATCATTCTGTTGATTCTGTGCTTTCTTCTTCTTGATTGAAATTGATAGTAGTCTACGTCACAGAAAGAGCAGGTGTGTAACATCTGGATCAGATAATAATCTGGTTCATATATAATGTCTGTTACCTGCAGTTTTTTTCTAAAGTTTTCTTGCTTAAGGGAACAGTAGACCCATCTTAAGTATTTTTCTGCAGGAAACAACAAGCTAGGAGGTCAAGACTTCAGCCAGAGGTTGCTCCAGTACGCCACAGAGCGAGTCCAACAGGAGTTTGGCGTCCCGCTCACTCTCAAAGAGGACATCCACCGCCTCCGCCAGGTCGTGGAGGCCGCCAAGCTCAACCTCACCCTCCAGCCCAGCGCCTCCATCAGAGTGCCCCTGCACCTCCACACCCAAGACAGCTCAGAGTCACCCGAGGGCTCCACTCCAGCACCGGTCCTCTTCCAGACTGTGATCACTCGCGAGCTGTTCGAGGAGCTCAATGAGGACCTCTTCCAGAAGATCCTAGCTCCCGTCAAGACCGTGTTAACCGAAGGCCACCTGGAGAAAGAGGACGTGGATGAGATCGTCCTGGTCGGAGGTTCCACAAGGATACCGCGCATCAGGAGGCTGATCAGCGAGTACTTTGGGAAGGAGCCCAACACTTCAGTGGACCCTGACCTGGCGGTGGTTACAGGTGTGGCCATTCAGGCTGGCATCATGGGCGGCTCCTGGCCATTACAAGTCAGCGCTATAGAAATCCCCAACAGACACTTGCGCAAGACAAACTTCAGCTAATCTTGATTGAGTTTATTTATTGAGAACAACAGGAAGCCAGAGACTTGCCACTGATTTCTAACTGTTTCATGCTTCTCTAATGTGCATCATTTATTATCTGCTGAGTTGAGAAAAATGCACGACAAGACTTTAAAGTCTTATCTTATGCTTCCTTGTTTGTGAAAGACAGCGTTAACAACAACAAAAAAAATCAGATATTAACATTCCTTTTCAACGTAGAGATAAAATCTGAAGCGGTGAACAGTCCTGTTCTGGTTTTTAAAGTAACAGCTGCTTTTGTTGTGCTCGAAACCTTCAGCAGAAATAACAGAGTGAAATAATGATGAAATGTGAATGAGACTCCTCATAGAATATGAAATCCTCTCTTTCATGTATCGATATTTCAATGATGTTCAATTCAGGGAACAACCACTCTTTATGAGGACTTAAAGACTAGCCAGTACATCTTCAGCTATTTATTTATTTATTCCCGTCAACTGTACGACTGTGTGTGTATGAGAGCGTGTATGAGTGCAGGTGTTTTGCAGGCCTTTAATGTATTGTACATCTTTATATCAAAGGTTGACACATAGTGTGCTTGTGCCTTTTCAGAAAGCTGCTATATTGTTGAAAATTAAGTGTAGAAGTAAACCGCTGCGAGATGGCGTTTCAGGCAGAGACCTTAGTCCAGGTCCATGTGACTGAGGTGATTTTATGTCCACTGGAGGTCACTGAGACAGAGACCTCAGTGTAAAGATATGCACAGTTAATTGAAAACAAAATGTATTGCAATATAGACTCTGCACCTCATTAATAAGGTATTCTGGTGAGGTGTAGAACAGATGAAGGTGCATGTTGGTGAAAAGCCTTAATGTTCACACAGTACTGTAACTCTTTAATCATTCGCATCATCCCTCCATTACACAGAATACAGATTATTCGTCTCAGACAGAGGAGGAGCTCAGTGTTGCACTTTGAGGACTTCCACTTGTTGGCCAACATCACATTTTTGTGTTATAGTGCATGCTTTATTTAAATGGCAATGACTCACATGCTTCACATATTTGAGCAGCATATCAAAGGTTAAAAGCAGCCTGTTTCTGCTGCTGTAGGTTGAGTGGGTCAACTCTGGAAGTCTTACAGAAGGACCAAAGCATTTACGTCCAGGTGCCTTGTGTACTTGTAATTGAAAAATGTGTTGCTGTTACATCTGGGATGTTTTGCGGATGTAAGCTTTGTGGTTGACAGACTTGTTCACCTTTTCCTATTTTGGTGGACAAATGCTCGTCATAGTACATCCAGTATGGAAGTTGATTTCCATTTGTATTCCAAAAATCTCTACCTTCTTTAGAAAACATAAAACCCAGAACTCTGTATGTCTGATAGAAAGTTTCATTTGCCAAATGTCATTTATGAGTAGATGTACTTTTGTCTTGTTTTTTTTTTAAATGATGTATTTCTCATGTTGGAACTGAGATCTTGATGTAATAGAGCCTTCAGTAAAGCTGAAGGAAATGTGGTTACACTGTTTGCCTTTCATGCTGTACAAATCACTTATCAGTCCCTGTGGAAACAGGGAGGAAAAACCCCATGAGACTAGGATCTATTTTTGTATCGCAAGTTTTCCTCATTGTCAGAGTCTAGCCACCTAGAAAAAAAAAAAAAAAAAAAACACAAGGAAGTTAAACTGTTCTGACCTGCTTTTCAGCTTATTAAAATTCTGTTTCTCAACTTCTCCGTTGTCTGTTTATTTCAAGAAAAAAATCAAACAAGGTCCATTTTGCGGTTCATAACCCTGACTCCTCCTGTTCACACGTTGATGCGTCCTTGAGCAGACAACAATGAACCCTAAAATTCATACTGTAGTCTCCTTGTAAGCCTGGAAGCCTCTTCTTAACCCTTTCAAACACCTGATGCAGGCAAAATGTCAGTTCACCTGAAAACCTTTTGAATGTCATAAGAATGGTGTCCTCTAATCTGATGCCTTTACACTAAAATAATAATAAATAACCAGAACAAAACACTAGTAGAAAAACTCTTGTATTAGAAGATTTTTTTAATGTTTACTTCTGAGGCACAGTAATACCCAAAGAAAGAAAAACACAAAAGGCAATCCGTTTCTTGACCCTGTTGTGATACCTGTAGCGTCCCTTCAATTAGCTTAGAGCTTTAGTTTCACATTTAGCACCCACTTCATTGACCTTATAGCGCTCCGTTATACACCAGCAACCAACATGGTGCATTTTGTTTGTTAACACTAAAATAGCACAGACCCGACTACCACTACTGTTAATTAACTCTCACGTTGTTCAAATGTCATTCTTTAGTTGGCTGGAGCGTCTCACACATTATATCAACTTTTATGTACAATAACACACTCGACATACTGTAGCACTGCACACAGGGTAGAAAATATACACCCAGCCAGGATACACGCAATACACTGTACACATCTTTAAAAAAAAAAAAAAAAAAAAAAGAGAGAGAAAAAAGTCCAAACGCATTCACATGAAACATAAAAAGACAACACAAATTATCACCCCCCCCACCCCCACCCCCAAAAAAAAAAAAAAAAACATTTTCACAAGTTCTTCTGGTTGCACTGGGAGCACAGCTCACACAAGTCAGTTGATATGATCATACCTGTCACATGCACCGGTCAGAAGTAGGGCGGGGGGAGGGGGGTTGGGGGCGTTCAGCCTCTATCAAAATAATTATCTTACATACACCATGTGAATATTTCACTTGGAGGAGAAGGCAGGACTTCTGTAAACAGCTTGTATACATTTTTTGTTTTTGTTTTTAAATATAAATATTCATGTTAGTACTATTATGAACAACAGCACAGTGGAGTGCTGACAGAAGGCAGGAGCATATAAGCGTTTTATCTCATGCTGGAATAAAGCCTAGTTTAAAAAAAAAAAAAAGGCATTCATCTGCTAAGAGAAGAATTTCATTTACAGTGCTTAAAAAGAAGTAACTGCTTTGGAAAATTAGCTTAAAATAAAGAATCTGGAATCTTGTGTTTAAAAAGAAGCAGGGAGGGGCGGTGGTGGTGGTGGTGGTGGGGAGGGGGGGCACTCTGGGACATTTAGATGTGTGAGAGGAGGCTGCAGCTTTGGCGAATGATTTCCATCAATAAAAAGTGCTTGTAGTCCCATGTGATATACAGTATGTCTACCAAGCAAAACACAAACACTATTTACAGAATGTACACAAAGCAACTGGGTGGTTGTTCTCTCCATTAGAGAAGAGCGGTCTGTCAGTTCATCCGCTGGACAGACTTTCACGATATCTGGATGCTTGTCGTCTCCGTCTCGCTACCGCGGATTCTCACGGGCTCAATCACTGGCTGATGCCCTGATTGGTGTAGTAGTTGTAGCCAGTGTCCCCATACAGCTCATCAGCACCGCCAACTCCATTCCCCACCTCTGGAGGGCGCCAGAAGACAACAAAAAAAAAAAAGTCAGTATTTTGCGATGGTATTGCACCTTTTTCAGTCAGATAACAAAATAAAATGATTAAAGAATAATTGAGTGGAAAAATGAATGAGAAAATGATTGATTATTAATTGATAAAAGCTGCTGACGCTCTGCTTTGTCATAGCTATCAGACTCACCTTTGACCACCAGCACTAGAGGCTGCCTAGACAGACTGGGGCGTCTATAAGCTCCCCCCTACACATGACGTTGTGTTCCAGTGGGAGGATTGTGGGGGAGGTGAGGTGCGTGAAGCGATGCATGGATGGATGGATGGATGAAGGGGAGAGGGGCAAAGTGGGCAGAGAGGCGGCAAGTAACGAGGGATGCAATGGATGCATGGAATTAAAAAAAGGAAGAAGTCACTGATGGCGGAGAAGATGGCAGGATGGACACATCACACACGAAGGATGGAGGAGGCAGGCCGCTACTGGGGTTGACCTTCAACATGGAGGAGAGGAAGAGGAGGAGGAGGAGGAGGAGGAAGAGGAGGAGGAGGAGGAACGAGAACATTCACAGACACTCAGAGAGATGCATGCTGGGATACATGCTAGTCAGGCGTCTGAAACTCAAAATGGCTCGTTCTTTAGTAAAATAAAGTTACAATAAAAAGTAAAATAAAAGGTAAAGTACAGAGAGAGGAATCTGTTTATGAGTTCAGGAGCTCAAACGTCCGACAACAAGAAAAAAAACAAAACAACAACAAACATCCGAGAGTGGCAAACATGTACAAGTCCCCTCTGGTGTCAGTGTGAGGTCCTTACCAGAGAAGATAAGTTTCTCCTTCATGACGTTGATGTCTCTGCTCGACCTCCTGACTGCAGCGCTCAGCATGATCTGTTCAGGGTTGTAGCTGCGCATGCCGCTCATCCGATACCTGCGAGGGTCACACGTTAGGTCAGAAACCACCACGAGACGGGGAGAGGATATACAGAAATACTGCTGCCTCTACTCTCACTGGGGTGGATGATATTTGAATTGTTATAAGAAACGATGGGACTGTGTGTGTGTTGAGACATTTCATTGTGTTGTGCTGTGTTAATGAGAGCAGTTAGTTTAATCAGATGCTTCTTGGAGCAAAATGATTCCTCATTTAGCAGTTTTGGGTTGTTTGATTTGATGATTTGGTTTTAAGGCGACATGTTGGAACATATTTATTCAGTATATTAAGCTCAGTTCACGCTGGCGCAAAACAGCACATCTGCTTCTTATCATATGAACATGTGCACTGTACAGAGGTTTGAGATCAGCGATAAAATATGACACCCTTTATAAAAGCTTTATAAGTTGGAACTAATGGCTTAATGGTTAATAAACCATTTACTAATACTTTACAAATCAGTTAGAAGCCATTATTAGTGAGCAAATTTTGTGTTGCCAGGTTTTGAAAAAGCCTGTTGGCAAGTGTTTACCCTTTCTATATGGTAAAATTATAAATGCTTAATAAGTTAATAATAGTAACAAAAAAAAAAAAGATAAATAGTTAAGGTCATATGGTCTAGATTTTGTAGAGATTTTTTACAACTTGGTGACCCAAAAGTAAAGAATATTACTTGCTTCCTCAGCGTTAGATGATGTAAATGATGTATTAACCATAGAAAGCGGTGCCAAAATATGTGAGATTATGATTACAGTGTTTGCTGCAAATAAGTAATTTACATTTCAATAGAACTAACAGAATAGAGCTAATTTTACAATTAAATTTTCAGTATTTTCCCTTTACTTATTTTATAACTATTGAAAATACCCTCTGAATGAATTATTAGGAAAATAAAATTACATACAGAACATTTTGCTCTGTTCTTTGAAACATTTGAAGAGGAAGGTAAGGACAATGTTTACTTTAAATACACAGATTAGCCTTTAGAATTTTATATCAGTCAGAGCAATTCATTTCCTTTCTGTGGAAACGACATCCTCGCTTTAATGAAAACAGCCTTGATTTCAATTGAATAAACTGAAGAACATTAGTCACAATGGACCTCGACTAATGCACAGCAGCAATAGACACAGAAATGCAAACCAGGGAGACTTGAGTTCATCAGCATCAAAAAAAAAAGCCAATCCTGAGGTACTTCCCTTAATGAATGCATATCCGTAGTTCACTTTAGACGTTTAGTTGTTTTGCTTAATAAGATGGATAATAAATTTGAAATCTCATTGGTGATTTAATGCTGTTGTGCTGTGTGGGTAGAAAGCAGTCATTTAGGCCCACAGGGATAAAGATGTGAGCTCCTACCTCTAGAGGAGAGAGGGAGACGTGGCAGCAGTGCAGTACAACGATTCAGGTGAGATAGAGAGAGAAATGAGACTGACAAAGTTTAGATGGAGAGAGGAGAAAAAAAAAACTGATGGAGATCGATGTTGTAATAGAAAGAGGCAGACAAAGAAAAATAGAGAAAGAATGGAAAAAAAGAGATCGAGATCAGAAAGGACGATGGATACAGACAGTGAAAGACAGAGAGAGAGGGTGAAAGGAGAGGAGACTGCGGGTCAGAAGAGGTGACCCAGTTACCTGATCATGTGATAGCTGAGAGAAGATGCCAGAATGCAGCAGAGGAGAAGAGCATGCACATCAGGCAGAGGAAGAAGAGGACGAGGAAGAGGGCGGAAGGACAAAAAAAGGACAAAAGAAGGCGGGAGACAAGAGAGGTCAGTTTAGAAGCCGGCAGAAGCTACTGAAGAGCTCGGCTAAGCAGAGCAAAGCCGCACTGGACCGTGTAAAGAAAGAAAGAAGAAAAATAAAAAAATCATTGCCCTCCATACCGGAGATGGCAGGAAGACAGGCCATCTGTCTCTGGAGTCATCACAAAAACAAACAAAACCACACTTTCCTACAGAGGAACAGAAATACTGCAGGAGTGTGAGGGGCTTTACAGACTTAAGCTAAGAGAAGACATGCTCATATAAAATACATCTTCTCTGTCACCACCGGTTGTGGAGGTGCGAGGGGAGAGAGGACAGCAAATCTACATCATAACAGCTTTTAAAACCACATGAGAAAAATACTCTTCAAGTCAATAACGACAGAATCATTAAATCATTACAACACACAGAAGCACGATTATGTATGAGCTGTCACTGACACGATACTGAGAACAAGAGTGTGACACATTAAATGAGAAATGTACCGTTAATTAGCGATATGCACTGGTGTGTGTTGGAGTGTTAAAGAGCACAACAAGAGAGAAACTAACAAACTAACAGCAGTGTTTACTTTCCTGACATTAACTCTTGCGTAAGCACTCGCTGTAATGATTCGACCGCTGTTACATCACTGACTGACTGTACTTACTTCTGGAAAATGAATATTCCTATTACTACAGCAAAGGAGATGAGGTCTGCAGACACCCACATCAGGCGGTATTCATCTGGGCTCTGGAAACACACACACACACACACACACACACACACACACACACACACACACACACACACAGTCATGGTATGTCTGAGTTTTGTCTTAAACTTGTTTATGACAGGATCCACCACTGGGTGGCGCTACATGTCAACAATACAATCTTTTATGTGCGCAGCAACACTCAAACTGTCTTCAAATGATATGTAGCATATTACTCTTGTGAATGAACTCATAATTGAATTTATTATTAATAAATAACAGTTAATTAATATAATAACACAACTCTACACGACAGTAAAAACTGGGATATAGCAGACAGGACTGCAGATGCCACGGCAGCCTGAACTCTCCGCGAACCACCGCAGGGGGCCGCGGTCACGTCCACATGTTGTCATGCGGCGTTCCCATATGGCGGCAGACAGGGAGACCAGGCGAGTGAAACGACACCACGGAGGCCCAGTGTGGGTGCTGCCCACTGTTGAGAGGTTTCAGGAGACGACTGCACTAGAAAACTATGAGTCATACACTACAGGTTACACTACAGCGATGATGCTTGTCTGTCTTGTTATTGTGCTGGGACTTCAGATGAATGCTGGAAAAATAATAGGATACCAAGCTCAGCGCAGGAAATAAACAGACTAGATGAGCTCAGTTGAAAGCTGGGATCCCTTGTTGATATCACCTATTAAAATGCAGTTCAGTCAAGCAGAGGAGACACAGCTGAAGGGAAGGAGACACGTGAAAGTGGGACTTTATCGCTTTGAAAATGAGCACATAGTATGAAATATACCTTTCACAGGTGTAGCATATAAAACAATACAGAATTAGGCACTTTAATGTAAAACATGATCTATTTAAAGTAGTGAATACAGTCACTATGGCTGATCAGAAAAGGTAAAAAGAGAAGCCACCAAGAGAAATTTAACTTTATCTACAAAGAAATCCAAAAAAACAAAACAAAAAGAAAACATTGCTCGTGCAGCGGGTCCTTACCATGAGCCAGATGGGGTAAGGCACCTTTTTGAGGATTTGCGGGGCCTCAGAGGAGACAGACGACACCTCGCTGCACCAGAGCACCGAGTACAGCCAGGGCTCGTTGACAGTGTAGAGTGTGAGGTTGATGTCGCTATGGGTGAAGTTTCTGAAAGCAATCGCGCACGTTCAGACACATCTTAAAATATAAATCCATGTGTTAAGGGTAACAACCTGATATGTGTATGTTTTCTTTGTCAGGTCTGTGTTCCTACCTGATTTCCTGTGGGCTGGCCTGGTTGTATCTGAGCAGCAGCCTGCTGATGCCGTACTCTTCGAGGCTTTGAGGACTCAGTTTCTCCACTGAGGTCTGGATCAGACCAGGTGCCAGCTGTCTCACCTGAGCTCTGTGCTCATCTGGAGTCCACATCACCTGCACACAGCAAGTTATGGAGTTATGAATAGCATCGAGTGTAACTGTAAGATGAATTTATAGAGTCATTTTTATATTTAGGGCTACAACTAAATCGACAAACTAATCCTTTTCATTCCTGATTAATCTGCCGATAAGTAATTGATTAATCATTAGACTATGAAATGTTCAAAACAAGTGAAAAAATGTTGAGATATTCAATTTACTGTCATATATGACAGCAGAAAGTCACATTTGAGAAGCTGAAACCTTATAATATTTATCAAAATAGCTGCAGATTAATTTTCTGTCGACCGACTAATCAATAAATTGACTAATCCTTGCAACTCTATTTCCATTATTCACATTTTAACCCATGCTGTTTAAGAAAACACACAGCCAGCCTTCACGCTGCACTGAGGACCATATATGATGCTGATTGGGCCGATCTTAACAACCCTTACCAGGCTCTGAGGAACCCCCGACTGCTGCACAGCCTGCAGCGTATCATTGATCCAGCTGTGGTAACAGGGGTGCTCCAGAGGAGGTCTCCTCAGCCTGAAGACCACTGTGCTATTGTGATAGGAGGCCAGCTTTAGGAGCTGCTCCAGACTGCACACACTCTGGTTGGCGATCAGATCCTTCTCTCGCCGGGACAGGCTGTGCAACGTCCAGAAGGGGTCATCCTGAAGCAAAGGGACAGAACCAGTATGAGGATGAAGATGCATTTAACATGGTGAAGCAGTAACACACACCAACTGCTAGAAACGCAATTCTGTTTTTGGAAACATGTAGAAAAACCTGTATTTATTCATAATCCTAATAGGTACTTTGAATAAAAGCATCCATCTAAGTGTTGTGTAGAGCATTTGGACAACGCCTACAGGAAATAGAAATTGTGGCCTGTCTTTACTCCATATCTTTTCTTATTTTACTGCTCCCTCCCCACACTGGAGAAGATGATCAGATGCTCCTTATTTAGGGCTGATGTGCTTCACTTCATTTTACTGAACTCATCATTTGAAATGAGTGGGCATGTAGGAATCTGACTGACGGTGAATTGTTATAACTACTTACAGAAGTAGTTAAAACTTTCCTTGGAATGCAATCTAGCCCACAAAGTGCAAACACGCAATGTAAATAGACTGAGGGGGGAAAGTGGCGGAAATAATGCAGAGTCAAACAAATACTGACACAGCTAAGGCTCAACAGCCAAGGCAAAACAAGATTAACACATTTCTTTAGAAACAAAACTACTCTGTTAGAGAATACATTTAGACAATTACATGTAGAAATACTTCCCACAGTAGGAATTATGATGAGTAGTAGGAATTATATAGACTGAAACTATTTGGCTGTGGAAGGATTAAGTAGTACACAGCAAAGTAGCACAGTGCGCCAAAAGCAATGAATGTATATATTCTCCTAGTTACAGAATATGAAGATTAATTCTGTTTCTGCAGGTAATAGCAAAATGTTACAGTTACATAAGAATACAAAAATGGAGAGGGTTGTTTCTCTATTCTGCAGTATCATCTGCATCCAGGCAGGTGTTTTGACAGTGTGGCCCACTAGTCTAGCGCTTCAGGCAGGTTGAAACAAACTCAATTATCTTAAAGCACTAGTTGACCCTGATCCGCCTGCATACAGGAGAGGATCTCTAAAGCATCCGTGCTGATGAACCCAGAGGACGTCATGAAGGATCGATGAGCGAGGACAAATACAGTAGTGTACGATGACTCGTGACTCGGTGTGACCTTTATCACGCATCACTGCAGCACGACGCACTGTCCGTTAAAGCTGCGACGGCTTCAGAATCGTCTCTGTAGTTCTACCTTGAGGAACCACTGTCCTGCGTTGAGCTGCTGCAGATCTGTCCAGTTGAAGAATGAAGCGTCGTCCGTCTGTCTGTCTGGGAAAATTTTCACTATGTCAGTGGTCCTCCGGAGGGTGCGGTCGTGCATCAGGAAAGGCACTCCGTCTACACTAATGATCAGACAGTGCAAGTCCAGTAGGGAAGGTAGAAAGAGGAGAGATGATACAGAAAGACATGTTAATAATAGATAAACAGAATCAACTGAAGACTGAGAATTAATTGATTAAAATTAGAATAATGTTCCAATTTTTTGCATTATACAATGAGCTACAAAGAATCCTTGATTCTGATTGGCCAGATGTTTTTTACTGTCTTTGGTACAACAGCTTCATCACCATTTACCCCGTCATGGATTATCCCTTTACTGACATTAATGCTTTAATTACAAGTGCATTGATCATTTTTATTAGACGTTAATGAGGAGTGATGCATGTGTTTGTTGGCCAGTGGTGTTCATCTGTACAAACCATATTAACTTCACATACAGAAGAGGGATTTTCCTCTAATCACACAAATTGTTGCTCAGATTTTTATAATAATTCAAACTGAGCTGCCGTTTATACTCAAAAAAAGAAAAGAAAAAAAAGGATCACCAACTATCTTGTTTCTCACATGTTAAAGCCGTCAGGGGTAAATGCTTTTAAAATGACATCAGATAAGAGCAGAAGAGACAGCAGTTGGTTCGAGGCTAAACTCTTGAAATCACATCAAACGGCATAAAAGAAGGGGAGAGCAGAGGAGACAAGACAAGAGTTTGGCCCACATGCGAGGCTTTGTAAAATACTGCTGCTCAACATTTGACTACCAAATGACTTCCTTTGATTTTCCTGTGTGGACATGAATGTCTTTGTGTGTGTGTGTGTGTGTGTGTGTGTGTGTGTGTGTTTGTGTGTCTGGTCTGCAGCAGGAGTGGAGTCTCACTGTCGCTCTGGCTGTCATCAAGTCTAATTACTCGGCACAGTCAGGAGCTCACCTGTCAGCGGCGTGCACCAATCGCACACCCATTCACCTCTATTAGGACTGTACAGGCAAAACAAAACACACACACACACACACAGTGCCAAGGTGGTTGCTAATACATAAAAAAAAGAGTCTGCAACTATTTAAGATGCAAGAGTGTATTTACAATAACTTGAACAAACACTTATACATGTACACGCCATCAAACAGCCCCAACATACACACTCACACACACACACACACACACACACACACACACACTGTACAGTGCAAAGAAACTCCCTTCCATCACCGCACGTGCATGAGCAGACACACCCTCTATCCATCGTTCATGACGTCCACTACAGTATCCACCCTTCCCACTTCCTCCCTCTTCCTGCAAGTGTCTCTGAGCTCAGCCTGTCACCTCCCATTACGTTGATGATGTCATGGCTCCATCTACTGCCGGCTGATCTAGTGATCTGCTGTTGCATCACTTTAGCCTGTTCAATGCTACGGTCATGTTACTGATGTAGTTAAGTGCTCTGAGTATGTGTTGACATTGTTACTTACTGATTTTGAAATAATATTGTTGCTTTGCCTTGTTCTCTCACAACAATTTGTTAAGACTATAGTGTCACATTTTTTTAACATAAATGACGATGATGATAATGATACATTTACATTTTCATGCTTGATATTTATATTAAATTTAAATTGGTAACTTTAACATGTGGCCCAGTTCTGCTATTAATATATTTTGGAAAAAAACTGTTTTCTTTACTAATGAAAGAAAACTAGAAAGAGAGAAAAAATCTAGGGAATATATAACCCCTGTTTTGTTTGGCTTCATCAGTCTGCTGTATAGATGGTGTGTGCACATCTATGTACCTGATAGCTACGTCAGCCTCCAACCCAGTGACGTTCATCTGCAGAGCTCGCTGGAAGGACCATAGTGTGTTCTCTGGAGCAAGCTGAGAACACACAGATACAGTATAAAAGACACATAAGGGATCATTACTTGAATGTATTCTACCTCATAGGTGACTTTCTTCCAAATATACTGATATTTTTAAGTATTTAGCAGTATGATATTTTAGCGTCTGCTTTTCCCTACCGCTAGCCTAACACAGACAGGGGTGTTTTGGGAGACCCACATTCTACCGTCCTTGAAGGCACTTCCTTGACACCAACTACGTCACTGTACGTGTCACATGACGGCACTGATGCCGGAAGAACAGCAGATTTTGCAGCTGCGTCTCAGAGACACAGAACAGTGAAAACAACTGTTGTTGTTTTTCACACTATATCGCTAATTCGGATAGGTAGAGATAAGGTCAGCAAAGTGGAACTTTAAGGTGAAATAATAATGAAAATGCTGAACACAAATCAAAATTGTTTTATTAATTATCAGGAAGGTTGTTTACCTTGCGAGGCGGCTGGATTCACAAGATCATGACATCACAAGATCACATGAGAATCCATCTTGTCAGGCTTCAAGTTATGCGCTGGCATCATATGAGGACTCTCTAGTAATCTCGCAAATCTAGCTGTCACGCAATGTAAGATGCTGATAGACCCTGATAGACCGATGGTTCATCCAATCACCTGCCAAGTATTTTTTGAAAGTGCCTGCCCTTTTCCAAACAGTGTCCAAGGACAACTTCTCAGATTCTGTGTAACAAACCATCTGGTGCATCAGGTTAGTAGGTTGCATTACTAAGTCAAAAATAAATATAAATATAAAATTTGTGGTGCATCACAGACATGTATGTGATGTGGAAATAGACTCCTTGCTCTGAGCACAAAGGGATGCAGTGAAATGAAAAAGGGCAGGGCTCTGCATTGCTCTCTTACTCATCAAGTCAAGGTTATGATCAATACTGAGTCAATAGGTTAAACCTCACATACTAGAAAACTATCTTCCTATGTAACCCTGTGTGTAACACCAATGACTGGGAACCAAAGCATAGGAATTATGTTGTAATCAATACAGAGTCCTTCTGGGAAACTGAGTCAAGTCATGTGATTTTTTTCCCCCCTTGTGAGAGTTTCTCACAGTCTCACAGAGCCACTCCTAATTTTAGATTCCACTGTAAGGATCGATCACTTAACATAAATACCACAGAAAGCAGGGTGTGTGTTTGAGCATGTTATGAATAACCTTCCTTTTCCTTCCAAGTCTTGCATAATGCAAAGCAGGATATTGTGCCAAGTACATAAATCCCTCTTCAGGTGACATTTAGAGGCAATACAATTAATCCAAGCACATGAATCAAATATAAAAAAAAGGTACAATGTGTTTAGGCATGCATGAATCATATTTTAATGTGGCCTTTCACTGCATACTTGAGATAATCTTTTAAACACTGAGAGAACTGAAAACAGCTGACGAGAAAGCAGTGAATCTGATCATAAGAGGTCTAAAATCGAGCTGCCAAGTCTTTATTTTCACCAGGCTGAACTAAACAGAATCCAGCAGAAAATGTATCCCTGCAATGCATCAGGCAGTGAGCGCTCCAGGCTCTCACTGGGTTATGTATGTGGAATAGACTAGAATAGCCCTGAGAGGTGCAGGACAAGAAAAATGAATGATAAACAAGGGCAACAAATACCTATAAAAAGGCACCACACTTTTTACTTTGCCTTTTCCAAATCAAGGTCAAGTGCATCCTGAACGCTCGGGGTTCATTTTCTGCGTGGTTCAGTGTCATCAACAGTGTTGAGGTTACAGGTTTGATCCCCTGTGCAGCCAATTATCAGGCAGCTACAAGTGTATGAGGATGTAAAAGCATATATAATTTGTTGGAGGAGAGCAGTCACTTATTCCCACATTCTGATTTGGATGATGGATGTCAGCTGACTCACCATGGGGGCTCCCTGGTGACCAATAACAGTGGGGCGTGGTTTGAGGGTGCTAGGGTCCATGATGCATGGGGAACTGATGTACAAGGGCACCAGGTAAAGGCCCAGTAACACACTGAGATACAGCAGCATGACCACCACCTGGAACTCTGTGGAAAGACACAATAACATAGTTATGGTTCATATCCATGATATAACTATAGAGGTTGAAGGAGTAGATCGACATTTTGGAAAAGCAGCTGGTTAGCTTAGCTTAGCGCAGAGACTGCAAACAGGGAGAAACAACTAGACAGGTTCTGTCCAAAGTCAGCCTAGCAGCACCTCAAAAGCTCACTAATTAACGTACTATACCTCGTTTGTTTAATCCTGCAAAAACAGACATGTAAAAATGAAAATTCTGTGTATAGGGAGTTTGGTTACCATTAGACAGAGCCAGGCTAGCGGTTTCCCCCTGTTTCCAGTCTTTATGCTAAACTAAGCTAAAAGGCTGCTGGCTGTAGTTCAATACAGTCATGAGGTTGGTATCAACCTTCTCATCCAACTCTTGGTGTATTTCCCAAAATGGCAAACTATTATTTTAAGCATAAAAAATGTGTATACAGGTTTGTACTGCTTACAAACTTTCCATCTGATTTTCACACACAACATGTTTTTTTGGCAAATACTTGCCGTTAGATTTATATTTGCTTTACTAACGATGTGGCTGACGTAGTTAAAACGCTAAACTAATTTGTCTCTTTTAAGCAAACATCATCAGCATGGTCACGTTGAATATTTTATCTTTTGTACCAGAGGGAACAATTTTGTGCGATCTAGGACCCTCGTTTGGAAAGAGATGTGTGATGCAAGTAGTCGCTGTGAATGTGGGTGATGCTCAGTACCATTTATAGCTATGCACGGTGGCCGACAGCTCTGACCTCAGGGGCCAAGGAGATACACTTTCCCATGCAACCACCTCAGTGTAAGCGAGGGATGAAGGCTGCGAGTGCAGGCACACACAAACACAAACACACACACACACAAACACACACACACACACACACACACACACACACACACACACACAAACACACAGGGGAATGTATTTATTTCAAGGTCAGCTCTGGGGCGGGGTTGAGTAGACAACTCTTGTTACACACAGGAGACTCACAGCCTTCATCCACACACACACACACACACACACACGCACACACACACACACATCCTCTTTCCACCCTAGCACAGATGCTGGAGTGGGAGTAATCTAGACCTTTGCACCTCATCAAGTCTCTCCAAAAGCAGAACCTAAAATGTAGCTAACAACTAAGCATCCCTATTATGAGTTTTAAATATTCCACACAGTGCAAACTTGTCTGCCTTGTCTGATATGGTGGAAATTATGTAACTTTTTTAGCTAAATGTATCTTCAGATTAATTAAGGGTAAAAATGTCATGATTTACTTGACAGACTGATTGCATCTACAACAATTACAATTACTATTTCGCAATAATTTCTTCCATAAAACCATAAAACTAGATTCAACTGCAACACGCTGACTTTCACTTCTATTCATCAGACATCAATGGCAGTGAATACACACAAAGAGCCGCTAATCCTCAGATAGAGTCTCGAGGAGAAAACAAATCCAAGCTGTCCTGGCTGGAAAACATCACATGAGCCTGTAGGAATGTTCGTTATCTCCGACACCCTGGGTGGAGGTCTTGGCCTCTGTCTACATAGTGTTAATCATTCACCACTCTTCCTGTGCATGCCCGCGTGTGTGTGTGTGTGGCAGACAGTTATATCAGGTAAGATTCTGTGTTTGCAGAAGTAAACTTACTAGTTTTTTCTGCACGGGCAACCTGTCCAGCCACAATCCAAGACAGCGCCGTGACCGCAGCGAGAGCCCCGATGTGCAGGAACGGACCTGTGGCCTGGACATGATGTGAGACACGGTAGAGAAGATGAAGGCAGGACACAAAGAAAGAGAAATGGAGACATCGATAAGGATTAAAGAGAGATAACAGTGAGCAAAAGAGAGAAGAAACAAAGACAGAGATGGCAGAGGTGTGGAATTACAGACATTTTCTAGGGTTAAAAGATTGGCAACACTATCCAGAGATAATATTTATAATTTGTGGAGGCGTTTCATTTTAATGACATCAGTTTCAGTCTAATTGCACGTCCATTTCTATCACACATCCCTGATGGTGCAATAATCTCAAAGGGGCACACTAATAAGAATAAGATTGTCAGAACTCCTTAGATATTGTTTAGCTGTTATATCACAGGCACTAGTTTCAATACAGATTCAGTGCAGTGTCACATCTTTATATGCAGTTTACTTTATTGCACTTTATAGCATATATAAAGCAACATAGATTATGTATATTTAACACAGTTACAAGTGCTTGCATTTGGAAGTATTGAAATTGCTTCTGGCATATGAATATCAGTGTGATGCCAGGTTAAAAATAGACATGAGAACCTTTCCAGATTTGAACGGAAATACTTCACTGAAAGTTACCGGTCATGTCAGAAATAAATGCAACCTGATTTGACTTTCTGCCATTTTCAAACATTGTTGATTGATGTTGGTTCTTCCTCATGGAGGAAAACTGATTACAGCTCTATTTTATACAGTGGTAAAAGCCTGAGGTGTTATGAGGAAATAAGCTGCCTCCAAACTTTGCACTTGGCAACAGCAACGATATCAAGCCATTGAACGTGGCTTTAGGGCTTTCCTGTGTCTCAGTCAGCTGACCTGCAAGGAGATGGGGACGACATCCCATTCTTGTCCCCATGTTTGATTGATAGATATCACCCCAACAATGGTGGTGAGCAGAGCAGCAGTCACCCCTATCTGTGTAGACAGAGAGGGACATAGACACAGAAAATAAAACAGACTGTTACTTTAAACACACACACACACACACACACCACAGAATAGCCCTGCATGGCTCCTGGCCCTTTCACACGCCAAACGGTGTTTGGTCCCTGTATTTGGGTTGCTGATAACATTCTAGACCAGGTCATTAACTGAGCTTTCACAACTCTCCTGGGACATCACGATCCAAACTGGAAGTTCAGGGGAAGTTCAACTGATCAGCCATAAACGAGCACACACACAGGCACCAAGCGTTTAGTGTAAAACACCACCAGCAACACACACACACACACACACACACACACACACACACACACACACACTGTGACACAGAGGGTAGAGTACATATGTAAAACTCTCCCACTGACTTCTACCTCCCAATTTAAACCTCACACACAAACAACACAGTTACTCAGTCTCACATTTGGCACGTTACCTTATGAAGCCAGTGCAAATTCAACTGTTGGCCAAGTGCAATGTGACAAAGTGCTAAAACCTGAAAAGAGTGCAAAACACAAACATAAGAGTACAACTTACAAAAACAAGTGCGCTGCCTCACAGTTCTCAACTTGCTCAACATCAACATGAAAACAGTTCTGTTTGGCGACACATACAGACGATTCAAAATCTGTTTCAACACAATCGAGGCACAAGATGTTTAACACCTCCTCAGTGAATATTTGATGTAGGACTGACCATTAAAAATGCAATGTAGGTGAAGCCAGCAGCGGTGGTGGCCAGGATGGGAACAGTGCCATCACTCCACTCCCCAGAGCGGTTGTAGAGGAACCTGTGGGAACAAGAGGAATAATAACATTTCTCATATTGAGTGCTCGCCAGCTTTTTGTTATTATATTGACTTACAGGCAGACACCTATCACGTACCCTTGATCTTAATGCTTTATTGTTGCAATAAACAGGCCACAGACACAACAAAGACAGCAGCCTCAGTGACCAGAGACACTACTGTTGGGCCACAGGGAGGATTCAAACAAAAGAGATTAAAGTATGTTATTGTTATATTAATGGAGGAGTGGTAAATTATTGATGGCTGGTTTCTGTCTCATGGGGGTGTCTCAGTATGAGGAGCAGGAAGGACTGTAAAGGTGGCAACACAAATATAAATCTACAATATGTCAGTCTAAGCTTTAAAGCTCAATAAGTTCACCGCTGCAAGACAAAGGCAAGTGTGTGAGTGTACACATGTGCATTGGGCCTATAGCACTAATTACACCCAAAGCCTTATCAGTCATTCAAGGGGCACAGAGCCACAGCAGAGTCACTTAATGCTGATGCTCGAAGCCCTTTGTGAATACATTTATACTGCAGATGGACTGGGACCTTCCCTGCTGCTTAAATCACTAGAACACACAATGGCAGGGATGTCATCTCTGTCATTATCTATGAAACCAGAAAAGCAGGAAGAAAAGAAGGAAATTTATACACTTCCTATTAAAAAGGAACAGCACATGTCTGTTCACCAAAACTGGCATCTTAAGATAAAAAAAAAAAACAAAAAACAAAAAACAAAAACAAAACACTAGTTTGATCTGCTGATAAAACTGGACTGGGCGGTTCTTTGCAGAGAAAAACGAGGGTGAGGACTATACACACAGAAAATGATGCTGGGAGAGCGAGAGGGAGAGAGAAACCAGAGAAAAAAATACAGTGGGAAAGGAATGTGAGAGGAGTTAATGGAAGGCAACAGACGATAAGAGGGAAAGGTGACATTGTGGAGGTGGAGGAGAGCCGGAGGAGAGGGAGAGGGGGAGGGGAGAGGTAGTTGGGAAGAAAGACCAGGGTATGTGATATATGGGACAAAGCAGTGAGCATGTTGTAACATATATTATGTATAATTTACAACACATAATATCAAATTTTACCATTATATTACAGAAGAAGTTTGGGAAAAGATCTGACTGGATGCTTTGTGCCTGTAGTGGGTAGTTCCTCTCAGGGAGTCCCTAAAACTATTTGGTCCGAAAGCGCCTATAGTCTTCTGAAAGGTGACTATATATTGAAAACTGTGAGTCTGTTGTATTCATTTCAGATTGATGGAATATCTATATTGAATTTGGCAGCGCTTTTTCTATGAAATCATGTGGTCACTTGTGCTTTATGAATCTTGTGTGTAGGGTGTGTGAAAACAGCTGATTACAGGTTTTATTAAAAAACTTTATTTTTGCTAGCTGTTTGTGATGTTTTATGATGTGGATGATGTTAGTTGTCATTGGGCAGCAAAAAGATGCAAACTCGCATGAATACAATACCTCAAAAATCAGGGTTTTGGCATCCATTTTTTCCCTTATTCAGTCACATAAACTCGTCCTCACGTAAACTAGTGGTCAAGTAAACACGGCACAGGGCTGAGTGATATATATAGTATAGGAAATGTTGGGCGAGGCATCGCACTTATGTAATAGTGTAATCTGTGGAGGGATGGGTGGTCCCTGCTCAGATTAAGGCAGATTAAACTGATGATTTAGGAAATCAACAAGCATGGATAGCATTTATTTACAGCCTAAACAATATGGTGACAGACGTCTGGCGCTTGGTTTGACCGGACAAACCCACAAGAACGCTACGTTTGGTTGAGTACTCACCAGTTGAACTCGTTGTAGTCGTTATGAGCCTCCCACCAGAAGTAGAACCAGACCAGCAGCAGACAGAAGGTAAAGAGGAGGATGAGGGACCACAGTAGCTCCCACTGCACAAACACATACAAGTAAACATCATTAGTTCTGCGAATCAAAGATATTTGTTCAAATAAACAACAAAGATTACACAGATTACACAGTCTCTGTTCCATGTTGTGACAAGAAATGTAGAACCTGAGTGAAATTTGGAGGTTTCTGAATGCTGAAACTGAAATTGTATCTACTGAATATTACTGGGACAAAGCAATTATGCTTAAAAAGGCTTCACAAGCACAACTTCAACTTTACTAAAAATATCTTCAGAGACTATCTATTCATTAGAAGTAAACTTTCTACAAACTTATCCTATGTTGAGCACACAGAGTCAACGTGGCTGCTGACCTTTGCAGAGAGTAAATCCCTTATACACTTTGCTCATTATCAAAGAATGACTTTTAATAACTTCTCATGCAAGCTGACTAATTACTGTCCTCCTCTGTCATGCACTTTTGCACCATGGCAAATATTAAATGGGAACATCTTAAGATAAAGACAGACACAAAAACATCCCTGGGCCATACTCAGGAGGATACATGCACACAGTAAAGCACACCGTCTGTCTTTGTCCGCGTACTTTAAATACATCTACACTTTTGCTGTGACTCGGACACGAACCTTTTCACCTTTTCTTAAAAGCACAGAAAATTGCTCATCGTTTAAAGAATACTCGGTGCACCTAAGAGACCCGAGAAGCAGACGTGTTGGCCCACTTTAACTGTGCTGATAACCCACACAAACACAGTGCTGATAGAATAATGAACGTTTCTAGGTTAACGTGAGATAGGACTTTAATCAGCTGACGGGACTGGGTGTAGGAAAACCATACACATACACACACACACACACACATATATATATTTCAATCACATTGTTAAATAAAAGCAGTAGTCAGACTTGCTTAATGACTTTAATTCTATGTAATCTGGACAAATCACACAATACGTGTTTTCTAAGAAAATCTCATCTTTAGACCTCCTGGGGAAAGAAAATCACATCACATCAAAATGCCAACTGTAATTACAGTCATTATAGATGTCAAGTGTCTACAATGTCCTCTTGAAGGTCAGGACTACAAATTCTGGTCAAACATATAGGCTACACGTTTACATAAAATAAGTAAGTGCAGTTATCAGTATGTTGTTTAATGCCAACATTTTGATTTGATTGACTAGCCAAAGCAAAAATGTCAAACATTCAGTGTGAAGATTTGCTACTTTTCCTTTTTTTTTTTTTTTTAATCATTGTAAATTGAGTATCTTTAGGTTGTGCTGGGCAGACAAAGAAATCAATTTGAAGATGTCACCTTAGGCTGCCAGAACTGTAATTTCTCACATTTTATAGACTAAAGGATTAATCATAAACCGGCAGATCAATCCATGATGAAAATAAGTGTTGGTTGCTACCAAATGTCCTCATGTATACAGTATGTGTGCACAGATGTGTCAAGATAAAAACACTCAGTTAAGCAACCCAAGCAAAGCAGCTTGACTGCACCATTGTTGACTGTGCACAGGATCAGATTATTATCGCCTCGACCAGCTGATGACACACAGGTAAGACAGTCTGTTTGACCTGCTTATGTCCGTTCACAACCTCACAGTTTTGTTGAATAAATCTAAAAGCTTTTAAATGTATTTAACATTTAAAAGCTTTTTAAAAGAAGTTTGAATCCTAAAAAAAAAATAAAAAAAAAAATCCTGAATTGATTCCAAACTAAAACCTAGTTGAAGGTCATATTTGAACAGCCTTGTTTTAAGAGCTTTCCCACATTTCACCATTCTGACCTGGGTCAGACTTAATGTGGAAATCATGATGGTACACTGGTATTATTTTATTTCTGGGCATGGTTATGTCATGACAGTCATCAATTGTACAAAAAAAAGGGAAACAAGCCTGGTGGCATGTTGATTCAATCACATCTCATGTTTAAGCATAGCCTCTAAAGTGTAATAAAAGCATTATTTAAGAGGGTCATCTTACATCAGACAATATGGGAACAATCCAAATCATTTTGGCTGCACCTCCAACATTTTGGATATGTCTTGTGACAAAAGAGCACAGCGAATCAACCCTAGTACAACAGGGTCTCTGTGGGAGGCATGTGTTAGTGTATGTGTGCGTACATGTCAGGCGTGTTCGATGATGAGAAAACACAGACCCTGGTTCCCATGGTCCTTAATGACTACCTGAAAACACCTGGGAAATCCGACCTTGCTCCTGAGAGGGTACATTGTTCATCTCCCCCGCTCTCTCAACCCTTCTCCCTCACATCCTCTCTGGATTCTGATGGATGCGACCTGAGACGCCCCTGGGAGAGCGGTGACGGTGAGGTCAAAAAGTTACCACTGAAGTCCCTTTAATTAATCAGATTACCTAGTCAGCTATCTCCCAATGTCATCTCTGAGATCTGATGCTAAATCTTGTATTTTATTAGTCATAATTAACTCACGCTGCTATATTAGCTTGAATATAGCAATCACATACTGTACATATCTCTTGAGGCAGTATGATTTCTTATGACTAGTTTTATGCACATGATAAAAACTGCATCTAAATGACAAGTGCAACCATCACCTTTGTCCTTGCTCTGAACAAATCAAAAGAACAAAGACAACATGTTGTGTGCCTCCCAGCGTACAGCACAGTGTAAGCTGTAACAGTCTTCTAAGACATAACACACACACACACAAAAAAAGGTTTTGAAGAATAACTTGATTTTAGCACCATGTTCAGTCTGATGTTGCCTCTTCTCAGCTCGCTCAGCAGCAGAGCTTTTCCAGTCTGACATGACTTGGCGTGCCCTCGTGACATCACATTACCATTCTGCACGGCAGGCATTTTATTTGAACACAGCACCGCATGGCATGGATCGAAAGTGCGGCAATAGAAATCTATCAGAACACCACAAACTCCGGAGAATCAAGACTGTTGAAGAGCAGTGCGTCCTAACAATCACTTGTGCGTTGTTCTGATAATTAATCTGAACAGTCTTATGCCGTTCGCCCCGCGGAGAAATCACAGAAGACAAAGAGGACAAGTTCACCTTGGCAAGATTCAGAGCTGTTGAATTAGATTTAATTTGAATCAAATTATGCGGTGAGGCGTAATTAAAAAAGGTAAAAACCGGAATGACTTTTCAAAACCATCAAGGGCCCTTTCTGTGGGTGCTGTAGAGTAATGTAGTCCAGACAGCCGTGATCGTAAATATATATTTTAAAAACAGTAAACAAATTTGCTCCCTGAACCAGAAACACTGGAAAGGAGGAAAGTCATATACAGAGATACATGTCATAGTCGAAGCCTCGTAAAACAAATTCCACTGCTAAAAATAGAAGAATCAAACAAATCAAGGCAAAATTCATTGCAGTATGTAAACACTCATTTTAAAACTTAAAAAGGACACATTCCCGAAAATCCTCCATTTGCATTTTTCTCTAAACTCTGAGCTATAAATGCTATGAACAAACATGTCTAAAGGATTTAGCAGGTCTTTGTAGAGACTAAAGAGTCAAACAGTGTTTAATTTACTATGAGGCTGCACCGAGGGTTCGCTCGCACTACTAAAAACAGTGAAAATGGTGTGAAACTGATTTAATGTTGCTGACTCACCACTGCATCAGAGAAAACTGCGTCAGTGATTTAACATCTGGGAAAAGCAGGCGTAGAGAGAGATACAACAGACAACTTTTTTCTCTAATAGTTAAAGACAATTTAATCAGTTACAGTGATGTAATACTGCAGTCGTTAGCAGCTCTCGTCAGTGGTTTTCTGCTCGAATTTGTATTTTCCTGACTTTTATTGGCTCACAGCAGGTCCAGTCCAGTACAGTATGACTGAGGAAGCCAATTATATATTTATTATATAGGCTTATTGATTAAAAACATACAGTTTACAGTGTTTCTCACAGAATTAGATTCTATCTGTGGCGGTAGCTGACTGGGTGGGGGGGGGGGGGGGGGGGGGGGGGCGTTGGTAAATTAATTATTAAATAACACCTTATATAAGGTGCTCCACTGCAAATACACATGCAGCTATATACAGCGTGCTAACCTCGACAACCCAGCTGTATTTTGACAGTGTTGTGTTAAGAACATAGACCAACTTATCAGAGTTAACTTGTATGCATCGGGTTTGGACAGATTTTTGCAGGTGTTCATGATACTAACCATTCGTGAACTCCGGTTTGATTCTACTCAGGAATTCAGCCAGCCGTCTTCTCCGCGGGGAAAAGCCAACAACAATCCTTCCTCCCGCACATGATCATGTTTTGATTCAGAGTGCGTACGGAGAGGAGGGGCTGTTCACAGACGGGTCCGTTTTCAACGTGTTTGTGTGTGAGAGAGGTAAAGAGAGAGAGAGTGGGGCGAGGGGGTGAGTGAATCAATGCGCTGTGTGTAGCTCTACTATGAAATAAAATTTTATCCCTTTTTAATAGAAAAAAAAATAGAAAATCAATATGTGGTGGTCAGTGTTGATACTGTGGCAGGCTACCACAAATAAATGATGGGAAAGCCTGCAGCGAATGTACAGAACATGGTAAAAATAAAGGAGACTGTAGCATTAAGTCGTCACTCTGTAATAGTGATTCTATAACGGTTACAGAGCTTTTCTGATATTCAGTTGCTCCACTTTTCCCTGTGAGGGCAACTGCTAATGACTGAACAATATATGCATGCTCACTCTTTTCCCTCCAAGCATGCTTCAATATGTCAAACAGAATCTAGGCTACTCTATAGTGTCATAACCACTGGATGGTTATTATTCATGCTCAGCAGCTTCTCTTAATACATATATATACACGCATGGACAAACACATGCTTGCTATCTGACTCATATACTGTAAACATATGATAAAACATTCATACATACTGTTAAATTATTTAAAAGAAAGCAAACGGCAATGATATGTATTTTGATTTACATCTGGTTTGCAAGTCAACCGGGGACTGAGTATGTTCTGGAGAAGTGATAAAAAATACACATAAAATACTTTCACACGAGTCATTCTGGTGCCTGCAGATTCACAAGACGAGTTGTGTATTGCTGTGTAGCTGCATAAATCTATTTTATTCAAAATTTCAAACCTACAAACACATCCGCAGTACACGAGCCATGTGTACTTTACTCTGACCCCCTTAACAGCAGTACGATCACGGAGGGCAAGCATGTGCATTTCAAGTATAATAACAACACCTGCACACATTTCTATCAGAGCATTGTTTTGTAAGAGCACGGTATGAACTGAGATGACAAACTGATGAAAGGCTAATTAAGCATGTTTGTGTATGAGCTGGCGGATGCAAGGACTACATGAAGAACTTGTCCTTGTACCATGTATAGCACGTCACCATGTACTGCGACACGCTAAAAGCTTCTCTACACCAATGTCACAACATTTTGTACTTGTCAGACTGTGTGTTTCTGATTATGAATTCATGTGTGTTACGGTACATGTTGAAATACGCAGACATTAGTCATCAGAGAGGAGACAAATAGCAACTCCCGTATTGGCGAACTACTGAGAGATGCTCGAAATGTCAGCAGCGGCACAACACCTGAACTTGGAACACTTGTAAATAAGACTGAATTATTATTATGTACTAATTTAGCATTTATTCAGGTTTTTTAGCTTTGCACCTCATATAAAACAATACAGAGATTTTCTGTCCCTAAATAGACAGAAAATAAGCAAACTATTCATATACACATGGTAAATCATTCATGGTAGAGATTTACAGGAGTAGGCAGGGTACGGCTTTATTTCTGGTGCAGCGCACATCTCTGCTATATAGACATCACACAATTAAACAACGCAATCAACTGGGTAAGCCAGCCAGACTCAGTGTGCTGCCATCTAACATGCCAACATTGTGGGGAGAGAAAAGCGTGGGATGGTCCCGAATCAAATTGCTGTCAAATATTAATCCAGACAGAAACAAACAAAAAAAAAAAACCACAAGCATGTCCGAGCTTGTGAAAAAGCTTTTAAACTCATGTAAACAAAAGGAATTCATTTTTTCAGCTCCATTTAGTGGAAAAAAGACAGAGCTACTTTAGCTGTTATTCTTTTGCTGACAGTGCTGCTTCTGCTGAGGCACAGCCTCACATGCCTCTCTCTTTGCTTCTATCTTCACTGGACTTGACACCTCAGTCCCTTGTCACATTCCTGAGCATATCCAGATAAGTCCCTGGCATTTCACACACGGTGTGCTGCACTGCTTTGTAATGCAGCTATACCACCAATTCACACAGTGTAAAAATGTGTGCAAATGCGAGGAAGATGCTCACTAGAGTAGAAAAATATGACAAACGCCGTCCAAATACTGAGCTGAACCTCCATTTTCTCAAAGATTTTAAACATATTCCCCACTTCACTAAAAAAAACAAAACAAAACAAAACAAAAAAAATACAGAAATAACAGTCCATCTGTTTCATGGATAAATAATTCATTCTAATATTTAATGTGTAGCTCTTAGACATTTCAACAGATGATGTTACCATTCCAGCAAACAAGTGTTTTAGGTCAGCAGCCACAGGCTGGCTGACCCTGCATCGCTTGTCCCTTTTAAACCTCTCTAAATCTGATCACTGCTCTGCTCAGAGGGGATCACACTTTTGTTCCAGTATTTGTGTTTTTATTTACCCCTCTTGCAAGGTCAACATGGTCTCTAAAACTGGACTAAGGATTAGAGTTATGTGATTACAGGCAGTGCCAGCCAGCCAGTTAGTCCAGAAACTGTAGAGATGTTGTTGGAATATCATTCTACACACTTAATTTGTGTATGTTTTGCATTTACTGGTTGCCTGGGGTTACCCATTTAACGTACACCACACACTAACAATTATGTATATGTGGCACAATTCACGTAAATTCACAATTCACCTTCATCACCTGCCTATGTCCATGAGGGCCACGCTGACCGTATGCACCGGCTGCACAGGTGTGAGCACGTCTCCACGTGACATCCAGTGTAGTATAAACACACAACCTTCAGCACAACAAGCCTGAACAGCCACACACCAGGAAGTGGTTTATATTTATAATTATAGCAGACAGAGTAAAAACTCTGTTCAGATACTATCTTATTTACCAGAGCACTCTGGTGTAACAGGTGGAAGAGTGAGGAGAGGGGAGGCTCTTGCAGGAGCTTAGAGGAAGGAACCACAGGTGAATTTTGTGTGAACCAGTTTAGTGATTGATTTGATCTGATGGGACAGTAAACAGAGTGTTTGGCTGCTGGAAATTGTAATATTAATATTATTGCATAATTACAATATGGTAGATTTAACAAACTCAGGGAAACAGCTTCAAGGGAGGTTCATTCATAATCAACATCAAACCTACATTAAGTGGACAAGGCTTTGTCCATGTATTTCAAGACATAACCTATTGCAGATTTATTGTGGATGTATGATTTGGTTTATGCAGCCTATAGCTTCAGTCCGATGAGTGAATATGATCCAGAACTACACTCGTTGCTTTTTTAACACAATCTCTAGACAGGATGTGTAGAGAAAGCAGCATGATAGCAGAGCAGCAAGCCGTACAAACTGATGCTGCAGATCTCACCCTGTGAGCAAAAGCAAGAAGCGTTCAGAGGAAACCAAAACCTGATCATTTGTTAAAACAATGTAGTTTTATCTCAAGGGTTTGAAATACTACTCCTAGTGTAATATTAAGAAAAAGGTAATGTAATACCCTTCAAGACATGATTAGCCATCACACCCTCAGCCTCATCTTCTTGTAAGTCATCTCACATCTGATATATTGAAGTTTATGACCTTTCAGTCTGACAGCCGGAGGGAAAAAGAACGGACAAAGATGTGATCAGGCACACAAATGCAGGAAAAATGTGGAAAAGTTACATATTGGGCCTTTAAGTCCAACCAAGGAAAAAAGGGAAAACAAAGTGATGATCAACATCTCTACAAGAATTATTTGATTTGTATTCGGCTTATTAATCTCCTCTTCTCTTAACTATTTAAAGTTTGGTACATGAGGCAAATGGAATAACTTGTGGAGTTGCCATAATTTCTACAAACAACTAACTGCTAGTGCTAGCCAACTGTGTTGTCCTACAAAGACAAATGAAGGCAGAGCAGCTTTGCTTCTATTTTTGAAGCCTTTGTGTGACTGAATGGTAAAGACTGGCTAAATGGAAATACTTTCAATTATTACTGAGAGGCCAGATCAGCTTGCACAGTGTGACGTGCGCCGTCTTCCTTGAACACAGACAGAAGCAGTTTCAGTAAGACTCTCAGTCAACCTGAACAGCTCATTACAGTGAACAAAGATGAAAAAAAAGGGGAGAAATATCATGACCCACATGTGAATGAGTCTACAATTGTTTCAAGATGAGATTCTCAGTTCTCACACTTCTGTGATTCACTCAAGTTACGTGTAGCTGATACCTGCTCTTGATTAGTCACAGTTTGTTTACTGGAACTTAAAGATGCAGTCTTATATGACATCATTATACTAGGAGGCATTTCTCAATGCAAAGGGCTGCTCTTTGGGTTAAAGGCACTCAAAGCTAAGAAAAGAAACATTAAAAGCCGTCTCACATGAGTTAAAATCTACAGTGACAGTCAAAAGTCTGGGAACACCATCCCATTCACTTGTATGAGAAAGTGTGTCCAAACTTTTGACTGGTACTATATGTTTGGCCAAAATAAGAGTCTGAATAGAAAATAATTATCCATAAGAGTCCAAACTTTTTATTTCCATTTGTTGTTGCGCTGAACTGGTCAAATATGTACCAAACATCAAAAAATAGGACTTCAGACCACAGATGTTCAAACTACAAAAACATGCTCAAAATTAAAATTTACTTAAGTTATATTTAAACCAAATAAAGTATCAACTAACACAAAAATAAATAGTTAACACAGCTTTCCTCTCTCTCTCTCTCTCTATTCTCTACAATTTGACAGCACCCAAACAAGGTGGCACTCTTAGCAGTGGTCTATATTTACAATTATTGTAGACAGCATAATTTTGGCTCGTTCTGTTTTCGGTTCTCTCCACTCATAATGGAAACATACAAGAATGTTGAGGGGAAAAATATCCTCTTCCTGAATCAACTGAAATGGAAATGGACTGCAGCCTGCGGAGAGCATGCAACTGAATGTTTGCTTCTTACACTGGGGTCAAGACAAGTGCTGCTCAACACCATGGTCAAAACAAAGGATAAGCACTGTGAACAAAGTATGCTGACTTGGCACTATCCTATCAGTTGGCCTGAAAGACAACTACTTGCAACAGGAAACAGAGCTACACGGTGTCCACTTTCCTGCATACAGGACGGGGAAAAAAAAAAAATCAATACCTCATTATTTTGTTCTGCAATGCTTTTTATATCGTCCAAGAACTATCAGGAATAACCACCCTTCCATCTCCGTGTTCCTTGTGTCTGTTTGTTTACACCTCTAATGTAGATTTAATGCAGGCCATATGTTGTCTTTGATGGATCTGTGTGTGTATGTGTGTGTGTGTGCTGAGTGACATGAATCTGTTGTCTGTGTCCTGGGTTTCTGCTTGTCTACAGTATGGTATGTGGGCATAAATAAATTATCCAACCTAGCATCTGAGTGCAAACACGCACATAGGTATGTACTGTGTGTTTGAGTTTTGTTGCAGCAACATAACCTGTGTGTCCTTGCTAAATACAAAGGTCGGGACAAATGACTCATCTTGTGTAGGCCGTGATATTTACTCTAGCGTGTGCCTCATAGTAAAAAAAAGCATTATTATTCTTTTGTTGGGAGTTACATGTAACTGTTCTGGTAGTACATCTTGGTTTTAAATTCTATAAAAAGGGGCGTTTAGCTACAAATGTGTTAAAAATGGTAAATCTATCATTAAAATGGTTTGTCATAGTATGTAACCATCTATATGTATACATTTAAATGCCCAAAAATCATGTGAATGCCAAGTTTGTCTTTCCAGACTATGATAAATGCATCCCTTATACAGCATACAGAATACTCTGTTTAGTGTTAACAACTGCCCAGCTTGTGGCTCTATACTACACCCACTCACAAAAAAAACATTTGATAGTTACCATTTATTAGAAAATCTGATTTAACTAATTAAAAATGGATGTTGGAGCTGACAGACAACTGGAAACAGAGGAGTATTGTAATGCCATATGAAGCTCTATGTGGAAAGCTGAAGGTTATCGAATAGAGGACAAGCCAGCAAGGACATTTTTCACCAAAGATAATTGTTCTTTGTAAATCAATGTCAAGAGACAAACATGATCAGTATGTAGGGTATCTAGAGACCATGAAGTGTGAGTGCACACTGGTATGGATGCCAACCACAGACTGTAAGATGCTACAGCCTTCTATGTTTCTTTTTTCTCACTGGTATATTCAGTAACAACATATCTTTGAACTTTTTCCACCTCCTACACAGCCACCTTGTTATTCTGAGCTGTGAGAAGACTTGTAACAGCTACATACTTAATTGAATGCCTTAATTTTTATCTACACGTTTTTGTCAAAAATGTAGTTGGCAGCTCATTGGAAGATGTTCATGAAAAAATAAGCAGGGACAGCTGTCACCTCTCGATAAAATTCATGTACAAAGGAAAGCTATCAAAAAGCTGAAAATGAATATCATTCTGCATCGATCTCTCACAGGAAAGCTGTGTCGTTATCATGGAAGATGACCTTGAGAAGATGAATCACACAGAGAATGGGACGATCAGGTCTCATTCTCTACCAAACCTGATGGGAGCACATGCACACGATTGTGAGTGTGCACGTGCTCACAAACCGGCTGTAAATAGCTTCCGCTTATGAGATGTCAGAGTGTGACACAATCAATGGCAACAAGGGCAGTATATTATATTTCCTTCTGCTTTGCTAAACCAGTGTTGTTTGAGCGTACAATTACAAACAATTAAAAGGGGTTTTCGTCTCAGTCAAAATGTTTTCTATAGATTACTGAATGTAAAAATTTTTTAAAAAGATATTTTTTATTGATATTATGCGGCAGAATCAGTTAAATGTCATTCTGTGCCACATTAACAGGCTGCTGAACACGTATATTATACACCAACCATCATACACATGTATCTTGCACTGCCTTAATTTCAGCCAAGAAGTGTTTTTCAATAGCCGTTTCAGCTGCTGTATTCACACATAGGCTAAATCGGACATTACACAGACTTTGTACTAGGGAGCTGGCAGGGTAAAGTCTGTCAAGTTCGACTGATTCGGACATTTGTGTTTTCACACACAGCTCCTCTGGGTAATGTCCGGATAACTTCAGGGTTGCAGTGCATGTGTGAAAGGGGCTAATGACTGACAGCCAGATGTACAGCATTTCTGATTGGTTGAATACATCCACAAAAGGGGTTTCCACCCCCCCCCCCTCTCACCTTGGTGGTGTCATCATGGGAACGTTGATAGCGTTTCCAGCGGCAACCGTAGATCCCAGTGATACATGACAAACACAGCTGGCGCTCATAGACTTGGAGGGGTTGGTGTTTCACCATGCTCCTTCAGTCAGTCCTGCTTCCAGAGCTCTAACATCCCACTGACTACGAAGGATACTGTAAGACAATAAAAAAACAACAACATATGAACTGTTAGTATGCATGTTGATACAAGTTACTGGTTGTTGAGAACAAAAAAATTAATGTACCAAAGTTGACAATCGATATTACCAAAAGCCAAAAGTCACTGGAGTAAGATGTCTTGCACTTTGACAGAAAACACATGCTGGCTTGAAAACCACCACACTTTTGAAACAAAGCTCAGCCTCAAATTAAGACCTTGTTTCTCACCTCCTGTTTCCAATGACAACTGAGACTGCTAGGAGCTCTCATCAATATGAACAAGGAAAAAAAAAAAAAGGAAAAATTAAATTGAAAAGGCCTTGGTGAACCAGCGATCTATTGAACATCGCATTAAATTACAGTGACCGTGAATACATCACAGTGTCACTAAATATCTGGGCCAAAAGGCAGCGTGTAGGCAAAGAAAGGGCCGGGCAAAGAAAAGGCCAACAGGCATAACAGGGATGTAATGTAACAGTCACATTTTAGCAAAACCCTTCAATTTACAGTATAAAAAAGAGATTCATGCTGCTTTGTACGGCTGTGATGGTTAACGCTGCAACAGAATCAGCGAGCAGCACACTCTTAATGCTGTGGTGCAGAGTCTCTAAAAACCAGACTGTTTTTGCATCATTCAGTGCTTTATTTGAAAATTTTAGGCTGGCAAAAAAAATCAGTTTACCCATACATTTTCATCAAAAATTTGACTTGAAACATTTATCTAGACTTCATTTCACACATGTAAACAGGGAGGCACCAGGGTGGCACCCAACCCTGCTCCCAGCCCTTCTTAATGCGGGGGAGCAGCCGAACAGCATAATACTTTTGAAAAACCCAGCATGCCTCCTATGCCTGTCGAACGCCATGGTTGTGAGGCATGGGAAGAAGTACCATGCTGTACGGGGTGTGAATAATCAGTTATAAGTCAGTCCCTCCTCTGAGCTACTACTGATTCAGCACTGAGACTCTGCAATCAGCTATAATAACAATAATGATATTACAGCAGTGCTGACTGTTATCACAAGTTTACCCCTCTCTCCAGGGACATGACAGAGCCTGTTGTGCTGCCGCTGCAGCTGCAAGGCTCTCATCTCGGTTCAATCTGGGGCTGAAAGTTAATGTCGTATCAAAGCATACACTCTGCATAATTAATGTCAGGGTTAACAATCTCTGCTGACAAACAAACATGATTAAAAGTGTATAAAACACAAATCTATGTTTTAACTGGTGATATTCATCTTTCCTTACAGATTGTGAAGCACAGCTAGCATATGGCTAAGTCACATCTGATGTTTCAAAGCAATCCTGCATGTTAACTACACTCTTCCTGCTGTAATCAGGCTGTCTCAGGCTCTGGGCAACTGCTCATTAGCATCTGCTGCAGTGGCCATGTTTCCTGTTATTAGTAAAACTGCTCTGTGGAGGGCGGGCCTGACCCAGGGGTATAATGAACCTGGCCCACCCCAGCAGGACCACAAGGGTCTTTGAAAGGCAGTGTGCAATGCTACTGTGTGGCTTAAAATGAAAAGTGTTCAGTGTCATACACTATACCCTGACCCTAGCTAAATACCTCCAACAACAAATAGTTTGTAATTTACGACAGAGATGTACTGTATCCAAAGAAACAGTATTTGTACCAAGTATAGGAATTGCAGAACAACACTAAAAGGAGAACATCATTTAAGGTTAGAAAATAAACCATTGGGAAGGCCGTTTTTGCAAAAACATTTTAAGCACAGTGACTGAATATAACCCCTGCCACTGGCACGGTTAATGCTGTCTCTGATACGACTCTGTCAAATAAAACCAGGCACAAACTGGATAAATGCAAAGACTTTAATGTCCTTCCACTGGTCAAACATACTACGCGCCAGTGTGTTATCAATAACCACCTTATCTTATTTGGAGTCTGTACTACTGTATTGCCCAATCTGACCGAGTAGCAACATAGCAGTCTGAGGGATTTGCACACATATCAGATCAGGCACTGCTTGAGTACCGGCATAGCTATTATGCTTGTCTGCTTATTCTTCTAAATAAATCATGACTGTCAGGCGAATGGTGGTCACAACTTTGTAAGCACAGGATTTTGAGTGTATTTTCTTCCAAAATTAGAAATGTGCAAAAATAAAAAATAAAAAAAAAGACTGCTCTCTGGGGCTCTAGGGAGGATCTTAGTCTTTCAGTTTGTTGGTCCAACAATCCTGTCTAAAAAAACAAAACAAAACAAAAAAAAACTTTCCATCTACAAGTCAAAATTTCCACTTGTAGTTTCATGAAACAGAAATGATGGAGGAATTCCCATGAAATCCACAATGGATAGACCCACAGATGAATCATCATACAAGAACTTTATCAGGTAATCATTTGCATGTGTACACAAGATTCACCACAACAAATGGTTTCTCTGGTGATTTTCCTTCACCTGTTACACCTGTTCTCCTGCATACAAACATGACAAATAATATTATAAATCAAGTCATCATTGTTACTGGGAGCCCCAAACTTTAATCGTGGTTGAAAATAGGTCAGGTAACAATGAACGTGATAAACAACTTCTGACTCGAGGGGCACTGTCATGTTGTCACTTGTTGACAAATTATAATGTTCAAACCTGTATTCACAGCAGTGCCTCCATGTTGTTAGCAAAGTGGTTTTTGTGGTCTATGTTGCAACACGTTTAGCTCCAAAAGCTTCTATTGCTGCCGGGGTTGCAGCCACTTGTATCCTCAAAGTCAAACATAACACACGTCACTACTACGTCAATTGAGTTAAACATCAAACGGCCCTTTAATTAAAGCTATTTGATGTGGGATATTATCATAATTAGGCAGAGCGGCACTGTGGCTACAGATTTGTCACCTTGAAATGGGAGTCTCATCCATTTTTTACTTCATAATGTAGCTAATATCCCCCCAACCCTCTCCAGGCTGTATAAATACCGAATGAAAAGCCCTGCAATTAATCTGTTTTATCAGCATGATGTCTTACCAGAAAGTCATCAGCTAAGTACGACCCTAATGGAAACAATTAAATCTTGAACGAATGAATTCACAAAGCTAAATTAAACACAGCATCGGTAATGTTCTGCACTTGATTCTTATCTAGGCAACAAACAGTGAAAAATGAGTTGGAAACTGACGACAAAAAACATGTTTTCCGTCTCTAATACAACTTTAAATAACAAATGTACGACAAATGTGCCAGATTTTTTTCTAAATAGCATTGTAGAATTATTATCAACCATCTACAGATGGAGAGTTACTGTACGCAACACTGACAAGTAAACAAAATAAATTATATCCAAAAGTCTGCAGTTGCACGGTCATATTTTGCCAACAAGGATCTGACACCTCTGACCACAGTGCAGTGCAGAAATGTGACCACCATACGGAGCGTGGGCTGCACTGTTACACTGACTGTCTATGTTACAGACACAACAACCAAGGAACAAAAGCTGAAACTTGAAATAGAAAAACACTGAGCACGCACAAACAAACAAGAAACAACCACCTCCCTTGTGTTTTGTTGCACATGAGATTTGAACAAATACATCTACTTTGTTAAGCCTTTAAACATCATATCAGTTACTGTTGTCTACATGGCCCCCTTTGTGACTGAAACAAGTGAAATGAAGAAGTGATCAAAGGAGAAGCACACTTTCCAATCATTTGCATGTCTGTCACAAGGTATCTGAACTAAGGTGAAAGAGGAGATATGAGTGATATGTGAGTGCATATGGAAAACCCTTAAACAGCTGTTGTCATCTCCTTTTCTGCTGCTTCATTTCCTCCAATCAAAAGGCACAGAGAGGAAAAACAGTCTGCAGGGGAGGAAATACTTCAGCAGTTTCCCAGCAGAAAACACTGTCTCCTTCTGACCAGGGAACTGAGGGAGAGGCCAAGCAGCAGTGAAGTATGGGACCGAAGGCCAACCCACTACTGAGGAAGAAAGCTTCCTTAAAGGAATAGTTCACAATGAAAGACCAATGTTCCTTACTTAACCACCACAATGCCATTCAAAATGCCATTGTAATATACCATGTGGACAAAACGACATTAATATCTGTTCAGTGTAATGTAATGTAATCCTAGACAACAGGCTTGCAATTATTACCAACGGTCTGAAGCTAATAATGTTCAGTTACTGACTTTCTCAGAGAGGTATCAACTTAACGTTTACCTCAACTTTATTCAACTGGTGACTTTTTAAGCCGTAGCGTATGTTGTATTGTTGGACTGTGTTATGGTGCAAGAGTTGAACCAACAACTCAACAGAACTCAACAAGAGGTGTTGTTCTAAGCTATAGAAGGTAATGTTTATTGCAGGGCCACTGTCAGGTGTTCCTGATAGTTCACTGATCTCTGTATATTATAACAGCATGGGCAACATACATAATCATAAGTGTTCTGGAGCCAAATGATCGCAATGTTGGTCCAGAACTCCCACAGTCCCAACAAAGACTTTTAGGCTACTTGGCACAGTGACGGTAGGTTCATCTGAGGTGTCAAAGCTATAAATTGGGGTGAATCAGAAGAATTTGGTCTACAAAAGCCTAAAAAGTTTGCATTTTAAAACTTTGCAGGCACAAACATAAAATTAGATGTGAACACCTTGGTCACACTCACAGTCATAATAGACTTAATATCATTAAGAATCTATTTAGCTTTCTGCAAATGGGTCTCCATTTAATCTTTTCCTGATCCCAATGTCATGTTTGAATGATCTGAATTGCTTATTGAGATGTGCAATGGATACTGAGTAATAAAGCACTGAAGACTTGGCTGAACCATGTTGCATCAGAAGATGCTTGTGAGGGAGTTGATTAGTGACACATGGGTGATAAAACCCATTATAACAAGCAATGAGAGTCATTATATCAGAGCTGTTAAAGCTGGCTCAGCACTGAAAGCTCAGTTGAATGCTATCACTACAGAGAGAACAGAGAGTCTTGGCAAGATTTAAAAGTGAGTCAGGAAAGACCCATCATACAGTAGCTCATGCTACCCACCTCCTTTTCTGTTTAATCTAAACAAACCACTGTTGCTGCTTACTGTAAAGTAAACCCCATCACTTCCTGTGCACTGTAGGACAGACTCAGACACTGCTTTGAACAGTAAATGAACATGGTTTTATAAATTCGTCATTGGTTCAGTCATTATTTTGTTATATCAGTTGGCAGCAGTGTAGATTGTGTATCCATGTAAAGAAAATATAAGATTCTTATTTTAAAAAATGATTTTAAAGTATAAATTATGTGACTCGGCCAACTTGTGCCCTGTGTTACACCTGTTTTGTTACCACCTCCGATCAAATCATCTCAAAATGCTAAAAAAGGCAGAATTCCAATTGATCCATTCTGAACAACTGCAGATACATAAGAGCAGATTATTAACTGTGTAAAAGAGGTATGCACAGGTAATAAAACACACACACACACACAAAACACACACTAATGCAGGCTAAGCTTCAGACTGCTTTCTTTAATTCCTCGGAGGCCAAGTGAGGTTAACTGGAGAACCAAAAATCTGGGAGCATGTTCTAACTGGCCAGGCGTAGACTACATAATGTGTACAAAATATAACTCCTTCAACTGTTCAGGTGAAGCGAGAGGAAAACTACTGTCACTAGCTGCTTCTGTTAGATTAAATTTGTTCTATAAAAGGAGAGCAGTGAATCGAGGAAAACAGGCGACCTAAAACTCTAAAAAAAACTGTGACTACAGGGCAAACATTATATCCCAGCAGGGAAGTCACAGCACTTGGCTATGCCTGCTTAATTTAATATTGATTAATATTACTTTTGGATATTACTTATGGAGGAGCACTTACTCCTCCATAATGCAGCCTACTTACAATATACAGCATTCAATATTAATATATTTGAGAGTGCCAGCTCAACACATTAATGGTAAATTGTAAAGGCTGCACGTACAGTCAATGCTATCATAAAGAGCAGACTGGGAAATCACAACTAAGTTAAAATACATTTCAAAGGCAATCATGGAGTGAGCACTGTAAAAACTGAGGCAATGAGTTTATTCACACTAAATGAGACCTGAGAGCAACCGCTTCATTTGCTTTATTTTACCTGTGTGATGAAAATAATCATGCTATGTTATTTGTAGTCTACCATGTGCCGACAGTTCATTATCTGTCCATGAGCTTCTCTAAGTCAGAAGACATCTAACACTTCCTGATAACAACAACAACAACATAGGGTAGCACATGACCTCTCACTGACCAGCACCAGACGCACAGAACAGCATTTGTTAAACAAAAGTAAGCACTTTGCTCACCGAGTTGTTTCCACCTTCACCTCTTCTCTTTTATAGTGAACAAGCTTTCACAAGTACGACAAGCTGTTGCTCCAAATCTGCAGTCAATGCAGTGACCTTCTATGCTGATATATTTCCAAATATGTGCTCACTTCTCAACATTTTTGTGTCGCAATTCCCATCACTGGTCAGATTAAAGACTAAGAACATACTTTTTGTGGTCTTAAAGTATTGCATGTTATAACAATGCACAATTATACACACAAAGCCTATGTGTTACCTAACAAAAAATATGTTTGGCATGTTTCCACATAATCTCAAACGCAACCATTAACATTATCAGTTCAATCAGTTATCAACATACTCTCTGACCAACCCCTAATGTAAATCACTCCCAATGAGCCAGTGTGGTGGGAAGCAAAGAGTTATTGGCCACAGCCTATAGCCCGCAGCTCCTTTTCATCCCGAGTCTGACATCAAGTCCCACCGCAAACCACTCTCATATTGCCCAGTCAGCTGTACCAGTCAGTCAGTGACAGCCATCACACTTGTAGAAGGAAGGTGATTTGTGATCCTGATGAAACACCGGCCTTTCAGACATCAATCAACAGGGTGAGAGGAGGACTGAGAAGGAAAATAAAACTAACTCACCCCCTGCTTTAAAGTTTTCCAGCTGAGCGAAGTATTTTTTGATTTATGTATCCAGGCATATGGTATTAACTGAGCATTTCTTAGCTTTGGGAGACAAATGACTGATCAGTGAGAGAATCAATCACAGCCACTCGTTCCACTTTGTTAGGGTCCCCATGGGTGATAACATGCCTACAAATAGAAAGGGGTTACAATCAAGGGCCTCCACAGAATATTGAAAGATGAAGGGAGAAATGCTGATGAGTTGACTGTATGTAAGCAAAAAAGCAAGTTAATAAAGACTGACGATGCAGAATGAAGTGCATTCTGGCTAACAAGCAGTTTGCGCTGATGTTAGCGAAGGTTGATGTGAAGGAAATCATTCTCAAGGTCTTTACTCTTCGTTTTCAACACTGACAGTAAAGAGAAAAAAAAGAGAAAGATTTCTATACATTTTGGAAGAAAAGTGATGCAGTTTTCACTTGAAATGTACACAGACATCTTTTGTTATCTAGTCTAAGCTGAGAATGAAGTCGCATTATCCTATGGAAATGTCTCCGATGTTTGCTTCTGTGTATTTCATGTCAGACTTTTGTGCACAAAAATATAATAAACAGAAATTTGAGTCAGCATGGGATCTTACCGTCTTTTGAAATCGGCTTGGTGTGTCAGGGCCATGAAAATATTCCTTCACATATTCATCAGAATGAACAGAGTTTCATCTCTAAGCATGGATGACCTGAGACGCGATGAATGTTCAAGTAACATGAATCGATGTTCAAGTTTCTCCAGCTCTGGCTAGCTTATGACATTGAGATGAAAAAAAAGAATTCAGTATTCAACACATACTTGTTGAAAGGCGCTGGTGCCAGAACATCCTGGCCTGACAAATGAGGATAGAGGGGTATTGCAAAACGCTTACATAAGGGTTCTTGGTTGTTAGTGTCCTCCGTGGACATGTAATGATTTTATATTTACCATTATTACTGTGTCTGAACCTTCAATAACCCATTATACCAATCATCTTGAGTAATTATTTATCCTATGAAATTAAGATGGCGTGAGAAAAGGAGCAGCTCACAATATCAAAGTCATAATAAACCTGAGATTTAAGAGGCATGCTCCAGCACCGTGCCACGTCAGGTAGTATAAGCAGTGCTACTAGAAGAATTATTGAGGGCAGATACTTTCAAACTGGCCAGCATCATGACAGAAGTGGTGGAGTTAGGAAGACGGGGGGGGGGGGGGGGGGGGGGGGGGGTGGTACAAGAACATCTTGACAATCTGACAGCTCATCAGTCTGAAAAAAAATTATGGGTCAGAGATAATCCAAGAAAAAAAATAATAATTTAATCACAGTCCACCAGCATCCACAAATTAGAACACTGACAATAGGGAGAGGAAGTGTCATTACTGTCATGCTTTTCCATTATTACAGCTAAACGAAATGAAATAAATGACTGGGAGAAGAGAAGGAAATCCACCCACTCAATTCAGTGTGGACAGACCAACAGGGTGTAAGTGGGTCAAGTGATATGTGGAGATATTGTCGTCATTTTTCATCTGGAGATGAAAAAATTCTCTGTAAGAGTGGGCTTCAACTTACCGTTCGAAGCCTCCTTCCTGGGTGGGAGAAAGTTCTGGTTTCCGAGCAGCAGGGTTTTTATATAATAGGGTGTTGGTCTGATACAGTAGTGTAAGCTGGTTTGATGCTGCAGGGACAGTGCTTGTCAAAGCAATGTGGACACACTCAACAGTGAAAGCCTTATTGTCAGCCTTAGGGGGCTTTGTGGTTGGAGGGGTTGGTTTATTAACAGTACCTGCAAATGCAGTGCTTCTTCCCTGAGGCATCAAATGTTGTATATTAAAAACAGGGATCTGTTTTGAAGAGCAACATCCACAGAGTTCATACTAGTCATCAAGGGCAGAGGCAGGAGTATTCACAAAGCCTAACATGCGTGTGTTTTGGAGAATGAGGAAAGCGGACCACCCAGACACATGTTTTGGTGAAAAGGCGGAAAAGAAGACGTGCAAACATCACAAAGAAACTCCACAGTCACCCGCGCTGGCTTTGAACCCGGCACCTTCCTGCTGTGACGTGACAGTGCTAAATACTAAGCCACGATGCCAAGGTTACAGTAGTGATGGTGTGTGGGTTTGAATAATTATTACCTTACAGACTGGATGACACTGAAGCTTGTCTACTTAATATATATTTGCACCGCGCTTTCTTCTTTCAACTTTAGTACAGCCTGTGATTTTGGATGTCTGGAGGGAAAGTGAAGGGAAGCACTTTAGACCTGGGGCCTGGCACCGTCAGAGAAGAGTGCCAGGCTATGAGGAAGAAAGTGTAGGCTATTTGATGGTAATATTTAGTAAATGCTTTAAAATCAACAATTAACTAATAAAATGCTTAGCAGAGGAACTATACCTGGTTCCACTTGAACCACCAAGTAGTAAATGTATTCAATATTTTTGCCTGAGCTTTAAAGTATATTATTATAGTTATGGATATAATAAAAAGCTTATCATGTCCTTGAATATCTCTTAACAACTGGATGTCCTTTTCAATCATGTAAAATTACCTGCACATTTATGGCAATAAAGTGCATGTCTTAAAGAGTCATTAAATAGTACAGGTAAGTAAACTATGATTAGCTTATCTGTATTAAGCAAACAAAACAAAAAGTGAAGGGTGCAAAGGTGAAAACCAGAGAAGGGAAAAATATTTTTGTTTCTACAGAGACAGCGCAGGAATGCTAAAGAGACAAAAAAGGGCATAAGGGTTAGAGGGATAAAGGCTGTTTTGGGAGAGCGAGAGATGAGAAGATGGTCAATTTGCCTTCTTAGCGTGTCAGTGTTAAGACCAGCAGCAGGTGTATAACATCTGGATTCTATATTCAAGCCTTATATGAAGAGATTTTCATTCAGACAGCTTTACAGTCTCACTGTCCTCTGGATTTGATGTACCTTCCTGCTGATTATTAAAGCCTCGATAATGAAAAAGACCTAAGCTTTAAGCTTCTGTGTGCAGCACACCTGGTATATCAGCAGCTTCCATTAAACAGCCTGTTCTAGCTATTCAAGCATATGATTGTTAAATCACCAAACTGTTCATAAAATGGTCCATAAATCTGGTCATGAAAGAGAAAAATGTGGGCAGATATTTTTGGATACTTGTCTGCTGATGACTCTTGATAAAGTCAGTGGTCCATTTTATATGTCTACAAAATGAATGTGTCTAAAAGGGGGTAAAGGTAACAGATATATACAGTCTATTACAACCACTTGTCGCAGCTCTCTAGTCTGCTTTTAACACTTTTCAACAAAAAAGGCAGAAATTAATTTGAGGCATCGAGAAATCTAAAGCGATGTCAGAAAGAGATATGTGTGGACCTCCTCTGGCCTGGCTGCCTGTTGCAGTTGAGAGAAAGTAACTCTGGGGTCGGTTGTGGTGTACTGTAGTGCTGATACTGAGGCCTGGAAAGCAAACAGCTGACAAAGACATCCGTGGCATGCAGAGACACGGTGGGAACTATTGTTGCACTATAACGGCAAACGGACCACTCCGTTGCCTTCGTTCGCTCCGGCCTCCTCGGGTCTGACTGTTTTTTCATGGCCAAGAGGAAGAAGAAAAAAGCGGGTGGATTTGTATGTTTTATCAAGGTGCCATCTGTACGTCTGCATGAGGGCTCTTCACCGCCATCTGTGTGTTGACATCACACCGAGTTCTGTCCTCTACTGCTGTCTGAGCCCGGGAGGCAGGGACAGACGAGCAGGTGCAACCATGGTGAACTTGGCTTTGTGGGAGAGAAACCCAGCTTCCTGCTTCTATGAACATTTGGTTTCTTTAATTCTATTACAGAGCTGATTACACAAAAAAATAAACAAGAGAACACAAAAGTGACAAAATTATTATCCCAGAAGCAATGAACGGGAAATAGGGGCCAATACCTGACAACTCAGATTATGAGATAACCAGAATAATTACCCTTTTTTCTCCAGCAGAGAGGGTTAGACAATAAATATTTCTCACCTAAATTCAGAAACACCTGGATGGATATGAAAACCCATGGAAAAGATCATTCTCATTTCACAGAATTTACATTTTTTCAGGTGCAGAAGACAATCTGTGGTGGCCAGTCTCAAATGGTGGGAATGTTACCAGGAATGAAAGAAAAACATGCGGACCTGTTATCCAGTCAAGGAGGTATTGTTACTATTTTCAAAGGGGGAACCTCAGCTTTGACAAAATAACCGTGCACCTCCCAGTTTGTATGAGTGTAGGGCTTTGAAGAGAGCTCAAGTTGCAAACTAGCAAAGCACCAAACTAAAAACCAAAGCCTGTAATGTTCCTCTGACAGTTAAATTAATAGCAATTACCTTTAGAAAGTTTACCTGCTCAAATAAGGTGAAGCAGAGAAGCTTTCTACCTTTCTACAATATGTCAGTAACTAACGTCCGTCACACAGTGGCCTCGCACAGATTTCATGTACCGCTCAACGCACAATTGTCCAAAGTGACAGGATGCGTTGCAAATATCTGGCCTGTGTGACACAGAGGGGACTCTCGCTTAAAACAGCAGTCGCATTGCTCAGAAACAGCAGGGCTTCGACATTCTCACAGCGGGGTATAGCCTAAATGACACAATGCCAAATGAATATTCTGACTATACGCACTTTTCACAATTTATTGCTTGTAAAACTGTTTTCGTTACACACCCAAAATGAGTAGAAAATACAAATATGACATATGATGTAACCTCTGAACCCATCAGCACAGTATGTTCTTTGATAGATTGAAAGCTGCAGACAGAGAGACACTGACTGAGTGTGTGTTATCATGTGTGGATAAAGAGCTGTCTTGTCACTTGGTCTGGTGGAAGAATGAGTGATTTTCACCATGCTGGCAACTTAAATTGTTGATTGCATTTGATGTGTGTCAAGTAGGCTTTTTTTCTTAGGCGTGCTGAAGCACAGCTCCATTATGTGACAGATGTCAAAGTCGATCACTGTGTGTTTAAACTTCTGTTTTTCACCTTTCCATGACACCTATGAAAGCCATACACCTAACTGACTCTGAAGCAATCACAAAATCAGACCAGCTCACACTGTACTGTGTCTCTTTCTCCTCTGTACCGATTTGACTGTAACTGCTGCGTATATGCACCATTACAGCTCTATTAACCCTGGTGAAAAATGTTGAGAAATGTATTACACAATTGGCTGCAGTACAGTAGCAGTGTGACGTAAAGTACTGTTGAAATTACAGTCATCTACTGAGTCCGGGCTGTTATGTACACAGCTTTGTACCCGTGATTTTCTTTCTCATTTTCTCAAGTCTTTAAATCCAATTTAGTCGGCCATTGCTTTTGGATTTGATGTTTGTTATTGCTTCAGTGAGTGGAACCACATGAATTTGTTCTATGTGGGTGCTGCACATTAATAGCAAACACATGCCAGATCTTCGTGGCAGTTCATTATCTTTACAGAGGGGAGGCATCAAATCGATCGAAATTTTATCGAAATCACAATGCAATTTTCAAATGAAGTATTGTTGTGCTGCGGACTGATGTCCTGGTACAGATCCCCGCTAAAATCACACCATAATCATTTTAATGTTTTTCAAAGACAATGAGAATAATGATGTAAAAACGATCATTCCCTCTAATATCACAAAACATATCGCAATTGCAATCTCAGTCAAAATAATCGCAATTAGATTTTTTTTTTTTTTCAAAAACATTCAGCCCTTGCATAGAAGATATATGCATGTTTTAACCTCATTGTTTCAGGGCAGCCAATAACAATAATGGGCCATTTTTTTTTTTTGTCAGACTCGCACTCCCTCTGCACGGCTTCAACAAATCTTACAGATTAGTTTTTTTTCCCGGTATATCAAGCTGGCAAATATCCTGCTCGATATTGCATTGAGTGTATTATTATAAGTGTTCATCTGCTGGTCTCTTCTCTTAGCAGCAGCCTTTTAAGGACACAGCACATAATCATAAGTACATAGAGGCAATTATATAAGCAGGGTGCAGCGGAGAGCCTGGGACACAGGATCAATACTGGTCTCAAATGGACAACAGGGTCAGCTACTATCCACATTTTTAAACAGCAGCACAACTACATACCGATAAGCATTAAGATGGTCAACTGCAGCCAAATAGATAAAGAGGAAAGGGTTTGAAAGCTCTAAAATAGAACAAACATTCAGGAGAGAAATATACAACAGTGAGTGCAAACAAGTAGGTATCTGCTGTGCACGCTGCTTCCCTCCCTGTTCTGATCTATTATATCTCACTCTATTCTACATCTGTGCTTCTAAAATAACATTTCTGAATTACAGGTGATCTTTAAAGTGCTTTTCAAACAAACCCAAGCCTTTTCAGCACAGCTGTACAGTTTTTGAATGCAACACCTTATCCATTTCCCACTTTAATCCAAGCAAATTTGAAGAATTGTTCATGTTATGTGATTATTTATCCAGCTAACCTCAAAATGTAAACCGTTGTATCAATTTCTCAAAGTTCCTCAGCTGAAACTGGAGCGTTCTGAATGTCCAGAGTAATATTTATTTCCTCACGTGCCACACAATATGACTTTCAGTGCCGTGACCTGAAAATATTTTCATAGTGCTGGTTGCCCTCGGGACAGGAGCCCCACTTAATCATATACTCTACTGTACAAGCCAAAAAGATGTTCAGGAAGACAGTGTTCAGCACACTTTGCTTCAAAGCCCTTCAATCCATTAATAGACGTAGTAAAAGAGCAATAAAAAAGAAAGAGCCTTGCGTAGTCACTTTTACTGTCTTGTGTCATCCTGAGTCATCCATCTACTGAAACCGTGACTAAACAGGTTCTAGAAATCTATTTACATTCTTCGGGGATGTAAACAAACGTCCTCTGTCAACTTAAACTGATCAAACACAAGTGTTACCTGTTTTCACTGGAGGTGTAGTAGTGACAGATGGGGAAGTGTTAAAACAGACAAGAAGGAGGCGATGTACCAAATGGTTCCTCTCCAATGATCAAAGTTTTACGATGATACAGTGCTACATAAGAGTACATGTAATAAGTAATAATAATCCTTTGATCTTTCTTGGAATGCTAACATACCAGGATCCGGATAAACAATTCCCACCCTCAAGTGAGTAGCAAGAGTGCTACACATGAGCAAGCACAGAATGCATACAATATATACATATATATACATACAAGCTCAGCCTCAGTAGCTTCACATGCATTCATTATTTTGTGATAGACATAAACTGGAGATGGGCAGGTGTTTCAATCAATCCACTTTCTCTCCAAAAGGGGGAAAACCCTTGCTGCCATGGGATACATCATGGGCGTGTCCCATGTTTTAGGGTGCACACTAGGGCGAGAACTGAGCTTATGAGTCATGTGATGGACAAAATTACAAATGAGCTGAATCCTCCCACAGCTGATGACAAATAAGGGTGATGAAAAATGCTCCAACTTATGTAAATGAAACATGTAAACGCCCGTTTGAGGAAACTAACACCCTTATAGCACGTGTGAGGGATGCTAGTATTTTGCAGGAATGTTAGCTCGGTGTTACCATGGATATTAAAACTCCAAATAGCATGAACCACAAACACTTTTCACACATTGTAACTTTAGTATGTAATTGTAAAAAGGGTCTGAAATTTTGAAAAAAAAAAGGTCCACACATGCTATTGAACTCAGGTACAGGTAAATGTGATATATATAACAGTTCAAACAAACCAGAAACACTCACCTGTCTGAGGGCTGCTACCACTTTTCTTTGATTTCAGAGTTAGCTTTCCGACGTCAAGTTGAGGCTTTTCTTTCTTTTTCTCACCCCCGACCCTCCCCACTCCCGGGGACAGCCCGTGTCAAAGGTAACGTACGAGAGGTGGGTGGCCGGTAAATGCTGACAGAGCCGAAGTTTTACACCGAAAACAAAAGAGAAACGAGCCGGGTGAGTGCGGACGGTGTCAGTGGTGTCGGTGTAGCGAAAAGAAGAACCGTATCATATTTTCACTCACTTCGTCCTCTAGGTTGTTGTTGTTTTTTGTTTTTTTTCCTCCGCTCTATAGGTAAAGCGTGTCTCCTTGTTACACCGGCAAAATAATTCAATGGACTGGATAGTGGGAGGAGTGTGGGTCTTTTTTATCTCCAGCCCTCCTGTACAGTGAGAGAGCGTCACCAAGCTGACTTTACTCCTGGTCTGCGCGTTTAAGTCACCTCGAAAATGCCGCTGTTGCGCGTTGAAACGTCGTTTTCATCTACTTTAATGACCACGTCTAAAAAGAAATACATCGGAAGATATTTATGAGGTTTGGGAAACTCCTTGTCAGGATACCTTGCCACTACTCGCATGAGAGTAGTGGCATGAGATCAAGTGAGAGGTAAAGAAGTCAAATGATATGCTATCCTTTGAGGGTTCATTCCACGCGACAGCACGTTCGTAAGCAGAAAATCCGATGTAACCTGAACGCAACAACGTGCAAATAGCATACTGTTTAGATCCAGGAGGCATTGCATCAATCTGTTTATTTAGAAAATACAACTAATACACTTTCTTGATATTGAGAGATGATGAACAAGGACTAGTTTTGTTTTTTAACACGTAGCAGAGATTAAAGGTCATGAACAGCCATGTCTAACATACTTGGATGGTGTGTGTGGGTATTTCATAAACACCATCAGATCAACATTATTTCAATAAAGCCAATCTTGGGGGTTTTTTTGCCCCTTCTTTTTTAAGCGTTTCATTCTTCTGAAATGAAAATTCTCTTTCATCAGATTTCTCACTTAGACTGCAAATTACTGGATATGTTTTAATACTTTTATTGGGTGTTTTATTGGGTCCATTTAAACAAGAGACGAGGTCCTGTTTCCAGCATTAATAGAGATCATTGCATCTGATTAAATGAATCACTCTTCAGATAAGTCTCAATGATCCTCAAACCACCAAATTTGTTACTGGCCGTCCACACCCAGTGTACTAAAGGTTTAGACATTGTCATCATTTATCATATCCACAGATACGAGATGACTCATGAAACAAAGCTTATTTATTGATTTTTGTCACAAGAACACCATCTGTAGTCATTATCAGAGACAGTGTGCCATGTCAGCAGGGCCTGGTGATAAGCCAATTGACACACATTGTGACACATTTAGTAGGCACCCCTATTTGGCCTCTAAGTTGGTTGCATTGAGTGCAAGTGGATTGTTGACATTGTACTGACTGCACAGATCAAATTGAATCCCTCATTGAGTGCTGACTGTTAGTCACAACAGTGCTGTGCTGTCCAAAAGTGGCTGCTGGCAACATTTCTTTAAATTCATGTTTAATTACAATGATGCTAGCTTGATTAGATGGACTAATTTTTCTGGGCACTATGACATTAGAACTCATTATTCAAAAGGTCGAAAACCCATAAATGAATGTTTTTTTCACTGAACTGCACACATGAAATGTATTTCATACATACAGCTTAGAGTGATATGTTTAGTGTTCTGTTTATTTCATTCTTGTTATCCTCATGTTATCATGTTAGTAGGGATCATGAAGGATTTCCTGTCATGTTTTTTATGCACCAACACAGACAAATTACACAGTTAAACTTATTCAGACTCAGATGATCATCCTAGACAATGACAGGTGGGCAGCAGAGCAGGTCTCTGGTGTGTGAAATGACTCACCAGCAAATATAGATACGGTGTTTGAAGCTCTCAACCATTTCAGATCAGTTGCATTTAAGTGGTTAACCTGAACTATGAACATTCCTATGTCAAGTGGAGGAGGAGTTGTGGTTAAACGGTTCAGATTCATCACCAAGGAAACAGTCAGTACAGTGATGTTGCCAATACATTTGAATCATTCTGATGGAAATGAAGAGAGTGTCTGTTTGTATGTGTATGTGTGTCTCAAGATGCCTTCCATCAGATCAGACAGCATTTTAATTATTTGACATTGCTATTATTCAATAATTCTTGCCATTTACCATTTCTTGAGATTATATCACCACCCTTACATGCACTCATACACAGACACACACACTGTGTCATTGTCTCTCCATGTGCATCTTCAGGTGGGGAAGCAAGGGAAATGTTACTCTCAGGATGATTTCCTGTGGCATATCCCTGTTTGATGTGGCTGACCTGGGCTTCCCTGCTCTTCTCTCCACAGGTTGGCATTAGTCAGCAGCTCCAGCTGCTGAGCTTTGTTTTGAACTCCACCCATTTTAAAATGCCAACCAGCATCCACAGGCAGGAAGGGTAGGACGGCTGGTAGGGGTCTCCTCTGCAGGTGGTGTTATGTAATACAGCAGGGTCGGGCAAAGAGTTTGTGACTGATACCATCTGAAAGGGTATAGAACATGACTGAAGCAGGATGAAGGGGAACAAAGCAGAAATATTGAGAAAACCAATGCAGACAGACAGACAGACTGTATTGTTTAAATGCCAATACAATGGCTTGTTCTGTATTTGAAGGTCTGCTGGAATTTCACAGCAGGGTTTGATCTGGACAAAGTCTTCACATCAACTCTGGAGAGGAACTGAAATAGCATTACTGTAATATTATACTTTATAGATCCGTGGGTATGAAAATTCTTACTTTGATCTGAAACATTATATCCAATATATGAGACAGCTATTCCACAGCTAGTATCCAAAGAGAAATGCTGCACAATGCTGATGTCAGGAGCCAGCATTGAGCTCATAATTGTTTCTTTGAGTTTTTCGATTTTTACTTTAATTTTGTCACATTAAAAAAAATGAAACAAAAAAAAGAGTCTTAACTGATGGGAAGCCACTGTGACAAGAGACACTCTTATTGACAATCAACAGAGCAGCCCAGCTTGTTTGTTTGAAAGTCCTGAGGCTTGTGCATAGCTTTTTGATTGTTTGCATACTATTAGTCACAAACGGTCTGTTGTGAGTTCAACTTTGAGAATGCAATGAAAAAAACTCTGGCATAAGGTATGTCGTTTATTTGGTTGCTTTGCACTCCATCTAGTGGTAGATAGTCCACAATACAATGCAACAGCAGGTAGAATACAGTACATTCTGTAGGTAGAATATACATTATAATGGGTTTGTATTGCAATGGCCATCAGAAACTGATGTCGCTTCACATGATGGTTCAGAGGAAAGGATATTTTGCCGCTGCGTCTTCATATATTGTAGACTATCAGAGTTTGTATCCAAGATCATAGGCTTCCCCCAAAAAATGCATTCGTTGGTTGATGTCTTTGGTTTACATGCAAAATTTGTCTTATTGCATTTTTTCCCCTATGTTTGATGTGAAAAATGAAAACTTGCAAATAGCCTGTCTGCATTTTAAGAGTGCCTGATAAAGAAGTTAAATTGAACACCATCCATGGAGTAAAAGAAAGAATGCAAACTTGAATGCGATCTTAATTAATATGTTAATTACTATGAAGAAAACTTTGGTTCCCTTGGAGGAAGCTCTCAAACCTTCCCCACCAAGGGGCATGTTCAGTCAGTATTATGTAAAACAATTAAAAAGATTCACTGGACTGGCGCTGCTCTGTCCTCACACTGTAACAACTTTTCACAAGCTGGAACCAAAATACATTTTTTTTATTCTGCAAAAGTGATAAAAAGACAAAGTGTCTTTAATATCATACATCTACAATTTATTGGCCAGTATGGACTACCTTATGTGATGGAATTTCATTCAGTTGCCCATAACATTAATTTATTACATATTTCATTCAATTAAATCAGACAACTGGGTTCCAAATGTTGTATAATCTGTTGTTTATTAGTAGATATGTGACAGGATACAGACGATGAACTCTTTTCTCTTAAAATTGCTAAAAATGGAGTGAGCAAAACTTTCTTTCAGGGGAAAGTAAATTAATGTTTCAAGGCTAGTATTGTTGCATAAAACTAATGGATCAGGACTATTCTAAAGATAACATCAATAACTTAATAATTTCCCCTTGATAACACTTTAGTCAGTATATTTCATGAAAAAAGCATATGTTCTTACCTCTCCAGTGGATATAAAATTCATTAAAGATATATAACTGTAAAATATTGCATCATAATAGGTGTCAGATCTATTTGCACCTCATTATAGCCAATGTAAGTCCAGTTTAGATGAACATACAAAGATTACAAACAATAGGTGATCAAGTTGTTCTCTGCACATAGACACAAAACTTCAGAAAGTTACATCATATAGCAGAGTTGAAACATTTCTCAGGTCTTGCGTCATGGACTTGTTGGCAGCTGTGCAGCTGTGCTCTACTTCTTGCAGTGGAGTCTTTGAGGCCAACGTTTTCTCACAGTGTGGAGTCGTGGCTGCAGAAGTTTGTTTAATGCAGATAAATACTGTATATATCACTGACCTCAAAACAACAGTAAACAGCAATTCAGCCCATCTGGACAGTATATTGGAGAGGAAAACTCATCAGCAAGAGTTAAACAGGAAAAGAGGTGTTTGTAACCCCCCTCCCCCTCTGATGGTGCTCTCATCTGAAGCACTAACACAGATGGTAAGAAAGGAGAGTGCCCTAGCTCCTCTGTTTGTTCAGCCCCCATAGGTTCTGTCTTCTTCTTCAGTAGAAACTTTCACTTCCAAACAACTGCATATGTAACTGTTGGAAATGTATTTGGATGCTTACCATAGTCCCTTGTGACACAATACTTGTGAAGTCAATACTTCAAAAACACTGATGATCCTGTAAAATTGTTGGTTGTCTGTGACACACATGATTTATAATTTAAATCCAAGTGTATGAACTGGAAAAGAACAAAATTTTACTGAAGGAAACCATATTGATAGATCCTGATTTAGAAACTCCAAGAGAGATGGTAAAAATAACCAAGACTGGTGCTGAGGTTAGTGCAATGACGTCCAGATGTTAAATGGGCTCCTGTCCTCAAATAGAACGCCATTACTGCACCCTCTGAGGTTTGTTATTCCTGCACTTATATCAGATCAAAAAATGTGACGGACTCGTGCTTGATTCATGACTTTACTCACTGTCTTACTTTGAAGTAATCTTTTGACAAACTTTTCATTCTCAGTTATTGAAATATTTCAGATTTTTACTTATATAATTTGGTGTTGTGGCTAAAGCTCTCACATCTGTCCCTATCATATCTACAGTATTTAAGCTGTTTGCGTGTGATGGTGGCTCAGGAAAGTGCTGGAAACTTCTTTATGCTCACACAGACACGTCTACACACGATATATATTTGACAGCAACATAAAGGAGGTACTGTGATAGGAACACCAGAGACGTAGCACAGAGGGTGTGTCCTGTTTGACCCCAATACTTCCTTAAAGAAACAAAGAAAAATATGTGCTTCTGTTTTTAGCAAAAACAGCATTGTGCACTATTCTTGCATGCAATTGATTCATTTTCTGTAAAGCACACATGATAATGCAGTATCACAATTATAAATTTGCCTTGAGATGATGTATTGTAACAAAAATGAATGTCCCCTTTATCACCAATTAACTGTAAGCTCCATTTTCTTCCCCCTTGAGCCTCCTTTTCTTCCCACTTTCACGTCTGTAGAAAATGAAAGGATTGCTATTTCAATGGAGATTATGTGTATTAGGAGATTTGACCCAGAGTTTGCCCTCACTCTGCATATGCTGAGGAATTTCAGGGTAAACTGAAGCTCCTGGGCCTATTTCACACAAACAAAAACCCCTGAAGGGAGGGAAGGGGTTGCAAGCCTGCATCTGTTGGAATTTCAACATTGCAAGGTGGGGTCACTGTCCCCAAAAATCAGTCATATGATATCTGAACTGAGATCAGCATCCTATTCTTCTGGTTTAATGTAAACTTAACAAAATGTACATCATAGTGATCATAACATAGCTATATGGAGTTTGGATTTGGGGATTTTTCCCCTCAAACCTTTGTAGAATCTTCTAGATGCCTCCCCCGATAAATCTCTGAAGGGAAGTCACTCATCAGTTGGCATGTCAGGACAATGTGCAAAGGGCTGCAAACAAGGAGGAGTTGTGGGATTGTTGTTGTGGATTGATGGAATTCCTTTGCTAATAAAAATCATTTGGAATACTCAGACACAATGATCCATAATTTTAATTCTGCTCAAACACAAAAGATAAACTGTACGACTTAAGCCAAAGATTTATAGCAATGATGATATCAAGTTTTGTACATCCTGCAGGATCATTATGACTAACTGTTCATTATGCAATCATTGACATCAATCAGATTCATTAACGAAACAAGTCAGGTAACAAGTCAACAAAAACTTAATTTGTTTTAAATGTTCTTGTGAAAAATAGGAAATGAGGTCCTGGTCAGAACAAAGCTTGAATCACATTAGTTTTTACGACACTTGTCCCCCATCACCCCCATCCTTCAGCCATCCTGTAATCTGCAGCTGAGTTGGACAGACGTGGCACTGTGGGGGTGGGGGTGGGGGAAGGGCTGGAGACTTCTAAACTTCTGTGAAGCATTGTGAAGCACAGCTACTAATGTATGGAGTTTTTACAGTTTTGGCAGTTCCATATAAAATGAGACATCAGTGAAATAAAGGTTAATGAGTGAATACAATTATTGCTTTTCTTGTTTCTATTCCAAACAATGTACCTATTCTCTAGTGTGTTGGCTGCTGAGATTGCAGGATGGTGACCCAGAAAGGTTCAGATTTAACAACTGCAAAAACAGATTAGTTATGCCAGATATTTTCATGCACGAGAATCATTTAATTCTTAGTAAAACACAATCCAATTTTCATCTTTTACATGATGAAACCAGTGTTAAAGATTAAGTCAGCAAGTAGCATTAGGACCTGGGAAGTATCCCCGCTCATCAGCAGCCACAGCTGATCCAGAATCAGATTTTTCACTGAGTTTCTGTCTGGATCAGCTGGTTGGAAAGTTTCAAAGCTGAGTGCAGACCAGCGCTGAGGAGTTAACTTGATCCGACCCCTTTCATTCCAGCCTTTGTCGTTCAAGGGGGATGTCCCAGCTTCCAGCTTCCTGAGGAAACACAGACACCCTCATTTGAATATAACCATTCCCACTTCTAGAAAATTCTCTCCCAGCATATATAGAGCAGGAGAGGGTTTTGCAGTTACACTTTCCACAGGACACAACTCAGAAGAACTCTACGAATCTGTGCCAGGTAAGGATTAAACTATAACTGTCTTTGTTTTCAGGAAGGAATGCAGAGAGAGGGTGCATGGGCTTCTTTGTGTTGTGGTTTAAAGTTACAGCACAGCTTTTTTTCCCCATTTTAACAAGTTTGAAATCTCTGCTATCTCTCTGACTGAGAATATTTTAGTTTGTCTGGTAGGTAGGAAAATGAACTTAAATTTGTTGGCAGGGCTTTTTTCATGCAACTTATCCAAGCGTGATGATAATAAAGCTTTTTGGCTTTTGCATGCTACTCTTTTGCCATCTATTTAAATGCATTCACTGTAAACAGTTTCATTGAAGGAAACTACTGCTTTGTGCACCCAATCTGCCTTTTTTAAAGTGAACTTTAACCTATTACTTCTGAAGTGCTGAGAGGTTCAAATCTGTCTTCTGGAAATGAATACCGCTCAACCGTGGCACATCTGATTGGATGAAAGTTTTTTTCTGGGTCACACACAGCCAATGAAAAACGTTTACGTGTCTGACTGTAGATGAGTGATGAGTAAAGAGTATAGAAACGTAATATGAAATGTTTGAAGGTTGAAAAGTGGGAAGTAAAGATAGGATAGAGAATTTAGAAATCAGACTTTGTAGAAAGAATTTGTCTCCGTCAGAGCCTGAATAATGTTGTGCTGTCTGCTCTGTGTAGTTTATTACATAGCTACACCTCTTGTCTTTCAGAATGAAAATCGCAGACATGAAAACATCTCAAGGTATCCGAGTATGATGCAAAGTGATTTCTGCATTGTCACAAATATATGAATACAAAGATGCAGACATCATATCCTGAATCACATTCAGAAAGGAGAAAAGACACCAGAGACGTGTTAAGAGATGGAGCTGGTTAGTTACAGCCTTAGGCTAACATTACAGTAGGCCCTCGTTTGAACAAGTGATGGTATGAATTAGATATAGCCTGCAGGCACACACATGTCTTGAAAAGCATCAAAGACCTCATGTCTACGCAGTCAAACTGTGATAACTTGATTTCTCATCCTTATTGCTGAGTTCAGTTTGCATAAATTACAAGAGAGAATAGGGAGGCATCATATTTCAGCTACGTGTCAGCACAGAGCTTCACTCTGAGTGGATAGCAGCTGAGCCTCAGTAGCTGCTGATGTGGCAAGGAAACATGTCTGCCTATAACTGGAGACGTTCTGTGTGGGCTGAGCCAACTCCCTACTACACTTAAAACCTCACATCCCAATCACAGTCCGTGTCCTGGCATTTTCACATTTTCCCTCTGGAAAACATCAATTGATAGTTTTGATGATCTATTTATTCCCCAAACTCACTCTGATGAGATACCACACTCAATACATACAATACACACATGTTTTTAAAAGTGTACTAAGCCAAATAATATTAAGGATGAGTATGTAAACTCTATCTGTTACTTTTGTTTCTTTTTTACAGGCTGTAACTGCTTTTGGAGACAGACAGGATGTGGGTGACTAAAGTTGCAGCTCTTTGTCTGCTGGCCCTCGTGGCCTCTGCGGAGGACAAGAAGCTGAGTAGCCATGCCACCACGCTGGCTGACAACAGCGCCAACCTGGCTTTCAGGTCTGTTCATCTGATAATAATTGTGTATATTATGACACTTGTAACATAAAGCTGCTTGATTATAGTCTCAATGATTCCTATGGATGTGCTTAAGCACTTTTCTAGTGACATGAAAACACATGTAAATAATCATTCTTTGGATTTTCAGCCTCTACCACAACATGGCAAAGGAGAAAGACACAGAGAACATCCTCATCTCTCCTGTGGTGGTGGCCTCCTCCCTGGGAATGGTGGCTCTTGGTGGCAAGGCATCCACTGCCTCCCAGGTCAAAACCGTCCTGAGTGCTGACAAACTAAAGGATGAGCATCTGCATGCAGGCCTCTCTGAGCTTCTCTCTGAGGTAAGTACAATAATATTAAATATGTGAGACTAGATAAGACTGATCTAATCTGTCATCTTAAACAAAACCAGTTTGGCATCAGTCTGGTCCTTCTGTACCTCTCTTGTCACACAGTTTATATGCTGCTCATTCACAGGTGAGCGATGCCAAAAAACGCAACACTACCTGGATGATCAACAACCGCCTCTATGGCCCCAGCTCCGTCTCCTTCGCTGATGACTTTGTGAAGACCAGCAAGAAGCACTACAACTATGACCACTCCAAAATAAACTTCAGGGACAAGAGGAGTGCGGTAAACTCCATCAACGAGTGGGCAGCCAAGTCAACAGGTGGAAAGCTGCCTGAGATCACCAAGGATGTGCAGAACGCAGATGGAGCCATGATTGTCAACGCCATGTTCTTCAAGCGTAAGAATGAATAGTATCTTTTATTCAAAGGCTGATTGGAGATGTCGGTGGAGTGTGCAAATGTGTAACTGAGTTTGTGTTTTGTCCTACAGCTCACTGGGATGAGAAGTTCCATGAAAAAATGGTGGACAACCGTGGTTTCCTTGTTAGTCGCTCATTCACTGTTGGAGTTCCCATGATGCATCGCACAGGTGTGTTTCGCCAAGGACTTTAATGTTTTTTTTGTTTTTTTTTTCTTATTTTCTTCTTGGAAACTGATTAGAATTTAAACAAGGTAAGATATCTGATTGGTCTGACTGCTCTTCACAGGTCTGTATGACTTCTATGAGGACACAGAGAACCGTATCTTTGTGCTGAATATGCCCCTGGGCCAGAAACAGGCCTCCATGATACTCATCATGCCCTACCACCTGGAGCCCCTGGAACGCCTGGAGAAACTCCTGACCAGGAAGCAGGTGGACACTTGGCTCAGCAAGATGGAGAACAAGGCCGTGGCCATCTCCCTCCCCAAAATCTCTGTGGAAGTCAGCCACAACCTGCAGGTAAATGATCACAATTTGATCTACAGAGGAAGGAAGTGACAATATGAAGCTCAAATCATGCAGTGTTGAACACACTCTGTGTTTTTCTATCTCTTCAGAAACACCTGGCTGAGCTGGGCCTGACTGAAGCTGTGGACAAAGCCAAGGCTGACCTGTCCAACATCTCCGGAAAGAAGGACCTCTACCTGTCTAACGTCTTCCATGCGTCAGCCCTGGAACTGAACATTGAAGGAAACCCATATGACACCAGCATCTTCGGCTCTGAGAAATTGAGGAACCCCAAACTCTTCTATGTAGATCACCCCTTCATCTTCCTGGTGAAGGACAATAAGACCAACTCTATCATGTACATTGGCAGAGTCGTTAGACCCAAAGGAGATAAGATGCGTGATGAGCTATAATTTTAATGTTATGAGCTCTGGTGGTTAGCTTTGTTATTTGTGAAATTATGGCAGGAAACTGTGTGTGTGAGTTCCTTTTTTTTTTTTTTTAGGTAAGATTGTTACCTCAAGAGCACATTCCAATAGACAACCTGTGTACTGAATATCTGAGCTAACTGTTTTTAGACACACTAAATCTTAGATTGAATAACCCCCTTGGATTTAATAACACGAACATGCGGCTCACTTGAGATTTCCATAAACAAAACATGCTTATATTAAGTATGATCTCATTTTCTTACATCCTGTTTTTGCCTGTATCGGTCAGCCTTTGGTCCATGTGTGCTTTTTTGCAATATCTTTAATGTTTAAAGAAAAAAAAAAGATCCTTGCACAAGCTTGTTTGACAGTTCTGTCTCATTCCTTCCCTCCATGTGCTCAGTTTTTTTATACCTTGCCCGTCTGCACTGAATTGTTCCTCTGCAGTGAGCTGAGCTTGCAGTGGAAAGGGGGGCAAACATCTGGTATCATACTGTGTCATTTTGTTGCTCTAGGTATTTTCCACAAAGAGGCTGTTGGAATTGTGTGATTATGAAATAAGGTGTTCATTTTTCCAATAAAAATAAAGAAAAAGATCATTGTGTGACTGTGCTATTCCTGCAAAGTGTGTTTGAATACCATCCAAACGCAGTTGATACAGTCCTCTGGAGCAATGAGCAGAGGAATGTGAGACTGCAGGAGTTAACATCTAAAAAGAAAAGGATAACAATCTTTCCAGCCGGCTGGAGGTCAAACAGTCCTCCCAGGTCTGGAATGTATGTAGGGATTTGACAATGACGGCTCTATCCTTATCTCACTGATCTGCCATAGACAAAAGACTAAATAATGCCATAGACTAAATAATAGTCAGTGGGATCTTTGTTGGGATGTCCCGAGCAGAGATAAGGCAGACTTTGTGCCAGTGCAGAAAGTGGAGTGCAGGGTCCTCATGGTGAGTGGGTAACTCACCATTAAAAGCTACTATTGCAACTCATAGCAGGTTGGCAAAATAATAAAAAAAAACATATTTTAAAGGTCCCTTTCATGCAGCTTTTTTAGAATGATCAAAATTACATCAAACAAAAATGTCAAAGAATGCAACAGCAATGAAAATCTTATCTAATACTCCCCCTACAAAATGATGTAACCCCTCTGTAATGTGTGATGAGAGCCACAGCGCCGCCCTCTGGTGGCAAAAAGTTAAATGACTGACTCCATTGTAAGAAAAGACAAACTATAGGGATGTTACAAATGAATGGTTTAATTATTATTATTAATATTATATTTGTAATGTCATATTTATATACATGTGGTACTTTGCATTGAAGTCATAACATACAGGACAAATAACAACATATAAATTACACAATGTACATATTTCTGACTGATTTTGCTGTTGTTTTGCACACCAAGCACTGAATTAAGCTGCTCCTATAGTTAACATGAATATGATGGGATATATTATTATATAGATTATTTCCAAAAATACTGTAGGAAAATAAAAACTATTGAACAAGTTCATGAAATGTTCTTAAATATCAATAAGTGACTTTATAAGTGGTGTTAAATCAAAAACAGAAATGAACTTCTATCAGATATCATTTTTCAATTTTTTCAATTTGTTTTCATATTATGTTTGGTTTGTGCTCCCATGTATTCCCCTGTTTATGCATTGTTAATGGACTGCTGTGGACTTTCAATCTTTGTTTCAACACTAGATGGTGCTTTACGGTGGGTGCACAGCTTTCAGACACCATGTTTTTGTGAGGGAAAATGCACCCGAACATCTGGGGAAAGAAAACTGTCTTTAAATATTTGTAACAGACCTTTTATGTAGTTTTATGTTAAGCATAAAGTTTGGTGGGAATCAGCTGTAACACTGCCAGATGTGATTAACATTGTACACACAGTTTGCTCTCCCATGCTTAGAAATAAACTGTAATGCTGTGTGCAAAAGCTAATTTGCAATTTCTCATCAAGACATTTTGGCTGGTTGTTATAAATGAAATTACTGTGTGAGCAGGCACGCGCAGATTGTGTTCTTTTGTGATTATATTAAACAAAGGCTGACAGCTTAAGATGACACAAAAAACAAGATTTTAAGTTTTTATATTGCTGAAATGTTGAAAGAAATTGCCATTTCAAATAATTTTCCCAATGAGCTGTACTTCACATAATTTAAGGTTTTGTATTACAGGTCTATTACTGATAGTAAACAAATACAGCAGGAGTATCATATCATTCACAGATGTAGCACAACCAACCAATTGCATTCAGTTTAACGAGAGTTATAGGTGTGTTACAATAGCATCAGTGGAATAAATCACTGACCACTTTAACATTTGTGATTTTTAGGGAATTTTAAGGTCCTTTGTCTCACTAAAGAACCTTAAAATTCAATTGACTATAAAAGAAAAGAAAAAGAGACACACTTTTCATTACTTTAGTTGCATTGCCATTACTTTCCTGACAGCTTAAATTAAACATTAATATTAAAATGATTTGTAGGACTCGACTGACTTTTCCTTGTCATTCTGCTCTAATCTTCAGCTCTCCTTTCCACATACAGTAGAAATAAAAGTGGCAAATTTATCTTTTTCTCTTCTGATAATTATATACAAATAGCAGCTTTTGCCTCCAACTTTGGGTGGCTAATATACAATATTCAGCCATAGCTAAGTAACAGCCTCGGCCCCACAACTCTATTATGAGCTTTCATGACAAACTAAAAAAAAAAAAAAAAAATACAGACAACACGTTAGTACCAGAAAAAAAATAACATTTCATTTTGAAATAGGCGTTTGGGGCATATAATCTTCCGATGGGTGAACCTCTTGTTGCCCTGGAATAGGTGACCACTCAGTGGCCAGTGAGTGCAGAGAGGAGTGGATGGGTGCATCCTTCATTAAGGAGTGGTGCACCTTTCCTGTGCAACTGGCAGTAGGTACATAGGCAGGTAATGCGACAACTCTCATTACATTAGCACCGTCATGTTCTGCTGCGTCGGCTGCAGGCAGATTAGCCAGTCGATGGATAATCCTCTTAAAGAAGTCTGCATTAAGCCACAGTGAGAGGCTGGGTGGTGCTCTCTGTCCTCTGCCTGCCCCCTCCCAGCTCTATGTCTCTTTCTCTCTCTGGATCCTCCCCGATGCTCCTTCCTCTCCTCTGGTTTTGTTTCTTTCACATCTTTCCTCATTTTGCTCTCATTCAGATCTTTTGTTTGTCCACCTGCCTGTTGGCCTTGCGAAAAAGTGTCTTGATTTCCTCTGTCACCATTTCCTGCCAGTTGTCCCTGATAAAGACAGAAGTTGCAGTTAAGACCATTATTATACTTTAGAGAGAATTTATACGCAGAGCTCTGGGATTAAAACACATGAAACAAGCGTACCACAAGCATACCACAAAGCATACAAAAAAAAACCCCAAAAACAAATGTTGCCACAAATACAGTAAAACAAATAAGTGTTAATTATGAAAGAGTGCTAACACTGTACAATAAAAGTGAATTAACAAAACAAAGAGGGCTTTCCCCAATCTGCTTAAGAAGATGTAGAAGTTGATAAGATCAAGAGATTAATGAGACTAGTAGATCACAAAGCAATCAATAAGATTTAGAAATCAATGAGAGGAAACTGTGTGTGTGTGTATGTGCAGGCTCAGATGTTGCATTTGAACTGAAAGCCATAAAAACCACTGCTCACATCAAACTGACAAGCCAGAGTAATATTTCCACAACACAACACCAGCTGACATGCAGGTCTCTACCTCCTTCACTTTGGACTAAGAGGGCCTTTTTCTCAGCTTTCTTTCTCTTGTATGCAGCTATATCCTCAGGGTTCAGCCCATGATTGTCTTCCCTGAAGTAATATGTGGATAGTGGCAGTTTGCATGTCAAATATTGATGCAGCTATAAAAAATCTCTCAATACATAGCTGTGAACTCAAGTATAAAAACAAGCAAGATTTTCCAACCAAAGAAAGATTTCTGGGAAACAAGGTATAGCAATGTCCTTTATGCTTTTAGTTTTACATCAGATGGGAGGTGTCCCTCATACATCATCATTTTTGTTCATCAATACTACATGTCAAAGAGCTAGTAAAAGGGATGATGGTAGAGTCTGAATCTTACCCTGGTTTGATCTCTGGTGGTTTTGGCAAAGGCTTTGTAAAGTTAGTTTTCCCCACAAGCCAGTATGTCTCTTCAATACCTTTACCCTGTAAAAAAAAAAAAAGGTGCATTTTTATGTGTATAAGTAGAATCTGGAAATGTCCCATTTACAAGTCGCACTGAAGTTAAATGATCATAGGCTGAAATATTACCTTCAGCTCTGTCTTGCCCCTGACATCTATTTTATAACCTTCATTGAGAGAATGGAGGATCTTCACAGTGCTCATATTCACATGGATTCTATAAGCTGAGGGGAGAAGAGAAGAGAAGAGAAGAGAAGAGAAGAGAAGAGAAGAGAAGAGAAGAGAAGAGAAGAGAAGAGAAGAGAAGAGAAGAGAAGAGAAGAGAAGAGAAGATGGAATTGAACAACATTAGACCAAAGCAAAATATGAAACAATGCAACAAAACATAGTAGGAGATGTGTACAGGATTACTCACGCAGCCCAGTGGATTCCATACGAGAGGCAGTGTTGACGGTGTCTCCAAAAAGGCAGTACCGAGGCATAGTCAGACCTACCACCCCAGCAACACAGGGCCCTGCAAATACACATTGACAAAAGATGAAGAATTCTGTAAGAAAAGATGTTTTATAAACTCCATCAATCAACATATATACTGAGAAATGCTCATTTTTCTTTTTCTGTTTTGATCTGACGTCTATGGGGACTGGATCTGACACAGACTGTTACTGTGTTGACAGCCATCAATGTAAAGCCTATGTTGATTCCTGTTGCACCAGGGAATATTTAAGGAATACTAATGTACACTCTGCTTATTAATGTCAGTATTTTTTTCAGACACATTCTTTCCCACCATGCCTCAGCACACTAAAAGGTAGGAGTGACCACCTGCTGCAGACAGCTAGTGCAGCCTAACAACACTGTCTTACTACTCAACACTCGAGCCTTATTTTGACTGCAAAAGTGACAGATGAGATGAAATGTTACCTATGAGGTGGACTGAAGACAACATAAGCAGTTTATATCTCAAAATGAGTCACCAGCCACTATGAGTAAGGACAATAATTTCTTCATAATCTGCAAAGGATCACCTGCTCAAATGGAGCAGAGGGTAGTAATGTAAAACAGGGTGATGAGGACTCTGGCTTTGTTCAGGCTTACCTGAGTGGATTCCTATGCGTATCCTAACAGGTACGTCTGGCATGTGCCGCATATGGAAGGTCCCCACTGAGCTGAGGATGTTCAGGGACATGTTGGCGATCTCAGCAGCGTGCTTGTTGCCGTTTCTCTTCGGCAGACCTGATGCTACCATGTAAGCATCACCAATGGTCTCCACCTGGATAACGTCAACATATGTATTTTACTGGGGGCACACAGTCTGTCTGTGTGCACAGTATGTGCAGACACATGCTGCTCAGTCAAGTTCTTATTGTGATTTACCAGTTTACTAAGAAAACTTGCTATCATCTCAGAGTGGCAGTTCCCAATGAAACAATATTCTTGCAAATAAACCCTACGATCTTAAATTCCTAAAATTCCTAAAATATACATATCTGTGAATATCGCTAAGTTGCAGGAGAAATGCTTTCATAGGTCATAAACTCATTTTTGACCACAGAAGCAGAAAAAGCATGTACTGTATGTATTGATCGCGCTCTCTGACCTTGTAGACGTCATGGTTACTGAGCACGGCGTCAAACAGAGTGTAGAGGTCATTGAGAAGATCGACCACCTCGATGGGATCACTGAGGGAGGAGATGGTGGTGAAACCCACGATGTCACTGAAGTAGATGGTCACCTGGTCAAAGTACTCTGGCTCCACTGTGGCACCGGTCTTCAGAGCCTCAGCCACAGAGCTGATGGGCAGAAGTAAAAAGTTTATAAAGGTTACATTAAGATTTGTGAATTCAAGCTTTAAATTATTGTTAAAATGTTTGGATTTTGCTCGTTTTGGGGGTTGTGTGCGTGCTAACTCACGGTGGGAGCATCTCTGACAGCAGTTTCTCTGTTCTCTGTTTTTCCACCTCCAGCTCCTCTGTTCTCTCTCTGATGAGGTCCTCCAGGTTGGAGCTGTACTGCTCCAGCATCCTCAACATGGAGTCGATGATGTTGGTCTTCTTACCCTTGTTGATTATCTTGAACTAATTGTAAAAATATATAGAATCATGTTAAACATCATTTTTTAAAATTTCTTTAGGGAAAAGCTCTAATTTTGCAGAACAAATGGTGCTGGCATCGGTTTGTTTTTGGTATTTAGTGAAGTGCAGCACTTATAAAACTCCCTGAGGCTACAACCTAACATGCACTCAATATACAGTACATTTTAACAAGACTTTGGTGCACTACATAAATATCGAGTGAAAAAAGGTAACAGAAGTTGACAAAAAAATGTTTTCTTATTTTTTAATTTATGCTTCAAATGTGTTTATATGAGTACTGTAATGATAGCTGCTGTTAGGTTCAAATCAATTAGGCCACAATGGTGTCTCCAAAAATGTACCCTGTCAAAGATCTCATCGAAGTCTGGTCTTCGGTCAGGCTGTTCGCTCCAGCATTGCTTCATCAGCTGGATACATTCCAGAGGAGCCTGGTCCGGGGCCACATTGGGGCGGCACATTGGAGGAGGCTTCTTCACCTTCCGGATGATCTCTGGTGAGGAGATGGAGGAGATGGGACAAGTAAATCCAACGAGGATGTGTATCAGCATTCTAGTTTTGACACTAGTCAAACTGCTGCACTAGTATGAACTCTGCTGCATTGCAGAAAAGGAAAAACACAATAGCCAAACATAAACAGAACACAAATGTTATAAATATTGGTAATATGTTCCTCGAATCTACATGTCTGTCGTCTCAAACTAAAAAAAAACTTTGATATGTCTGTGACGGATGCACACCCTCAGGTGGTAGACCCAGCATGCAGTACGGTGGCCCTCTGACCACCACCTCCTGGAGGATGATAGAAAAGCTGTACACATCTCCCTTGTAGGTCCCTTTACGAGAGTTTGCAAGGTCCCTCAGGAACTCTGGAGCTGTCCAAAATAGATCTGAGAAGAGCAAAGGAAAGATTTTGAACTAGGGTGGGATATGATATCAGTCATTACCAACTATAATATGGCTTTGTGTAGCTTCTTTCTACAAAAATGTACTGTACATACAGTATAGTATATAATGAATAGCATTGAAAGCCCTTTTTTCCAGAGTGGACGTTACCTTCAGGTGGAGGTTCCTCTATAGGAGCTTTCTGAGACTCCAGCAGCTCATTAAAGCCATAGTCTGTAATCTTGAGGACAAAACGCCCGTCTACCACACAGTTACAAGATTTTAGTCGGCCGTGGGGGAAATCCCTGTGGTGAAGGTATTTCATACCCTGAAAGCACATTATATCATTAGTTTTATTTTGTGTAAAGGAAATATTATACCACAGACACTAGTGTGTGAGCCTACAAGAATAGTGGTTAGCGCCAGTGTAATATTCACCTGTGTAGAACCAGCAGAGTCATTAAAAAACTGCCATGACGACATGCAGAACAAGCAGCAAAAGATTCAGGATTTCATCACCTACAGTGCATTGGTGTTTACCTTGATGAGGTCAAGCACAAGTGAGGACTTGAACATCCAGTCTAGTTTAACATCCTCGTTCCTCAGCAGGTCCTGCAGACTGCCCCGCGAGCAGTGCTCTGTCACCACTGCATACATGTAGCAGTCCGAAAAGAAGCCCAGGAATGGATTCACGTTCTCGTTTCTCAGGTCCTTCATCTGAGAAAGCCGATAAACAAGTTAATGTTTATGGATGGAGGATAATATTACAATAATACCTTGTTAATGAACAGTTTTCCTTATGACTAGAATTACACAGAACCATGTTTGGCTTATTGTCCACACAGGAGAACATACTGTATGCATTTTATGTATGACATTTGCAGAGCTTTTACAAACCATCTAATTAGAGTGCAAATACAGTTGTTGTGTGCCAGTGTATTTTTTTCACAGGTCAAGACATGTTGCTCTACCTTGGTGAAAATCTTCGTGGTGCTCTGCTTCACCTCCTTGAAATGCCCCTCCTCAAATTTCTTCAGCCACACCCAGTCGCCCTGGAAAAGTGTTGGGGTTCATTATTTCACCATTTCCGGGCAAATAACATATGGGAATAAAAACATTTTAAAATACCTAATTTTACTATTTCCCGTTCATCTTCCTTCCCCAAAATGATATGTGAGTATCTGTTTGTAGATACTGTTGTGATCCTTGATTACAAATCTAGATCTAACAGAAAATATGTGCTTATTTGTAGTTTGTAAAAATAATTTTATTAAAAAAAATACTGTATGTAAAACACACACACACACACACACACACACACACACAAACCTGAACCAAGAAGCAGGCAATCTTGCTTGATTGTTATGATGAATTTTACAATCAGAAACCTTAATAACCTCACACAGACACTCTGACCTAATGAAATAAGTGCAGTGACTCTTTCAGCTTGACCCACCTCGTACACAGCAACATTGGTGGTCTCATGAGTTGCTGTCTGCATGCTGTTCACAGATTGAGAGCGTTCTGCAGACTTCTCTTCCACAAAGCTTTTAGACTCGCTCAGATCCTCTAAAGTGATTTTCTGTGTGAAATCAGACACCAGAAGAAGTCTTAAAATCTATATTTATACCTGCAGACTAAAAGTGTTGAATATGTGAGTCCAAAACAATTTAAGCTTTCATTTCCATCAAATAAATATACATTTACACCCATGAACCCATATATGTATAACATTGGAGTAAGGTAGATATGATTGCATACTTTATGCTCTGAAATGAATGGATAAAAAATGGACAGTGTAGGTCATGTGCAAAGGTTTGATATTGTTCTTTACCTTCTTGCTAAGCTGAGGGTTGATGAAAGTGAGATCCTCTAAGGTAAGCAGGATCCGATTTGGACCCCTGACAAGCTGGATTTGTTGGAGTCTCCTCCTGCCAGTGAGATTCAGAAAGGATAAGGAACTCTATTCATCCAATGGCAGTGGGTTTCCTAAAATTATCTCAGAGATTATCTTTGGAGCAAAGAAAGATTACAAACACAGAAAAGCTTATCCCTGTATGAGAAACTAATTTCAACTTATTTAAATCCTCTTTTGCCTCCACAAACCATTTACTGTTATTAACCAGTGGCAAAAACTCAAACACCTACATGAGTTTTTATCATTTTACTTTATTATTTATTTGCTTTATTACTTATATAACTGAAAACTTAAGTTGTTGATCAGTGGAACGAGGCTGTTTATAACCATTGTCCAGCATCTCTTCCCTGTTTACTTTAGAGATTATCTCTATTCTGCCTCATGCTTTTGAGGCTTATTCTCTCAAATTTTCTCTCCCTTCCTCTCAAGCAAATCTATTATACAACAAAGTGATGAATGAATGCATTGTACCTTGCACAAAATGCTTTAACTCAACATTGTTGAGAAAGATGGAGAATGAATGTAAGCAACACAAGCACAGAGCTGCTTGAATCTATTTGTATTTACAGGCTGTGTACCTGATGTAAAGACTTATGCCAAGCCCTCCTACAGCCAGAGTGAAGATGACAGCAAACACCACTATGATGTAGGTGACCTCCACACCTGGGGATGACAACAGGTAACTTGATGGTGTTGGAAATGAGGGTGAAGACACATCCAAACAAACCTATGAGCATCCATACTCACACTCAAATGAATGTATACACATGCCTGATCAAAGTCTCTTACCCCCTGTGCAGACATTAGTCGTATCGAACCAGCAGCTGGAATCGGACGGCGGAGGGGATCCTCCTGGGAAACTGATGGACCTCCCAGCAAAGCGAAGCACTCCGGACGTAAGATCCACTAGATAGGTCTGGTACAGTTGGCTGCCCCTGTTGTCAGTGTCCAGGATGACGTAATTGGTTTTGACGTCACCACCAGTATCCACCATGATCTTCTGGTTGAAGCCATTGAAGGTTGTGTTCTTTGTGAAGTAGGCCAAGTTTGAGCCTGACAGCCTCATGCCTGCTCTCCTGGCATTGTTGATGGACTTGGCCAGCAGGTAGATGCTGTTATAGATGGTCCCAAATAGTGGGTTAACCTGCAAGTAACCAGCAGGGGTGGTTAGCAGGGACACAGGATAAGGCATGATATATTAACATATTATTTCAACCATTTTAAATCGCCCTTTCTAGAAATGTAGAGCAACAAATGAACTGTTTCAGAGTCATACTGATGTAAAAAGTTCACTGATAATGCAGTCAAAAATACTGAGTATATCATGTTTCCAGTATGATAAGCATGAGTTAAAATAAGATATATCTGTGATAATAATAATTCTGTGTAAGCCATGATGAAAGGCAACAGGAAACCCCATCACCTTGTGCCAATTCCTGGGCATCTGTACTGATATTCATTACAAAATCCACAAAATAATGACCACATTTTGAACAATCAAAATTAGAATATCCTCTTTCTGTTTTCCAAGACTGTGTTTCCTCGATGATCTGAGGTGGAAAATATGCACTTGCTTTGTCAAACTCAGATTGATTTATATTAGTTTAGTTTAGACTACATTATTTATGCATCCAGGACTGTGGATTTTGTCCCTCCTCTCTTACACTGTAGTTGGGCTTGACTTGAAAAAACCTGAACCTATCCTTTAATCCCCTGGTGTGACATCCAGACAGTTCCTACCTGCTCTGGCTGCACAGCTAACGTCAGTTCCTCAGTCCTCTTTGCTGCAGTGTATGCCTCATTGAAGGACAGAGGCTCAGAGGCGACAGTGATAGTGAGCACAGCATCATAGGCCTCCCTCAGCCTGCTGTTGTTTTGCAGGGGGAAGTAGGAGACGTTGGTGTAGGGCATGCTGAAGTGTAGAGTGTCGTAGGGCACAAAAACATACTTCCCTGATGTCAGACCCATTTCTTGTGCCTTGAGAAGAAAAGTAGCCTGCTGCTCCCCTCCAACCAGGACAGAGTGCATGCACATGATGATAACTGAAACACACAAATAGAGATCACTTACTGAAATACTGGTAAGTAAGAGTTGCACGCGGAGTGATAACTTAAATTCACTCAGTATTAATGATCGGACAAGCATAAAACGCCATTAGGGGGACTGGAAAAAGTAATCTACACCTCCAGTGGAGTAAATGTAATGTACTTTATAATGCATTCAAACTTAAACTACTCAGAAAAGTCACTGAATTACTTTTGATAAAAGGGAACATGGTTAATCATGCTGCAAAAAGAACACAACAAAACAGTTTGATTAGCTCAAGGAATACAAGGAATTACTTCCCATCAGCTGTGGAAGAAATATTCAGATTCAGTGAAAAGTAACAGTACAACAATTTAAAAATACTCTGTTACAAGAAATTGTCCCACACTCAAAATCCATAGTTAAGTAAAAGTATGTAAGTATTATCAGCAAATTGTACTTATCAAGTATCAAAACTACGTTGCTGGTCAATGTGGAGATAGTTTCAACAACATTATATACATTTAGGTAGATTAGTCTGGTGTTTCCCAGCCTGGGGGTTGTGCCCCCTCCAAAGGGTCACAAGATAAATCTGAGGGCTCATGAGATGAATAATGAGATGGGAAAGAATAAAAAATGTACTCAATAATTTGTATTCATAATGATTTGGATTTCTCTCAATGATTTTATCTTTATAACTATAAATATTGGATAATTGTACCTCTCTCGGCCTTGAACTTTTATCTATACAGGCACAAGAGGCCCAAACTAAAGCAACACTGCTTTTTTCAAGGAGTCAAAAGTGTTGGGAACCTTTGGTTTAATCTTTATCATCGTGTTTTATTTTATAAGCATGTCTTATGTTTTTTTTTTGTTGTAAAATCATAATGTGAAAAGTAACAGTAACTATAGCTGTCAGATGGAAAATACAGTAGAGTAAAAAGTACAAAATTTTCATATGAAATGTAGTGGAGCAGAATGTAGTGTAACATGGAAATACTCGAGTGAAGTATACTTCAAAATTGTACTTATGTACAGTTACTTTCCATCATGTGAGTAGACTTAATCTACTTTCTTAAAACTTCACTTTATAATGGTTGAAGCTACTTTTATTAATGAGTAATTATCATTGATCAAACATATAAACCAAATTGCTGTCCCTCCCTGTTCACCTTAACCACAAGGTGAAATCTGCAGTGTCAAAATGGCTTCCTGGTCAGATGGTTCGAGTATTAAGCCTTCTGTACTGTTGGCCTAGAGGATGTGTGCAGCTGCTGGGATGAGAAAATATTCTGTCGGAGCAAATCAGGACAGCTGATGGCTTCTTTTTTTTTGCAAGCCTGCAAGTTCTTCACCAGTGATGTCAGATCTGCTCATTGATTCAACCATATTTCATATCACAGAAGTCATATGTCATTTACTTCTTAATATCCATTGTGTCTATCTTGCTCAAATGTGACGCTACGGTGATCTCCTCTAGTATCACAGTAACATATAATAATAATAATAATTATTATTATTATTATAATCTTATAGGACGTTTTACCAGACTCACCCCTGATCTGTCCTGCAGCCTGGATCCTCCTCAGCGTGCTCTCCACCTCTGTCTCATTCATACCCATATTTGTAACCAGGCCAACGGGAAGACCCTTATTCCTCAGAGCAGCAGCCACTCTCCCCGCGGTATCTATCCAGATATCCTCATTGGATGAAACCACTACAATGTTGGCCCACCTGAAGTGTTTCAACACGGTGAACAAAACCTCGGTGGGAAACGGTACTGTCCTGGCAAACGTCGGATATCCCATGATGCGGTCCAGCTCAAAGTTAACACAGCCGTAAGAGAAGACTGCCTTATCCCAGTTTTTAGCCAGGAGTGAAGCTGCAGTACAGTATCCGGGGTTGGTGGGGCCCACGAACGCATCTGCCATCTTCTCGTAGTAAATAAACGCAGTGAGAGCTTTGGAGGTTTCGCAAGGCTCCTGCAGGATGATGAAGTCCATTTTCAGGCCCAGATCCAGATTGAGGTCTCCGTTTATCCTGTTTACAGCGAGCCTGGCGGCCGCAGCGGGCAGGGCCCTGTAATAAACAGGGTCGCAGTTCCAAGGCCCCAGGACCCCCACTTTGAATATCAAACAGCGGACACAACAGGGGAACGTCAACACTCCGAGGAGCACCCATAACAGAAAGTTATAAAAGGGCAGTGTCGTCAAAGTTGGTCTGCTCTTAATGATGGGCATACATGGATGGTTGGACTCCCATAGCGCCCCTCTGAAATTTGGAGGAATATTTTGCATTGTCCTTCCAGTGTATCCAAGGTAGTGAATCTTTATGTTCACTATTGAATTATCAATTAGACCAGTGACACCTGTAAAACATAAAAAAGTTTTGGAATATATACTTTTGAAAGAGCAAAAAATGGCTGAATGAATAAATGAAACCATTTACCGTTTTTTCAATGCCATCAGGACAGCTTCAAGGTCCGATGAGACAGTCTTACAGGTGTCCTCTCGGTTCTGCCTTTCTGTCTCCACATACACACCTCACCTCACCATCCCCCAATTTTTAAATTTTTTTTTTTTTACCTATTCAACCCCGAGGATGCACGGAGTCGCAGCGGTGAAGACACTGCCAAGTCATTGTGTTTGGATTATGGGCTGAAAGTGACAGGTAGAGCTCGGGCGCTGCGTCTGTCGCGTTTGGAGACAACTTCAGCACCCTGGAGAGCTACTTACGTCCCGCAGCCAGCGCCTCTAAAGGCTCCCGTGCGTTTCCACAAACACTTCTGTACACAGGCAGCATATCTGGGTGAAAAAACACCTCTGGCCCCCGGGTTGCTTACACTCATGTGTATCTTTGATTTAAAAAAAGAAACAAAAAAGTCACATATTCCAAAGGGAGTAAGAATGAAAATCCTGTCCAATGATGAGAAGTCTCCACCAAAAAAGAGACTTAATTCAATGAATGAAAATGGAAAAGTCTCTGATGTATTATCAATATGGGAGGCCAGTGTCAGCTACAGGCCCATTCAATCAAATCCCTCCAAAGTGACCTGGAGCCAAAACGTAGGTGTTACTCACTAATCCATTTTCAGTGAGGCACAATATAAGAGGATTGACAACAGGCCTTAGTGCACTCTAAAAGCTTTGTTATCATGTAAGATGCAGAGGCAACAAGGCCTTTTCCCACCATTCAACACAAATCATTTTTTTCTTTTTTGAGTTTTAGACATGTTGATATGGTAGATGGTTAATTCAATTTAATATCATAAAATATGTTAAATATATATATGTATATATATATGACATGATATATGACATATGACACACACACACACACACACACACACACATATATATATATGGAACTGGTCTCACAGACTATAGACCACCACATGTGCACAGATGTTAAGGATACAAACATTTTCTGATCATCTTTCTCACCTCAGCTGTACTGCATGAAGACACTTGAACCATGCTTTAATTGGGCTAATATGCCAGCAGTACAACAGGTCCCACAGATTAAATGAATTTGAACCCTGGTGGAGAGGGAGTAATTAAAGATAACGAAGGGCTCTCCCTGTGGGTCCCCTGAGTTTGACTTCATTTTGCTTGCGTCAGTCTTTTCAGCTCTTTTTTGAAAAGGCTCCAACAGTGAGCAGCCTGGCAAATGAATCCAGGAACAGCTGGTTGCCACAACACCAACCATGGAAGGCAGTTTTAAAGGCAATACACTGGCTGGATGTAAAACTGAAAAGAAACTGTTAGATTATGCAGTGGTTGCTTGGTGATTAAACCGTACCTCAAATCATTATAAAGCAAACTGCCAGAAAAAAAGAAATGAAAATGTGTCATTTATTATAGGGAAACACTGATTTAGGCTATGAAGCTTTTCATGTAATTTAAAAGATCATCCACATATAGTATCATCTTTATGCTGCCTCAGATTAATTCTGATCATCCCATACAGAATATCAGTGAGTTTATGTGCCTCCACTACATTCCCAATGTCATGGTTTGATGCCTTTATATCCTGCAAAAAGCTATAAATTTAAACTTGTACCAGTTAGGCAACATGCTAAAGCTAGTAAAATGTGTGTGTGTAAATTGTGTGTGTGTATGTGTGTGAGACAGAGAGAGAGAAAGAGCAAGAGAGTAAGAGCCCCATCCACTCCTTCTTCTGTTTGTCTGTCTGTCTCTTTTTTTAAGTGTGTGTCCCGTGTGTGTGTGTGTGTGTGTGTGTGTGTGTGTGTGTGTGTGTGTGTGTGTCTGTGTGCATGCGCGTATGTGCGTTCGGATGACAAACAGTCCCTTTAAACTCAAATCTGACAAAAACTTTGCAAAACACTATGAAACATTTAAAGAAACAGTATATAATCTGTACAGTTCATAGTTACATATCACTATGCATACATGCACATGGAACTGCAGTGATTACACCTTTGTTGACCCATATCCCACATAAGCTGATGAGCCTCTTAAATGTAACACCTTGACACCGCTGTCCTGCAATCCAGGAATAGAGGACAGAAATGACGACTCAGCGTAATGTCCGCCCAATGAGTGAACACAATGAATCGGATGCTGCTCCTGAGACAAGCTCTGTGTAGTGTTTTTCACACATTAGTTTCTACGAGCAACATGAAATGATAATTCATGAAAAAATATTTCAAAAAGTAGATGAAAAAGCTAGATAAATAAAACCAATCAACCAATGATGTATCCAACTAGTAAAGACACATCTCTCTCATTATACAGTGTGCTGCAATGAGGAAAATGCTGTGTGGATAAAACAAAAAAAAAGGAAATCAATGATTAAACATGTCATTGGACTGATGAAATAGGATAAATGAGGAGATGGAAAAATACACCAGTTAAAGGTGAATGGAGACACAAGGGAATAAAATCACTTAACGGTAATATTTTAAAGTCCCCTATATTTTACATATAAATATTAAGGTGAAGCGTGCATGCAAGTCAATTTCATAGGCCAATGGAAATGCCCGAAATAATTGTTATTTATGCTATAATAATAACTGAGAAGGTTTAACCAGTTATCATGAAGTGGGCAATATGGGATCCTTTAAATTCACAATGTAAGATAAAATAGATTTTATTCAACAAGTTAAAGGACCATTGAATTTTAATTAGGGAGAGTATGCTTACTGGTATATCAAAGCAATATTTGAGGAAGTCTGTGAGTCAAAATTCAGTTGAGTCAGCCACTTAATGACATTAGTCACTACATAATAGTCTTACAGAAACACATTTATTGTTCTTGCACAATTATGGCATAGGTCATGAATGAATGCATGAATTAATGTTACCAGCATCTTTAATTTTCTTTTTTATCTCAATTAGAGGTTATTAAGGTTAAGATGATATGGTTGAGCCTCAACAGTGAATTTATTAGAGGATGTCTTCAGCTCTGGCGCCATCTTGTGGAAAAGCCCTGCAGTGGCGCATTGTCTATTATGCTTGCAACTGGATTAAAGTCAAAGTATTAAAACTACACCCAGTATGAATATTTAATGACAGGAAATTTCTTTGGAAATACTGAAAAACTGTATTCTTACAATGAAAACTTTGTTGGCTACTACTACTTACCCTTCTCAAACACACACACACACACACAGACACACACACACACACACACACACACACACACACACACACACACACACACACACACACACACACACACGGATACCCTTTATAGGCCCTTTTGTCCATGATTATCTATAATTTTAATAGAGCTTTTTTCAACACATGATGAGTTTGACTGTGAAAATAATTTTAAAAAAAAGAATGAAGTTATGCAAAAGTCTGAATGAAGGTTGTATTTAATAGGCTAATGTGAATAATACCTGACTACTTTAGTCATATTTGAGCTATAAGATATACATCATCATGCACCATGTTTGTCTTTCGCAGGTTCAGATGTTTTTTGTTCCTTTTACAGACTGATAGTGTACTCTGCATTCTGTCTGCCGGAGCTCCTATCTTATCTTAACAGCCTTGAAGAATCCCAGACATTACAAGAACAACAAGGACTGTGTGTGTGTGTGTGTGTGTATGCGTGAGACAGAGAGAGAGAGAAAGAGAGTGTACCAGGTCTTCCTCATATTTACACAGTCACATGTGGGGACTTTCCTCCCTTTTTGGGGACAAAAAGCAAGTCCCATTAACTTAAATCTGATTTTAGGGTGAAGTTAGGTTAAGGTTAGGTTAAGGTTAGTGTTTGGATAAGTCTCCAGGAAATGAATGTAATGTCCTCTGAAGTGATGGAAACATGAGTTTGTGTGTATGTGTGTATGTGTGTGTGTGTGTGTGTGTGTGTGTGTGTGTGTTTGACCACAAGTAGCCACATGTAGCAACCACGCATGTATGACATTTCTAAATAAGTTCCCCTCTCCATCACAACCTACTGTATGATGTATTTCTTTCTGTCTTATTTTTTTGAGATAACACAATATTATTCAACATCGTGCATGTACCCCTGAGAGTGCAATTGTGTGCATTATGTAGTACTGTATGGGCGTGTGCTGTGATGCTGTCATGTTCTCTTGAGGAAAACAATAGTTGAGGGTGCAGCTGAAGTGTGGAGGCCCCTCAGTATTGTGTGAGCAGCAACAGATGTTCGCCATCAGTTTTCACACTCGACCTCTCTGTTTCTGACCCGCCTTTCAGGGAACTTGTTGCAATATTTCATTTAACAGACACAGATTTGATATAGTCAGTGATATCATGTGCAGCAGTTATTTAAATTGTTACACTGCAAGATCTGTCTCTGCAAAAGTTGAAGCTGCATGGGGTGCTTTTGTAATTTTGACACACAGGAAAAGTCTGGGTTTCCGTTCACATTAGTTTTAATCAGCTTCATCAAAATGTGAACTACAGGCCAAGTGAAACAAACCGCCGCCTTGTTGCGCAACACCGTCTTTCAGGTTTGCTTCTCATGTGGGTCTGTTAGCGGCGACACCACTAGAGTGCGCAATGACAAGTAGTATCAATTCTGCCAGACAGCGTACCGAGCCCGGAAGTTACACATGTGACTCCTCCAAAATAACAGCGTAACATTTGTGATCGGAGCAAGTCGAGATTCAGAGGTCTCTTATTTATTACAGTTTTCTCGATCTCTTACACAATACAACTGGGCCTTTTAACTAAACACCCCAAACCATGACGCCATCTACCAAAAGACAGACCCATTTCCCAAAACTATAAACACTATTCCCCTGTTTACACTCATGTGCTCGTTTAGAAAGCACTGTCATTTAATATCATTAACTCAAGTCATCACAGCTGGAACCCAATTAACACACAATTCCCCCGGTGGAAACACTAAGAGTCAAAATTGTTCACACACCAATCAGAACCTCAGGATAGATAGATAACAGGGTCATAGGTCAGTTCACTTGTTTTGGAACAATGGATCCACAAAGACCTGAGGCAGAAAACATGTGATTTCTTTCTTCATGTACAAACTTACACAAACTTTTTTTTTCATTGGTTTATATTGATAAATATGTGGAAATTAATTTACTGTTTTCTACGTTCTTTATCAGTTGCATATTTTTACAGCACATTTATTTTTTCACCCAGTTTCAGTTTATTTTACTATAGTACATTAAGGAATTAAATATTTTGAAAATGTATACATGTGTTGTGTCTTTATATTGTGTTCATCATGTAAAGAGGTTGTTCTGGGGGAAAACCGTAAGTGCGATTATTCACTGCATCAGGTTTTTATGGTAGAGCTTTGAAGGCATCTCACTAGTGTGTAATGGCTGTTTTGTAGTCATTTTATGGCTTTTCTGTGATGTCTGAAGGCAATGGTTTTGATGTGGAAGGTGGAAGTTTGTGAAGATGAGTGTAGGCCTACAGTTGTGTTTAGAGCAGTGGTTCTCAAAATTGTTCACATCAAGGACCCCTAAACTGACAAATTTGACCACAAACCCCCATTTGATAAGATTTTGTCCCATGGTCCCCCATTTGATTTTTGCTTTTAGATATTATATTACAGAATGTGTATGAAACCCATGACCAAAATAGTAATTCATTCTGTCATTGTGTTATTTATTGATGGAATTATAGTGAAAATAAATTATTCCCCTTTTTGCTGGGGACCCCTGAAACCTCCTCAAGGACCCCTGGGGGTCCCCAGACCCCACTTTGAGAACCATTGCTTTAAAGTTTTGGGAAATTGAGCAAAATTTCCAGAAATGTATCTTAGCAACCGAAAAAAAACATTATTATTCACTCAGTTATTTCCACACTCTGACATGACACTATCACCATGGCAACAGTTGCCAACGTAATTAACACAGTAAACAGCTGAGCTAACTGACATGGACAAATCAACAACACTTAAAACATAAAAACAAGGAGTAAAACCATCTTGAAGTTGCATTTAAAGCATTTTTTATTTTGTAAAGGGCTGAAAAGGAAGTGCTGTCATATTGAACCCTGGCGGACTTGATGGTAGTAAAACGAGCCAAAGCAGGCAGGACTTTTATGGGATGGGAACAGACGAGTGTGTCCCAGTGTTTGCAGCTCCTGACAGACTCACGGAGGGATCCGCAGAGCTCATGCAGGGCAACGGGCAGACAAACCGCCTGGACCGAGGAGCGCTGCGGGGGTCTGGAAAATGGGAGCGGTGAAGTGAAACACGGCTGAAAAGCGGACTGTCTGGATGAAAGGCACCAAGGTAAGTTATAACGAACACAAGGAATTCAAGTAGGGCTTCTTATTTGACTCCTCACTGTGTATCAGATCAGTTGTGGCGTTTCGGACACCGAAACGCAGCAGAGCAGCGGACCTCTGTGGTCAGATCAGATTTCACATTGTGGCCTCTGTGTTTAAGAAACCGCCCCTGGACTGTCCCGGCTGAACTGACCAGGCTGTGGCGCGTCGTTACCGCAAATTATTCAGAGACGGGATAAACTTTATCAAGTGTGAAAACTCCCGAGAATGATGCGAGCTGAGGTGACATGCGGATCTGTGATTGACAGCTGGAAGGGGCGGGAGGGTGACACTGAAGGGATCGTTAACGGGATCATAATGCGATAACTGTGTTGGATAATTTATCTGAAAAGGCTGCAGTAGAAGTCTCTGCCACGTACGGCTGCAAGAAATTTGATCTGCGGAGGTGCCCATGCTCTGAGTGTGTACCCGCCTCTTAGTTTAACTCCCCAGCATGGCAGCAAGAGACCCTGTCTGCTTTAATACTGAGAGAGCAGCAGTGACACGTTTGTCACAGTTGTTCAGACTTTTATGATTAAGGAGTGAAAAATAAAAACAGCTGGAAACAGATTGTAAAAGTGACATAATAAGCCATAAAGAAGAGCTCAATAAGGATTCTCTGGTTAGGAGAGCTGCTGGTGTTAAAATAGAAACAGTGGTGGAGGAAGTTATTGTAAAATGCTTTTATTTGTTATATAGCCTAAGTCCTGCATTATAACAACCCTGTCTGTATTATATTATTATAGTCTATTTTATATTTTTGGATCGTTACTACTGATGGAAGCTAATGTTAGTACTTTATATACTGTTGGGTAGTCTGATTTATAACATTACATCATGTTTTATAAACTGATCACATTTTCTATGTAAAACTTGAATCTAGAGCGATTGATCTAGAGATTGATTGGCAACTATTTTCATAATCGAAAAAACTGGTTTCTGCCTCTTAAATGTGATTATTTAATGCTTTTCTTTGTCAAATAATGATGGTAACCTCAGTATGTTTGGGTTTTGGGTTGTTGGTCAGACAAAACAAGACATTTGAAGATGTCACCTTGGGCTGTGGGGAACTATAATGGATATTTGTCACTGTTTTCGGACATTTCGTTGGCGAAATGATTAAATGAGAAAATAATTGGTAGATTAATTGATAATGAGAATAATCGTTAGTTGCAGCCTTACTTGAATGTGCAAAGTAACTCAAGTAAGTAATTCAAGCTGTCAAATAAATATAGTAGAGTAAAAAAAAAGTTGTAAAGTAGAAACATAAAATAGCATGAAATTGAAAGACTCAAGGAAAGTGCAAAAACCTTCAATTTGTTCTTAAGTACAGTACTTGACTAAATGTACAAAGTCACATTACACCACTGAATAGAAACACAACGACGATGTTTTGGCTTCATTATAAAATTGTGAGCATTTTTCTGTTCCGAAGAATAAATAAATATACAATGATATATCATCTTTATAAGAAGCAGTATCAGTCCACTGTTGTTTATATTGGCTATTTGTCAGTATTTTAATTTTCAGAAGTCTGTTTATCCCAAAGGCAACAATCAACAAACTTAATGGAAAGGTCATGCAAGTTTTTGCCAAAGATCCGCCATCACTGTGTCTCATTTCAAAGTTAGTATTTGGCAGCCTCAACGACAGAATTAGTAATTATATCAGGCCATGCTGTCGACCACATCTCCAGTGAATCCTTCATCACTCTTTCTTCTCTTCTTCTGAAATGTGCTTTGATGTATTTGATCAGTCTCCTTGCTTGTAAATGTATTTATTTGCCATAAGTGTGGGTGTCCCATTGCTGCCTAATTGTTTTAAAACACTTAAGTGCCATCAATTTAATTTAAACTCCTGGCCTTCTCCTCAGTGTCATGCATTCATTTGGCTTAAAAGGATTAGTGTGGCATCCATCTTCTAATTACACAGTTTTCAGCCCTCAACTTGAAGATTAAATTGGGACAGAGTGGTCTCAATGACTCGACGAATACATCAGAGCATCGGAGGATACTGAACAAATTGAGGGCTAAATGAGGTCAGTCACAGATGCAAATGAATGTGTTCACTAAATAGATATTATGTCAGGTATGCTCACTCTGTCCTCTGCTTTAAAAGCGCATCAAGTTTCTCACCTTCATTGTCTGCACATGTTCATGCATCTGGTTAAAGAAAAGCCAGCTGGAAAAAAAATCTTATCTGATTTCATATAAGTTAATTGACTGTGGGCAATGAAATATCTGTGGTTCTTTTATATTGACTTTTGACACGTTAAGTGTTTACACTGACAACAACTGCATGGATTGGATTATCACAGTAATAGAGTTTGGATAAGTTTGCATGTAGTTGTAAGGTGATGAGTTATAATTTAGTAAAAGTCCTGCAATAAAAAGTAATTTCAGCTGTTTACATGAGCTGCAGGTGGGTAAATAAATAAATAAACAGCTAATAGCTGATGATCCCCAGAGGACAGCAGAGGTTGTTGTGCAGCTTTCCCAGAACAAAAAGGTGCGAAAAGACCTCTGAAAGTGAGAAGGTGTCGGGGCGTGATTTCACAGGCCTTTGCCAATTGTCCACTCAGGGGGTTCGCAGCTCTAACTGCCATTGCCATCGAGTAATTGCGGTAGTTAGAATGTTCCTGATTTGAAGGCAGCGTCGGCAGCAGTTTGCTGTTAGCTGAGATTTACTGGCAGGAGGTCGAGACGAACACCTGGAGCATAGAGTTCACGATCCTCGCTGAGGCAACAGATGGAGCGAAGGATGCAGGAAGGGAAGGTGAGACGGCTGAATGTGGCCGCAAAACCACACAGAGGCGATGAGCAGCTGAAGACCAGTGTGGTGGACGTAAAAAACATATGAGCACTTGGTTTTACTGGCAGTTTCCTATGTTTAGTCTGCATGTGGTGTCTTTGTGGCTCTGTAACAAGGCTGATCTCTCTGAGGCCTTTAGTTTGCTTGAGGTAAAACAAAACTAGAAATTGCAGAGAAGGCGGAGAGGGACATTATCATCATTTTTATGACAGTTAATGAGATAATACACCACAAAAAGCGAATTTAGCAGTTGCTATAGAAACTGAAATTGTAAAGCTAATTTCCAAAACACTATGAATGTAATTTGGTCATATCAGGCTGCCATAGAGGATTTCTTTTTTGTCAATGTTTGCCTGTGATGTTCGTTGTATTCCATGGCTGGACTTTTTAGCTTCTGAAGAGCTCAACCAGAAAAAAGTTAAATAGTTAAATTTTGTTCAGTGAGAGAAAGATTTGTGTGCTCCGGTAGTTTGATTTGACAGTCATAGAGCTCGCCCGTTCCTGTTTGGTCAAAACCTGCAGCTGCAGGGATTATCGCCTTCACGCACAGAAACATGCGATCATGCACACACACTCCATTAGTGTATGATGAAACCATCAGATACTATTTTTTATTTGTACATTATACAAATAAACAACAAATATATCCTCTGTATGTAGCAGCAGAACATAACCTTGTCCAATATAATTATGCATGAAGCTAATACAACAATGTATCCATAAAGTTTACTTTCATTATTACAGTTGTGTGTAGTGTGTTGAACACGCCACAAAATAATTCAGCCCATTAAACGAAATAAACTCTTGCACAAGCAGCCAGCAGTAGTTTGGAGTTCAGGGATCACAATAAAAGAAACACTGCACAGAGGTGATCGACTCTGTCCGAGTAGACTTTGAGCCATAGTAATCAGCCTGCATATATTGACCCACAAGTACTTCAACTATGTAACTTCATCCTGTTACATAAGCCAGGATAAAAAACGTTAACCCCTTTTAGATACACCTGAAAACAGCCATAACCAGAGTCAGTTTGACTTGACTGCATACTCTAAAGAGACTGTCAGAACATGAAATAAACCTCAGTCTGAAGAACAGAGTGCATTTTTATTTTACTCCTTTTTGCAATGACAAACCAATATGCGTTTCTTTGAAAGGCAGGACTTGCTCATTAAACAGACTTTCTTAGAAACATTTACTCTGTCGCCTCCCACCTCATTCCTTTATGCCTTTTGAGCATTTTCTGTAAATTTTGAATCCAGCTCCACACAGAAGTGCTCTGTTTGTTGTGCTGTCATTTAGGAGGAATGGCCTTTCACAATATTAGAAAAAAGACCACTTTGATCCTTTGCACCAAGTGACAGCCCAATTAATAATTGTAGTTTGGTGCCTCCTGCTAAAACCCTGTCACTTAGTTTGACAGATTAGAGATTGATTTAGCTTTAAATCCACATTTGAGGCTGTAATTTTAATTTCTCATGCGAGGGTAATGCTTGACAACTCTGGGTTTTATCTTTGACACATCCTGCTGTGTCATGGCTGGGCAACTTAATCATGACTGCTCATGTCCACCTGTTACACAACTCTTAACCTCTGTCCAATTTTCATAGTTACTTGAGTGTTTGTGTGTGCGTGTGTGTGCGTGTGAAGTTGCTTAAATTGAACTGGGAAAGTCCACTCAGCTCTCATTTACGCATGACGATGCACAGAGAGGCACTTAGCAACTACTGAAAATAAGGTATAATGGGTTTTCTATGTTTATTCTTGGACTTTGAAAAAAATATTTGAGATGTGGATCTAAGGTATTTCTATTTTGTCTTCGTTAATTCTCAGAGAACATTGTATTTTTTGAAATTATTGATGTGGTACATAATTTTATTTCTACATTGTACATCATAGTGTAATTATCCAGATGTGTTTTTAATGTGTAGCTTGTTTTTCTTTCACACTTAATTTCTAAGTTTCTCCTTCTGCTGTTATTTTAGTTGAAGTGCTGTTATAGTACTTGACCATAAGGTATTGTAATTTTCAAAATGAGAAGTTGTTTCTGTGGTTTTCTTTTTCTGAATATACTCGTGCTCAAGAAGTGGGCATGTCTCATTGTAACTGATGGAAATGCAAGATATTTCAAGGGCCTTGATTCACGAAACACTCAAATTTTCATTTTTACAACCATGCATACTCATTGTAGTGTGTAAACTAAGAAAGTGCAAATGAATTCTTTGATCAAAGAAATTAGGTCACACCCGTTGGGAAGCCAAGGAGGAAGGAAACTGGGGCTACTCAAGTTGCATGATTAAAAGCTGAAAGTCTTTTCACAAAGCTTAACTAAAACCTTGAAGAGGACATTTGAACAGGAACTGCTCCATTAATTTCTAAAATTACATACAAGGTGTGCTGGGAAGTGGTTTGGACAGTGTGTGTACTGATCTGATCTGTTGATTGAGGTTGTGCAGTTTACTCAGACGGTGATTGTATGTAGCTTGAAAGAAGATCTGAACATGATAAAGGATAGTTTCCGTTAGGATTAACTTTCCTAACCTCAGTGAGAGAGTGGCATGGTTAAAAAGTTTTCAAATGGAAATAATGAATGTGTTCTTTCTCCAGAACATAATGGCACTCCTCCTGTGGCTTGGCCTGTCGCTGCTGGCATGCGTCCACTCCACCGCCGTCAAGAACTGCCACCCTGGTTGCCTCTGTGAGGTGGAAAGCTTCGGCCTGTTTGACAGCTTCAGTCTGACCAGGGTGGAATGCCGAGGGTTGGGACCCAGCTCCACCATGCCAATCCCCATCCCGCTGGACACTACCCACCTAGGCCTGTCCTCCAACATCATGGGCCCACTCAGTGACACCATGTTAGCTGGTCCAGGCTACACCACCCTGGTTAGCTTGGACCTCAGCAGCAATCATATTACAAGGGTCAGTGTTCAGAGGAACTCACATATAGATCTAAAACTTTTAAATGAAAAAATAGCACATCTATTGTTATACAAATGAGAAGTTCAATTTGCTGCTACGGTGTCACATGGACACAGATTGTGGCTAGTGTCAGCCAGTGTTAGCTAACTTTGTTTGTTTTGTTTTTTTTCTTTTATTATACCAGTTATATAGTTATATATATTATACCATGGTAACAGCAAGTGCTACAGCAAACACTGCTTGAGCACCTTATTTTTCTGAAAGAGAAACCGGTGAATCTGTTTATAGTACAGCCAAACAAACACACATTGTTTAAATAAGTTAGTAAATGATTGGCCTTATTCCATCATGCCATGAGCAACCGCAGTTAGCGCTAACCTCTGTGAAAAATACATTGTGTGTCCTGTGGCTGCTGCACAATAAAAGTCACCTTGTGTTTTTATTAACGTAAAGCATCAGCAGGAGTGAAGCAGGATTTTCCGTTTGCTTCAGCAGAAACTTAATACCACTCTCATATAACGTTAGGTGAGTGAAAAGTGAGCAATGAGGCTGTTATCAATGAGATAAAATTACATTCTATTATATGCATGCCTTTCTGTGACTCCCTTTCTGTTTGAAGGCAATTTGGATCTAGCAAGGGAATGGCAGATCCTGCCACCTACAATCAAAAACAACCATATTTAGTATCAGAAATGAATGTAACCAACGAACATTACTGAGTATCCACTGGCATAACGAGTCTTCTCCACTGCTAAGTTTTAGCATATCACAGATATGTTAATTCTTACATTTTAATGGTTTTATTGTGAGTAGTTAATAAATTAGACAGTAAGCGTAAGCATGTGCTTTTGGTTAATTTAGACAAAGCTTTTCTTAACTAATATCCAAACACACACCTAGTGGCCCAGTGTTTATACATCTCAGAGTGCAGTATAAGTCATCACCTATACCAAGAGATAATAGTCAATTTTTCTTCTCTTACTCTGTCTGTCTGTTCCTTGTCTCCTCATTTTTAGGTTAGCCCCAATGCTTTCTCCAAGCTACGTTACTTGGAGACTCTCGATCTGAGCCACAACAATCTGGAGAGCCTCCCCCCGAGCTGCTTCACTGGCCTCCCTCTGGCTGAAGTTGACCTCAGCCACAACAACTTCCAGGAGTTTGACATGGATGTGTTTGCTGCTAAAGTTAATGGTGAACCTGTTAGTGTGGATCTGTCTCATAACAAGCTTGCGTCAGTCTACATGACTTTGCATGGGAAAGTATTACACATTCAAAGCCTAAATCTGACAGCAAACCGGATGGTGAGCATACCAAAGCTGGCAGGACTTCCACTGAGGTACCTCAATCTGGATGGTAACCCCATCACATGCATCCAGGAGGGAGCCTTTGCTCAGCTGAAAGATCTGGTTTACTTATCCATCAGTGGCCTCCATGAGCTCCAGGAAATCGAGGCACACAGCTTCAGGGGCCTTCAGAGCCTCCAAGTCCTGGATCTCTCCAACAACCCCAAGCTCAATACGCTAAACCCTGCGGTTTTCAGCGGACTTGACTCCCTGCAAGAGCTAAATTTGTCCGGCTCTGGGGTAGCATCCTTACCAAGTAACATGCTGACACACCTGCCCAGTATTAAGAGTATCACACTGGGACGGAGCATCCACTGCTGGAGGACCCAGAAACAGGGACAGTTTCACCGGCAGCTGGGGCAGGTCCAACACAACGAGGTACTGAACTGTAATGTGGAGGGCATTGTGTTGTGAACCTGTGCTGGAAGAAATGGACCACTCCTTAGTCTTGATGCCAGAGCTGTGCCTTCTCTGCTTTGATATGCAAAACACTTTTTTTGTGATAACATGAATCAATTACCTCTGTTCCAAGGTGAAACTTAGGAATATGTCTTAATGGTTTAATGTAGCCTTCATGAACTCTGATACAAGTATGATAAATGGTGTACCTTTTGAAAACATGATGGAAAATGTACAGTATCCTACAGTAAATAGCACAGAATAGTTCCTTTCACATATTAACATTTAGTCTAAACCGGTAAAGTATCTTTCATGAATCCATTAAGTTATGTTTGTTTGTTAAAGTGGGACCATATTAAGAATTATTTGCACTTATTCCAGTCGCAAAGATATTTTTAAAAAATGCACTTACACATGGCCAAAATGTCATCCAGTGTAATACAAAATCTTCTATGCATTGCTTAAAATATCCACACTGAATAATATTTTACGACTGTTGACCACTAAGATTTTTCATTTGACTTTGAATGTGATGCTTTATTTAAATGATTAAATTAATCGTTCGATGTTTTGGGAAATATCCATGTTTGCTGTCTAGCTGAGAGGGAGATGAGAAGATTGATAATGCGCTCATATTAGTCTGTTCAATATGAAGCTGGAGCCAGGAGACAGTTAGGTAAGCTTAGCTTAGCTTAGCTTAGTGTAAAACCAGCTAGCCTGGCTCTATCACAACTAACAAAATCAGTCTGCCACTACCTCACCTCTGAAGCTTATGAATTAACTAATGAACTAATTAACTGTTAATTTAGTCATATTTGTTTCATTCGAACAAAAACCAAAGAGTTGTGGTTGTACGGGAGGTTTCCTCCAGTTTCTGCCGATTAACATAGCATTGTACAACCACAACCTGTCTTTAAACTTTTGTTTTTGTAGGAATAAAAACAAATGAGTTAAAAAGTTATTATTAGTGAGCTTTAGCGGTGCTCATAGGTGGATTTTTTCATTGTCGGACACAGGCAGGCTAGTTTTGTCCCCCTGCTTACTGTTATTATGCTAAGCTAAGCTAACTGGCTGCTGGCTGTAGCTTCATATTTAGCCTACTGTATAGATGTGAGTGTGTCGATCTCATCTAACTCTAGTGCAGGAAAATGTATAATGGTATTTCCCAAAATAGTGATTTATTCCTTTAACATGAAGCATAAGCTGGAAACTTACAGTAAAGACTTGTTACACAGTGTAACTAAACCTTGTTGAGTGTAAAGATCTTTTCTTGTTACACTCACAAAATGACCATTTTATTACTTGAATTTGCCTCAACAAATGCCAGCTCAAATCTGAGAACATGTTTATTGTGTTCTTTTCATAATGACACTAAGTTTGGTGCACAGCCTACGCAAATTGGGTGCATGCAGCCCTTGACACGGCACTCTCTGACCTGTGTCAGCGAGCAGGCACATTACACAACAGGAGTCAACAAGCCGTGACCATGTTGACCAAGAGTTCTTTTTGACTTGCGGTTAAATTAGTCTCCAGTTGCATAAGACAGTCATTTCAAAACGCATTTGACCAATAAAGTAGGACCACACTTCTCATATTTTAGTCATATGAAGTCATATTTGCCAGTATCTGTTGATGTTTAAACACCCAGGCTGCACTGTGCGGTCTTGTTTAACCTTATCTTGGCATTCCTGTGGTATTTCTGTGGAACGAAGAAGACGATCACCCTCAAGACTGCATGTTAGGGTTTTTGAATGTCAACAATTTGGTGTTTCGGTTTTGAGATTTTAAAGGAAATCCACCTTATCAGTTGGCTAAGTGAAAGTCAGATGAGTCTTGGTGTAGAGGTTTATATTTGTATGTATGTAACTATACTGTATGTAACTTTATATAATTATATATATGTGTGTGTGTGTATATATATATATATATATATATATATATATATATATATGAATCCTATGTGTAATAAATTGACTTTTCTCACACTTGTAGTTGTAATGACTGCAATTACTCATGTTCTATAATAATAGCAACAATTTGTTGGGTGTGTCAATGAAGGGAGACTAAACAGTGAAAACAAAACCACATCCAAGGAAGGACTGTGTCAGTGCAGACACTGTATTTAACATTTTGATAGAAATCCTGTTTCTCAGAGCACTCTGTCATTTATTCCTATGCACAGGACTGACTCATAGCAGGGTGTGTCTCTGCAGGACAAGAGTGAAGCGTAGATCTTAGTGGTTTACCCTCACAGCAGTGTCTTCACTTTTACCACTCAGTAAAATGTTTCACATAAAGCTCTTTTGCTTTATTTACTTGAAAGTGCCTGCATACACAGACACATACACACACTTGTGGTCTTGAATGGCCCTTAAAAATGCACTGAAGTGGGCAGACACGCCAGGGTTTGGCAGGTTACCACGCTACACTGGCCTGGTAACCTGCCAATGAGGTGACTGCGAAAGGAGACAAGTAGAGAAAGGAGAAAGAGGGATTGAGTAAGAGAAAGAGAGCTGGGTTTCAGTCACGGCAGCTTACAGATCTCTTGTGTGTGTCTGGGAATGAGTGTTTGTCCTGTGAGACAGAGAAAGACCTCCTTTCTATGACACATCTTCTTTTAACCTCAAAGACACCCAATGCCAAAAAAGGCTGGTATTTTCACAGATTGCATCAGAGTTTTACATGTTAAATCCTGAAAACTGAGAATATAGAGGACTAGTCATAATTGAGATTTCATTGGAACTTAATTCAGCTAAATGCTTTGGAAGGTCTTGAAACAAGCTAAAATTCCTTCAGTTTCCTCGCGTTTGAGTCTATGCTTGGGTATTTGTGAATGTGACTATTCTCTTCAAGTGGGTGGGAGGCTGCCTGAGAGCCCTCAGTGGATGACCCCATTGCAGAAAACACTTCCAGATGTTTGTACTTTGCTTTTTTTTTGTCCATCTCCTGAAGCGCTGGCATGTTGAGACCTAAGGAACCAACCATCCATCAGTAACTGTCCCGGCTGCTTCCAGTAGCACGGGGATAAACGCTCACTGTGAAATCGCAAAGTCATTTGTGGAATGCAACAGCACAACAAATCAGGTTTCAAACCAAAAGTGAGAGTTTTTTTTTTCACTTTGGTCCACCTTTTTTGGCTCTTTATATATGAACATAAAATCCCCATTGATCCTGTCGTGTCCTTTACTCCTCTAAACAATATGTGAAAAGCTGAAAATCAGAACTTAATCAGAAAGCTACACTAAATTAAGATCAGGTCACATGTCTATTTACGTATCAGTTTCTCCTCACAATGTGCCTCTGTGTAGCCTGGGACATGCACAGATGTGCCGAAAAGCATCACAAATATGTTGACGTGCAACATGTATGATAAATCATAGACCAGCCGGCTGACGAAAATGATGTCCCACACATGTGTACACTGCTCTGTCCAGAGAAAGCACACGATGAAATACAATTTGCATGGTCACGTTCTTTGATCTTTTACAGCAAGTGAAAATGACAAGGTTTCTCACAGAGCTGGAACAGGTATGCTGACATTTCTGTTTGACACAGACAAAACTAAAACCTAGATTAAGTGACAAAGGAATGAAATAACATTTAATTGGAACAGGCTTGTGCAACTGTTCAACCTACCATGATGGTAACTTTCCCATGAAAGTAAAGCAACAGATACACAAATACTTCCACACACCACTGCCGATGAATACACTTCATATTTTATCTTATCATAACATCTTGATTTTGTGGACTGAAGTAATGTCATCACAAAAATAGAGTGCCTTCTCTAAATAACCATTGGTCAAAGGAGGAGGGACGGTAATCAGGAGAACAGAGGACCTTTTTTCAGGTTGCTCCCTGTAGACAAAGTTGAAACTGGGTCAACAGAGACTTTGGGTGAGTGAGTTTTGTTTTCAGTCAGATAGCTGATGTCTGATAAAACAGAGTTTGCAGGTATATCTTGTGTGCAAATGTTTGTTGTGACCACCTCCAAACACCAACCAAACAGACAGCAGGTCACATTCATACAAGTTTGAAGAAGATTTGACAAGATTTATTTCTTGCTGCATAATTAATGCTTATTTTTGAAAACAACTTAATTCAGGCATGCTGTTTACATCATGGTGGCGTGGGACAGGAGTGAAAAAAATCAAAAGGTAATCATTTGGTTCTCTGCAGTGGTCCGGCTCTGAGATGTAATTACTTCAAAGCAGAGCGAAGCTTTGAACTGTGTGTAATTAATTCAGGCAAGCAGAGCCAGGGTGTCTTTATTAAGTGCTCCATTCTTGCTTGAACAAACTATCAAACAAATGTAATTTGACCTACCCGGATAGATCCTCTGGAGGATCAAGCTATCCAAGCAGCTAATTCACTTTGCTTCAACAATGAGCCCATACTGCTCTGAACACTGCAAGGTTTTACTTTTCAGTCCCACAGGAGGCCTTCAAATCCAAGAATGTTTTTTTTGGAAGAAATTTTATTAAGTTTTTGTTTAGATTGCAAAAGTTAATATCTGTTTATTAACCAGAGTTTTCAGAAAAGTTAAAGCAGATTTGAAACTTTTATTTGACAACAGTGATATTGACATATTGATGCTCTGAATGCCCTCTGGCTTGATCGTGCTGCTGTGACAATAGATGCCAAGGCACTGTGTCAGCGTACTGCAGCTCAGCACAGAGGTTTTGTTTTTCAGACAAACAAAAGATCAGCTCAACTTGTCACAGGACACAAAGATTTGCTTGTTTTTTCTAGGAGCCAGTAAAGCTGTTGAAGTTTGTATGACATTATTGTTCCATCTGTAAATGTCTGCTGAAGATTGGACATTTATATTTGACTTGTAAATGTAATATATCAGTTGAGGTGTTTCTTGAGTATGATCCTCAACATCTGCAGGGGTTCAAGCACATGATTGAATTTAACATCCATATTTAAAACATGATGAGGTCACAAGATGATTGAAAAGACCAAGAGAGATGGAAAAAAATAATTTCTGCAAAACATAATTGTATTTATTTTTTCAGAACATACCCATTACCTTTTCCTAATTAATTAGAGAATGATAAAAGAAAGAATAAACATATCTTTAGATGAACCCATACATTCTAAAAACTGTAGCATTACTCAGCATGTGAAGGAGCAGACAGTGGTCAGTAGTGCTGCACTCTGGCAGTATGGTTGAGCTGATTCTTGCGTTTTGCTAAAAGAGGTCCTAACACTTGAGTAAGGACAGTCTCTGTCAGCTGTTCACAAGTCTGCGTTCGACATCTGTTCCCTCGCTGGAAATGGAGCTCTTGTTTTGTAAAGTAGAGCAAGAACAATTGTCTGTGGGCGTGTTAATGTAACAAAACTACCCCATCTTGTTAAAATGACACCTCCACCTAAATCCCAAATCAAACTGATGATTTGCCCACATTTCTTATTTATCTTTTGCTCTTATGGCACCATATAAAATTCTAACTACACCTTGTTCCTTATAGGGGGGTCTGGAAACAGTTTAAGGTTATCTATTACTGTATCTACAACGTGTCATATCAAGTACGTGAGTAAAACAAGCATGACTTCGCTTGTCAAGAAACAAATGCTGGATTGTATTACCATCACAGACATCTGGCTTATTTCCATTTTGGCTTACACAGTGTTTTCTTACACAGAGAATAACCATGAAAAAGAAGAATAATAGTCATATAAAATACTTGTAGAAAATGAAAACAAACAATGGGATATTTAAATTATTGCTGGTTGGTATGTATTTTATCATCTTCATTGATAGAATAGAAATCTTTTTAAACTGATGTACTCTTCAGTGATTTGGAATTGGCCAGTAGGTTACTGTTGTTTTTACACCAGAAGGCTGCTTGATCTTTTTGGATGTGTGACTTGATAAATATGGAAATATTCACTGATCATTGGAATGGACTGTTTATTAGCCCATTGTTTTTCCAAACTGTTGTATATTCATTTCAGGGAAAATGTTAAAATCACTTAAAATCAATTATTCATACCTAAAAAATATAAAGAATCCAGTATTCTCAATGGAGCCCATGTCTGCACAAAGCACCAATATTTGCTTTAAAGGGGAACTCCATTGATTTTACACATCAAAGTGTGTTTACAGGTGTTGGAGAGCACACCTGTTCATACAACTAAAGTATGTATGAAGCCTTTTTGTGGCTCCAGAGTGAGCTGATGAAATCTGATAAAGTGCCTCAAGTGATGTGAGTTGAGTCAGTGTCAGCTGGGGCTAAACACTACAAGTCTGAAAAAGAAACAAGTCTTGGTGGATGGATTTAAAGGTACCAGACCTCTGTATCATCTCTGCTTGAGGCTAGCAGCTCCAGGCTACTTTAGCCGCTACAAGCATATCACACCCAAATCTGTACAGTCAAGTGAATCAAGTCGAGTTGCATTGTGGGTAATGTAGGCATCTGGTTTTGACCGTGTGAAAGAATGTGTGGAATTCTGTCTTCCTTTTTTAAAACCGTCCATTGTGAGTCTAACAATGCTATAGGAGTGCAATGCTAAATCGCTGGAGTGCTCTTTTAATCTTGTGCAATTAATAATTTTATTTGTTCAATTTGCTAATGGTAATTGGTAATGGAAATGGTAATATTGGGATCAAACACCAGAAGTTTGAGTTGACCTGTTCTTTTAGTTAACATTATCAAATCCAAAAGATCAGCTGTCGCACCGAAGAGATAAAGTCTTTTACTGAATTTATGTCCCTTTTACGACACTGCATCTGCCCCTGGGTGGTATCTGGTTCAATTTATCTAGGCTACTTAAGGCAAAGCCCAGCCTCCTCCACAGAGTTCTTCCACATTCCAGTATCTGAGAAGACGAAGCACAGAGACTGCACCTTTTTAGTGAAGCACTGTTTTATAACCTCTATGACCTCTGACTTTTTTTCAATTATATTCAAGGAAAGGGAAGAATAACAACAGCAAAGGGTATGAGCTGAAGAGAATTTAGAAACACTTTTAACTGTGAACAACACACAAACATCATCAGTACTATAAAAATTAAATTGAACAGGAGTTCTGCCGGCCCTGGGGACTACCCGGCACTCTGAAAGTGAGCTAATAATAAAACATTCATGAGTTTTTCAAAATGTAGATAAAAGTTGACTTCCGTAAAAGAGGAAAAATCAAGATCCTGACATTTCATAAGTCCCCAAACCATGTTGCCTGTTCACACTCACAAGAAGCAGCTCAGTGAAGGAGCAGCAGTCTTGCATCATCCTTCTCATATTGGTGGTCTGAGGAGGGAGTTTCCCAGAGGAAAAGGGATATATCCTGATTCTGCTGCCCTCTCTGTCATTCTCCTCCACCTGGTTTCCATCAAGAGTCGCCGGGTTAGACTGTGTAAAGATTTCCTCAAGGGACGCCACTTTGTTTTTTTTTCTTTCATTGCCATTTTTCCTGGACCTCCTTAAACTGTCTCTATCCTTGCTCCACATTTTTACCAACCCCAATGCCTGCAGTTGCTACCTGAAAGCAGTGTGCAAAGTGCTCGAAACAAAAGTACATAAATAAGTCATGTAGACTGTAGCTTTATAAAATTGTTGTTAAAATCAATCTTAAATAAATGCCAAAGGGAAAATAATGCACAGGAAGGATTATAGTGAATTATCTAGCCTCCGGGAGCTCTTTCCAGTCTTGGAGCACTGGTGGTTGAAGCACACTCTCACCTTTGGTCTTGTGTCTTCTTGACTGTTGGACAATAAGAAGAAATTCTTGATTGCTAAACATTGACCTAGCTAAACATAATCAGTAAACCCAGCATCACTTCACATAGAGATGCATTAAAATTCAGGGTTTATGATCTTTTCATCTGGCACCAGTTCAAATCCTCAGTGCTGCATTCTGAATGAGCTGAAAGAGTTGGTTATGGTAATGACTTTTGACTGGGGCAGGAATAAGGAGAGGTGCACAGCTGTAACTGGAATGAGATGAAAAAAGACACTCACATGACCTCTAAAATCCACAAGGGCCAAAAATGACTTAATTTTTTATGTTTCTCAGTTGCACAACTCTACAAAACTTAAAAGTCAACGTCAGCAAGATGATCCCAAGAGTTGCTCAGGTCCTGTGCAAGCTGCCGTGGAGCAAGAGCATGGCAGTGGTAAATATTTAGAACAAGAGACTGTCTTGTTCACTTTTCCCCCCCAAGAAGTGCAAACACATCCAAGTATAGAGGACAAAAAACTCCATACAATGAAATAAACATTTATTTGAGAAAGCTTGAAATGTTACACCCGCTGTGTTTCACTGTGTGAGTTTCTTTGCAAGACTGGATTTGATCCACTCTCCCAAGCCACAAACATCTGTATCTCTGAACATTATCCTCAACATCAAGGTTAAGTTACTCAAATAGCAAGGATTTTAGACACTTTTCAGCACAGACGTGGAGTCAGCTGTAACAGCACCAGTGGTTGCTGAGCCTCTCTCAGGCTGTGATGTTTGCCTAATGCAATGAGCTCTCCTGCCTTAATGTTTTCTCTGTCACGTCTCACTCCTCCTTTTGAATAGCCCACTGCAAAATTACAATTTCTATTTAAATCACATGAAGCGTTAAGTGCCAAGATAAAAGTGTTATATCATTCCTGACACAAATGATACAATAATCTCAATTTAATGGATAAGAACTATATTATTTTCAGATAAAGTATTTGTGTTTCTGTAAACTAGAGCTTAGACTCACAACGCAAACATCAGTGATGAACACACAGGATTTGTGAACCGGTGACGCAGCCCGCACCACGCATTACCTCGGAAATGAACAAATGAGGTGACTGCTTCACTGCACTGTAATTACATCCACATGATTGGGCCTGTGGATTATGCTGCTTGGCTCAAGCTGTTTCCTAAACTCAAACTAGAGATACTTTACTGACCTTTCAAAACTGGACTGCTCACATGACACAAAATCAAAACTTTCATAAAACATCTCACAAATTCTTACATTTTCCCCTCAAGATTGGCTTCAAGTTATTATAGCAGGCTGCAGGATGAAGATACTGTGTGTAATGGCCCTTTATTAATAAGATTAGTGCTTAGTCTGTTTGATGCATGGTATGTTCAGATCTAATATGGCCCGGGCCAAAGATTTTCCCCAACATTTGTTGTGCTAATGAAGCATACACTCCCCCCACCCCCACCCCTCAAACCTGAGAATGAAGCGACACACTTCATGGTGCAGAGTCTGAGAGCAGCAGGATATTGAAATATGGTGTTGCATAATTACCATGTGTGCTAAATATAACTTCCCCAACTTGTCACAGAGTGACAATTTGGATGCACGTAGTCAAATCAGAAATATTTTCCACTGAACATAAATATACTCAAACTGTTGATAGGAGCGCTCTCTAGTGGAAAAGATTGAGAACTGCATGGCAGAGTTTCCTGTGTAGTAGTTTGAAAATGGAAAAAAACTTTCTGAGAAATTTGTCATTTTTTTCTAATATATATAATTATAATAATTACAGATAATTACAATAATATATAATTATCCATTTTGTGTCCTATACATTCAGTTTCTTGCTAAGGTCAGGTATGTGGAACATTTATTGAATTATTTTTGCAAAACTATAAACAAAACTCTTGCAAGATGCATGTAGTAAAGGAGTTTGTTGAACATTGATGCAATAAATAAATAATCATACGTCCAATTCTCAACACTGCTCAATGCTATATGCTGCTATATAATATCATGTATTTTTCATACCATTCTGAGCCAATAGCCCTCTGCACAGTTACATCATCTGATAGTTTGCACAAGAGCTTCAGGAAAAATTGCTTGGAAGAGGATTATGAATCAAACTATTGTCAAAATCACTCCAGTTCATTACACAACATGCAGTTAACATTTCATCAGTGGCTCTCAGGTTTTGGGCTTATCTGACGTCCCACACAAATGAGAAATCAAATACACAAAAGATTTTATAATGAAGACAGACATCTTTATTGTCCTGCTCACAAACCACAGCGAAAACCTTAATTTCTCTGAATATTATTTAATAAATCATCGACCAAATGTTTTCATTTAAATACTGACAAGAAACATGTATCAGTGCTAAAATGACATCAGCAGAATGAAAAGCAGTATGTTAAAATAATCTTGTGGACTTCTAAGACACTGTCCATCCTGTTCTTTAAATATAGATGTCATGTTAACTGTTAAACCTCATATTTTGCTAATCAATAAACTAAACTAAAATATACTAAAAATAAAATACTAAAATATCACTAAATTGGTGACATCACTTTACATTTGGTCAATTAAAACTGATCATTATCCCATCTCTCACTCTCTCTCTCTCTCTCTCTCTGCTCTTATTGTAATTCACAAAACTTGTCTCTGTTGAAATAAGTAATATTAAGTATAAATACTGAGCTCAAAGACCAGCCAAGCCAACTGTTACTGACAAGAAACTTTAATGATAAGGATTCTGCTGTGCGCAGTGTCAAATAAATAGCAACGATCTAAACACACACATTAACGAGGAATTTTCCAGCATTCTGTGTCTGACAAATTATATGACCTACATGTGTCCAGCACAGGTAAAAATAAACATTTTTCTTGATCTGCCAACAACCTGATTAACTGTAACAGATCATCTTTGATTGGCTGCATCTTCCTGAGTTTCAAGTTTCTAACATGTCTGTATGTTTGTGTATAATCTGTGTGTTATGAAGATGTGTTGTGTGCTATGCAGCCAGCTACATTTACATATGTGTATATATTTTAAGCCATGGCTGACAGTTGCAGACCGCCTCATCAGCAGTTGAGAAGGGAGTTCGTTCTCAGGATGCGCATGACCTTCCTTGAGGTGTAACTGTACTCGTACTGCAGGTGTTCATGGAAGAAATACAAGTATCCTGAAAGAGAACAGAGAGGATGACTGTTAGAAAATGTGGTATATCTGGAACAAATTGTCATTCTGTACACTTGAGCTGCACTGAGAATGTGATATTTGATGCTTCACAATACCGTAGTGATAAGCAGCAGCGTCGACTTCGTCATCCATTCCAGGAAAATCGTCTTCAATGGATCTTGGGTAGTCCTTATCCATGGTGCCTGTCGCTTCATCATAGCTGTGGGTGACAAATGACTCAGGTGCTCGCCAAGGATACTGTACTGTGCAGATTCAAAGATTTTTAAAATAACTGAGACATATCACATGTATCATCACATACCTCCAGTATTCCTCATCGGTGAAGAGTAGAGTTTTCCCTGTGTCTCTGATGTAGACAGCTGCATCGATTTTCCTTATGCTCTTGGGAAGTCCAAGCTTATGAATGTACTTCGGGTAACCATCAACAAGGTTATATCCATTCAAAGCCCACATTCGGATCCCTGTAAAAACCCAGGGCAGAATTTTGATTCATGTATACCGTATCAAGTATCTAAGAAATGATAAAATAATATTGTAATAACAATAATAACTCACCGCTAAATATGATGACCACATCCTTCTCTGGGTTCTCGTACGCAGCGTCCACCTTTTTGGGGAGGGATGGCCATGTGGTCTGGATCAGTGTCTCCTCTGGCTCTGGCATCTGAGGATGCAGACGCCAGTAGAATCTGCAGCAATGGCATGATTAATAAGTATGCAAATCTGAAAACTCTTAGAATAATCAACTCTTGCTCACTTTATATGTTATGATGAACAAGATCTAGAGTTTATGTGTTTACTGTACTGTCTTTGTATGTACCACCGCATCACTGTTGTATCATACTGACTCTTACTGCACCTGTCTTTGAAGACAATGGTTTCCCCTCTGAGCTCTGTGACAGCGTCGAAACTTAACATGGGGTCACATTTGTTCGGTGCGTCAGGCTTTGGCTTCACCTTCTTTGGATTCGGGTTTGGGCCTGTGATTGGACATCTGGCATTAGTGCACAGTTTACAATAATATTTCCATGAAAAAAAAACAAGACAAAGCTAATGTTTTAAAAAGCATAATTGTGATATGACTTGCAAATCATGCTTTTTCCCACCGTAGAGAGCTTGAATGCCTTCAATGTCGTCCTCAGACAGTGGGTAGCCTGTATCGTATGAGTAGATGGGGTACATCAGGGCGCCCACGTCTGAAGAATGAGACATTCCGAGGGCGTGGCCCAACTCATGGGCTGCCACTATGAACAGGTTGTAAGCTGCAGAGAAGAGATCAATCAAATCATTGTTCAGATAGGCCTCACTGATTCAGTGGTAGTCATTAGACTACAATATAGTGACTTATGTTGAACATTTGTGCATAACTCTTACCTGATGAATCTTTGGTCCAGTGTTCGTCCTCATCAAAGTGAGTGTCTCCTCCGAGTCCTTGGCCAGGTGGGTAAGCATGAGCCAACAGTCCATCTGGCCCATCAAAGGGATTGTAGTCTCCATGTTCTAGAGTGAAGGACAGACAAAATTAAAATATGTTAAACAAAACGTGCACTATTATAAGTCTATTCTTCAGACCATGTGATTACACTTTCAGCAAAAAAAACAACCCAAAAAACAAACAAAAAAAACCTACAAAAACCAACATCATGTATTTTTTTCTGTATCTATTCAGAGCATATAAACAGTATATCAGAATTAACATTATAGGTCAACTGTACCTTTTGTTCCAAAGCTGATCATAATGTCAGCGGTGCCCTCATGCAGCTTCTTAAAGATCAGAGGGGTGACATCAGCCCAAACGTTCAGCGCATTGCGGATGGCTCTGTCTACATCAGCCTTCTTCAGATCTGGTGTATAATTCAATATCCTGAAATATCAGGGGATAGAGGACAAGGAGTGTGAGTGAATAAATTATATAAATAGATGTTCATCTCCTTGCAGGAACATTATGGCCACCCCTGATTGCCTTTAACATTATAGTGATAATATATTTTCAAAGAGCACCTGAATGTGACGTTGTTATTTTGCCATTTAAGGTGTTGAGGGAAGTGGTTGTATTCGCCAATATCTGGGACACCACATCTGGCCTGCTTCATCAGGTCCAAAGTATTGTCATCCAGATTCCCCGTCACCTACAGAAGAGGAAACAATAAATAAATACATGACTTAAATAGATGTGTTGATAAAGTACTGTATAGTTTATCAAAAAGACTACTTTTTGAAGAGTTAGTCTTATAGTTAAGCCCTCTTACTCTGAGGTAGCAGTGCAGTTTTAACATAAAGTGTAATCTTATCTGTGATCTCTTATCTGTATCTGTAATCTTATAGACTCCCCCTACAGTCACAGATTTACACAATAGGAGGACCATCAAAACCAACAAAACCATCATTATTGATCACTGGGGAAGGATCAACCATCAAACTTTTATAAAATAAAATATCTTAAACACATATCATGAGCTTTTTGAAGTTCTTCATGAGATAAAAAGGCTGTCTTATTATTCACTTTTCTCTCAAGTGAATAAAACCAACAGTATTATATTTTCCGCATCTGGTCACCTTTAGTTTGAAGAATTTCTGCATTTCCTTGATCTTGGTCTGAAAGCTACTTGTTGAGCCCTGTCTACCTTGGAGACCAGCTGGAAGGCCATAGAACCGACGAAGGTATTTCTGTATCAAAAGAGAGATGAAAAGAAAGATGTACTGAATCACATAGTGGCATGAAAAATCATGAATGGATTGCTCCTTTCTTACACTGAGGGCAGTGTGAAGATATGTTTTTCTTTTAAATTGATAATTACAGTAGTAAAGCCACACAAAACCATTTGAATAAAAGATCTGAAATAAAGACCGCAGATCTTACCTCTGCTAAAAGCACGTTGTCTGTGTCCTCAGAGGGCAGAGGCAGAGCAAAGGAGTGAGCGACCAGCGCCAGCAGCAGCAAAGCTATCATTGTCATTGTCTCTGTGTTCTCCAAACCACTCATTGGGGTCAAGAAGCTGTGAAGGGTATTTATAGTGGTTTGAGTCCACTTTTTTTTCAAAGGGTCCCAGTGATTCATGTAAAAGCACCCAGCCACTTCCTCCTCCTCTGACTGGTGAGAATGTGCTTGTATCTGTAAAACAACAGTGATTGTGGTTTGGGAATACTTTGAACCTGGCTAACATGTTATGGTAAAACAAAATTGCCATGACTCAAGGAGTTTAGCAATAGATTCATTGAAAATGTCTATGAGGCAAAATGACGCTCTTTTTTTAAGCAAAAAGAGCAATCTTGTGTTTATCTCACTGGCAGATCCAGAAGGGATGAACATTCTTTCCAATTAATGAGGATGTCACAAAATGAGTTATTATCTATTCCCTTGAATATAACTATAATAATAATAAATACTCTGTACAAAATGGACTTATGGGAAAGATTTCAGGGTGGTGTTTGTTCCATGATAGTCATTCTGAGTCTATTCCAAGACATTATAAGACAAGTGACTAATACACACAAGTCTCAAATAAAAAAAGAGATGACAAAAACAAGAAATCTGAATGAAACATGTGATTTATATGACATTTTATACAACTGTACTTGACATTATGTGAGTACTCTCATGTTGACAAGCTGGCTCCATGCAAACAAATGTTCCCCAAGGGTTTGGTGTGGCAATTATCTGTTGTGCTGATTTAAGTGTTTCCCCAGTATTGTGTGTGATTCAGTCACCAGGATTACGCAGAGTAAAAGTAACAAATACGTAAATTATCTTTAATTATGAGAAACTGTAGACTGCAAGATGTCACTTACCAGCATAGTAACCCTGCTTACTTCAACAAAAACAATGAATAACTTCTGATTATGAGGTTACATGGAAAAATGTGATGCAAAATATGAGATAAGAGAGCTTTTTGATCATGAATATGATACAGATATTGTTAATATTTATAAAGCCAGTATCATTGCAGACAATAGGAAACATACACTGAAAGAATGTAACTGTATTTACCTGTACATCCCTGTTGTCAGGGCAGGTAAAGACATGCTTCCTTTCTACTATGTCCATGTCTGTGCAACAACTAAGGTATATAATTATTAGCTCTTGCCACAACAATGGCATTCCTTAACTTGTACGTAGTAAAAAAAGGTGGATAAATGACCATTAGAAATATAGTTCAGAATAACTTTCCTATATCAGATAATCAACAAGTGGCTTTGTTTGTATTTTAATCAGTTATATCTGAGTACATGAGGCACATCTGAGGAGTTGTTGAGCATTTGACAGAATGATTTGACAGGGTCACTCTAAATTCCGGTCATTATCAACATACTTTTGGAAAAGGTCTTATAATGACATCTTTTGCCGAGGGATGAGACTGTATTTTAAAGGATAGGTTCACAGTTTTTCAAGTCTGTCCTGAAACAATTGTCAGGTTGTCCATATGAACACCGAGACACGTTTTTCATACTATAATCATTCCCCCTGTTCATACTTGCAAAAATGTATAAAAAGTTTATCTGAAGCTAATATGAAGCTTCAGCCATCCAAATTAGTCAAATCAATTCAGTATATTTCAAAGTTACTGTCTTTTTAGTGCCAAATTCCCTCTTTTTGTTATGATCCTTCCACCACAGCTGAACAGGAAAAGACTCTCCGTCGAGACACAAAGTGGGAATTTTTTTTACTAAAAAGACTGCAAATGTGGAAGATATCCACATGATTTGACTAACTCAGATGTCTGAAGCCTCATATTATCTCAAGATAAACTTTTCAGTATATTTTTGCACAGAACGAGGACCGTGGATTTTGTTCCCTATCACTTACATTGTTAGCACATTGAAGGCTATCTTCTAATAACAGCAGGAGGAAGAACGATTACAGCAAACATATTGTTTCAGTGTTCATTTGGGCAACTGACTGTTGTTTTAAGACAGACTTGAAAAACCGTGAACCTTTTAAGTGTGGAAAATCCCACACTCTGCGTAAAGATGCTGCAGTTAGCAATTTTCATTAAAAAGGATTGGTAGTTATGGTGACAGTGATTTGTGGAGCATTAATTACCCTCTGATAACATTATGAATGCATGATTCATGCATGATTGATTATGATTCATCCCCATGCTCTTCTTATAAGGAATGAAAACATCCCAATTACTGCATTATGATGCATTACAATTGCCGTCAGAAGAATAATAGAAACACAGCAGAAAAATAAATATTCATCTGCATTCTATTAGTGATATCATGTGTAATTTGCAACAAACACTGAGTCCAAACACGTGAGCATCCTGTGGAGACAAATATTTTTGGAGTAACATCATTGTTTAGATGGTGGTAAACTGACTGCTTCTGACTCATGGCAGGGGGAAGTTGGCAGTAAGGGGGATTTTTGCTGGTATCTTAAAATGGTCACCGACAAGCACACACAAACAAAATGTGGAAACATGGACACTTTTGATGTGTGTTGTGACCCACTTGTTGTATTTAAAGATTGTGCATGCAGTACTGAGTTCTGAAAGATACAGTTTTATGAACTATGTTTTTGGGTGCTTAATAACATCATTAATGCGGCTTTGAGGACTCAAAACTATGGTGATGGTCCAAAGAGTGATAAAGGAAAATTATTTCATGGTTGCTAAGTTAACAAGTATTATCCTGCCTGTCTCTACTAGAAACTCATATTTCTGAAACTGCTTTTATCCTCCCACTGCGAAAAATTCTTCTTATGCAAATGTCTAATGAGATTATGCTTGTATGTGTTTTGCTACCTAAAACCCTTCCTCTTTTTTAGGGAGTACGCTCCTTCCTCTGCCTCAATTACTGCTTCCACCCTCACCACGGCTTCATAAAACTCACCTCCTCTGTCTCCTTCAGTTAATCCCTCATTGTCCTGCACTGACCGTCCTGTGACACTACAGAGATCTCACTCAAAGACTGTGGGGCGTTTAGTTGCATGATAACGGAGAGTACCTACTAGTTTGCATTTATTGCCTTTTGAGACTTCTCCTCTTTTCTCCTTTTCAGGATAGATCAGCACTTTTGTTACATCCAATCCAAAGCCTTCTAGGGTGAGGTGGCCGGTTCTGCATTAGCCTTTAATTGTATTTTACAAGCTGGGAATGATCGAATGTTAGACATTGTAAATTGAAATTATAATCATGTCTTGTGAGGGATAAATAGGTCAAGGACGATGACAAAAAGAGGAAGAAAAAAACACAGTAAATAAAATAATACATAAAAGCATTTTTATGTATATACTCTTTGTTTTGAGGAATCTTTAGCATTTTGTAAAATCATGAAGGAAAAATGGCATGTGTCGATACAAAAATGTTCCCATTATAACATTATATTAACAGTAAAATCAATCTCAGGGTCTTTGCATTTAAAGTATGTAAAGTACCATTTTAACATAAAGTCTGTTGGAAATGACGACTAAAATTTGGATGTAAGGTTATAGTTGAAAAAGTGTTGATATTAACATCAGCAAAATGGGAAACAAAAACATTTTTGTATATGTTATGTAGGATTGTTGTATTTCTCAAGCCGTATTGGGTTGACAGAATGTATATAGTTATGACCAAGTTTTATTCCAGTCACTATTCTCAGTTATTCAGTTCAATTATTGTTCTGTCTTTCTCTCTTTACTGCCATGTTGCATTTGTTGTAGTTGAGCTGTGATGACACATAGCCTACTTGAATGACAATCACAGGCAATGATCCTCTCCATTCAGGCAGAGGACAGTGGAGACAAAATCAGAACCCAGGACAATGGGTACAAGTTCAGGTACCGGTAGGTTAGTCCCTGTAGTGGAAAAGGCCTATTATCGTTAAATCCAGTCACTGGTGTTATGGCCCAGCTCTTTGCAGGAATGGCACTAATCATGCCAACAAAATCTAATTCATCCATGTTACTACTGTACTACTCTGTTATAGTCTTTTGGCTGGGAACATGCAACAAGGTTGTAGAGGGAGGACATGAGGTATGATGAAACCAACCACTTTCCTGCTGTGTCAGAGCAAAGCTGATGTAGGTCAGATTTTCAGGGATAAACAGTAAGGACTCTCATCTGTTCTTGTTCCTTACTGTACCTCACTGCCTATAAGATGCTGATTCTGTTTCATTGTTTGTGTTTTTCCACTGTTTTACCATGTTAACTCAATTATTAATAGTTATTATTATTATTATTTGAAAATTTTGAAAGTTGAGACCAGGTATTTCATTTTAGCTTTTAGGATAACTGGCCCATGTGCCCTCAGATATATTGTATTTCTAAAAAGTCTTGATTTGTTAGAAAATAGAGAGAAAATAATAAAATAATATTCATAGCAGTTTTTATGTCCATGTCCATGTAAGGATTAATGAATATGTTGGCTCCACTTTATTCAGGAAGTGAGTCAGAAAATGGTTCATGAACTGGAATCTTCATTCAGTGAGTTCACTGAGTGTGTGATTGGCCATCATTTGAGAGTCATTCAGCTGCACCTACGTTTTGCTGATGAAAGAAAAAAACACCTTAATTTGCAGAGCTGTAATGAAGCCCATTCTTCCTGTACATTTCCAAATGATCAACCTACAATATCACCATAAATGTGCAAATCTGCACTCACCACTTTTCATCTTGCACAAAACTAGCCTCAAAAATGTTTGTGTGTGGATGTTTTTTTCCCCCCAGTTTGCTGCTGTATGAACAGTCAGAATTATGTATGAACAGTCAGTCTGTTCATTCATAATTCAATGTTCAATGTTCAAACCATGACCATGTCTTTTGGCTTTTTGTCCATTCTAGAGTGACTCTAGGGATGACAATGACAGTCTGTTGGTCTGTTGAGCCACTACTTTGATCCAAACTGAAATATCTCAACAACTACTGAATGGACAAACAATGAACCCTATAATGACTTTGGTGATCCTCTCACTTTTTATGTAGCACCATCATCAGGTCAGTTCTGGTTTATGATCAAAAACCAGTGATATTCCCATCATCATGGTTGTAATCCTCTGAAGATTAATACCACAGAGTGCTGCAGTTCTATGCAGCTTTCAGCCTTTTTCTTATGAGGACCAAACACCTTGGCCAGCCAATCCCAGACTGTGGCCTAACACATGTCAATGTTATGCCCACCTACCTGCCCTGCACAAACTAGTAGAGACAATCTAACAAGCCAAAGAGACTAAGATACAATTAAAAAATTAAAAACAAAGTAATAATGAGTTCAACAAGTTGCAAAAAAGAGGGGTGATAGGATGTCCATGTTGCTGTGTTACTCCTTCACATATAAGTAATGTTATGGCAATTGTCTGTGAACATGTTAGCCATTAATTTCGAACTTGAAGATACAAGAAACCCCGGCTTTCCCTGAAAATGTTATTTGCTTTTATAAACTGGTTGCATATGAACAAAATTTGTGAAATGGACAACAGTTGACTGAAAGCCATAGCTTTCTCTATTTTCATTGTTGTTGTTGTCACATAGCTGAAAGATAAAGGTCTGCATTGAGCCACAAATCATACAAAGGCTTTTTAAACTATGAAACATTGCCACCTCATTGACCTCTATCAAACAATAGACTCACATATTTTACAGTGCAGATTGGAACTCAAAATAATGTAAATGTAACTGTATAAAACCATGGTGGAATTATACTTTCAGGCACATATGGACCTGGAAATCTGACACGGTCAGTGAGCCACAATATTACTCAGCCACAACCTACCGTAACAGAGGGCAGCAAAACCAGGAATGATACAGCACAAAATTACATGAAAATATGTGTGCACAGCTAATGAATAAAACAACATCAAGGACTCAAAATACACAAAAGATGAGCAACTGCTCCAAATCAAACCACAGTGACTGCTGTAGTGCAAGGTCAGGCCCATTCAGCAGAATACAGAAACTGCATGTACTGTATTCTGTTTATAGATAGCCACAGGAGGGCAGCAGAGACTCTAAGCAGGAGACTCATTGTTCCCCAGTATTATGTACAGCCTCCTGTTACAATGTTGAAAATCATAGGTTAAATTGAAAGAAGGTAAACTCAGCACTATAATCTTTTTAATGTCACATTTACTCCATTACAAAAAAGAGTATAAAAAGTGTCTCTGTGCAAAATTTGGAAAAAAAATATTTTAGAACCACATAAATCAACATTTCTTGCTTATGGGCAATTTTGTATTAAACTGATTCAAGCTCATTTTGTTGGATTTTGCTTGAACAGAATGTGAGTTGGTTTTGTCATAGATTGTGCAATGAGGTGCATACATATTAACACGTTTTACACTCCCTTTCTGTCTACAGATTGTGAAAGCTCTTACAGGAACAAAACATGTTCCTGCTATAAAAATGTAATTTTACGTACATCCAAACTATAATCTGTAGAACATGTAGTCATTTATGATACTAACACCCAAATTGGATATTTTCAAATTTCACATACAGTGCTGCTTTAAAGTTTGTGAACCCTTTAGAATTTGCTCTATTTCTGCATAGATATGACCTAAAATATGATCAGATTTCCGTGCAAGTCCTAAAACTAGATAAAGAGACATCAATTAAACAAATGAGACAAAAACCACTTGTTCATTTATTTATTGAGGAAAATGATCCAATGTTACATTTGTGTGTGGCAAAAGTATGTGAACCTCTAGAATTATCAATTCATTTGAAGGGGAAATTAGAGTCAGGTGTTTCAATCAATTGGATAACAATCAAGTGTGAGTCTGGGATGCCTTACCTTATTTAAAGAAGAGAAATCTGAGTCTTCACTATCAAAGTCTAAACTTCACAACACAGGTTTGTTGATGTGTGTCATGTCTCAAACAAAGGAGATTTCTGAGGACCTTAGAAGAAGAGTTGTTGATGCTCACCAAGCTAGAAAGGGTTACAAAACCATTTCTAAAGAGTTTGGACTCCACCAGTTGACTGTCAGGCAGATTGTGTACAAATGGAAGACATCCATCACTATTGTTGCCCTCCCCAGGAGTGGTCGAACAATGAGGCTCACATCAAGAGCAAGGCGTGTAATAGTCCGAGAGGACAGAAGGGACCCCAGGGTAACGTCTAGGAAACTAAAGGCCTCTCTTGCAGTGACTACAGTCAATGTTCATGAGTTCACCATCAGGAGAACATTGAACATCAATGGTGTTCATGGCAGAGTTGCAAGGAGAAAGCCACTTCTTTCCAAAAAGAACATTGCTGCTGTCTGTGGTTTGCTCAAGACCATGTGGATAAGCCAGAATATGATTGGAAAAATATTCTGTGGATGGATAAGACCAAAATCGAACTTTTTGGCTTGAATGAGAAGCATTATGTTTGGCGATGAGCAAACACTGCATTCCAGCATAAGAACCTTAACCCATCTGTGAAACACGGTGGTGGTAATATCATGGTTTGGGCTGCTTTGCTGCCTCTGGACCAGAACGGCTTGTAATCATTGAAGGAGCTATGAGTTCTGAGTTGTACCAGCAAATTCTACAGAAAAATGTCAAGGTATCTGTCTGTGAGCTGAAGCTCAACAGAAAGTGGATCATGCAGTAAGACAAAGACCCTAAACACACAAGTCATTCTACCAAAGAATGAGCACAAGAAAGATAATGTTTTGGAATTTAATCCTATAGAAATGCTGTGGAAGGACCTGAAGCAGACAGTTCATGCAAAGAAGCCCACCAACATACCTAAGTTGAGACTGTTCTGTAAGGAGGAACGGGCTAAAATTCCTCCAAGTTGATGTGCAGGGCTGATAAACGTTAACGGATATGTTTTGTTGAAGTTATTGCTGAAAAAGGGGGTCACATCAGTTACTGAAAGCAAGGGTTCACATATTTTTCCCTCCCACAAATATGTAAGATTTGATTATTTTACTCACATTTTGTTTTTTTATCTTGTTTGTTTAATTTGGTTCCCTTTATCTAGTTTTTTTAGGACTTGTGTAAATATCTGATCACGTTTTAGGTCATATTTATGCAGAAATAAGGAAAATTCTGAAGGGTTCACAAACTTTCAAGCAGCACTGTATAGTGGCTTTAAGAGTACCATAATTTGTCTTAGTTCTGTTTCACATGGTGGATATGGCATTTTGCAACAAAACTGAATAAAACTGCATTTTTAGGTGTGCACCATAGATACTATGTTGTGGTAACCTACAGGTTTTACAAAAGACCAAGATATAAATCAGAGGCAGGGAAGAATAGTTGGATCATTTTCAGAGCACGCTGTGATTCTGTGCAGGAGGTGAAAATGACACATGAACATGAAAGGATGAATTTTCAAGTTTGATCGGGATTGACTTTTCCTGAGTGAAGGAAAGTGAAACATTAAATAAAATGAAGTGGATACATTATTAATGTTGACCGGTTTGACCATATCTTTCTTTGGTCTTTCCATTATTAATAAGCTTTAATTATTAATAAACCCATCTGTCAGGCATTGAAAGCTTTGTCTTGTAATTTTGACTTTCACTTCTCCACTTTACTCCTTTTTGTATTTTGATGATGTGCATCATTATAGACAAAAAAAGATGCTGTCAGAGATAGATATTGCTCATCTCAGCGTCACACTGTGAGTGTGAAAGTGTATGTTTGGGACAAAACAGTGATGTTGCCACTGGTTTAATTACCACAGCGGTCAGAATGGTCTCCCCCAGCTTGTAACCTTGCAACTCCAAACTACACTTTCAGTCATCACCCCAGCTTAAAATGACTTCATTACTTCGTCTGTCCCCAGACCATAAAACCAGAGCGACAGAAATTCTGCAGGTCTTTCTGCGAAACAGCATGGCGTACTCTGAAAAAAGACGGCTCATGTTGCCCCGCAGAGGAATGCTGTTGGTCCCATAAAGCTCCACAATGACCAATCAACTGTAATTGTAGCTTGAATTCACTGCGGCACCACCCTTGCCAGTCTAGGCGTCCTGGCTGGCAGCCATTTTCTTTTTCGAAGGCCTTAAATCCACCCCTGCAATTTCAGCCCTTCCAGCGAACTCTCTCATTGAAAGGTCTTACATGCATTTGCTAAAACGGGACAAGAATGGGCTTTGATGGTGTTATTTTGGGAGACCTTGCAGAATGCGTGGGACTGAGCAGTGCCACCCAGCTTATTGTGTTGCATCAGTCAGGAGGGAGTTTAGTTGAGGTTCCTCCACAGAAGCTGTGCTGAGGAAATCATTTACTCAATATCAGATCTGCTTGGTTTCTGATGGTAGAAATATCAACATGTTTGTGCCGACCGCACTCATAGTGACAGTAATGAACACATTGTGCAGAGTGAATCTTCTTCTCTGCTGTGTATTGCCTCATGCTGTAGTTTCACCACTTCTTCAGGATTATCTGTGAGTCAGCACACTGCACTCTAAAATCTCCCAGCCAAAACTCAAGGTTCTTATTCATATCACATTATAATTATCGAAAGTCTCAAATTTGCACAATTTCAATAAAGTGCTAAAACTGTAACCACACACTAAATATTTCATCCATTTTCTGGAGCAGACATGTCACGTGACAAAAATGGTCAAATGTCATGTCTTTCTTTTCTTTTTTCGCTGTCCTTGGCTCCCTGCAAACCCCTCCCTAATTCCATAGTACTGTCTGAGGCTTCTTTTGGATTTGCAAGTGGTATGAGTCACAATAACCATTTAAAAGGCTTTCTCATTAACCAGAACTTCCATCTCCATGTGTTTAAACGAGGCGAATAGTGTTAAGTCTGTGAAATGCATGTCATGCTGCTGTGCTGCTGTGTCTTGGTCTTGCTTATGCCCGGTCCATGTTTTACGGCGCCCACACTTATTCCGGAGGTAGAGAGCTCTCCTTCCACAGAACCACAGGTTGACTTGAAGCTGGCCACAGTAAGTGCATAATTGCATGAGCTGCATTACAACTGTTTAAGACTGGACTGCATGTGACTTAATCTTAAACTTAATCTCTTGTACAATGCCAGAAACATGCCAATTTGAAGGTGTTTCCATTGAGGTTGAGCTAATTTGCAAGGATCCACGCTTGACTGCATGTGGGACCTCGAGATAATGTTTTTATTTCTTTTGTTTTTGCGTGGGTGGGGGGCGGAGGTAAGTAAATGCACTGCCCTCTGAGTCCTTGAAGCTGTTATATTGCATGCTTTAGCAGATTCTCTCAGCAACCTCAATTTTCTCTCTCCCCATGCCAGTTTTATTTCACAAATGTATTCTTGTGCTTTTGGAGGGAAAAAACATATGCATGTGAATTGATTACCAACTTTGCTTGCTAAGTCTTTATTCAGTTTATTGTTTTGAACAGTATTTTTTGTGGTAATTAGAGAAAGTGACAGCTGATGCTGTTAATCTGATCTCCCAAAGGCTGTAGATGAGCACATTTATCTAGAAGTTAAATTACTATGACACATTATATTTACTGGATCCTGTGCAAAATCTTGCTATAATGCATGTTGTAATAGAGAAACCCATTCGCAAGGGGAATAAAAACATCTAACTTTGCGTTAATTGAGTTGTATAAGATCAGTTAATTTATCTGGCTCCTCAGTGCAACGTGACATCTCACATCTACACGCAGGAATACCTTGAGCAGTTCTACCACCTGGAAAAAGAACCTTTGGGGCGCATGAAGCGGAGCGGGCCTTCCTTCATCTCCAAGGTGAAAGATATGCAGATATTCTTTGGGATCAATGCAACAGGTGTGCTGGACTCAGAGACCCTGGAGGTGATGAGGAACCCTCGTTGTGGCGTTCCAGATGTGGAGGAATACAGCCACATGCAAGGGACACGATGGAACAAGAACGTCATCACCTACAGGTATCAACTGTTTCCTCTGTTGAGAGTCCCAACACAAAGGGCAAGATGCTTTGGATTTTTACATTTGTGAATAAAAGGTGACCTGTAATGATGAAGTGTTTCATGATCAAGTTGCTATTTTTACTTTTTTTATATAGTGGAATAGAATTACTACCTGACAGATATATTGTATGCTCTTGTCTGTCCTAGACTGAACTTGCAAAAAATAAAAGTCTGTCCCTAAAATGAAAAAAATGCCGCCAATTTGTGGGGAACATTTTGAGGCAGCCGGCAATAAAATCTTTGGCAGAAATAGGGAATAGCAACTGTCAAAAATCATCATGGTTGACAAATTTTGGGGTTTGGGACTCCTAGCCTCTCCTCCTATGAGTTATTATGGGCTTGTTAAAGTGCCAAGTTCACCATACATGCTGAGACTTATGTAACAATGTCTGAAACGTTCCCATCCATTTCTTTGAAAGTTCTGTTAGAGCCATGTTGGCTGGATTACATACTGAAAAAATATAATTAGAGAGAAACTAAGGAAGTTGGTCATTTCCATTGTTAAGAAATATAAGAGTTGACTTCCATAAGGCTGTGTGACCAAACAATTGAGATGTCCATAAATGTTTTGTAAACCAACAACTTGGGGCAGGTATTGTTCTTCAAATAACTATCACAAGTTGGTGTAACTTTGTAGCATCAATGTTTTTGATTTATCAGATTTATCAGATTCATATTTGCATTTAGGGGATTGTGTGTCTTGATCTTGCTATGACATGTACTCTTTGCTGCTGCAGCATTGGCAGGTACACCAGAGATTTGCCTCGCAGCACCGTCGACTCTCTAATTGAGTCAGCTTTCAGCGTTTGGGCCAGAGCCAGCGGTCTGACATTTGTCAGGATGAACACCCGCAACGCTGACATCATGGTGGAGTTTGTGACCAATGGTGTGTTTGCCTTTTTGTTTCACACATAACAGTGACAGAAGTGCATTATACAGTTTGAGTCATGCTCACAGAAAGATGTCTTACAGTGAATTCTCATCAGTGTGATATGTAAATATAACATGGATATACACATGGGGAGCTTCAGTTGTAATTTAACTGCTAACCGTCATCGTGTACTGGCTGCTGCACCCGACAGACTCATTTAGATGAAGTGGACAGAGGCCAGTAATTTTCTTTTGGCATGGTTTTCTCTGTGGTTTCTGTTTCATGTTTGGCCTGGATTATATCATGAAGTACATGGTGACTTGTATCCATTCGACGGACCCAGAGGCACATTGGCTCATGCTTTCGGTCCAGGAGTGGGTGTTGGAGGGGACACGCACTTTGATGATGATGAGCACTGGACAGCAGGAGAAACAGGTGCTAAACTGAAACCACAGTGGAGCTCCAAATATATCTTTGTAGAAAAGGCAATATCTACTTTACTTTTGAAATCTTTCACTTATTTCTATGCATTTTCTTTGTGCTATTGCAGGTTTTAATCTGTTTGTCGTAGCTGCACATGAATTCGGACATGCTTTGGGCCTGAAACACTCCAGAAACCCAGAGTCACTAATGTATCCGAACTACAAATCTTCCCGTCCAGCCAACTTATTATCCAGAGAAGATATAGCAAATATCAACGCACTTTACAGTAAACAGTCTATCTATCTATCTATCTAAAATTATAGTTTTATTACATTTCTCCTGCTTATATATATGTAAGTAGAACTTGATTCTAAGGTGTGCTGATGTGTGTTAGGTCCAGTCAGAGGTCGTCAAAATTACTTGTCAAGGTTCGGCTGGAGCTCTCAGTATAACCCCTGGCTGTCAGGATCGCTGCGCCCTCGACTCATGCAGGACAAATGTGCTCCAGATGTGACCTTTGATGCAGTGTCCACTCTTGGAGATGCCACCTTCTTTTTCAGAGAAAGGTACATTGATGACTTTTATAGCTTTGATCCTCAAGATGATATATTTTCTCTTTGGGAAATGAAATTCATTTGCAATAGTCATTTTTAAAAATGTGTTTTTTTCCGAGGTAACTAACAATATTTTCCCCCACAAGATATCTCTGGATTAAACATAATAAGCAGTATGACATCAAAGAAGGTCCCATCACCAACTTCATGCCCAAGATTGAAACCAGCATCGATGCAGCCTTCTGGGTACCTCGCAGATCCACTGCTTACCTTATTCATGGTAACTGTCCTTTATCATTCAGTGCTGCAATAGCTTCCAATATGTAGTCTGCATCATAAGTTTTAATTGATGTCATTGCATTGCATTGGACCTCTAAACCCGCAAACATTAAATATATCTAGAAGATTCAAAGATATAGTAACTTTGACAATCACCAAACTTGTGACTGCTCTGCAAAAATTAAAAGATTTCACCTTCCACTTCACAAATAACCCATTAATCCGCAAATTACCCCTATGTTTTGGCAGAATCCATGTTCTGGACAGTGAAAGGCTCTCTTGTGAAAGGAAAGCCCAGAGCACTCAGCCACTTTGGATTTCCAGCTTGGGTGCAGGACGTTGATGCAGCAGTGCACATAGTGAAAACAGGACGCACCCTATTCTTTATGCATGACATTTACTGGAGGTAAGACAATAAACTAACAACTACAGTACATAAACTGTGGCAATCTTGTAGTTTTTTATAGGCTTGTGGCTCAAATTGGCATGATAGCAATTACTCTCACTCAAAGGTTCTATTTTCCTTTACATGCACTCACACACAAAATGAAATGAAAGTATAATGGCATAAGGTAGAGTTGACTCAGATCTTACTGAAAAATTTCCTCTGTCATTTGGATCTCACACAGAGAGCAAAGGGCTCAATTTGGACTAAGAGGTTTGGTGACATGATCACATAGTAGCAACCATAAACAAACTTTTTGTCTGAGCTTTGAAAGGCGAAATAGATGGTGATGAGTCACAACTTATGACAATTTCTGTTTACACCCTGTCTTTTCCAGTTACAATGAAAACAGAAGGGTTATGGATTTTGGTTACCCGAAGTACATCAGCGAGGACTTTCCTGGACTCAATACAACAATAAATGCAGCTGTTCATAAAGAGGGTCAGTAATAATTATTACCCACTGTACAGTATGTTTGCTGTGTGAGTTATTCACTGTGAATGATGCACATTCATTTAAAAGCATAGCTTGCAGAAAGCCTAGAAGAAAATGCAAAAAGCGCATAAAAATGTTCCACAACAAACCAGTTAATTTACATATGCATGGTGTTCAGGTTACTATGTGTGATAAACTTAGCGGGAAGTATACTTCTTACTTTAGCTTGAGGGGCTTTTGTAAGTTGCATTGTTATTAGTGGCACAGGAATGCTAATTTGCATGCAACATCAGCTGAGCGTAGTGAACTTTTTACAGAACATGTGGTTCCCCTCTGTGATTTAAAATCTATAATTTACCCACTTTACCACTTATAGTCCTTCATATGATATGCTGTAATTTCAGCTGCAAGCAAAAGTGGATTTTTCAGTTCAGATAGAAGCTCATCATCATCATTATCATCATCACCATTATCATTATGATCATCAGCAATGAACAGTAAAAACATGTTGAAGGTGAAATATGTGAATCTATTTACATCTTAAAGATCTGATTTTTCTCGTCTTAGGTTTCATCTACTTCTTTGTCGGACCACAAGTCTACAAATATGACTACACCCAGAAACAAGTTGTCGGAGTTGACAAAGCGAATACTTGGCTTGGGTGTTGAAATACTGTAATTTCAACAATATGCAAAAGAAAAAAAAAAGCCTGACGATCTTGATTAAATTAAAGAATAACATGAAAAACACACTGTCCTTCTTCACCTCTGAGTGGAGTTTTATTTATCAGTAGTCATATTTTGTCAAAATAAAGAATTACAATTTAAACCTGATAATGTGTGTGCATGTGTGTAGAAGGCTCCCAGTATTTGAAGATCAGCTCTTGTGGTTTGTTTGGTTGAAATATTTTTATGAAATATGCACATCACTGTGGTGGAGGCTTATATAAAAACATGCAGCCCAGTGACATGGTGGACCAGCGGGTGTATTACATGCTTTTGCGTGATACCGGGTTGAAACATGATGATGGCTTCTGGTTTATATACTCCAAAACACACTGTACACACACTTCCACCATTACCGACAGAAAGCCCAGACATAGTATGTAGACTTTTCATTGGGAGGTTTCAACCACAAAACCTCCAGAAAATTGGAGCAGATAGAACCAGCTGTAACTACCAGGATTGAGCACTTTTGGGCTGTGTGATTGCCCAACAACCCCAGAGAATACTCCCATATAAAAAATCTGAAGCATGAAGGAAATGTGCATTTAAAACATGGAGTTGTTATGGCCTTGGATACCTGTGCTGGGCCTTCTGATGTTTGTAGAAACCTTGTGGAGTCTGCCCATCGATCAGGATCGGCAGCTGAGGCCTGAGGATGTGGAGCTGGCTGAAATTTGTGGATGGAGAGAAATATTCCATCCCCATTTCAAATACAGCAGTTCATACTTATTATAATACATCATTATGAATATGACTTTTGTTTTTGAGGAAACTTTAATTAAAAACTGTGTTGTGTTGCTACAGTGTAATACAGACATGTTTCTTATATATTTCAAAAAAATAATTGTCCTTGTATTAAAACCATATTACAAGTTTCAATCTACAAATGCTACTTTCCAGTGTAAGATTATCAGCCTACCACCTCGAGTAGGTCACATAAATATTAAATATTGATATATTCTGCAGCACATTTTGGTTTTGAGCACATCCTCACAGCAAATGAAAACATGCATACTGTACAACCTGATGCCTGCTTCCTGTGTTTGTAATGTATAACCTATGTAATGTATAATGTATAATGTTATGTAATAACCCCATAAGTTATTGAAATTACAATAAAAGAGTGAAAGTTATCCATCCTGACTTCCTGTGATTTGATTGACACTCCTGGGCGAGGGCAATCCTCTATGTCCAGCCCTATCCTTATCTGATTTTACACTCAGAATTTAATAAACTTTACTCTCTCACTCACTGAAAAGGTGCCAGGACACATGCTAACTTAATGTCTTGTCTGCTCTTTATATACACTTCCTTTTTTTTACAATAAGCATTTAAGTAAGTCAAAATAAATTGGTGATAATACTGGCTTTTACCAAGATTCACCTCCTACTTCACAAAATGAAATAAAAAATGTAAAACATTGCTGAGAAATCCCCTCTGGAGGAAGACAATTTAGTAATTTTCATTTTGCTGGGAAGGATTGGCATGAAGTCTGTTTGTCTTTGTATCAGAAAATGCATCTATTTTAACCTCACATCAAACAAATACAGCTTCATACACTGTAACCTGAATCACTGATTGTTATCCTCCTTAACAAGAAGCTACTCCAACCCTGTTAAAGCTATATGATCTCTGTTTTAAAATCAAATACCTAAACCTTGTGTTGTAATATTAACATTACTACCAGTATATGTGTATGTGTGTGTACTCTTACATGTATTATCGTTTGCCTCTTTTTTCTGTTGTCGTTTTTATTGACTTGTAAAGTGTACAGAGACTCTCTGGATGATGTGCACTTTAAATAAACTGAAGTTGAAGCAGAGTGCTGAGGAGAATAGTCAGATCCACGTCAGCTGTGGAGGAGAAGATCAGAGAAATGCAAAATGTCTTTGGTCTGACAGAGACAGGCTGCCTGGACTCTCACACCCTGGATGTGACAAAGGAGCCGAGGTGTGGCGTTCCAGATGTGGGAAACTTCAGCTTTTACCCCCAGAAGCCTAAATGGAAGAACCACACCATCACATACATGTGAGATGTTTTGTGTCACCTCCCAAACTTTACATGTTTTGTTAAATTTATATCTTCAACAACCTATTTTTTACTAATTACTGTAACACTGTAAGATTATCATTTTGTTGCAGGTTATGTGGATATTTTGCAGAATTCATTTTTCGGTGCATCTCTGCATGCAGGATTGCCAAATACACTCCAGACATGAGGAGAGAGGATGTGAAAAAGTCTTTTCGTTCAGCCCTGAAGATGTGGAGTGATGCAACCCCACTGAGGTTCATCAAAGTCAACCATGGCAGGACTGATATAGTCTTCACCCGCAGAAGTTATTATCTTATTTCTATCTTCAAGCTACACTCAAAACAGAGTTTCTAATAATGGGCAATAATAACCCCTCCAAAAAAGATGTTGATCTTTTATAAAACACATCAGTGTGTCTATATGCACAGTATGAAGCAGTATCTGTTTTTGCATCAGCAATTGGAGATTTCTTTCCCTTTGATGGACCCTGGGGTGTATGCTTGCTCATGCCTTTCAGTTAGGAGAGGGAACTGGAGGAGATGTGCACTTTGATGAGGATGAAACATGGACAGCAGGAAAGCAAGGTTTATCAATCAAAATATGCTTGTAATTCTGTGAGAAGCAACATTATTTAGACGGGGAATTAAATACAAAAGATGATCCTGTAAGTCAAGAATCAGGAACTTATTTCAGATCGTCAAAACAGTATAATATTTGCCGCGGATGCTTCTTGTTTATTGTTTTTCTCCCAGAATACCTATAAGAACATAAATGAACCGCAGTTGCACTTCTGGCCATAGTCCAATGTGATGTCACTACAGATGTTGCAGGTACCCTTGACAGCTGATGGAAAGTACCTGTATGACATCACTGATCAGGGTGTGGCTGGATGTACACATGAAGGTTTCAACCTGCAGACAGCAGTGTGGCAGCAGTTTTCATTGAGACTAATATGAAATTTCTGTATTTCAGGTTACAGCCTATTCATTATTGCAGCTCATGAGCTTGGCCACTCACTGAGTTTGACTCACTCAAAAGACCACTCTTTCCACCCTGTACTCCAATTACCAGTATCACAGCAGTACACAGTACCCTCTATCCAAAGATGATCTTCTTGGGATCCAAACACCATACAGTGAAGAACAAATTTAAGACAATTATGCACACAAAATGGAAATAAAGTAATCAGAACGTAGTACAAAATAATATATAATGACATATTTGACTGTTTCTCAGGCAAGCCCAACAGAAAAGTGGAAACACAACTGGTTCCCAAAAAGTGTGACCCCAAATTTTCTTTTGAAGCAGCAGTTATGATTGGAAATTATATAGTTTTCTTTAAAACAGGTACAGTATGTTTTAAATTATGAAACTGCAAAACTTGCTTAAATATGTTTGAACAGCAATCAAGTCTACTTGCTCTTTCCCTCCAGGTATATATGGATGACCTTTTGGAATCGCCTGACAGCGGGCCACAGCAGCACATATTTACCGAGCGTCAGTTCTCACGTCGATGCCGCTTATGACATCCCTGCCAAAGGCGTGGTATACATATTCACTGGTAGGGTAATGGGCAGTCTGCAAAGCATCACTTAGGCCTTGTCAGCATGACAAGGCTGGATTTCCAGTAGGAGAACACAGTGCTGCGCCTAAATTACAGCCTTGTGCAACCTTAAGTGTTACAGTTCATGCAAAAGGCTCATTGAGTTTGGCAGCCCTTGTGGTGTGTTGCTGTTTTTCATAGTGTCCCAAAATGCAGTGACACGGCTGTGTTTTTCCAGGTCATAAGTACTGGGTGGTTCAACAGCTTAAGATGAAAAGTCATGCAGACTCCATCTGTGAGTACAGCTTCTCCTCCAGAGTCAAGCAGGTCGACCTTGTCGTGCATGTCAGTGAATGTGGGAAAAGTCTTCTTCACAGGAGTTTTATTACAGGCAACTCTTCCAATGCCAGCATGCTTCATATTTAAAACATGCTGTATTTTGATCATATATTTTTACAAGAGGACATAAACATTATCAATAGAAAACCTTGCTTTTACCAATCAAGTAAATGAAAAATATTCCAGTATTAAATTGTTAAAGTCTGCCATGAAGTGAGTTCTACCACACAAGCTTATTCAGTTTCAATGTATATGAGATATGTTGCCACTTTAAAGGGGACATATTATGCACATTTCCAGGTCTATATTTATATTCTGGGGCTCTACTAGAATATCTTTGCAGGATTCACAGTTCAAAAAACTGTTATTTATTTTATATTGGCCCTTTATGCAGCCCCTCAGTTTAGCCTCTGACACAGGCCGTTTTGGCTCCTGTCTCTTTAAGGCTCCCCTGCCAATGAGCCCACTATGTTCTGATTGGTTAACTTCTCCCATCCCTGGAGGCTCCGTAAACAAACAGTAGTAGAAGGATTTCAACGATCCATAGAAAAACCTTCTAGACTATGTAACGGATGTTTGTGGTCATGCGCGAACAATCTGACGTCAGTTCGATGGGTAACTTTGTAAATAAGGCATTCAGAGCAGGCTGAAGCCTGAGTTTTTGACTTTCAGGGAGCATTTCTACATACATTCATCTCAGGTTTTGGAACTTTGAATATGTTTAATATAGATATTCAACATCATAACAGTATAAAATAATAGAAAATCACAAAAAGCATGATATGTCCCCTTTAACATATGATGAATACATTATCAATATCTACACTGCACAGAGTATTACAAGCAAAAAGCACTGACACTATAACTATCAAACATTTTAATCACCAAACACTTTCTGCACCTAAAGTGAAATTAAAATAGCAATTGAAAGGTAGTGTTGGAAAAGAAAAAATAAAATATGAACTGTAGTAACCCTGGATGACCATCATTATATGTGCTCTGTGCACTCCACAAAACATACTTACAGTATGCCTATGTGCATGTGTCTGAATGATCCAACGTCATGTACAATGAACGCAGGAGAAAGATGGACCCCGACTTCCCCAGACTCATCCAGAGGGACTGGCCTGGAATCCCCAGAAGGGTCAACGCTGCATTTAAGTTACATGGTAAAAAAAGAAGAAAACAGAAACAGTTTATGGTCATGAACTCTGTATAACGTGGACCTGAGAAGCAGGATACACATAGAATTTAACTGAAATAGAACTTGTAATTTCTTTTTCTTACCGTGTTTAGGTGGTAGACGGGTGGGGTTTACCGCACTGGACACACTTTTATAGTGAAAACACCATTTGCCCCAGTTTTGGAACAATGTGTAACTCAAGTAGAAATCCTCTATTTACAGCAGAGCACTGTTGTTTTGCGAGGATATAACACATTTCAGATATGAACACACACTCCATGTATGACATTAAATACAGATCAAGTATCTTTTTGCTCTTGTGAGTTAAAGAGCAGTTTTTGTATTATTTTCTGTTGACAGGTAGCATCTTCCTCATCAGTGGGACAAAATCCTACCAGTAAGGCTTCAGACAAAACGGAGTGGGGAATATAATTTCAGTGAATGCTTGGCTGGGATGTTGACAGAGTTGATACAGTGTTGAATGAGTTATTGAGAATATATATCAGTGAAGAGGAACTCTGTTGAAATTTCAAGAAAAGAAATATTATAATTGTAAGGCCAAAATAATAGTTGTGTTATGATGTTATACCTATATGATATGATTTTACAAATACATCTCTGACGTCACTTTGAGATACAGTGGTGCTTCTTCATGTCAAGTGCAAGCATGTAGAGTACTGAGAACTTATAATGTGAATATCAAGTTGTGCAAGAGTATCAATGTTTGTTTTTTTTATATTACATATTGTTTTAAACAGTTCTACTCAGAAGTGCTTGATTAAAATTTTACATTTAATTCAGCTCACTAAATGGTGTATGAAAATTTACCTTAATGTATTTTAAGAAATCTCATGACTATGTGACACATTAGTGTACACATATCTATGTATAAATAAGATGTGCCTTTTCAAAATCAATAAAATTATGTTTTCTTTTTGGATTTCAGATGCTTTTGTACAAAATGGTTATTTTTGCTCTCCAGGGTCATAGCATCACCTGTGCAATCTAATGCAATCAAATACAACAGCTCTGCCATAAATTTTTACATCTATAAGGCTTATACATTTTTCAGGTTTTGTTGACATTATCGGAAAGGTGATAATTCTATCTTATGTTTATTATTGAGGTCGTAGTGGGTGGTGGTGTACTGGGGTGCATTATATTGAAAAATGTTCCTAATATTTTGCCACCCTCATGTATGTTGATGGAGTGGACAAAATATTAGGAACACCATTCAATATATAATATATATATATAATTTAACATGTTCCTGTATTGTTGAATTCTGTGCAAATCATTTCGGTAGCATTGGCACCCCCCAATGGCAGCAAGAGCTAGTTCTAGCTTCTACCTATGGACTTCAGTGCCCACAAGTAACGTGTCATGTTTACCCGCCAAACTGGACTTTGGTCTCTGTACTTTAAAGGTACACAAAAACAACAAGAGATCAATAAGAACAAAAGAACAATTGCAAATTCATCTTTTTGTTGACTGAGTGGCAAACTGAGGTTGACGTGAAAGTTTTTTTGTTGTGCACGTTTTAATTGGTAACTAGTGAAAGTGTGGTGGTGGTGGTGGTGGAGAAGGTTGAGCATGCTTCATGTCATCATTTATATCCAACATGAGAATCTAAAATTGACAAATGGAACAAATCAGTCTCATAGAGGGAGGATGCTTTTGGCTGATAAAACACATACATTTATGTTTATTCAAACCTCTTGCCTATACTGCAGCTTTACTGGTTACACATTACACTGCATTTGTAACAATTAGACACAAAAATATAAGATAGTAAAGAAAAAGGAAGATCAAACAGGGGGATGAAATGGTTAAAAAGGTGCATGAAAGAATCTCACAACAAAACACCAAAGTGACAACAGAACAAAACACAATTTAACTGCTTCACAAACGTTTCATCAGTGAAGTTAAACTGATCATATCAGCTCCTCTCACTCACTGTGTTATCAGAGGGGTCACTCTTTACTCCCCCTCCCCCTCTCAAACAGGGGTTTGTCTTAACATTTATTGGACTGCCCCACAGGACACTGCATACTTTTGGATTTCTAGTCAGCTTTTATGAGGACAATACACACATCACACTGTCAAAGCCGCCTTTATACACAGGAGAGTGCATCTTGAGAAGAAAACATTTCAATAAGATGTCTCTCACTGTTTTTTGGATGGTGCTGCTGGGTTGTTTAGACTGGTGTCATGCGGCTCCTACCATCGCCCCAACGGTTTCACCCGAGGACGAAGACTTTGCTCAGGTAATGCAGTGTACTCTGCATAAATATTAGAATCTAGGAACTATCAGAAATAACCTGGTGCATTCAAAGCCACCTATATTTAATATGGGTGGCTTTGATTTTCTATCTCGTCTTTAAGATGACATTCCAATCCTCTTAAATTTTGGGAAGATGGTTGTGAAATGAGTGAAATCTTTAAATTCAGGCTGTGTAGAAAGATAATGAGCACTGCCATGGTTAGATGAAATGAAATACTACTTGCAATACAACCATCTTCCCTCTCTCTGTATCAGGATTATATTTCTCAGTTCTACGCTGATGTCGGGATGAGGAATTCCTCAATGCGAACCCTCATCAAGAGCTCCTTCAGTGAGGATCTAAAGTCCATGCAGGCTTTCTTTGGCCTGGAGGTAAATACAGTGAATTAAATAGTTTGCTTTTACCTGTATTCATCTTACCAGAGTAAACTGGGATGAAATTCAGTCAGAAAAACAGATCTCTCTGGAAACTGTAGTATGAGCAATTGCATGTCATTTCATACTTCTATGGATAAAATGTTGTATAATGTTGCCTTCTTGTAATCAATGATCATTGCTAATAACTTCAACACTGACAAAGATTTCATTGTAGGAAGTTTAAGATTACGTGTCAATAATTTTCAAATGTCACTTCAAAAATCTCTGTGTGGTTGTTACCTCATCCACTGCCCACAAGGTGACTGGCATCTTGAATAACGAGACTATGGAGGTGATGAAGGCTCCTAGGTGCGGTGTGTCAGACATCAGCCGATATGGACACTTCTATGGAAAACCCAAATGGGAGAAAAGACTCATTACATACAGGTAACTGGACCTTAGGAGGGTATGACATTGTCACTGCTTCAGTCGCATAATTGTATTTTATGTGGTTGAACATACAAACATCACTCTGGCATGATAATAATGACAAATATGAAAATAGTTCCAACATGATTTGAACAGGATCACTCGGTACACTCCAGATCTGAGCCAGAGTCAGGTGGACTCAACCATTGCCAAAGCCTTCCAGCTCTACAGTGACGTCATCCCGCTGGACTTCAAGCAGATCTACAGTGGCACAGCGGACATCATGATCCTGTTCAAGGGTGGATGTGAGTCCGAATGGAACAACTAAACTTTTACTCGGAAATAAATTAAAAATAAAACAATGAGAAAAAAAAACAGGAAAGTACATAAACAACAGATTGTATTATCTTCTTTGTCCTGTTGCAGATCACGGGGACTTTTACCCTTTTGATGGGGCAGGTGGAGTCTTGGCTCATGCTAACTCTCCTGGACGGGCGCAGGGAGGGGACACACACTTTGATGATGATGAAACCTGGACTCTAACCCGAAGAGGTAAAGTTATTCTGCAGTGTTATTTTAGTGAAGCTGGAGTTGTGGGGAAGGAGTACATCATCTGTGGAGTGCCACTGTAAAGCAGTTTGGTTATGAATAAGAGCTGTGGGGCATGCATAGAAAAATAAAACCTATATATTTAGCAGAATTTTCCTAAGAATTGCATATTTACATCCTTACAGAACAGAAATCTGCAAATAAGTATTTTCTCAAATGTTGTAAATCACTTGAATTGGCCATTGTACCTTATGCGTATCACTTTTTGAGGCCTGACTTGCTTTATACTCTTGTAATTGCTGTGTTCAGGTGTGAATCTGCTGCTGGTGGCGGCTCATGAGTTTGGCCACGCTCTGGGTCTAGATCACTCCAGGGACAGACGTGCACTGATGTACCCCACATATCAGTATGTCAACACAAATGGATACAGGCTGCCAGATGATGACAGGCGTGGGGTTCAAGCCCTTTATGGTAAGCAAAAAATTAGATTCAGTTAAATGATTCATGTTTACAAAATGTGTCTGATTAATGAAAGGTGACAATGATCTTACATCCATCCACCTTTGTATCAGTCCAGATATTGCAAGCTAAAGACCAAGCAAAAGTCAAGCCAAATTCTTCCTCAACCCTGGCTTTATGTGTACTATATGACAGAAACTTCTATTCAACTAGTAAATAAGGCATCTATGTGTGAATCCATACATTGAATTACATGGAAATTGAATTAGACTGATATTAAAATCTATGAATAAATGTAATTTTTTTTTCGTGCTGTTAGACATTTTCTTTGCTTTTTCCATCTCCCAGGCAGCCGTACACCTCAGCCAACTACAGCACCAAAACCCAAACCACCTCCTGGTCCACCAGAGCCAGAGGACCCAGAAGAAGATCCAAATCCAGACCCTCTGCCCAACCCCCGAGATGAGCAGTGTAGCAGGGAGCTGGTGTTTGATGCTGCCACATCCGTCAGAGGAGACCTGTACTTCTTCAAAAACGGGTACGCTTTGGTTGTGTGATGTTGATCTTGCTTATGTGGAACATAAATCCTATATCTTTTTACATTTCAATTTCAATTCCTTACTAGATACTACTGGAGGAAGAGTACAAGCTTCCGCGGAATCCGTTTAATTAAAGTGAGCACAAAATGGTCAGGGATCAACCATGTCGATGCTGCCTTTGAAGTCCCATACAAGGACGTGGTGTATCTTTTTGAAGGTAACGTTCATAAGGTTTTTGATAGTTTAGGAGCCATGAATGGATTTATTGTGAATTTATAATTAATTGTAAATGGGTAATTTTGTGATGTGGTTTATATTTTGGTTATGTATTTGTTATTGCACAGTCTCGGTGATTGATATAATCAGGTCACATGGATATGGGTGGTGATATTCGTATAGTTAATATAAGCACCTGTTCACGTGCATGGCAGCTGGTAATAAAGAGAGAGAGGGTGAATCGGTTGCTGTATTTTTTGTTGAACCCTGTTTTTGTCTTTGATTTTGAGTACATTTTCTGCATGTTATACTAAGTTGATTCTTCATATTTTGATCTCAGAGAATGCTTTTGGTAGCTTGTCAGACAATCAGCAAACAAGGCCCGACCTCAGCCTCTCAGCTGCTTTTTACTTTGTTTCCAGTAGTTGCTACAGTTAGGGTTAAATATGTTCAATATGCTAACTTGGATGAGTACTGTCAAGTACTGTGAAGTTGCACAGGTACAGTAACTCCATATAATAACCAGCAACTGTCTTTCTACAGGTCGTCAATACTGGGGCATAAGGGCTAATGCAAAGACAAAAATATCTGGATATCCAAAGTCTATCACCACCCTCGGCCTGCCCTCCTCAGTCAGTAAGGTGGATGCAGCCGTCTACGTGCCAACGACTAGGAAAACACTCATTTTTGTGAATAACCAGTATTGGAGGTGAGTGATGGTCTTGATTGTCTTGACTTTTATCAATATTGCATGTATCCAGATAAAGATAGCAGACAAAAATGTAGATAAATGTGGAATGTTTAGATATTTTTCAGGTATGGGTACATATCTACAAAGCATTTCTAATAGTCTCTCTGTTCTCTTTTACAGTTATGATGAGGCCAGAAACCAAATGGACTATGGATACCCACGATACATCACCCAGGATTTCCCTGGCATTGGCTCCAAAGTAGATGCAGCATTTGAAAATTTTGGTGAGAAATATTCGTTTACTTTTATCCCATTTCATGCAAGTCACCCATTTCACACAAGTCAAGAGCCAACATTGGTTAGAATGACGGAAAATGATGCGTTATATTTAAAGCTACTCTGTAGTTCCCCTCAGCACTAAGGAGCTTTTGCGCATATATCAGGTCATTGTTTTGTTTTTACGGCAGGCAACTTCTGCAGCTACTGTTTTGGTTCACTCTCACCACCCTAACCAACCTCATTTCCAGTTTTTCCAACTCTGTCTGCACCAAACCGCAGACAGAGAAAGTTAGTGACTAGCTGGTGAATGTGCAGATGCATCTGGCAGTTAAATGGGGAGATATTTTCCCAGGAGTTGGTGAAGACCAAGAACAGATCTAAAAAGGACTGAAGTGATTGATTATTGGACTTATATTCATCAGGAAGCATGACTCCAAATGAATATTAATATTGCTCCGTATCTGCTGGATGTGTAAATAGGCAACTGTTTGCCTATGTGCACATTGTTCACCGTAACAACTTTATAAGGTGTTTGTAATAAAGTTGTTTTGTGTAGTGTGTACAGCTTGTTCTGCTGCCCCCTAGTGGCCAAAAAAAGTTAATACTTCTTTAAATCCAACTGCATATTTGAATATAAACTGAACCTTGTCTCCCACAGGATATCTATATTTCTCTAATGGCCCCCGACAGAGTGAGTACTACCTGCCATACAAGAGAGTGATGCGTGTCCTGCTCAACTACGGCTGGCTCAACTGTTACTGAAAGCTCACAGACATGACACCACTACCTATGTCCAAAATGTAACTTCAGATAGCATGCATGTTATTAATGAGTTGAGTGAATAACAGTATTCAATGCTTTTTGATGTGGAGAACAGTTCTCAGAGACAGATATTGTTTTCAGACTGACCACTGGTTGCTTGTTGATGTATAGCAAACACCAGGGTCAAACAGAGGCAAAAGGACAGTGAGTGATTGTCATTCGATCAATTCTGTAAATAATCTTTGACCTGTTTAAAGTTGTTTCCGTCTCTTTTTTATTTCTCTGTGTGGAGTTTGCAAAGGAATGTTCTGATAGTAAATGTATTTGCTAAGTGATGTTTACTCATTTCAGAAATGCTAAATTGCTCAAAGTTGGGTGTAAAATACAGCAAGGGGTTAAAAGTTGTCATCTGAACACACCCCAGGGTTACAAATAAATATCAAAAGTTGGAGTTATGAAAGATCTCCTACAATTTCACTGTCCCCTCTGGCCATAACAGGATCCAACTTGAAGCATATTCTTATTTGCATATACTAACTTGGGTTATACAGTGAAAAAATTAGGAAATAATTTAAGCCATTAGTTGTTCTTAGTCATGTCTGGACTGTTCTTGTGAAATAGTCCTGTCTTGCCTGAACTCCATCTTTTGCCTGCAATTTTAGAATTAGGACCACAGGGCTTGTTTAGCTTAATCTTAGCCACATACGAGGAGATCCAGTATATGAGAGCTGAGTCACTACTGTTTTCATGAACACGTACAAAGTAAGGATTTTATAGTTTAGTATTGCTTGTGTGCACACTCTAGAGTCCTGTTTGAGGCACCTGACAAACACAGGCCAACAAGGTGAACATGTGCAGAAGATAACAAGAACAGGGGAGCTTGAAAGGGTGGTTCACTCAAATTACAACAAAAGATATTTTCTCCTGACTGGACCTTATCTATGATTGCTTTGGTTTTGGCTTTGACCAAGTTTTGAAATATCTATCTCTAAAATTTAGTTGTGGTCTTCACAGCATTGATGCCTCATTAACATCTCTTTCCAGAAACAATGTGTCTCTTGCTCTGGATAATCCATAAAACATGCTGTCAACAGTTTCCATGAAGACTATAACCTCAGTATAATTTTACATTTCTGTGAACACCACTAATGAAATTCAATTCATTGGTGTGGAGGCAGAAATCTCAAAACTTCATCAAACCCAAACTATCCAAATAGATAGCTAGATACCACTTGAGAAAATACTCACTGTACTGTATTTGAGTGAGTAAACCTTTTAATTATGAGATTGATAAGAAATAACTAAATCAATCAGATTTAAGGGAAAGTTAACCCTTTTATTGCCCACAACCATCTCAGAATGACAGAAAACAATAATTCTAATGTAATATGAAGTTTGCAGGTGTTTATTTCTAAATACACCACAAATGAGATCAGTTTGTCTTAATTTCTGACAGTCACCCATGCGTTTAAAGGACTTTTTGTTCTATGGAGGGATAGTCTTTCTTGGTTCTAGGTGTGGCATATTTTTTCTCCACAATATGTCCCTATAATCTGTGTTGTTCACAGCACACAAAAACAACCACACAAACATTTATGTCTGTACCACATAAGTCATTTTGTAACAATGAAGAGAGAGAGAGAGAGAGAGAGAGAGAGAGAGAGAGAGAAACAAAATAGAAAATCAAAGTACAGAGAAACATGTTTTTGGGAATTATCTTGACCTTGAGGAAAGATTTTCAGATCACAATGTTGTGAGTTAATAACTGCAAAAGGAGAAGCACTGTGTCCGTCAGGTACTTTTTTGCAAGAGTGCATGTCAGCTATGCCAGGATTTTCAAAATACTGTAGTTATGAAATTCCACAGTTACCTCAACACCTTGACGGATAAATCCTCCTTTAGTACTTCTAGATACCCTTAGAAATGGATGACTGAGAATCTTCAGAGAAACATTTATGAATGAAATGCTCAGAAGCCGACTGTTGGAAAAGATGGAAGGGTCACTGCAACAATAACTGGTTGTTGTTACATTTTATTTAAAGAACAATACTTAAAGAGTATAATTTAGATCTTTTTTCACTGTAAATGGCAGCAACACAGACAACCTCTCTAAGATTGTATAAAGTACAGTTTGAATAAAGTACTGGTAAAAGAAATAAGGCACAAACTTGAAGGGTTGATTGTTTCTTTTATTGAAATGTTGCAAATGTTGTGTAAAAATTATGTGTGTCTTGTAAATACTGATTGCAACGTGTGTAGTGATTGAAGACCGGGCCTGTAAAGACGTACTCAGTTTGGCTAGTTTGGTTACCTCAACATAATGTGCTCACTGTGGTGTAACCTTGGCCAAAATGATGATGGAATGTAGTGTTAAAGGTGCAGTTTGTAGGATTTAGTAGGATCTAGCTGTGAGGTTGCAGATCGTGACAAACTGATTACCCCACCCCCACCCCTTCTCCCCTTCCAAGTGTGTAGGAGAACCTGTGGTGGTTGAAAAAAATGTGAAAGGCCCTCTCTAGAGCCAGTGTTTGGTTTGTCTGTTCTGGGCTACTGTAGAAACATGGCGGTGCAACATAGGGGCCACCGTGGAAGAGGTCCCGCTCCCTATGTAGATATAAAGGGCTCATTCTAAGGTAACAAAAACACAATGATTCTTATCTTCAGGTGATTAAACACTAATTAAATATGGTTATATTCCATTTCTGCCTCTAAATTCTACACACTGCACCTTTAACTGTTGCTTATGCAATAATATAATGTATAATGTTTGTGTTCAGGTCAGTCACCTCTGTTGTGCCTTCTATCCAGGGTGTTTGGACTAAAAGAGTCCCCAGTTAGTTAGTTAGAACGTTCATGAACCTGATAGATAGTTCAGGGCTTGTGTCCTTTTATATCCCTAAACAAATGAATTCAGTTTGGAGCCATAAGAGAAGAAGATGGTGGGGAGTAGCCAGGTGGGTGCCGGGAGTCAAAGTAAAGCTGATAGAAATGTAAAGGGGAAGAGAACAGTAAATAGTAAAGATAATGCAGTAGATATATGAGGTGTGTGGAATGAAATAAAATAGGTTAAAATGAAATGAAATCATGGGGTACTGTCAGTGCCAGAATTTAGAAAATTATGGTGGTTTGTTTTGCAGGATTGTAGAGAGGGGTGTTCTGGTGGCCTATAGTGCTTCTTGGATTAACTGCGTCAGTGCCGGGTTGTGGATTGCTCTATGTATGTTTTTCTGTGTGAGGATGATGTTACTTCGTTGGATGGTTTGGAGTCTGGACATGCCGTGGATGTAGTGGGCGCAGATGTACAGCCTTGTTTTGGATGGTTTGTAGTTTGTTGAACTGGTGTTGTGAGGCTGTGGTCCAGGCTGGTGCTGCATATTCAAAGATTGATCTGGTATATGTCTGATAAACCTTGAGGATGATTTCCGGTGCTTTAAGGTGGTTGAGTCTTTGATTGCCTTCTTTTTCCAGGTTATTGATGTGGGTGATCCATGGCATGTTTCTTTGGGATGTGATTCCTTGAAACTTTGCCTCTTTGGCCATGGTGATGGGGGTTTGTGGAGGGTGAGGTGGACAGCTGGTTTGACTTGGGGCTTTCTGGTGAATAGGATGAGCTGAGCTTTGGTGGGGTTGAGTTTAATTCTCCACATATTGGATCAGGTTTCTGTTTTAACAATACATGTGAGTGAAATTGATTTGGAGTGAGTCCAGTAACAGAGGTCATCAGCAAATTGTGAAACATGTCCTATGGTGGGTGGGGGGTAGTACACATCATAATGTAGAGAAGAAAAAGGAGTGGACCGAGGACTGCACCTTTTGGAACACCAGCTTTGGGAGTGAAAAAGGTGGAGAGGAAACTGGAAACCTTGACCTTTATTTGTCAACTATGAAATGATATTGTAGACGGGAAGTGGTATTCTGAGTTTTTTGTCCTGTAACTTGAAGAGTAATCCGTCGTGCCACATTTTGTCAAAAGACTTTTCAATGTCGAAAAATACTGCCATGTTGAATTCTTTTTTGGTGAAACTGCAGGTGATTTCTTCTGATAGTTTGAGGATGATAATGGTGGTGAATTTGTTTTTATGGAAGAATAGAGGATTCCCATGTTCTCTATGTGCTGTGCTAGGTGTGCAGTGATGGTGGAATCAAACAGTTTACTGTAGGTGTTGGGGTGACAACTATGGCTGTTTTTCAGTTGAAGTGACGGATGGTGAGGCAGGTGGTGAAGAGGAGGGAGAGCAGGTTGAAGTAAGTTTCTGGTGCTTGCTTGATCACGATGGTGTTGATGTTGTCTTCTCCAGGTGCGTTATTTGTCATTTTTTTCAGGTGAGCTTTGATTTCTTGGCAGGTGATCAGTTATGTCAGTGGGTGGTCATCTGCTGAGGTGAGAGATGGAGAGGAATATGTTGTGGCCTTGTCGACAGTTTCCTTCCATTCATGGTCAAAGTGTGGATCTGAGGGACAGGAGTGAATGTTTTGGAGTTGATTTCTGAATAGAGTTGCTTTTTCTTGGTTGTTTTCAACAGTTTGATCTTGATGTGTTAGAGTTGGTATGTTGTTTTTGTTTTGTGCACCGTTCATGTTTTTTTAATTTTCTGCCAGAAACTGCGTGGGTTGGTTCTGTAGTCACTGCCCAGTTTACTGTAGAATGATGTCCATTTTTCTTGTGAGCGCACAGTGAGCTGTTGTCTGATATGGTTCTGGCGCTGGTTTATTTCTGCTTATGTGTCCGGTGATCTGTATTTGAAGTAGTGTCTGTGTAGTTTTCTTTTCCTTTGGATCAGGTGTAGGATGTGGGGTGGGAGCTGTTGCTGTGGTTTGGAGGTGATGTGTAGCATGATGCATGTGTCACATGCCTGGGTGAGTATTGATCCAATGTGTGTGGCTAGATGGTCTAGTGAATGGTGGTGGTGTGGGATCTGAGTAATGTCCGTGGTTTGTTTGATAATGTGCTTCCTGTAGGTTTCCCAGTTGGCTTTTTTGTAGTTGTGCCATGGTTGTTGTGGCATGTGCTAGAATGTGAGGGAGAAAGTGGAAAGGTGGTGAGAGGTCTGGTGACGAGAGTGCCAGGTCCAGTATTTCCATGGTGGAGCTGGCAGAGTGGATGTATGTGGGTTTGTCATCATTTAGGATGGTGAGGTTGGTGGTGTCCAATATTTCTTTAAGTGCTATTCCGGAGTTGTTTGTAGTGTTGCAGTTAAAATCTTGTCTTGGCATTAAAATCTCCCAGTATGAGCACATTTCTGTTGTTGTTAGTGATGGTCTTGATGAGTTTTCCAGAGCATTGTATTTCAGACTATATATGGATGTAATGAGAAGAGTAGTGGATAGATTTAAAAACAGTGTGGTGGCCATGTACTTATTGTTTGCAAGTTCTTCTTGAGTGAGGTTAAAATGAGTTTCATATGCCCTGTTTGATTAAAAAAACCAAGATTAAAGAGAATAAGATTAAATAATTTGGTTTAATGAGCGGGTTAAAAGATGGGACTGTTTAAAAAGTTTGTGCTCTTTATGACTCTTCCCAGCATTTTCTGTATTGTTTTCTCATCTTTGCATAACAATTTGAGGTCTTCATGTATCTTGTTGAGGCTTGTGCTGGGGTTCTGGGGGGTCAGTGGCATATCTTAGGGGGGTGTGGAAGGTGGGGGGGCACCTGGAACCTTGAGCAATTTTGTGGCCTGGAGCTTCTTGGTGCTGTGGTGGTGAGGGCTAGGCAGGTGGGGAAGTTCTTGGAGATGGACGGGTGCTTGCCACCACAGTCGGCACATTAAGAGTCTGTTCTGTCCTTGTTGCATTGTTTGTGGTGGTGAGTTCCTCAACATCTGAGACATGTGACTGGGATCCTTATGAAGGTGGTGGGTTGTTGAGTAGTTCTGCTGGTGATGCGGTGTGCTTCGGTGATGGAGATGCCTTGTTTTTCCAGTTCTTCTGTTATTTCTTTGGTGTCTGTGTCAGGGTGGATCCCCTTTATTATCAGCTCTTTGGTTTGTTGGTGGCTGGTGTGGCTTTTCTTGCTGGGCCGTATGTAATTTTATGGAATTTATGGAGTCTATGTTGTGTGTAAATATGAGAATGCCTCCTCTTCTTATACAGACTTACTTTCTAATTTTTCTGTTGGTTTGCATTGGATCAATCTTTGTGATCTGGTTCCTTTCGTGCTCTCTTTTTGGGGTTGGAGCTGAAAAGTTCACTGTATTTGCACAACCCTGATGGATGGCAAACCATTTGCCCTGCAAACCTATTTTGTGGTGCAGTGGTTCCTCCTAGTGGTGTGATGGCCTGTGGTGAGTACAGTTCTTTGAGTTTCTGTAATAAAGCTGTCCAATGAGGACAACTGGTTTTTGATGATTTTGTATTTGGTGGCTATCTGCTTGCAGCGGTACAGGTGTGGGTCTTTGGAGGCTTGGGTAGGTGGTGGTTTGGATTAATTGGTTTTCTGCTGGTTCCCATGTAGTTGTTTCTCTGGTGGTTGTGTCCTGTTGTGGTCTTTGTGTTGGTGTTTTTCAGGTTTTGAGGGATGAAGCATTATAAGATAAAAAACTGAAGGACTGCAGTAGTGTTTGAGATTATGGACCTATCAGGTGTAAAATACAGCATAGGGAGCGAATGCTGTGGAGTGGGACAGAGAAGATAGGGGTTTTAAAAGCAGTGCTTGTGGCTGAATTTCAAGGTGGTCTGTGCTTTAAAACACTTGTAGACTGAAAAGTAGGCAGATGGCAGGAAAAAGTAAAAAATAAGCCAAAATAGATTCATATAAAACAAGTGATTGTAGGTGATTGTTGGGGGTGAGTTTGCTTGATGGCTGGGTGATGGTGTCAAGTGGAAGTTAATGCGGAAGTAGAAAGATAGACAGACAGAGAGAAAGAAAGAAAGGAAAGTCACTTATCTGTTCCTTGATGGTGGCGGCGTTGGTCTCCTGTTTGGATCTGCTCACTCTTTCGGCTCTGTCAGTCTCTCCCTCTGATTGCCGATCACTGAACCTTATATCACAGCTGTGCTATCTCTGCTGTGCACATCTCTGTTGTTGCTCTCTCACAATGACTGACAGAGTCTCCACCATATCAGAGCACCAATCCAAAGGTTCGATGAGATACCTTGTGGTAATTAGTGTAGGGGTCTAGTGTACTTTAATCTGCTGTTTTCTATGATTCTATTGTAATGTGTAATATGAATTAAGATCATACATAGTATTTGACTTTACTGCAGTATAAATGTATTTCAATGTATTTGTTATGTTTTGTTGTGTTTTGATGTCAGGTGAGGGGCAGATTCCCCTATACTGTGGTAGGGGCTGAGTTCATTGCCAGTGGCAGGCTATATAATACTACCTGTTTTCATCAGGAACTGTTGCTGTCAGGACGACATGCTGCCTGTGGTCCATAGTATTTTATGTGGAGAATTATGACTGTTATTGTTAGTCTTCATTGTGGGTGAAATAAACACCAGGGGTCCGTTTCACAAAACAGGTTTAGTGAAAACTCAGAGTCTGTTAACCCTGAAATGAGGGAAACTCTGAGTTTTCCGTTTCAAAAGAAAGAGGGGTAACTCTAGCCTGTTTCAGAGAGAGAGATAACTTAAGCTCTCGGTCAGTTACCGTAGTAACAGACTCTATGAACCTAACCTGGTCGGGGCCAGGTTTTTCCTCAATGAACCTCGAGTTTCTCTCTGTCTCCGCCCTCTTTCAGAGCCACACACTCCATTTGGTTTCTTCATGCATTCAGTCAGCAGGCGAGTTTTGGCGTAGCCTGGCTCTGCCATCTGTCATTTTAAAAAAAAATCATTAAAAAAAATCAGAGTCAGTATATTTGAAGTCCATTGGGCACAGTAGGTGGCGACTTTTTTCACTAACATGGCATGTCCTTTTGAGAACGATCCCGTGGATGAAGGTGCAGCATTACTGCACAGAGAATTAAATATTCGTCGGGAGATGGTTATCAGACCGCGCATAGATGTTCTAGAATTTCCAGACAATTATCTTTTTGAGCTTAGGGCCAGCTTCTCTGCCTCCGTTAGAGGTGGTGGTGCTGGACCACCACCCGTTTTATGGGCATCTGCCTTCTTTCTGTTGGCTGAGTAGAAGTCTGTGTTAGTTTAAATAGGCTTAATTATTTAACAGAACATGATGTAGATGAGAAGACATTTATGTGTGTGAAACCAGCATTACGTTGGGGATAAAACAACTGCACAGTCAAACAGCCACTTAATATTTACTTTACAATGTAAAACATGATCAAAATGAGGTACCCCCATGAGATTATGCCGAGGTCTCACCTGTTTGAACAATGTTTTTATATTTCATCCTAAACTGCTGCCAAGTGCGCTTCTCCCCCGCGGGATTGCACCTAAATGAAATAAATTAATAGGCGAACATTCAAGCAGTTTTCCCCTGTAATATTATTGTGATTGCAAAGGACTATATTTAAACTTACGCATTGACCGGAGGAGCAATGTTCTCCCACGCCGTCTCTCTCTCTTGCAGCTGCAGCGGTGTTGCACTTTTCTCTGAAAACGTGTTCAAACTCGCCGTATGAGTGCATTAAGATTTCTAGAGCTAGTGGGGTGAAAAATGCAGCCATCCTCTTCCCCATTGCCATGGTGACTCGTTGAATCGGGGCTCCATTGAAGCTGGCTCTTCATTGTTGTGGTGCACGCGCTTAACTCCAACTACTCTGAGTTGATTAAGCTGACTCAAATCAGCTGTTCTGGAACCGGAAACTCAGAGTTTCCTATCTCAGAGTAGATCAACTCAGAGTTCAGGATTAGACTCAGAGTTTGTTGAGCCTACTTTGTGAAACGGACCCCTGGTTGGTCTGCACCTCTCTGCCTCCTGTTTTTAAGTTCCAGCTGCTACACGGCCATCCTAACAGACTCACATAGCCTAATTTTTATTTGACCATTACATGTAAATTAAGGCAACCAGCTGTTAATCAGAAAATGTCACAAAGTAGTGCTTTCACTGTCTGCATTATATTGTAACTAAGAGAAAAACAAAACAAAACAAAACTTGAGCATCTGAGTAGGCCATCTACAGATTTAGCAGAAAACTGTGTGTCACTTGAAGTTTCCACTCTGTGTGTGACACTGAAGTTGCATGTTGGCCCATGTACGTGTGTCTTACAGAGAGAGAAGTTCCACATAGTTTTCTGCTTGTAATCTGTAGGTGGCTCAATATTAACAAAACAGCTTTTTCCTCACCAGGTTTGTGAAACTTCACTGTTGATATCATTTGTGCGCTCATTTTGTCTTACTATTACAAATCTTATCTATACATTCACAAACTTGAATTTCTCTTTCAGAGGCTTTCGGCTTTCAGAAATGATGACATACAGTACAACCGCTTTGGGATTATTTTACAAGCCCTTTTTTTTTATTCTCAGCTCTCACTCATAATCATTTCAAGACAATTTTCATCTAAAACATCCTATTCTGCTTGCAATTGTGATCATAAACTTTGTATTTTATTACTTTTCTTTTCTAATAGAAGGCTGATTCAACACTTCAAAACATGGATGTATTAAGAGAACTTTCCTAGTTCTCTTTATGCATCCATGCTTCAAAACCATTGATTTTAAGTCAATGTTCAAAACAAACTATTCCGGATATCCGGTCGGAGTGCTCTCAGTAAAAATGTCCGGTAAAACAACTGAGCCACTAACTATAATTCCTCTATCAATCTTCTTTATCGACAAACATTTTATTTTATTTATTTTTTTTTACCGTCGATACTTGCTGTTTGCACCATCTCACAAAAATATTTGTGCTGTACACGCTCCATAGTGCAGCTGTATTCACGACGTTTAGCTTCTCTGCATGTAAACAACGCGATGAGGACGACTGATGGTTCCGTTTGTCAAACTTTTTTTTCAAGGATGGCGACGGAATGACCCGCCCTACTCTGCCTCTGATTGGCTAGTACTTAATGCCTTCGTTGATTAGGTTTAGAAATGAGAAATAGGACTGGTTAAGGTTAGGGTACGGATATCAGGATTTAGCCAATCAGAGAATAGACTTGACTTCGCCATCCTAGAAAAAAAATATTGCTTCCGGTTGATACACGACGGAAACAAACAACCCGGAGCACGCACTGATAGAGTGGGTTCAGCTCGTTTGCTGCACTTTAATCGAGGTGTGTGTATGCGTGTGTTTTTTATAGCTAACCGCTACTCTTGTCCGTTATGTTATAAGCATTTGTTAGCAATTAGCAGGTGCTACTGTTTGCTACAACATGACAGAATAACAGGTTTCTGTGTGTCAGTGTTGCTACTGTGTGTTGTTCAGGCACCTGCAGACTGAGGACTATCTATTGAATGTTCATGTCTCTACAGGGCAGAGGCTCGTCCCTGTCTCCTATGGAGTCACTCAACACTTTTGAATCTGAGATGGAGGCTGATGGACAGGGAAGCTACTCTCTGTTTCCTGCTCTGGATAGCATTGCAAGTCTGTCTGGGACTGCTGAAACTCTGGAGAGGTTGTTGAACATAATGTGATTTTATAGCATGTATGTTATACTTTTACATCCAGCCTGGGCTCACTGCTTATAGATATAGAAGATACACTGTGCAAGATTTAACTTATGTGTACATTTCAGCAGCCTGGAGCACAGAGTGTGACTGCAGCATTATTATTGAGATAGTGTAGATTTGCCCAAAGTGGCCAAATGAAAATAGTTTCAGGCTTGCACTCCTCTCTACTGGCAAATAAATCAGAATATATATCAAGCTTATTACAAACAACAACTGAACAACAGTAAGCAAGTGTTTTACCTGGAAAATCCTGAACTTTGGTTTTGGTATCAAGGGATCACGGATGCATTGTGTTGATAAAAGCTGTGTTTTACTGTTAAGTTTACTGTGTAGAATTTATAAATGTGACAATATATGATTTCTTTGTAGTCTGGATTAGCTTCACTATTTACTTAAATTTGTAATCATACATGCTCGATTTTCATATAGTGTAAGAGTTGCCAAAAATTATATAATACTATTACACTAGATGATGCTTAACTGTTTTTATTTGCAGCGAACCACCCAGTGAAATTGCAGAGAAGCCAAACCTCACATGGCTCGATGCTGCCCAGGTATCTGACATTCATTCATCATATTTCAGTGTGATTTCTAGTAATAGTACTGATAGTAATCGACTGCTGTGAGATTTGTTTGTTTGGTAAGTGTTTTCTGTTTCTACCCTTCCTCGTGTAGATTGTGCTGGAGGAAGCAGGACGTCCCATGCACATAAAGGAGATTAAACAGAGAATCATCGACAGGGGACTCGTTCAGTCTAAGTAGGCTACAGAGATTTCTTACAATTTGCTACATTTCTTCTTGCCCTTGTGCTCATTTATGAAAGTTAAACTGTTGAATAGTGGGGAATTTTTTTTAAATGTTAATTGTCAAGTTTCTTAAGTATTTTGGAGATAATCAGAATTGCAAGTAATTTACAATCTTATTGCTCCTCGTTAACGTTGGACAGTTTTAAAACAAATTCATGAAAACCAAGTTTGTGCAAAGAGGCTAAGTGTTTGTGTGTTGTTTCAGGATTGTCCTTTTAAAACTCAAAACTTTATAAAATTACTTCTTATCCTGTTCTCTCATTGGCAGCGCAAAATCAAGTCTGGAGGCCGTCATGTACCGTGAGGTAAGGAGGATTTTTGAGACTCAGTGTGACAGCAGCCCCTGCTGTTGAGTATAATAACTTGCGCTCCCACTCATCATTTGTGTTAGTTCAGTTGATACAAATGCTTCATCTTTATTTCCATTATTATCTTTTCTTTCTCCATTATTTTCCATTCTGCTTCTTTTACATCACCTCACCATATTAAAGAGGGGAAGATTTAATGTGCTGTAATCAGAAAAAGGATGCTTTGTGCTTAGATGCACCACACTTGAGCTTAATGTATCTTATAATGAACTGATCTAAATTGACCTCCAGCTTTTTGGGAATCAAATTTGGCTTTTCCAGCCCCGTGCATTGGCCTCAGTCTCACATTATGTTTCAGACACAAAAAGGCAGCAGGAGATTCAAGAGGATTGAGAACAGAAACGGAGTCTTTGCACTGCTGGTGAGTTTTATGGGACACTAATGCCAATTTCACACTAAACCTCAAATATGTTCTGGGATAATGAAAATGCATTTGACCTTTCATGCCTGACTATTTGTCATGGATAAATTCTGGGATGCTGTTATTCACACAAGACTTGGGTACAGAGCTGTAGTTCGATGCACGTCACTGCCTAGTGTAATTCTGTCATATAGATGAAACTTATTGATGCTGAAAGTCCCATCTCAACATAATTATGTGATGGGTGCAGCGTCGCTTTTGCAGTGGCGATTGAAAGCTATCTGGTGTAATGTCTCAGGATATGTGCTATTTATTAAATTACTGTCTTTTTAAAGCAGATGCAAGGACATGGGGGTAATGCTAATGCAGCTGTGTGGCCCAGAAGAGCAGAATTTTATAGCAGAGACGACTAGAAGGCACTCTAACGCAGTTATAGTGGCAGTACTCCAAAGCACTAATAACTCCTTATTTATACTATAACTACTGTAGTACCTATGTTTACACTTTCAAAGCTGAGTAGTGTGAGAGCCTGGCAAAGACAGATGTTTTCCTGCATCTGTATGGATCTGAGATAAATTCAGAGTATAAATAATTTCAGCTTGTGCACTTTTTTGTTTTCAGTGACTTTCATTGTTTGTCATATAGCAGTTTTAAATATAAGCTACATCTGTTATTATTTTATCATCTGCATTTAAGTGTGTTTTCATCCAGTATCCTGGAGGCAACACCAGCACAAGCCTCAGGTTCTCCCGGTGCACAGCGACAGATCTCTTGTCTTTCTCTCCTCCTCTGTCCTCTCACAGACTGATGAGGAGCGTCAACAGGCCCTGCAGGCCTTCACTGCCCAGTCTTTCCTCGGCTCCCCGCAGCAGAATACCATCTCCAGTTCTGGCTCAGGTACCTCGGGACCCGCCTTCCCATCCCCCACCAGTTCCTTTGAGCATAAGGGAAAGATGAAGAGAGGTCCGCGAAAAAACCAGAATGAAAAGTACAGGCTCAAGTACCTGAGACTGCGCAAAGCAGCTCGGGCCATGATATTTGTGAGTGAACTGTGTATTTATGAAAATTTCTTTTTCTGCATTATGGTTGTTACTGAATAGAACTACCAAGTTGGAAGTATGTGTCAAATATTTGTATGTTTTCAGATACACAGCTCTAATACTTTGTGTTATAATGATAATAACAGGAGAATGCAGCTCTTTGTGATGAAGTTGCCCACTTAGAGGAGAAGTTTCTGAGAGCAAAGGAGGAGCGCAGGTGAGTCTAAAAATGTGTTTAGCAAGGACCCACCACCGGCTTTGTGATGGTCAAGTCATATTTTGCACATTTTTCACTTCATGTGACATTAAAAAAAAAGCAGGAGTCTAATTTTATTAATATTTATTTTCATTTCCAGGTTCTTACTGAAGTCGTTGTTGCAGTACCAGTCTTTGTCAGAGGGAGAGATACTGCCAACACCTGCATCAAGCTCTCATCCAGCTGTGCCGCCTGTTGCATTAACCTCAGGTTCAGCTGGGGCTTCAGGCCTGTCCGGGGGGCATAACCTTACATCAGTGGTGTCAACAGGGGACGAGGGACCTCTTAAAAAACCCAAGAAGGAAAGGAAAGAGCGAGGACGAGAGAACGGAAAGGAGGAACGTAAGTACTACGATGAAGTATTAATGTAGATGCATATTAAAAATAGATGGGACTTAAAGGGAGAGCAACAGGATTAATGTGACTCATGTGTGTGTTCATCAGTATTTTATTGTCATGTTTCTTCAGTTCCAAAGAAAATGTCTAAGAAGAGAAAACTAGCAGACGGCTCTCGGAAGCTGGTGCAACCCATCCCTCTGGACTCATCTGGTCGTCCCGTCTTTCCCATCGTACTGGGAGGATTAACAGTCTACAGTCTGGGAGAGGTCAGTGTCTGACATGACTCACATGTAGCAAACGTCCCATTTATAGTTTAGTGGAAGAAAAAAATTGAGTTTTTCCAAAACTGTGAAAGGCAGCTTCACCACAGGTCTTAGTTTTTGGGAACATTGAGAAGCAGAGACTGTTTGCCAGTTTTGACAAGTTTAAATGTTTGCTGTGAGAAAGGTCTGTTGTACCTGCCAACTCACTAGCACATCTTACTGAGACACTTACGTTATTAGTGTTCGAGTCTTCTTGCTGAGACAACTACAACAAACGGCCTATTATGAGTGTAAACTAATGATTAAATAAATCAATATTAACTATATAATACCAAAAAATGTGGGTAAAATGAAGCCTCTCTTAAAGCTGACCACTAACCATGACATGCATTTTACTAAATGCAAACTTTTGACTGCTCTTCAGATCATCACAGACAGAATGTTGTTCCATGACGAGTGTGCCATCTACCCAGTGGGCTTCTGCAGCACTCGAATCTTTGCTAGCATGAAAAACCCTGACCAGCAGTGCCTCTACACCTGCCAAATCAAGGATGGTGGAACAGGTCCACAGGTACACACACACAGCTAGATTTACTGAGAAAAGAGGGGGGTCAGAGCTGCATGCCCAGGAGCTCTGGAGTGGAGCAGGTGGAGTTGGAGATGGTGTTGATGTGGGTGTTAATACTGAGGTAAATGCAGCCAAACAATGTGCTTCGTTACACCTGGTCTTCAGAGGCTGAGAGTTTTGCCGGCATGACTGACCATCGCAAATTGTGCAACCTTAGTTAATCCAGTAGAATGTGTTACATCCACACCCTGAAAAACTGGCACAAAAGCTGCAGTAAATCTGTTTCAAAGTTGTTAGAAAAATCTGTTTTAAGTACAGAAAATTAAACGTAAAGAGGACATTTGGTCTTCTCCAGTCCAATTGAGCAAAACTGCAGTGTACACTGGTGATAAAGTTTCAGACAAAATCTCTTTGTTTGTTCAGTTTGAAATGGTATGAATGACTAAGTTGCAATGGGGTGTTTGTTTGTAGGATATGTTAGGATGTAGGAGCTTTAAAATTTCCAACATTGTTCCCCCAGTTTGAGATTGTGCCTGAAGAAGATCCTCAGAATGCAATTGTGGCCTCCTCTGCCCTGACGTGCCACTCCAATCTACTAATGACCATTGCATCTGTCAGGTAACCATCTTCATCACAGAGGCTTGTGGTTACATAGCATAATATCGTTTTCAATATAATTATGTACTTATTCAACATGTCCTTCTCCTAGCTCCAAGTCTGTTGAGCCCATTGTGCCATCAGGAGCAGACTTCTTTGGTTTCTCTCACCCCACCATCCAGAATCTGATCCAGAGTTGTCCTGGAGCACGCAAGTGTAGCAAGTAAATTCACCCTGCTCACTGAATGTGGATCAGTAGATTATCATATAAAAATAGAATTGAGATTTGTTTTTAAATTGGAGAGAATAGATGACTTGCCCAGTGCTTAGTAGTGGCTGGTTGTCTAGTGTGCAGCCTTCCTGTCAACTACCTACTGGGAATATTTGAGGTCTAGTCATCTGAAACATGCTGATCCAACTTTTCATAAACAAGTAATTAGCAGACATTTATTATTTATTTCTAATTGCTTCTACATTTTTCGCTCATTGTGTTTCCCAGACAGGGACTAAAAAGGAATTTTACAAATTGATCATTGAATTACATGATTACACACCGAAACATATTTTCCAACCTGTTTGCATCTTGCATGCAACTAGCGTTTAGATTTCTTAATGCATATGAATTTTGGCTGATTTTAAGTACTCATTGGTTATCATGTTCATACAGCTACCGATGGATACGTTTTGAGGTGTGTCGCCCTGGTGATGGCCAAGTTCCTCACAGCCTGTCAGAGGACGACGCCTCTGTCAACTTTGATGCCTACCAGAGACACCAGGGCTTTGACGAGAACATAAAGACGGAGCACATCACAGGTTGTTAAAAGCTGGTTTCCCATATCTTTGTTGTTACATCTGGTGGACCTTGATTTTTCATGTACAAGAAAAACATTTCACAGCTGTAGAGAGAACGTGTCTGATGATTGAATGTGAAAGGCAGAAGGACACAGTAGCCTTTAGGTTTAACAGCTTGGCTTGTAGTGAGGAGGTCACAGGGTAGAATCCCTCGGTGAGGAGACAAATGAAAAACTGAGTTTTCTTCCTCAACTGCTGTCAAAATATCAGTGGAGCTGCTCAGTGATACTTTGCTCTGTTGGAGAGTGTGAGAATAGCCCTCCTCACCCCATCAAATGCTCCTTTAGGCCTCTGGTGTAAATAATATATCATAAATGTAAGTGGTTACTGTAGGTTAGCTGAAAAAACAAGTATTATAATGCAATAATAATAAGAATATTTTGTTATCTCTTGTATTTATGCTAACATGATTACTCGGCATGACACTGATAGCGAAGCTGCCACTAATTATCCATCTTTCCCTCAGGACAGACACCACAGTCTCCTAGTTCCTCTCATCAGCACCACCTGACCTCCCCCACCATGAAGCCCTCTACCTCCTATTACAGCTCCTGAGATTCTGCTCCAAAGCACCTCTGAAATAACGGATTGTATTCATCAAGAACTCTTTATTTACCAGATTTACATTTTTTAAAATTCCAAACAATATACATTCAGTGTTTGTCAAACAGAGGTAGATAATAATTCAAACCTATGATATTTATTCTGCCATCTTCTAGCAAGCCCCAGACAAAGCATTACTGGGGATGTGTGCTAGCATGGATGATGCCAACATACTGGATGTGGCTAGCAAGTTAGCTTCTTGCTCTGTATTTAAAATTGTATTTGTTACTCGATGACTCAAGCTGACATTATGTTGCAAATATAATTAGTATTGGCCTTTTCATTATTTTGGGATGACACTGGGAAAAAAAAAAACTGTATTATGCCAAAAGTTTTGGTTCATGGGCAACTATTTGTGATCAACTGTTGGTACCCTACTTAATGTTGCAGTTGTAACATTTTTCCAATTGAAACAACTATTGATCATGTTTGATTAATCAATAATTTGACTGCATTTCCATCTGTTTTTCTTTGAAGTAAAAGCATTGGTTTTGAATGCAACACACCCACACAAACTTAATTGTTGATTTGTCATTTATTTGTGCAAATGATACAAGTCGAAAGGACTCATTTGTGCTATAAACATTTGTTCAAATAAAACATTCTGTCATGATCTACTATATTCATACAGTCCAGCAATTATTGACATTGGTTTTAACAGTGTAGAGTGTTTTATAGGCATTTTTTAATGGCAAATTTCCAAAAGTGGTTTGTTTCTTGCCAGAGTGACAATTAGTTTCTGGTTCAGTGCTTTTTCCAAATGGTTCCTTTGGCTGTTTTGCGGTTAATAACAAATGGAGGTGCAGGTAAATTACTAGTGGCACTATAGATTGGACAGGCTTTAAAGTCACAGGGCCAGTCTCTCCATGCATATCGAAGAGCAACTACTTTATCAGTATGTGGACAATAAATGGCAGCTAACTCAACGGTAGTATGATCCCACAGGATGATGGGAGCTGGAACCCAGTTGGACTTAGGCCCACATGGAGCTAAACTCTCCGAGCAACAGATCTAGATAAAAAACACAGGATAAGGCAGAGGCAATGATTTGAGCTCAATGATTTATTTAGCAAGACATTTGTCTTGAAAGAAATGATCATATCAAAACAGAATATGGGACAGAAATCTTGACTCACACCAAGTACTCCACTGCCAGCCTTACCTCAAAGATGTCTTTAGATGGTTTGACAAAGACTGTCTGGTTGTAGGTAATGCTGACAAACATTTTAGAGGACATGATTTGGCTGGGAAATGGTCCGAGGAAGGACACGTCCTTGTCATTATAAGCCACTGCCTTTGCTCCCAATGTCAGTCTGTTAGCTACATCGTGCTTGTCACGGGGATGGATCCTGAACAGAAGGTCAAATATTATTTAAACTAACGTAACGTAACGTTTCAGTTTTTGGTACATTTATGAAGTCTGTCGATGTGAAATTTCTACCAGCGACTTATATGAGGAGCAGGTTTTATAGATGTTTATAAGTATCTTAAAATCTATCTGTGGACTAACAGGAAGCTGGATCTGGAGCGTCTGAACATATGTGATGAGAGAGTTCTTTGCTCCAGATGAAACTTTGCATGCAGCATTTTGTACAAAGATAAAGATTTGAATCAGGTCGAGCATGTGATGGGAGCAGAAATTGTCTCTCAAATGAGTTTTACGTGGAATTCTGACAAGTTTAAGAATTGTTGTTCAAATCTATGAGAAGGAGTTGGGACATAAGTGATTAAAAAGTCTTATTTACTTAGAACAGGCATGCACAGGTGCCTGATTGACAGAGTCACCGCAAACAGGGTGCTGACCGGTCAAGTGATGCAGATATTCTCTACAGCTCAAGACAGACGCTAATGATCCCTGCAGGATCTGAAGCGCTCCTAAGTGTAACTCACACATAGGTACGAGCAGGAGTTGAATGCTTTTCAGTGTTGTTAAGATTTCAGGTGCTATAAACAAGATCCTTACGTGCCGTAGGGTGATTTTTCATCCGGCAAATCCATAGCCACAGCCATGAATGTCCTCTTCATCCGAAAGTTTGGGGCAAAGCCTGTGTCGGCTGTCTGGTGCCAACGGATGTCTGGAAAGCCATCATATATGGCGCTTTTTTGGTTAGTGGACAGCTGCATTAAAGAGAAATGATGGATCAGATTTCTCTCTCTCTATATAGTGACTATATAAGTGACTATATAAAGAAAGCACTATAAGACAAGACCTGCACTATATTGAATATTTCATTTTTGATGTTTTTATCTTTCCATTAGTACTTGTTTCTCTTCTGGAAATTAAAACACAAATACTAACATACTTGGACAAATCCGAAGGGGAAGTCGATAGCGGTCTGCCCTCCTGAGCCCTTGTGAAACGCCATCCTCCAATCATCAATCATAGCAGGGAAAGAACAGTTGTACTGGTCTTCATGATATACTGTATTTGCCTCTCCTGAAAGTGCGGACAAGTCTCATAAATGCATGTAGTGTGTTTGGCTACAGTGAACATCTGATAACTGTGAAGGAAGACTTACTGTACCTTGGTACCAGATTGCTCCTTTGATGGTCATGTTGAGTAACGGGTGGATCATCGAATTCCACATGACAGAATTGTTCTCAAAGTGGGTGAGCGGTGGAAACATGCTCGTCGAATTCCACATGACAGAATTGTCCTCCAAGTGGGTGAGCGGTGGAAACATGCTGAAAGTAGAAACAGTGCAGTTAGTGCAAACTAAAAGTTTGTTAGTACACCAAACTATTGAGAGCATAAGAAGAGTTACTACACTTGCTCGAGTGCAGTAAAATTAGAAAAGCTTTTTAAATCTATCACCATGCATATCACTGCTCTGTTTTCTCTACACCCTTACTTGGTTTCTGTCGGCATTAGTCCACAGTACTGCAGTGCTCTCGAAGATGACCACGCTTCGATTGGCGTGCCTCCCCAACACGACTCCACCAATCCTATTGGGTACTTCAGGTAATCATACAAGTAACGGCCAAAGAGCCAGCACACTGCAGAGAACCCAGGAAGATTATCTGGAAACACACAAACCTGTTAACCAATCAGCAGAATGCAAGCAGGTGGTACAACACATGATTAGATAGAGCACTATGCTTGATATTTAAAAATAATTAGAAAGTATGAATTACCAAATGTGATTCCACGATACTTGTTATACTATACCATAAGAAAATGACGTAGGAACAAATATAATATATGCATGAAACAATTCTATGAATGAATCCTTCTCGTACTTGCTGTGGGCACAGACCAGGGAAACTTCACCTCAATCAGGTCATTCAGCTCAGTGTCACTCCGGTTCAAGGCCACCATGAAAGTCCTCACATGAGGATACTTATCTGCGATGGCCAGCTCCTCTGATTTATTCAAAAGCTATTGGAGATTAACAAATACATGAAAGTTCACAAAACAATCAAATAATACAGTTCCCCCCTAAGAATACTTCCTGTCACTGATGTATTTGTGCAAACTTTCAAACTATTACAGCCACATCACAGCTTTCTGCTTTTTTAGCACCAGATGAAAGTTGTTCGAGTGCATGTTACAGATGTTGTCATCTTTCTGGCACTGATACACACAATTATGTTACACCAAACTAGTTTTTAATCAAAAGCTAAAATGTATTTGAACATACATACTGTTGCTTTGTGCTGCACTCACAATTTCAGATAAATATCACACAATCACTTTTCCAACTTTCTATGCTTTTTGTGTGTTTGTTATTCGCTGCAGTAAGACTTATACTGCACATGTATGTTACCATGGTCAAGTATATTAAACAGATAGGTGTACACCTAGCTCAGTCTACCTGAGATACTTCAAAGAGCATGTTGCTTTGTCCTCCGCACAGCCAAACGTCTCCAAACAGCACATCTGTCAGAGAGGCTATGCTGTTGCCAATAAATGCCGACACATTGTAGGGACCACCGGCCTCAACGGGGTCAAGGGTGACTCGCCAGATGCCTGTGTGTGTTATGGACATTACTCATGACAACAGCAGTAATCGATGCATGGACTGTCAACAATATTAAGTGACCAAATTAATATACTGTAGGTGGAAGACACGCTCTGCCAGGGAAAAAGTGGATGCAAGTCAGTAAGACAGCGATCCTGATGTTTTAAACTCAGTAGTGGGATTAAGAACTGCAGATGAGTTGCCATAATGAAAAGCAAAATCAGGAAACATGAAACATGCAAAACAGTTGAAAAACAATATTCTGATAATCATTTCCAAACCATGATTTTCAGGCCACTTCCTCTATGTCACCAGTCATTGTACAACAGAGGCTCTGGTACAAAATGGTGTCTCTGCCACCGTCAGGATCACTAAGTTTGTTCTCTTTTTCAATCCAGTATCCTGCAGATGTCTGCATAAACTTCCCACCTGACAACAACTGGGTGTATTTACCTTTTGTCACAGTGGATGAGGTTTTCTGGTTTACCGGTCCTAACAAGAAGAGGATGACCTCTTCACCCTCGGGGCCGTAGCCCCACAGCACAGCTTTCTCTGGAGACTTCTTCAGCACCATGTGGTCTCCGTAGTAGGAGGCAAAGGAAAGTTGTCCATCTATACACACAGACAAGTCTGTTTATGTCCTCTACTGCTGGACAACAGCTCTCAGCCTTCAAAGATGTATTATTGGGTTATCACAACTTTCAAAATGAGTGTAGTGGATTTTTTTTAAAAAAAAAAAATCTAGTTTTTATTCTTACAAAGTATCAGTTTATTGTATTTAAATATGAATTGAGGCACTACATCAATTGCATTAGGATCTCTTCCAATTCAAATACAACTAAAACTGTATGTTGATTTTCCTCTTTGAATATTACTTGACTTTTTTTTTTTTTAATTCAGATTTATTTATGTAGTTTTTCCTCTTTGATGCATGTTTGTGATGTGTATACCTGTTTTGTCCTTTTGCCCTATATGTTATCTGTATGTAATAAAGTTTTAATGGCTGCAACTAAGGATTAACGATTAATCTGACAATTTTTTCCTTGAATACTCGTTTTGTCTATAAAACGTCAGAAAATAGTGAAAAATTAGAGCCCAAGATGATGTCTTCAAATGTTGTGTTTTGTCTGGTCAGCAGTCCAAAATCCAGATACTAAGTTTTACTGCCAAGTATGACATATAAAAGTTTCAATTAACTCATAAAAGTTTCATACTCACATTTGAAAAGTTGAACCCAGCACTTTGTCATTTTTTTCCTTACTGAGGACTTAGCGATTACTCGACTAACCATTATTTGACTAATCATTGCAGCCAGGGCACAAAATTAGCACCAGCCAAATTCTGGTAACACATTTGAATATTCGTACTCTGACTGCAGCTCTACATTATGATCAGTCATTTATCCTACCACTTAAATTACTTAAGCAAAGTCTTAGAGAATGCCATGAGAGATTATTATGAAAAAAAAAAGTGTAAAGGTATCAAAATCCTGATGTAAAACAGCATCAGAAATGTTATTGATAAATCAGGAGGTGCTGTGTAGATGCATGGGACAAAACAGAGGAGGCTGCTGCAGAGTTTACACAGCACAATGCACTTTAAACCGGACACACATCTTAACAGACTGTACCATTACTCACCACAGGCGTGAATAGAAGCAATAAGTAGAAAAACAGCACACAGTGTTATCGCCATGTCAGTGAACGACCTGCGTCAATAGAGCACCGGGCACTTGTGCCTGAGGAAGTCATATGATTTCTGAGCCAGTTCAGCTTGTTCAGTCAGCTGGGGGGAAGAGTCAGGAAGCTCATCGTTGTCCAACCGCACCTGTGACGTCACCCAGACGCGCAGGCGCAGTACAGTTCCTCTCGACCGCCAAAACATATTTCTTGAAATTATTAGGCTCCATTTCCCCAAAACTCTAAACACAAATTACATAAATGCACACTCATCTTAACAAGCTTCCGCATCAAAACAAAACTCTCCACTCATAACTGTGTAATCTTACAGAACATAGAATAAAAATACATATCAAATACACATAAACTACAAAACAGCCATTACACATTGCTGAGATCAATTCAAAACACTACCGTGAAAACCTGATACTGCAGTTAATAATGGTGCTTATGGTTTTTCCCCAGAACCTCGATGATGAACACAATAAGACATATGTATACATTTGTATACAAAATGTTTAATTTCTCAATGTGCTATAGTAGAAATCACATGTTTTCTGCCTCAGGTCTTTGTGGATCCATTGTTCCAAAACAAGTAAAATGACCCATGGCCCTGTTATCTATCCATCCTGCGGCTCTGATTGATGTGCGAACCATTTCAGCTTTTAGTGTTTCCACCTGGGGAATTGTGTGTTAATTGGGTTCCAGCTGTGATGACTTGGGTTAATTAAAATGAGCACATGAGTGAAAACAGGGGAATAGTAGTTTTGGGAAATGGGTCTGTCTTTTGGTAGATGGCGTCATGGTTTGAGATGTTTAGTTAATAGGCCCAGTTATATTATGTAAGCGATCAAGAAAAAACCATAAAGAATCTCACCGACTATTTGAAATGTCTTAATTATTTATGCCATAATAATTTTTAAAAAATGAATCACCACCACATGAAATCTTGTATGTAGGAAAAACATTACTGCACAGATCTCTTTGGTTTCTACACCAGCTGTGGTTTCCTGTGGTACAATGTGTTGCACTCGTGACTAGACTCAACAGTAACTGCTGGCTGCTGCACATTCACACTTGTTGGCAGTGCAATCAAGATTATTTTGCCTGTGTTCAGTTACTCTGTAGTCTTGCACTTGTGTCTTGTTGAACACATTTGGGGATAAAACAAATCTCAAATTGGTCACTGATCTTTAAAGATTAATTGTATACTTTTTTTTTACCACTTGGGGGCAGCAAAATTCTACAACAAGCTGACAGACACATAAAGTAATTGTGTGCAAAACATTTCTTATAGTAGCAGTGAGAGAGCATGTAACTTTCAGAACTCTTTATCCGATAGTCATTGAGAAATTTCACCCAAAACCACAAATGTCAGCAGAAAAAATGATGTGACAAGATGGCTTATGTAACTGAATTACCCTCAGGCCAAAATTGCAACGAACAATGTTTGTAATAGTATGTGATATTTCAGGTCTGTCCTGTACCAGATTGGTTGTTGTGGCAATGTCTATTCAAGAGTTAAAAAACATGGTGTTTTTTATGTGTTTTTTTCCTTTACTTTATCTTTTCTTTCTTTTTTGAGTGATTCATCTTCTCAAACATAGACAAATGTTGGTGTTTACACACTTTCCCAAATGTTTTGAATGAATAAAATGCTTATATTGGATGGTCTAAATATAGGAACCAGATCACTTTTCAGCCAGCATTATGGTAACAGTTGTTTAATGAGTCTTGGAATTACCAACAATAAAATAAAACATAATAGTCACGTCAAGTCAATGTTATTTATATAGCCCAAAATCAAAAATCTTAAATTTACTCTATAAGTCTTTACAGTCTGCACAGCATATGAACCATCTATCCTAATAAACAACTACAGCAAGTGCTTATGATACATTAAAACTACATAACAGTTTTTTTCAAATCTGCCCCTCAGAAACCTAAAGTCGGATACTACTGTGAGTTGAATCCTCATGAAGGCCAAAGTAATTAACATCTATGGACTGTAACAACAGAATGAAAAATGAAAGCAGCTGTAACATTAATTATCCAATGGTTTACTAGCCAGGTGTTTATTTACCCAAGCATTTTATGTGTTTGCCTGTAGTAAAGACAAATGAACCACCATGTTCTGTTGGCATGCTATTCAATACAAAACTTCAACACTTATTCAGAGATAAGTGATGGATACAGACAGGAAAATGGGAAAGCTGTTGTTTGGAGCACAACGTAATGAGAAATCTGTATAGAAATGCACAGTAAGGTGACTACAAGTACATTCGGAGGGCTACATGAAATTATTTCCCTTTGCATGAATGCTAAAAGTGATCATTTGACCCTGCAGCCTTCAATGTGCGCCGACCGTGTCATTACACACCTCTTCAAAGGGGGGCAATTTTTAAAATTTCAAATTGCACATTTATCTTAATGTGGTCCCGAGGCTCACACTATGCATGTTCAATATACAGTCAGCAACAGACATACATGAAACTTGTATCATCAATGCTTTCTCAGCTTTCCATGTATATCCCTTGTAATTTTAGCTTTATGCCTACCCCCCATCAGCCTGACTGCTAATTGACACAGCCGTCAAATCCTACCACAGCCTTGTTATAGCATCTGTGAGACAACTTCTAACATAGTGAACATATGCCACTTTGGACATGATGAAAAAGGAAACAGAATGGGAACTATCTTTCTGAACTGAGTGTTTAGGAGAAATATGCCTCAAAGACACACGCTTGGCTCTATGATGTAAGCACAACATAGTCACCAGAACACATTCGTCAGTTGTAATACATGTTTTTTGGGCCAGCTTGATTGTAATCCTTTTATTCCATTAGCTTTTACATTTTAGTACCCACACACATCCTGTCTACTATGACGCTGATGGGACAATAGGCTTGTAATCATGTTCATCAAAGGTAAGGCTCCTTTGGTTCAATTAGTTTCAGTCTCCGAACTTGAAAATACTGAAGTAAAATGTTTTTTTTTCAAGTAAAAGGATTTCTTTTCAACTGTCGTTGTGGATTTTGTGCAAAGTATTGAATAGTTTTTGAACAGTTTATAATGTTATGTTTACACAAATTTTATAGTTCGCCAATGTGAGGGCTTAAATTTCCAAAACCACATTCTTTTGACCCTTCAGCTTCAGAAATGATGTATTATAATATATCTGTTCTTTAGATTGTTCAGAAAAAAATCCAGTTTGGATCTTAAGGTGTGATGCAAGAGGACAAACTTTGTTGTCGAAGTTGTGCTCTGTTGACCCTGGAACTCTGATTTCCCAGTAGATCCACAGAAGCAGCTGCTCTGTGACCTTCCTGTGAAGGAAGGGTAATATAAGCAAATGAAGAGAAAATAACCGCATCTTCTGGGTAATCAAAAAATAACTACAGAAGTTGGGTTTGTAAATAATATACTGTAGTTGGTTTCCAGTTATGCTCTCAATAGAATTTCAAATAAGCTATAAAAGAAAATAAGTGTTTATGAAAGTGCACATATTAGAAAAGTACAACTAAATTTGGAGGATTGTTTTGATCTCAGAAGAACAGATTGCCTCCACAAATTAGTTTTCCCCTTTTTCTTATTTGTTTTTATTTGATTTCTTCCTAGATATATTTGCTATAACATGTCACCCTTAGAAAACAAAGCAAATAGGGAATTGTAAGAAAAACGACTACTTTAAAATTCCCCCTCAACATGTATCCTTTACATATTTTCAACCCCACCAGGCGTTTTATGAGCATGAAATTAGTTTTTGACTGACAGTCGAGAAAAGGCCTTTGTATTGTGTAGAGTGTCACATCACCATTCTGCTAATCAAGAAAAAGGCAGGTCTTGCATTGCATTTTTCTTTCTCTTTATTTTTTTTTAACAAACATGTAACAATAATTAATAAATAGAATATAATATATAAATAATAACAACAATAATACTATATAAATAATATTAAAAAAATAAAACTGAGTATATAACCTTTCTGGGTAAAACAAAGCAATTGGCGAAACACTGTATTTGTGCCACATATGCTCCTTATGTGCACTGTACCTGCTAACAAATACAAAAAAAATAGTTTTACAGGAATTATCAAAGGTTTAATGACAAGGAAAATATAAGGACTGCAGACATTTAGAGCTTTGTGGCCTGTTACACAGAAATACAAAACAAAAAAAGAATCCAATAATACATTTAAAATACAGTAATAACTTGCCATTGATGTATTAACATAGACATGGAGCTCAGTACAGTTGCTAAGTAATATCATACATCAGGAAGACAAATGGCATTAGAGACACTCTCTGTATGGCAATTACCTGTATGTACTGACAGAGAGAACAATATCTTGCCATGTGCTTTGCCAATTACAGCAGCCTGCACATTTTTCCCATGCTATAAATGAACTAATTGCACACACAAACACACACAAACACACACACACACACACACACACACACACACACAGAACAGAGAACAGAACAGAGATCAATAGTAATACACACATGTCTGAGTTTCTCTCTAAAAAAAAAAAAAAATTAAAAAAAGAATTGCATTATTGGCACCTCCCAATCTATAATTTATTTATCATTTTTCTGTACATGTAGACCAAGACAGCATCAAACTGACACTGCATTTCCATGTGAGTAATGCTCCAATATTATCACTCCACTTCAGAGTCCCAGCCTGTGCTCAAATTAGATTGCAGAAATTGGGTTGAAAATGGCTATCCCTTCTCTAGTGATCCGTGGAATGGGCTCTGGTCTGTTCCATCACATTTTACAGCTAATTTCATGTGGCGAAATGAGAGATGCAAATATGTTTGTGGTATCATGCATGAACCAAGATTTACGACTGCTGTCTAGGGCTCTCATAGGTCTCTTAACACATCAATTCCCATCCATCATGTGATAAATCCCTCGAATTAGCGCCTCCCTTTAAGTCACTCAGCAGCTATTAGGTGCATGAGAGGAGCCTGAGCATCATCTCCATAACCTACAATTGCACTGCGCTTTTAACACTTTCACACTCACTGCCACCTAAATCAGTTTACACATGAGACTTGCCTTGCCCCATTTGTGCCAAAACTACCTGCTGAAAAATAGATGTTTGGGCTACTGTAAATTCACTTTCAATAAAGTCTATTGAAAAAATATGCAACATTTTTCTTTAAAATATGAATGAAACTATTTACCACAAAAAGTGTCCTCATGTCCAATATGTAAACATATTATTTTAAATTGAGGCTGGGAGATTGGGAAGTGTGAGTCTGTGTATTATAATTAAGCTCTTTTGTCATTTTGTTGTTAAAAACATTACTGTACTGTATTACTGTGTGTATATGTTGAATTATCGATCAACAATTAAAGTTAAAAGAAACCTTTAATATGATTTATAGTCTCAGATGTTCCAGCCCTGCACTACACTGTATCTAGAGAACCAAATGACAAGTGCAAATGTCCTGGAAGTTATTTATTGCCTCATGAGCTGCACTCTTATAACACAGAAAAGTAACAAAACAAAATTGCTAGTCACATCCAGCCCCACATAGCGCTCCAGCTCTCAGCCTCCTACACAGATCTAAATTGGTTCCTGGCTTGATGAAAGGCTAAAATGTTGTAGCATTACTTAATAATGCTGCTTTTGCTGGAGGAAATATAGCTGATCAGGGTGTAAGTGCTCACGTATGTTTCACAGTATTTCTGGCATCAGGTATTCAACACACAGTTTCAAATAAGTGTCAATTACTGAAGCCACTGCTGACCTGCGTTCAATACATGTCGGTCAGAAACAGCTGGAGGTAGACGGTGGAGAAAATTGATATTGGTGAGCTATACTGTAATGGCATATACTGTATACAAACACGGCAGCAGTGGCAGGAGGGCTCTTCACCCTCTGGTTATGATTTCTAATAATATTGCAAACAGATATACAAATACAAAGAAGTGCACTCCTTGTTGGATCATAAACAGGGTGAATAACCAGAGGAACAATATGAAAATGACAGCAAAGCAAAATGCAAATGCTATAACATTATTAATGACTTTCTCTATTTCAGTGGCAAGCCATTAGATCATAAACCAAAGCCCACACTGATACAAGCCTCGGAGGAACAATCCTGGCAGATTGTCAATTTAATAAATGGAAGTATGTGGCTCATCAGATATTGTGATTTTTGCTTTGAAGCAAATAGCATAAATTGCAGCTGTGGTTCAAGAGGTGGAGCGATTCATCCACTAATCAGAGGGTCAGTGGTTTGATCCCCGGTTCCTCCAGTCCGCATGTCAAAGTGTCTTTGGGCAAGATATTGAACCCCAAATTGCTGTGTGAGTGTGTGTGTGGATGAGCGAGCATAGAAACATTGTGGGGTGCTTTGGATAGGAAGCGCTGTATCACTCCTGAAGAGCAGGTTGGCACCTCACATGGCAGCCTCTGCCATCAGCGTATGAATGTGTGTGTGAGTGGGTGAATGTTGGCATGTAGTGTAAAGTGCTTTGAGTGGTTGATAAGACTAGAAAGGTGTGATATAAATGCAGTCCATTTATCATTTAGCATAAGTCAATATATCATACTCATTTTTCAAGCTGTAACTCTCATACACAGCGGTGAGAGTGGTACTGTTTATCACTGCCATACATTTAAATGCTGATATCAAATAAGCTGCGTTACTTTTTTTAAATATAGATTTAGTAAATGAAGATAATTTAAATGATATATAATGAGACTCTTTGTTGATTACTCTATTCCTTGTCAAAACCACAGATGAGAGAAGTGAAAATTTGTATTAGCAGAGAAGCTCATATAATCCTTGCACTCATATTTCAAAAATTACATATTAACCCCACCATATGTTTCTAAATACTGTATTATATGCAAATGACAAAGTCAGAACATCAGGGCAAAGTCAAATAAAAGATCAATAAAACAGGCTGATTATAACCAGCATATATGGATAAAACAATAAAAGGTAATTAAAAACAGAGGCTGGGTTACAGTGAGGAAGGGAGCTGATAAAGTGGCAGGTTGTACAGATATGTTTTAAGCAATTGTTTTTAAACTAAAATTCCATAATTTTGTGGCATAGTTAAAAAAAGCAGCATCCCCAATTATTAGTACCATTATTATTAGTAATATTATTGGTTAGTTTTGTTTGTTAACTTTCTAGGCATGGTGTGTTGCCAGGCAACCAGCCCTCCTCTCCCTAGGAAAACAAAAGACTAGCGCTTTTATATTAGCAGCAGGATTAGACAATAGCAAGCACAGGGACAGACGGTACACACAACTACAATTATTCAATCATACCGGTGAACAATTAGCTGCACATTGACATTTAAATCATTATTTTATCTTAAATGCTTGCTGTTATAAGCTCTACTGTCTGCATTGAGTGATAATGTCATTAAAATGCACATAAAAGTGTGTATGTCTACATGTGTTTGTTGTGGAGGATTTAGACATTAACAATGTTTTGGTTTTTTGTCATGATAATCAAAGCACCCTGGGATTTTTTTTCTCCTTTTGCCTTCCTGTTGTGTGAAGCACAGTATATTCTGTATCTGTAATCTGAAAAAAGAGACAAAAAAGAAACAACTCTGTTTCTAGTACTAAGAGTAAAATGCACTGTCTCTCCTTGAAAAGCAGCATTTAAAGTGTATATGTGTGCTCCCAGTGTGTTTCTCTTGCAGGTATGCTCTCCTGAGTTTAATCATGGCTGCTGCTAGCCCTACATCCATGTCTCCTATATCTCTTCCCTGTTTAAAATAGGAACGGCTCCTCCATCATTAACAGGCTGCATCAAAGACACAGGCAATTATACACTTGGTGCATTCACTGTCTTTCGCTGCTCACATTACACACTTCACCTCGATGATTAAGGAGGTTTAAAATAAACAGTGAGCAGACCCACAGCATTAGCATAATAAATTGCTGTAAAACCAGCTGAAGCTGCTGTTTACCTATGAAAGGTTGGCTGTTTCATTTTGAAACATAAGGGTGATTACAGCAGAGATGCCAAACGGATGCTGGACATGCTTCAGATCAGCAGGTGGCACTCTCATGACAGTGAAATAGGCACGGCCCTTTACATTTTGACAGGATGTGATGGTGACTTTAGGAGGAGGAAGTGCGCTACACTGAGGGAGCTGATGTGTTTGCCTTTTAGTTTATCTTAAGCCTTTCAGAAAGGACAACTTCAGTCATCTGGATTATAACAACCGGGTTTCAAAGATAAGCCACATCAGACCAATGCAGATGGATTTTTTTCTTCTTCTCATTTTATTGACAAAACACGTGAATATTGTTTGATGCGCAAGGACTTTATTTAAGAGTTGGTGCATGTAAATTCTATATCCTACTTATAATGGCTTGGATAAACTCCCAGGCCTAACAGTGTGAAATCACTTTAATGTGATTGTTGGATATAGCAGCAGGAGCTGAGATATTGACACACTATACAATAAACACATTACCTTTTTTCCCTTTATTTTCCCTCTGCCAGTTCTCTCTTATGAATAGATTTAAAAAAAAACAAAAGATTAAAGTGAGGCAACCTAATGAATGCCACAGGGATCAAAATATTAGTTTTTCATGGTATACTGTCATCTACTGTAAGTGGAGGAGCTCTATTAGACGTCCATTCTCCTCCTACTACTCATAACACAGACACGTCTGTGCATGGCGTCTTTGATAATAGTATATATTTTCTGTTTATGCATGTATAGCATTGTTTATGGAACTAAACAGCTTGCACCAAATACAACCATTACCAGGATTAAAACCTGTATCAAATCGGCAAAGCACATAACCACACTCACCGTTCATTAATGACAATATGACACACTATCAAATGGAGTTGTTACATATCCTAATTTATGAGATTGCCTTGCAATTAACAAAATTATAGTGTTTGTCTTGACAGATATTTTTCTCTGTTTCCATGAATATTAAGGATGACAGAATCAGTTTCAGCACACCTGCATGCATCATAAATTCACATCTGCCTTATAGCAGAATGACAATTACAACACTTATTTCTCTAATTTTCATTCCTCAGTGTAGAACAGGTGAAGTGGGGAAGCTGGTCCAGTTTATCAGCAGTAAGCATGTATCTGTACAGGCTTATTGATCTGTCAGGTGAGCAGTTTGCAGTTTACTGTGAAAATAAAATTACACCACAATTCCCAACACGCTGTTGTTCTCCAGTAAGAACTGAGATCAGCAGGAATAATTGCCTCCAACTCAAACCATTGATAAATTAAAGGCAATAAAGTCCCAGAATGGCAAAGGTCACGCACTGGATGAAATTAGTTGAGTATTTCCAATTTTACCTTGGACCTAAACTCCTGCTGTTAAGAGTCAAGGTCATATATATACTCTTGCCCCCTGTGCAGTTTTCCCTCGGTTGAAAGCACAAGGGGTTTATTGAGCAATTTCCTTCATATACAATCAAACTTGAGTGAGGTGTTAACATTGTAGCAGTAAGAGAAAACATACTCTGACTGTCTTGCTCAGATAACTCTCAACATCAATGAAGTCTGTGAACATGTAGTTAATTTATGAACAAATTGCACTCCTTTAGATCTGGTCAAACCATGCTATCAGTATGACAAAGTGCAAAAAACATCTAAAAATGCTTTCTAAAGTGGTTCAAATTTAATACTATGCAGCATGGAGAGATGCACTTTTTTAAGGCAGCATAGTGAAAGCCTGTCTCCTTTAATTTACAAAGTGAAAGATTCACTCCCTGCACGCACAATTTTTTCTTAGTGCATGCCCAGTCCTTGTGAGATGAAATGGGAGTACGATGCAGAGCAAGAGAGGAAGCAGGGATGCTAAAAGCTTTATCTAAGAAACTGACTTTGAACTGCATCTCCAGTGAAACTGTCAGCATGGACCCTCCCATTTATAAATGAAACTTTAGATTTATGGATGAATGGCCACCATGGCTGTTTACATGTGGGCTAATTATCTATTCCGGCTGATGGAATGTGCAGCTTGTGGTAATTAGTTGATTAGTGTGTATTTAGACCTATAGAGCAGCTTAAATAGCACATCTCGAAAAGACACAGTAAAACACTGTGAGTGGAACCTCTGTCTTAATGTATGTATGTAGTGAATATTGAAAAGAAATGACAGAGACATGATATTTCAATTAAATTCAGATTCCTATAGGTCCACGCAGCATGATCGCTCATTTCAATTTAGAAATGGCAGCTAAAGGCAGAGTGATGCACCACTCATTTTGTGTTAACCACAGATGACATTTGCTTTTTCAACACTGTCTCCTCTATCTACCCTCAGCACAATATTTTAATTTGACAATAAAAACAGGCAGGGTGACAGAGACATGATCACTGATTCTGCTTTAATTGTGTTTGGTATTTTGAAATCCCATTGTGAACCTACCACCTAGAGATCTGGATTACTGGTGTTTTGCATTTAAATGCCTTGTTTGAATTTAGATAGCAAATTGAACATATTAAAACTGTATTTTACTGAATAGTTCAACATTCTCATATTTTGGCATGCATGGTGCACCTGTCTTCCTTTTTTCTGTTATACCCGTCTACAAGGGACCTTCAATCAGGAGATTTTAGATTCTTAAGACTGCTGACTACACCAAACTCCACAGAAACAAAGAGCAGCTAATGACGATCTGAGCGGTACCATATTCTACTGCACCCACCTGCACTTTGAAAAGGATGCAGTTTGAAAATGAACTGAAAGAACTTTTGAGTGTAATGGATGAATCAAAGGGACGGTGTTACCTTTATACTCCAAAGCTCAGAAGAAAGTTTACTGCTAACACACTTATCTTCCTCTCTTCTATTTGAGTGGCATTGAGAAAAGCACTACCCAACTAACTGCCTTAAAAAAAGATCAACACCAGAGAGCAAGCATTGTATAAGTTCAGGTGGGGTTTTGACTAAAAAAGGGTTCATTCACTAACAGAAGTATGTTTTTTTCTGCCCTATAGCACAAAGCATCCATAACAAGGGGTTGATCCAAACCAATGATTCAACAGCTACTACACCAGCTTGAACATTTTTTCTATACATTCTATACCCAATTGTGAAAGTTGAGTTAGAAGAATAAGTCCTTTCCATTCCTGATACACACAAAGCACAATCTAAAACACTGATCTGATTACAACAACCTCCTGTTACACTAATGAAAGTGTCACTCTTACTGTTAATACAGCTTGGTGTCAGTAAACACACAGCTTCCATCACTCCTGTCAGTGCTTCAGTTTTATTTTGGATGGGGCAATTCAGCTGAATCTGGATTACAGACATTGTGCAGAATAAAAACAATAAAAAAAAATATAGTTGCCTGTTCTGCAATACACTTTTTACATGTAGTGTCAGTGTGCAGTGAAAACACAGAAAGTATTGTGACATTATACTGTAGCAAAATGTTAAACCTTTACTGTATTTGCAGTGGTGCAGATTGGTTACTCTTTAACACAGTGCTGTGTATTAAAAATACACACAATTTAGCCTCAAAGCACTTACAGATGTACAAGAAGGTACAGTATGTGCACATCACAACACATCCAATTACAGTTGGGATGAAAAAAAATTCTTTATCTAATTTGCATGTATTAAATCTTTCTTTATTTTTCTTTTTACTTTACATTTCAAGCAGCACTCAGACTACACTGCTGTCCTCCTGTCTCAGTAAATTAAAAAGCACAGTCAATTAAGAATGCCCTTGAGCTTCATTAGCGCAATGATTTCAGTTACCGGAGTTGAGTTTACACTAGTAATCTTATTCTGGTTACTTCATGATATCATTTTCTTAACTAAAGTCAATCACAATGCATGGGATATGTAGAGATTATATCATATTTGTAGATGCCTTCACAATTGCAAACAATAAAAAAAATATAGCAAGCACAGGGGAATTCAAGACTTGAATAAATGTGTTTTAGCTTTTCTCATACCTCTCATTAGTTTCTCACCCAATCCAAATGTTATTACATACCAAGAGAGAAGAAATATATGGGGATAAAACCAGAAATTGCGTACTTAAGGAAACAAGATGTAGTCATAATCACACTGAGAATCCCTGTATGCTCAACAAAGCACCAACACTTTATCTTGGTTATATCTGACAGCACTATCATGTAGGGAAATTCCACAAACAGAGATAGGCCATCGTAAATCAAATGAAGGGGAAATAAGATGGTTGATTCCCATCTAATGAGTCCTCAGCAGCCAGACAGTGATACCTGAAGAATTCAGAGGTACACTGTCGATACCCAGAAAAACAAAAACTTACTCTGTATTTGTTATAGCTTTCCGTGCAAACTATTCATCACACATTTAGAAATTATCTACATTTTTAACAGTGTGTATATATTAAATAGCACATTGTACAAATGTGCCTGTGCTTTTCAACAGCCTTTTTTTTTCTGTAGCTTGCATCCCCATTTCTCTGCACTCACACACTGTTATGGATAACAGTCGATAAAGCCCCCTGTAGAAACAAGTGAACAGCTGCGAACAGCTTAGTGCTAGTCATGCTTGTCAACTGTCCAAAAGTCCAAAATTATTCATTTTGATTAACTGCATGACTAGTAATGTCATTGTCAGTTACAACTTTTGTGTGTTACAACAATAACACAAATCTGCTGCACTACACAATCTTACATAACACATGAACCTTTGTTTTAGGAGCCTCTTAGCAGAATAGTTTGATTTTGGGAAATATGCTAATTTGCTCTTGCCCAGAGGTAAATCAAACGATTGAGACCACTGTCATGTTTGCCCATTAAATATAAGGAAAGCCAGGGGGTGGCTAAAGCTTAGCATAAAGACTGGAAACACACAGAAAGAGCTAGCCTGGCTCTGTGCAAATGTAAAAATACACCTCTAAAGCTAATTAATTGTTTAATTGTTCATTTGTTTAATCCACACATAAACCAATGTGTAGCTAAAGTGCAGGATAGCTGTTTCCAGTCTTTAAGCTAAGTTAAGCTAACTGCCCCCTAGCTTCATATTTAACAGGCAACCAGAAGACTAGTATCATTCTTCTCATAACAATCAGCAAGAAAGACGGTATGAGTATTTATGAAAATGTTACATTAAGCCTTTAATACTGTTTTTTCTTTATAGGAAAACATTCAGAACAATGACATTCACTGACTTTTACTCATTTTGGAGGCTGGTACACCTTCAATTAAAGGATAAGGCTGGAGATTTTCTATATTTTTCTCACTGTCAACAAATGTGCAGAGCGAAACCAACAATGAATATGTACTGAAGTTCTTTGAGAAATTTACAACAGAATCAAGAGATTGTGATATGTGGCACAACAAGCTAGCGATACTCTGTAAGTGGATCTGTGCGTTGCAAGGAACTACTCTCTGGAAAAACATGATTGCTGTTATTAGTCTTTGGAGTCGTTTCTAAACAAAATAATACTGTAATGAACTGTAATTTTCGCAGCGAAGGAACATGACATCACTGACATTTTTTTAATAGTTTTTTGACAACAACAGAGGTCTACAGCACATATGAATATGATATTACAGGCTTTGGATACACACACAATACTTGTAAGTGTGATCAATTCATTGTTGGTTTGGCTCTGCACATGAGATTCGTTGGCGATAAGAAAAATATAGAAAATTGGCAGACATCCTTTAATGCAGATCTGTGGCAAGTACTGTGTCTCCACTAATTAATAGATGAAATGTCTGTAACGCTGATATTTTGAGCCATTTTACAAATCTTCAAGAAAGACAAGAAGTCTGTGTGTGTCGTTAGAACTTGAGACTTGCCGACTGCTGGCTTGTTCTCAGCTGCTTGACTGTTATGCTTGCCATATGGTAGACTGTGATTAGATGGAAGCAGAGACACTTTACAAAGAAAGACATGACCAGTGTCTAATTAATAGCAGAAATTTATAGCTACCAAGAAAGATCTGTGGCTTTTCTGCAAAAAGCATTTTCTTAAGATCATCACACTGTCACAGAACAATGTTGTTGTACCACAGTGTGTGTCATTTGATTATTAACCAGCATGGCGTGGAGGTCTATTTTGGGGTGTGATGTTCTGGTAATATTCCTGGATGCTGGTTCAGGAGCACGCTAACACAAGGAAGAGTGACAACCCACATATTGATATTTACCATTCTGTGCTTTCGCCTCCCACTGATCAAATAAAATTCACTGTGTATAAAAGGGCAAGGTTTATTACACTCGCCCAACACTGACAACACTTAATATGTATTTCTACTGCATATTAAAATTCAAGGCCTGACATAAAAAGTTGCAAATGACATGATGAATTCTTCATCTGTAAGAGTTATTTTTATCTGAATAGTTAAGGCAGATGCATATACAGTATATGCTCCATTTAGTGCAACACATTGCAGAGTGTTACTGTTCAGAAAAGACCATTATTTGAGTAGCTGCCATCAGCGGAGCCCATTCAAGCTCATGCTATCAGTGGCTGATAACCAGATTAGCGGAGGGGTGGGGGAGACGTTGAGAGTGGGTGCTTGCTTAGATAATTTGCCAGTGTCTCTTAGCTGTGTGATAATGAAAAGCAGCTCTAACCAAAAGGTTCCAAATCAATTTACGGATTTAGGCACATTTAGGAGAGGGCAGTGAAAAGGCAAATTGGATGATTACTGTCTGAGCAGATCATAATGGAAGGTGAGTAAGCTCTACTCGACAGTTTTCTAACTTTTAGGAAAAATAAATCTCTTCACTTAGCCGGCCTATCACACAGCAGCATTTTCTTATCAACATACTCTAAAGCTGGTAGTGTGCTATGTGATAGATTTGACGTTTTTGTACGGGAAACAATGCACGTTTTCAAATAAAAAAGAGCAGAGCATTTTGCTTTGATCGTTGTAGTCTGCATAAGCAGGCAAGCAGAACATTTTTGCCCTTCAGTCAGTCCCTGATTGCCTGCAGTTCGTCAGCAATGTCACCTGACTAGGATCAAGCTATATATGTGTAACTCCTGAGTAACAGTGAGTAGTTTGTTTGCCTGAAACCACTATAATCAACAATTTGTTCTGATTTGGTACAGAATGGGTTTTGTTATTTTTTGTTCCTCTAATGGTTATGAAAGTATTTTACTTACTTATTACTCACTTATCTTAATTGCTGAGATCTGGAGAACATATTTGCGTGACAAGCTACACAGGTAATGAGATGATCAGACTGGTTGTAAAACAAATATCCACATATTGATATGTACCATTTGAAATTCCAGTTTTGACATGTTATCTAAAATAATTACCTTAGAATGACATTGAAAGTGAGTGCGGCCAAGATGCCAAAACACAGATTAGCAAGTACAGTACGTCGAAGTTGAACCAGGACATGTCTTTACAAATTCAATGGTCATTTACAATGTACAGTTTAGGTAAAAACTTTAATGTTTGTTTTCTATATTGTTAATATCCATGTGTGAATGCTACTGTATATTTGGTGGAGCACAGAAGGATGCAAAATAGCTTCCCACCATCAGCAGCAACACTGAGCACAAGGCAGTGGAGCAACACTGATGGTGAGTGAAAGAGACATTATGCACGATTCTGTATTTTACATGGGTTGCATGGAGTTTAATGGAATTCACCAGCACTTCAAAATCCCCCTTTTTTTTGTTACCGCACACACGCTTGACATTTATGATAAATCTTCTGGAATGAGTGCTTTGCTTGAATGGTCACCCAGGACCACGGTTTTTCTTGACATGTTTACCTGCTTAATATTTGCTGATCACGCACACTGAACTGTCAAACAGACAGTAAGTTGAAAAGAGCGGTCAGTAAAACAACACATATGCCCTTCAGTTCAGTTTGCATTCACTCTGACTCGATTGATATGCAGGGTTACTGTAGTTCTGTCATTTTTAGAATATATGTGTATATTTCTGCGCATAGTGTCTGTTATTTGATACATACACAATAGTCCCAACAACAACAATGCTGACACAATATTACACAATACACTGTGACAGTATAGTTGTTAATGGCTATTGTAATCTGTAGATATTTTAATTGAGAGACCTGTCAGACTGCTAAATCTCTCTAATGACCAAGTGGAGACGTAACAGACATGCTGATTGGATATCACAGCAGAACACAAGGAAAGCAAGAACGCCAGCCATCTGGACTCACGTTGATAGATAGAGATGAAAACGAGACACACACTCACACTCATATATAAACACACAAAGAGAGTCCTCTAAAATGCTCTCACAATTATGTAGGTGTATCTATTAACATCAGGTAATGATGTGATGGTAACATATAAACAATATGTGTGCTTATGAATCAGATTTGCAATTGAATGATATACTATTCAATTAAAAATATTTAATTATACTTACACTCATTATGGAATACATGGAAACACAATAAATGTAAGATTAGCTATCCTCTGACATCATGTGCAACAGAATATCTGCAGAATAATTTTGATAATTTCCTTCACAGATCTTTGGCTTAACTGCACAGAACCAAAAGGAAATGAAGCTATAATTTCTCCCTCTCCAGCTTCATTTTGTGTTTCTCAAATACTGCCCTGACACTGAAATGTATTATTGCTTTAACCAATGAGGTTGAAATTATCACATAGTAACCTCAGCCACAGTGCTGTTCACAAAATTTACAAAGTCAGACATTTATATGTTATGACATGTGAATAAGAAGTACGATAAATAAAATTAACTCCAGTTTTTTCATAAATCTGACAGGGAGAAAAATCTTCTGGGTGAATTTGCATTTCCAGCTGTGCCATTTAAATCGCTAAGAAAAGCCTTTTTCACTGAGAGCTTAAAACAACATCACAGGCATGGAGTGTCGTGCAGGACTATTTTGTGAGCTGCAGTTTGTCTTTAGCTTTGCCAACACCCAGATTTAAGAAAAGATGAAGGACAAATATTATTGCACTCCAAGGTGGAGGACACTGCCATCTCTAAGACCCTGTCCGTCATGGGCAGAGGTTGGGGATATTAGTACCACATGAAAGAAACCTAAAATCTAGCAGCTAGAGGGCCAGTCTTTCGCTTTAGTTTGGCCAAATGACCAAGTGTCATTATAGCTCTGCACAATACTGCCACTTATTTGGATTCATTTCCAATTTGAAGCAGAACCTACTGCAACAAAACACAAATGAATGCTTTGTGTGCCTATGTAAACAAAAGAAAGGGTTTATTTTATCAGTATTTGTGCAGATCTCTGTGTTGTATTGTCCATGTCAATAGGCTCCTGCATGTGGAGCACAACTAGCTAAAGGGTTATCTAGAGCACTTTGTTTAGCATCTTATCTGCTTGGCTTGTGTTGTTTAGCAGCAATTATGAGCTTTGACAGTGACCTTTTTAAAGTTCACCAACTTATGTGTGTTTTTTCTCATGCAGCCTGTGGTGGAAACATCAATTTGTCTCACAATAATCCTCCCCATTGTTTACCAGCTGATGTTTTTCTGTGACAAAATTAAGCCCATCAAACAGTTAAGTGTTAAAGGACCGGCATGTAAGATTTAGGAGGATCAATTGGCAGAAAAAGAATGATATATTCATAAGTATGTTTTAATTAGTGTATAATCACCTGAAAATAAGAGTTGTTGTGTTTTTCATTACATTGGAATGAGCCCTTTAAATCTACATAGGGAGTGGGTCCACTTCCACAGAGGTCACCATGTTGCACCACCATGTTTCTACAGTAGCCCAGAACAGACAAACCAAACACTGGCTCTAGAGAGGGACTTTGGCATTTTTCGCAAGTTTCATGGCCACCGTAGGTTCTCCTACATGCTTGGAAGGAGAGGGGGAGGGGAGGGGTAGTCAGTTGGTTGCAATCTGCAACCTCACCGCTAGATGCCACTAAATCTTACACACTGCACCTTTAAACTAACAGACAATGATGACACACTTCTGTAATCTCTTGTATTCTGTAATCTCTCCTAGCCAGTCTAATTTTGTATATTTCCTCAGAGGGTTATATTTGACATTTTGACATTTTGACAGTTTGACGTATGTAGCTGTCTACCATGTTGAAAATTTTGAAAATTACAGCATGCAGAGGGAAACGTGCTTGGCTCATTTAATTACTCTGAGAATAAAAGTCTGAGAAATTATTTGCATGTCAATCGGGTAGAATGTGGCAAATTGCATTTCCTGCCCTAAACATGTTTGTATGGAAATGGCTCACTGTAGATTTCAGAAAATCAGGCCTGCAGCAAAAATCTGCTGTTGTTAATACAAGATGATAAATGATTGTGGAGGTAAATTCTCATAATGACAAATTTGTGGACGCTGGCGAGCCTTATTGAGAGACCTGTTTTGTTGATGGGTGGAACCTCTTTTATGGTCATTAATGCATCAAAGCAGCGCTTATTGTTGTGCTGTTAAACTTTGGAGATGCAGGACAATTCAAGTGCAAAGGGATAGGGAGTCTCTTTCAGAACATAACAACATAATGAAAATAGTAGTTGTTTTAAAATAATTGCAGTGCCCCATGAGTGTGTGTGCTTTTCTGTTAAGGAACAAAATGTTAAAATATAGAAAAGGTTGAAAATCAGACATGAGAATATAAAAAAATGAAACACCTGTCTGTGGTTTATAATTGATCACACATTTTCCTGGTGCTGTAAACATAACACTGAGATTTATTTGACTCATATCTTCAGAATATCACACTCTCTCTGAGATAAATGAAGAATGTCAATTGTTCAAATGAGCCAAAGTTTTATTCTGAGTCTTAAATGGAAAGAAGAATAGAAATACACTATTTTGCACTGAAGACACTGGGATCAGACTGCTGGGGCTAGCTGGAGCCTGTTGAAGCCCAGAGAGGAGAGCTAGCACTCCTCCTTATGCTGTAATAACCAGCTGTTGTTGATTGAACCACAGTGCCTGGAGAAGTGCGCAGGCAGATGCTCTGGTGACACAGCGAATGATGAACACCGTCTCCCAGCATCTGTATCACCGTGAATGTATGCACTGACACACAGCTTCTCACACACACACACACACACAGATCTCTCAGCTGAGACAGTAATTGTCCACCATGTTGTCCTAGGTCACTTTTGGGGACATTATATAGATTTACATTCATTTCCTGGAGACTTACCATAACTCTAACCTTAACCACTGACCCGAAAATCAGTATTTTACCAATTGGGGATGCAGCTTTTGTCCCCAATTGGACAAGCAGTTCCCGATCAACTGGTCTTTGGTCTGAAATTTGTCCCTGAAAGTAGCCTATGATAGACCCACACACACACACACACAGCTCTCAGCTGGGACAGTAATTGTCCACCAGATCAAATGAATGTGGACAATTACTACAGAGGCTCATCAAGAGCACCTCCAGTCTTCCACAGTGGAGTACAAGGACCAGGCTGTTGAGCATCACTGAGCGACACAGTAATGAGGGAGTGATCTGGAGAGGTTTGTTTGATTTTGATTGTAAGCTGCTTGATGTGACTGAGTGGAACATCTGTATTTATTTATTCTTATTTTGGTAAATATTTTGAAACCTGGCTGCAAAAACCAAACTTGGAATTAGCTGAATAACAATGTTATATAATAATGTAACAATAACATCATTTAATCACAAATTTGGTTTTAGCAGTCACAAAGCTATGATACTGCATTGTCTCCACATGGAAGATATATACATGTTAATCTGTTCTTATAATAACTAAAGGCAAATAAAACTGGAGACAAATGTAAATTTGAACACTGTGACCCTCTCCTCTCACACATACATATACAGTATAAACAGTGGTGTCTTGGATTACCCTCCCTGGTTAGGATGGTGCCCCAACGAAGGTTAACACTCACCAAGCTTTGATCATAAGTGAATGACACAGGTCAGACCATGATCACATGAGCCTCACAGTGGGGGATTATGAGCTGTGGCAAATATCAAGTGTATTTTCTTTTGAACAAGACCACCAGCTGTTAGGTGGTTAGTTGATAGATGTTGACAGAGTTTGGGATTGCTTGCTGAGGACTCTGACAAATGACTCTTGTAAAAATTCTGTTTGATATTGTGGTAATCCTTTTGGATGATGAGATCAAAGATCGGTATACCAAGACAGCATTGTAATTGCTGCCACACATCTTAAATTAAACCAGTGGGTTAGTTCAGTGTTGGAAAAATTAGACTGCCATGCAACAATGATGTAATAGTGTTACTTTGTGAGGCATTTATTCCCCACAGTGCTGCAGTTAATCACCGCTGGTTTGTGCAGTCAGAGCTGCATTAAGTGATTTTTGACCACTTGGAGGAGAAAGAATCATAACAAAAGCACAGCAATGAGCCTTAAAAATCATACCCGCTTATCGAGTTCTCAAAGAACTGCCGACATGCACATCCAGAACACACTGAAGTCCTGCTTCAAGGGCTCATTCAACTCCAACAGAAATTATATGGGTCTCTTCAGCTTGCTGGATGCTCAACTCTATTTACTAACCACTAATTTACTTCAATTTTCTGTGGTCTTGGCAGGTAGGGTCCATCATAGGACCAAGCATTGGTTTGCTGGAGTGGATAATCACAAACAATAAGGTTAAAGCTTCACAGAGCTTCAATTTTTCATGTTTTTTATGTATTTAAAGGACCAGTGTGTAAAATTTAGTAGCATCTAACAGAAATGGAATATAATATTCACGTTTTAATTGGTGTATAATCGCATGAAAATAAAAACCGTTGTGTTTTCAATAGTTTAGAATGAGCCCCTTATATCTACACAGGGACGGGTCATCTTCCATTCAGTTGGTTGCAATCTGCAACCTCACCACTGGATACCACTAAATCTTATACACTGGTCTTTTAACGCATTTGCACTAAACTGTCTCCCAGCCTCTTCTTTCAGCAGCTGAAGGATGTACAGGACTGAAGCCTGGTCTACAAACACAAATATCTGAGTCACAGTTTGTTTCTGTTGTTTATTTATTTATTTATGTCTGTTTTACATCAGACTGCCACCTGAACATGGTAGGCATTGTTTGTATGAAAAGCATTAAGGAGATGATAGAGTTGATGATTGAACATTGAATTTCAACCATGAATTTGGTCCCATCTATTCAAATGAATCTACTGCTCACAAAAAACAACTATCAAACCCTCAGTCAGATAACTTTAAAAAAAGTTCTAATGTCTTGTGTACACAATCTGAAAATTTCTGTCTCTCTTCTTAAAGAGTGATTTTACATATTCAAATTAACTGCCCTGAATCTATCTACTGTAATATTTTTATGATGCACTGGCTGAAGACAGCAATAATATCAGACTACATATGATAACTCTAATAGAAAAGGGGGCATAAATTAAACTGTGAGTCGATACAACTTCTAACTCTTACACGCCAGAGATCCATGTGCTGTAGTAGATGTAAAAACACAATGATGCAGATTTTAATCAGTACATCAGTAAGTTAAATCCTATACAGTTTAACAGAGGTTTCAAGTAATTAGATATCAATCCACTGAGTCTGGAGAATAAAATGAACTCAATCTGTACAAGACTGAAAATATAATAATTTCTGAAACATAACTGCCAGTGTTAGTTTAAAAATACATGTCATCTAACACAAAAGTTATTGTTGTTATTACCAAGAATTCACAAGTTCTGACTTAATCATTACTAAATATTTGTAACTGAATTATTTATGAATGTTAAACTGTTGCACTGCACTACACACTTGTTTTACTAATGTGTGATAAATTATTTGTTACTATGTTTGCTAAACATATGCTCAACAGTTGTAAAGGCTTGTGCAGCCTTTAATCAAATACTAAAACTCCTCCTTGTGTATGAAACGTGCATTTTGCAGCTCATTAACCAAAGTTGCAACAATAATCAACAAACACACGAATATGAGTAGCTTATTTATGTATCAATGTATTCATTCTTTACTATTAACTCATAGATTGTCAAGGCTTCAAAATTATTGGTTTTCCATTGAAAAATAAAGGTTTCTTTAATATACTAGGATGCCAATCTGATTCATTGTCGTGTGCTTTATAAGTAACACATACTGCATGGCCTAAGTGATGTGATCTACAGTTCATGGTGGAGGTTGACACTGCCATTATGTCTTTGGTTTAATCTTTCATTCTGGCAGGTCCAGACTATCAGATGCTGCCATCCAACAGTTTTAATCCCTGCCAGGGCGCATCCCAAAATCAAATTCCCTTTTAGATTTCTTTAATCGCTCTCACTAACCATTTTGGCAGTGTTTTTGTCATTAAATGGGTGAGTTGTTTTTTTAAAGAGAGCTTGAGTGCAGTCATTACCTCTTTCTCTTTTTTTATTTTGTCATATTAAAATAATGTGTATTTAAGTTTGTCTGTGAAGATTCTCAGTCATCCAGGTAATCCAAAGAGGGTTGAATCAAGGGCAGTTGGATTTAGTTGTAGATACAAGAAGACGTTTTACCTCTCATCCAAGGGGCTTCTTCTGGTGAGGAGTCTCAGGTATTTAACATCTGTGAAGTTGTTATCAAAGTTATTAATACCACTTGGTTCGTTAGTGCTCCTGGCTGTTGTAACGAGAGTCGTTGCAGTGACCTGAGGCCAGGTGTAAAAGACTGTCGGAGTTGTCACATGAGGCCAAATGTGGATGGTTGTTAAATCTCCTGGGAAGAGATGGAAGGACAGCATTGCAGGTGGGGGATAAGTGGTGTTGTAGACCTCCTTCTCTGTTGAGGGGGGGTTTCTCTTCTTTGATGTAGATCGCCTCCTTCACTCCTCTTTCAAACCATCTGTCCTCCCTATCCAAAATAGATCCATTGTTGTCCTCGGTAAACTGCTGAGTTTTGACCTACGCAGTTGGCCCTCTTGTGTTTAGCCATGCATTTGCTTAATGGTAGTTTAGTTTCCCTGATATACAAGTCTGTGCATTCCTCATTGCATTGGACTGCATACACTAGATTGATTTTCTTGTGTTTGGGTGTGCCGTCTTTCAGGAGGCCTAGTTTCTGTTTCAGTGTGTTGCTGGGTTTAAAAAACACAGGGATGCAGTGTTTGTTGAAAATCCTCCCGAGTTCCTCAGATACTCCAGACACGTATGGAATGACAATGTTGTTGTGTTTATTCTTCTTTTCTCCACCACCTGCAGTGTTGGTGTTCTTCTTGGATCTTGTGGCTGTTTTCACATAGGCTGAGTTAGGGTATCCACAAGCTTTAAGTGCATCCTTCAGGTATTTGTGCTCCTTCTCTTGGGCCTGGGCACTTGTTGGTACATTATCAGCTTGGTGGTGCAGGGTTCTGATAACATCTGGCTTATGCTCCAGTGGGTGGTGAGAGTCAAAGAGTAAAAGTATTGGTCCACATATGTGTGGGAGTTTCCTGTATACTCCAATGTGGAGACTCCTGTCCTCTTCAATGTGGACGCCACAGTCAAAAAAGGCCAAGCTGTTGTTCCTGACATCCTCTTATATGAACTTGATGTTACTGTCCAATGAGTTAATGTGCTCTGTGAAGGCTTGCACTTCCTGGGTCTTAATTTTGACCCATGTGTCGTCCAAACATCTAAATCAGTGGCTTAGTACTGTTCTTCTGCAGGAGTTCAGGGCTCTGTTTTCTACTTCTTCCGTGTAGAGGTTGGCCATAATAGGAGATACTGGTGAGCCCATGGCACAAACATGCTTTTGTCTTTAAAAACCCCCATTATACTGGAAATAGGTGATGTTCAGACAGAGGTCCAGTAGTTTGCAAATCTCTATTTAAGTTGTGTATATTATCAAAAACTGTGAGTTAAGGTAAAATGTATAGGCTATCTCTCAAGAACTTTTGCCATTTATGCAATATGTTACTGCTATTATTTGGATTTATGTGACCCTACATCACATCACATTTCTTGGAATGTGTTTGAAAGTTTGTATCATATCTTATAAGGCTGTGATGATGAAGGCAGAGGATATTAAGACCATTATCAGATCCGATATCAGAGAGAAAGTGCACAATGGCACGTTAACACTATCTGTTTCAGTCAGAGCAGACAGTAATTGCTTTTACCATGAGCATGCCTCTGGGTTTCCAGATGTAAATTTTTCTATCTATCTATCTATCTATCTATCTATCTATCTATCTATCTATCTATCTATCTATCGACCTATCGATCTATCTATCGATCTATCTATCTATCTATCAAGTTCAGTTGTTCTGAAAAAAAAAAAAAAAAAACACAAACTTGTAGGACAGTCTCACCTCGACCAGCAGTCACAGCAGTATGTTAAGCCATAGGTACTTTACCAGAAGTACTGGGAATATGATGCAGCAGATTCTATTTTCAGCCTCAGCACATGAGCTCCAATAGCTGGGAGGGGTGAGGAAACACAGAGGTGGCTGAAGGTAGAACAGCTTGGTTACACACTTGGCTAGCATACTCAGTTTGAGTAATCAGTGTGCCGGTTAATGAGGACAGATGATACTGTGGTCCCTTAACACAACATCGGGATTCAAATCTTTTTAGCTGTATAACACATAGCTACAGGAGGTTGTGTCAGCAAACTGAGAAAGTGAGTAACTGCAGGAACAGTGGTAATGTGGGAAGAGGAGAGGAGTGGTCAAGGGATGACAGAGCAATCTAAGAATAGGAGACGACAGGACAAGGTGATAAAGGACAGGACGGTGGAAGGAGAGGCAGGAGAGGAGAGGGCATTAGAGAGGAGGACTGAGACAGGATTGGACAGGACGGGGTGGGAGAGAACAGGACTGAGTCATCATTATGGTAATAGAAAGCGGTAGTGAGCGCCAAGCAACAGAACGGCACTGACTCACTCATATGCACTTTCGCTGAAACATGGAATGTCATAGCACCCTCCAGGGAGAGGATTATCAGTCCAAGGTTAGAAAATACATACAGCGCTTCATTTTGTCTGTGGTTCAGCTTCAGGCCGACCCTCTCATTAGACTCCAGAAAGAGATCTGGTCCACTGTCATGTGATGAAACTCTAGTCAGAGTTTTTTTGTGATTACTGCAGCCAAGAATGCTTGATTTTGCCGCGGCTTTTCTCAAAAAATTATGATACAATTTGTGATTTTTTATGTGCTCTTATTGTGTAAAAATTGCAGGAATTGGGAAAAATTGCCAGCAAAGGAAAATAATGATTATTTTAAAACTACAACCAATAAAGAGTCAAATGTAATCACTTCCCTCAATAAAAAGCATACTGCAGAACAACTATATTTCAGTGCTAATTCTTAAATTTGTTTTCTGAACATGAGAGCCATGGGCTCAAAGGGAGAGAGAGAGCAGAAGTGGTCGAGCGAGCTAGTGATTGAATGAAGAGAGGGAGCGATGGTAACAAGAACAAAGCAGTGAATCAGAGAAATAAACCTGTTGTTTTTTGTTTTGGTGGTTAAGTTGTAAAGCACACCCCCACACAACCCTACGAGAAAGGTGCTGCATTGCTGGATTTGGTAGTGAATGCAGCCTTAACATTACATGTAACCTAGGTGTATGAATGGTACTAAAACAAAATTTGTTTTGTTTCATTATTGTCATATTACAGTTATTAATCTTACAAAGCCACAAATACATACATTACTGCATCACTATGCATCCTACGAACAGCTGTGTTAAAAAAAATTAACACCAAAAATAAGTTGCATCTTTCTTTCACTCGCTCCTAAAACAAAAGCCTGTGCTAACCAGATCAAGATCTTTATAACATGATATAACACGGCGATGGTGCTCATGGGAAATGCAGTCTTCATTCTGGGAAACACTACTGCTTTTGTCCACAGGGGCCACCAAAATCAACACAAAATGAAATTTCCTTGTGGTAACTTCAACATAAAAATATAGTTTCATTTCCAAAGTACCCATTTTTATGTTTGAGGTGGGAGGTTAAGTCCATCTTTGCTGTCTGAACAATGCATCAGCTTGTATTCTTCTGACTAACTGAATGTAACCTCATTTGGGAACATTTGGTAATTGTTTTGTATGGTTCTATGGCAGTAATTTTTGTTGGCAGGTGAGATTTGTCCATCTTCCATCTGAATGTTTGCCTGAATCCTTGCTGAAGGTGCATGTATGTTACCATGACACAAAATGCAACAATTGGTCCAAATCACAAGCAGTCTGTTGATTTGGCCATCTCATGTGGAAAAGTTGCAAAATTGCAAGCTCTCGCAAATATTGGGGAGATTTCTTGAATTTGTGTTAATTATTGTGATCTCAAAATTGCAATTTCCTGGAGGGACTGACCAGTGTTGACTTTCTATGGCATACAACTTTCAGTCGCAAAGCTCCCACCCCTTACTTACTGTTGCTATGTTCTCACATGGCACATGCAGTTTACAATGATAACGTGGCAGATTTACCAATCAAAATTCATAGTAATTCTTGAAAAAATTGGTCCTTGACTTCAGACAGAGGTAGACAGATACAAGCTCTAATTTCTAGGAGCCAACTTATTCATTTTTCTGGCTGCAATAACTGTGCAGATTCTGTAAGCTGTAGCTAGCTGGTTACTCAAGCTAATGTTAGCTCTGTGAGTTAGTTGAGAACATTGTCTTCCACTGAATTTTTAATGTTTCTGACTGAATACACATTTTACTTTAAAATGATAACCCTGTAAAAGTCTTAAAAATGTACTCGATGACTACATATTGCGCTAACAGACTGTCCCAGGCAAAAACTCACTCACCACTCGATGGTTTATGTAGAGGGCGTGGAAATAAAGACATACAGCATAGTATTGTAGTGTAGAGCTAGCTTATTTCATTTCAACATGCTGCTGCTTGTAACTTTAAAAGTGGAACACAGTCTACTGTTTGAAAATATGATCAAAGCATCTGGTATCCATCTTGCTTGTCAATTGTATTTTCTATGTTTCAGGCTTTCAGGATGAGCATGTGTTTTGCAAATGTTGTACAACATAGTGCTGGCATAAAATATACATAGTGCTGGCATAAAATGAACTAATGAATTCAAAGTGCCGATTCATTTGTGGGTTTGATGCGCATCAACTCTGTACCAAGCGGCAACCTCTGGCGCTGAAAAATGAAGCCAATGCGGAATGCCAAAAACTGCAGTTCCTTAAATGGCCACTTGAGGCTGGCTCCAAAAGTGAGTCAAACCCCATAGACTCCCATGTTAAAATGCCCAACTTTACAGCAGAAATAAACATATTTACAGCCTCGTACAAAAAACGTTTTTGGTCTCTATAGCTAATTTCCCCTTTCATGACAACTGTACGGGGGTGAATTTTTTTATAACTCACCCGTTAAAATTTAATTAGCTGTAAAGTTTTGCATAATGAAGGACATGGCTGCTTTGAGTGACATGTCTGCCAGCCGCTAGGTGGCTTGTTTCAGCCATTCAGCCCGCCTCTTTGCCCATTTTGATTGGCTCGGAGTTAGGTAGAGTCACGCACTGCCAAGATGGTGATGGCCAGAGCGGCTCACTTTGAGCCTCAAAACTGCTCTTTAGAAACCAACGGGTGACATCATGGTAACTACGTCCATATTTTTATACAGCCTATGCTCTGTACTGATACTTTCTGCTTCCTGGAAATAGCTGTATACTGCCACTCTAAAGTACGACACTTACAAAAGCCCTCTCTTTCACCAGTCACTACTGCCAGCAATAAAAATAGAAACATTACAACCTTAAAGTGTATTAAAATCTTGAGTGCTCTGTGTCAATGTTTAACTGCTTCAAGCAGTGCCGGTGGTGACTGACTAACACATTTGTCCCTTGAACATTACCATAGTTGTATGTTCTCACCTCGCTGCTGTGCTTAGACCATTAAGTACTAAAAACGCGTATACTAGACTTGACTCAACTGCTGCTGATACTGATAGCAGCACTCATACCGACTCGCTGCCCTCAACACATTCCATACATGCTGATCTGAAATTCAAAAATTGAAGTGATAAAATATCAGCTGTATTTAGCATACAAGGCTAATATTGTGGGAGGATAATGAAGAATAAATGTAGTTACCACTTGATACACACACATCTGGTTAGCGTAAACTGCATTATAGTAGCCTGAGAGGTGCGCAGCACCCAGTACTGGAAAACTAAAACTACTTGATACATTTAGAAGTCCAGCCTGGAGTATAATAAGACAACTCAAACACTTGAACTTCCCAGCACTTGGATATCTTGGGGTTTGAATAGAGTTGCTGGAGTGGAGACTTCCCTGAATTCAATAAAGAGCAGGACAAAGCCACTTACATTATCCTAAACTCTAATATAGTAACATCCAGGACTGACTCCCACATAGTGATGAAATGCTTCACCGAGAACATGTTTGTGAATGGGGCTGATTTTCTAACATAATCTGTAGCCTCACAAAAAGTAACTAGCTAGCAAAATGTTGTCCTTGGAAGTAATGCAGGGTTACTACTGTAGGTAGTAAACCCAAATAAAAAGACACAACCCTCCAAACTCTTTACATAACATGTCTCACTCTTACTGCACACGGCTGCAGAATGTGTAGAAATCCAAAGCCTGACAGGCCCGCAGTGCTTAGTTGCCTAGCTGTTATTGGACAGTTGGGTTTAGCGAACAGTCAATCAGCTGCTATTTACTCAAGACACAAAAACAACTGAGCATTAATTGATGTCAGGTTGTTATTTGAGACATGCTTTTATCTTTACATTAAAACGTATCTCTTACCTCAGTAACTTTTGATGCTTCTGAGAACATTTACGGCCATTTTTGAAAATAGATTTTCATTGACATCCAAACAAATCAGCTATAATATGCTGGATATTGTTTGACAAAAAGGCAGTAATTTGATTTTTGAGGTTTCATCAGTCAGATCACAAAAGAATAGAATGGGAGGGATCTGGTAAATAGTTTTTTCTTTCAGCAATGTATTACAAGATAAAAAGCAGTCAAATTGGAGAGTGAATTTAAAGTCTTGATTTACATGCATCATCTGTATGCAGTAGTTACAAGGATATTTTCATAATTTTGCAAGCTCAGTTGAACCATTACCACTCTCCTAATGAGCTGCTAATGAGTGTGAAACAGAGTGTGGAGTGCCAGATGCAGTGCCCCTAATAACTCATAATTGTGGTTCATACTGTAAATTACTGCATCACGTAAACTGATAAGTATCAATAAGATGTCTTAAGGACTTTTCTACCCCACTTTTTCAATTAGCATACCTGATTTCACAAATGGATTATCTTTGATACAATCAATTTGGCATAAGTTTGCTGTTTTTACAAGAATAATGTCATATGAAAGACCCCAGACACCACATTTATGACATTTATTAGGCTGAGTTGAAACCCAGGGTGTCCCTGCTGTTTCCACAATAAAGCCAATCACAATGTTAATTTGCTATCTTGGGACATATGGCCCATGTCACTATTTTTTAATTGTTGTATAATAACTATTAGATCGCGTTCAGACTGGCAGTAATTGCCTCAAAAAACACACAATGGGCTGTGCTGGTGAGGGTGCACTGCTACATGCACCAACACAGTCGTCTCATTGAAGTAAATGAGGTTTGCTGCATTTTCTGATTCAATACTGTCGCTCTGAATGTGACCTTACCATCACTTCCATCACATCACATTACAACACTCCATTTCTTTTACAGGTAATTTAATTCTTGTGTGGTTTGCATTAATCAAATGGTTAATTCTAACTTGTTTGAAGTAAAAAATGAGCAATATTGTACTAGCAGCATGGCTCAAGGGATATGTTCCACCACTTTAGTCCAGACTGAAATATCACACTATCAGCAACCACTGAACGGACTGCCATGAAATTTTGTATGTTCATGGATGAAACCTAATCACTTTGGTGATTTCTTGACTTTGTCTCTAGCACCACCAAGTTGACATTTGTTGTTTTGAGTAAAAAGTCTCAACAAATCGTAGATGGATTGCCATGACATTTAGAACAGACATCGGTGTTCTGCTGGCTTTTCATCTAACATCATCATCAACAGGTCAAAATTTTAATTTGTTCAATACGTTGGTGTGACGTCTCACCCTGTTGCAGTGTATTCCAAGCTATGACATCACTGTTGGGTGTGGTTGAAGGCACAACTCAGCACACTTCTGACCACACCCTTCCACACCCATCAGTGATACTGGCTGTTGTTAGAGGTGCAACAGACTTGAACCTTTCAACCAGAGAGGGCAGTAAAACATTACTGATGGTGTTCACTTACCATGTACGCGGATTATTCCTGATGTTTGAATGCCACCCATTTGATCTTTCAAGTACAGCTGGATAAAACCAATACAAGGGATTACTTGCAAGTCCAATGTGACCTAGGGCTTGTTGACGGTCATTACAGCTGTCGGGACTGGTGGCTGTCGACCTTTTCTGATATAACTTCTATTAAACTCTTCTGTGTGAGTCATTTCAGGACATTTAGAGGGATTTAACTCTGCTGGTACTGTCATTTGCAAACTGAGCCTTCTTCAGCGAGAGTGTAAAACTGTGGCGATGGGAGCATCTGCACCAACACTGGCGCATGGGAATGGGGGCTGCATACATGTATGTGTTGCATTTAATGGGGGTCATGTCCTCACCTTATTGTTTCGGACCTGGGGGCTTATCTAGAATCTGTAGTGACGCAGAGTCACCATGGCAATGTCATCTTGATGCTAACACCAGTGGGAAGGCTGCCTCTTTAGGTTTCATTCTGCTGTTTTTCTTCTTAACAGCAGCAAAGAGCACTTTGTCTTTAAACTTGCCTCCCTTCATCCTGGGAGAGAAGCGGGTGCCTGGTTAGCCATTTAAGCAGATGCTGTTAATGCCATAAGAAAACATATTCATCTGTTTGTTGGTGGCTCTGGCCAAGCAACTGCAAACCTCTGATAAAACTTTAATGGCCTTTGTATTGGTTTGTCTGCAATCGCTGGGGAGCACCTATCACACATGGAGCACCCGCATTATGGAGCATTTTATGAGTGTTTACTTGGGCTGATAACCCCCATCCTGTCTGGATAGTTGATGCCTTTCAGCCATTCTCAAAGACTCTTCCTTTCTGCTGTTCTTTCCTACTGTCATCCTATCACTCCTTTCTTTATTTTGTCTCCGATTACAATTAACCAGTCAAGTCTAGACAGATAAGGATCTTAACAAGTACCAACAGGCAGAACAGAAAACATTTGACATTGCCCTACCTGGGCTCTTATTTGTCTATTATTTGTTGCATAATACTCAATATAAATTATTCCATATATTACACATTAAATAAAAAGAGTAGATTGTACAGTAATGACAATATTTGTGCTGCATAATGCCATATACTTTTGTTACTTTATGAAAGTCACACCAATGCTTACCTGTCATTGTTATCTTGTTCAGAATTTGTCTGACAGATGGTTATTTTATCGCTGACATGAGCAGCATTTCCTCCATGTCTCAGCCTGACACATTTTTCATTTCTCTCTGTGCTGCTGCTGCTGCACAGCTAGTCAAAAATTGAACTGAGGCCATTTTTATTTTAACTGTAACAGGATGAGGTCACAAGTTCGAGGGGGGCATTGTTTTCTGCTTACTTGTTTTGTCGAGTTGCAACTGTGGACATGTGATTCTGACCTGGACACAACTTATATTTTATAGCACTGTTATCTTTACATGGCATACATTCAAAATAATCTCCACTTATCAAAGCACTCAGGCTACTATATCAGTTTGTACTTTATTCACACTTTTTCCCTTTTGTATGCATGCACGTTAATTCACTCATTACATCTACACCATCACAAACATCAGCTGAGCAACTCTACTATGAAAGATTCATAATGAAGAGAACGATTTTTAGTGAGCCTTACTTTTTTGTAGCAATTATTGGATCATGATCGTAATTTGAACTCACACTCACATCAAACTGCAACTGGTAAACTTAGGTAAACATCTCCAAACATAAGAACACAACTGTATCAACTCTTAAAATCAAACCTATTAAGAATGAAAGAAAGAAGAGAAAGTGCCCATCACCCTCAAGAAAGGCAGGCGTGACAAGAGGCAATCAATACAAGACAAATGGCGTTGGGGCAGGACCTTCAGATCACGCTCTTTTTGACAAATGAGCCCAGCTTTGTGAAACAGACAGTGAAAACAAATACTCTACCTTCTGCCTCAGGCATCGCAATTTTTGTAGGTAAGTGACATTCTTTGGAATGATTGGAGACAAAACAAAAGAACAAAAGATAAATGTGTTATTACTGTGGAAGAGAGAGCATGCTTGCAGCTAAATGTAACTCCAGACAAGAAGTGGTGTCATAAGAGTGAAGTGGTATTTTTAGAGGTAAGATATACAGTGTATAATTATGGATTATGCCCACAGTGGGAAGGGAAAAAAAACCCAATCCTTTCCTGGGTCATCTGTGTTTGTTTTCAGTTATGCCAGTTTTTCACCACTGAAAGATTCAAAACCAAAGCAAAACCACTACATTATAGACCGTTTCCATTTGAATATCTTTTCTATGGAAAAAGTACGGACTAACAAGCATATTCACATAGAATTTCTGCTCCAGCTGAAAAGATCCTTGAGGGATCCTACAGCATGTTGGGCACTGTCCTTGCCCCCTCATTTTCTAAAAGCCAAATTAAAAATAAACCAAAACAGCTTGTAAGTTGAATGACATTACAATTAGCTGCCTAATTTCTTACCTCCAATCCAATCTCTTTGGGTATTTTGCGGCAATTGCTCAGCAGTCCTTCACATGGAGAGCGATATAATCTATGCTGTCAGTCAGGCAATGTGACACTCAAGGGAGAACCACAGCTAGTTGATTGACTCAGAACAAACTGCATTACTTGGGGACTAAACAGTGCATTGACAAACAGCACATGCTTCCAGGTGGTGGAGACACGGACATAAACCTAATCTCATCATCTACCAGTCCCTTGGCTTGTGCATGATAAAATTTGTACAGGGACATTGAGTGTAATGTGTTGATAGGCTTATTTGTCACTTTAATGAGGTTGGACGCAGGAAATTTGTGAACAGCTTTTGTTGTCCGTGAGCTCTCTTGTTGACATTTGTGTCCTCTTTCCTTCTCTCTTGTGTCTCTTTGCAGATTTCAAAGTTGTATGCGACTGACAGATGTTGTTTAAATCCATATCTATTTTTAAAGAAGTTAAGGTCAGAGATCCACTCATACTATTGGTCAACATATTATCCTCACTCTGAAAAAAACTAAAAAAGAGACAGATTGGCCATCTTAAGCAATTAATGAATAAATCACTAATTTATTTTATACCAGATAAAAGCTATTTAATGTGTTAAAATCCTGTAATTGTCTGCCTCTTAAGCATCTGTGACTGATACCCAGAGGGCCAGCAAACACTTCCTATCTTCCAACAACTCCATCTCATAATGGACTTTTAATGGGAGTATAATAGGTTTTATGGAGTAATGAATTTACTGTAATTGTTGCCTTGGGTGGCAAGAAAACAGCAGCACAGTACAGGAAACAATTTCAACTGGTCCCTGATCGCAGTCACATTCATATTCTGACTTATGCAAAATACATGCAGACATCACATGGAGTGTTCTGCCTGAATATTGCATTGTACATATGGCGTGGATACAGTTTGGATACACCTTCCTATCTAATATAGAAATAAATCCACAGTATACTCAGATAGCAAAATTGCTGTGGCCCAGATCCGGCCCACACCCGACACTTTCGGCACTTTCATCCGGCCCACACACCACATGGAATGATGACACTTAGGTGGTACGCTCCTGTTTCCCAGATCTGGACCACAAGCAAGCTGTATGTCAACCAAGAACAAACCACATAAAACAGAACTGGCCCACATCCAGAATACACATACCTGAGAGCAGGTATGTGTATTACCAAAAAAGGCCCACATTTGATTTGGGATATCTGGGCCATATTTGCTATTTTACATGTAGGCCATTTCAGGCTCACATCCATTTTGTCCAGGCCAGAAGAAGGCCAGCAGTTCCGCATCATTGCCTGGAGTGGCCCACTTCCGTATGCTATCTGGGTAGAAAACATTAACTTTACATTGCTTTTTAGTCCAGGTTGTCATAAAAAAGCTCCTATAATCAATATCAAACAATAAAAATGCTGCGGGATGTATTCAGAAGAGAAACCTAGAAATAGAATTAAGATAATTTTCTCTGCATATGCCACAGTAATGGTCCCACTGAGTTACATTAGTGGCGGCAAATGATTTGTTGATCTTTTTCATTTTTGGTGAATTATAAATGAGTTCATAATTTTGCCCACACATTCAAGTTGCACTTATGAAGCTGCATTTTAATTTGTTTTCACATTCAATATGTACTGTAATGTGAATAGTATCCAGAACACATGCATGAAGATATATACATGTGTGGAGCACCGAAACTGCCAAAATCAAAATAAATAAATGACTCAAATAAATACATATTCCATTAAATACACCAAAAATAATATAAAAAATAAATGTAGGCATTAATTAATTGATAACATGTGACATAAATTGATATTTCTGTTTTAATATGCTTCTGTATTTATTTATCTTTGTATAAATTCTATTTATTTACTTTCCCATTTAATTTTGAATAAAAGTTCAAAATTAAAGCACCTCTGCCAAATGTTATGGTATAACACCTCTAGTGTATTAGCTGCCTCTCTTAAAAGCTCTGACACCGAGTGTCTAGTTGACTTACAGCCCTCCACCTGCTCCTTTTAAAATCAAACACTTCTCCTTCTTAGCCTGACCAGCAATGTGGGAGCAAGGCATGTATAGTTAATCTATGCACTCTAATGTCGATCAACCAATAGGCAAAAAGTTCACCCCACGACACACTTTGAATGACAGCCCCCTCATTTGCATAATGAAGCAGAAATGCATAAAGAAATGTAAAAAGAAAATACAGAAATAAGTAAGTTTAGGGAAATAAATAGGGGGGGAAATGCAAAGGGAAAACAATACAGATAAACATATAACTAAATAAATTAATACATTTTAAAATAAATTAAATAATTAATAAAATGGGAAATTAAATGGGAAAGTAAATAAAGAGGGGAACTGATAAAAATAAAGAAAGAAATTGCTCAATAAATAAATTAATATGCTATTAAATGCACCAAAAATATTAAAAATAAAGGTAGGCAGTCATTAATTTATAAAATGTGACATAAATGTATATTTCTGTTATTTTCTGCTTTAATTTGCCTCTGTCTTTATTTACCTTTGTGATTTTGGCAGTTTCAGTCCTCCATATACACCCACACAAACACACACTTGCCAAGCAATAAGCAGCAGATCAAGCTGTGATCATTTTTCAAACTATGTCCTGGATCCAAGAACTACAGTGGTTGACAATTCAAATTTAATTAAACTAATTGTAGCTTGTCACCCTTTGTTAGTACTTATATGTTATATATAATACAACTTTTGTAAGTGTTACTATCAGCCAAATTGGAGAATTGTACTCATGCAGAATTATCAGATTCATTGCAGAAGTTGCAGAGCACCATGGTGCCTCGTACAGTATTAGTGTCTCCTACCAGGTTGGCTGGTCCTGATTAGAGTACTGCTGGTTTCCACTGACTCTGTTAATCCATGTGGTGAGACAGATGCTGTGAGAGCTGATTATGTATCCCCAGTGGCAAAATAATACAGTCTGTTGAGCCTAAAGAGGTTGAAGTGGTCACCTGCTTTGGCTTCAGTAGCAGTATATGGCCACGGATAATTTCAACAGAGATTAAACCCATTTCTGGATTATCTCTTCATAATACACAAATGGTGATAATTTCATGAGGTACTATTGTGTGTTGCATCATTTGAGATGTGAAAGTAACACTAGAGGGACTGATGTGAGACTGGATTGTATGGTACTAGATGACTCGAGATGTAGGTAAAGTGATATTTTTTAGGATTTGGGCAAGTAAACCAGGGATTGTAAAAAAGGAAATGTTTAAAAATGTTCTGATATTTCATGGTGCATGTATGTGACCACTCAAAACTCATTGTTACAGTACTAATTGTTTCCTTCACTGAGAACATATTGCCGTGATCAGAACATAATGCAGCATATCTACTCCACTGGGAAAATTACACTGCATGACGGTGCTAGGCTGCTGTTTTATAAAATTAGAAAAATAAATAGACTTCCAGTGTAGGTAAGGAGACTGGAGTGGGTGTGATTTGAAAACACAATTGAAAATTTAGTGTTTAATTCAGAGCTCTCACGACCGGCTGTGCACCCATCTGGTTAATAGGGAAAAGGATTTTATTTTCAAGCTGGCTGTTTCGTTTTCAGAAAACACATAAATGGAAGCAGGGAGCCTTATCGGAGTGAAGTATTCTGTTGCATGGGGAGGATATGCTACTCTAGTGCACAATGCATGTATACATACAGTGGATACATGGACACAATAAATTAAGGTTAACAGCAACACCAGTATCCACCAGTCAGTGAAATGGCTACATATGCATACATTGCTCTTTAATGCATAATCAATAAATGTTAATAAAGGTATCGTTAAATTATAAAGTTTCTATTTATCGTCTATTTTACTCTAAATGGGACCATAATTTACAAAATGAACATCATGCTATATTGAAGAAGACTTGAAACTAGCAATTGAGACCATAAACTCATTAGGAAATTGTTTACTGAGGTAGCAAATGAAGTGAGAAGTAGGGTTATTTTCTCATAAACATACAGTCGAACTTCTTTTTGCAACCAGTGGGGTCACCCCCTGCTGGCCATTAGAGAAAATGCAGGTTTAAGTCACTTCCACATTGGCCTCATTTTTTAGACCTGGAGCTTCCTGCTCAGATTTTTGTAATATCTGAGTAACATGGCACTTTGGGAAACACTGAAGTGAATGAATGACTGAAAGAACTACTTTGACAGCCTTTGAGAATCCCAAACTCTCAGGATGAGTAAAAGACGTAGTGAGATCACAATTATCATGTCACAAAGATCCTAGACTTAGGGCCAAATCATTTGTATGTTTAATGTCTCATTTGTAACATAACATCTGTACAGAACCGTCTCTGACAAACTAACTGAGAAAACATTCATAAAATCCCAGTACCCCCAAACTAATTAAAATATCTTTTGTGCTACCTCCAATGACTCCAATGACAGCATCTACTAATCAACCTTTGATAAGTAATTATGAACAAAGTCAGAAGGAAAATGTGATTATACATGCTCCACTTTGCAGGCTTCTGATGTCAGGACAACAGACTTTCAGTGACATGCTGAATGTATTTTTACATGCCTTGGTGTGACTTTTTCAGAATATTAACTCTCTGGAAGATGTTAGATGTCTGTTGTTAATGTTACCATTAATATTAATACACAGAAACAAGAAAGTGTAGTGACTAAGTGACAAGAGGTCCTTCAATGTCAAGAGGTGTGCGTGCCTTCAGTGTGTGTATGGGTGGATATGTGTACATGTGCATAATGTAGAACATAGATTCCCACGGCACCATGTGTTCTCCCAAAGGAAAACATTAGAGGCTCAAGTAGGTGGAACATCTGCCTTTTGTTACTCAGTTATACCCTATGGCATTCATGCAATTTAATGCTGCATGCAGGTTTCATACCCTTACCTTAGCTGGTTTCTCCAAATGTTGATCCACCTGAGCATCATCTGGTCTTTTTTATATAAACTACGAGAGGGGTTTTGTTTGTAATCTCTGTTTCGCCATTAAAAATATTTATGTGTCTCACAGATGTTTTAATTACTTTACATCTGATATGCTGAATTTGCTATTTTTTTTCCAATAGTAGCAGGGGAGTTCTGGCCTTGCAATGGACCTTCGCTTCACCGCATTGCTATTGCTGCTGCTGTGCCTATTACACTTTTCAATGTGGCACTGCATGTATACAGTTTACAAAGATGGCAATTTTCCATTGAAAATTCATAGTAATTTTTGAAACAATAAATCCTTGATTTACAGCAGGCTTCCCATTTTTAATCAGCAACTGTCATTTTTGCTGGCTGACATGCTTGCAGATTTTATTTGCTGTAACTATTGAGTTTATTGACCTTGTTGGTTGGAAACTCTAATAGAACAGAGTGTAACGTTATCCTACACTCTGATATAGTGGAAGCATACCTGACTGGTGTTACGCAGGCATGAATGGGTTAGTCCTGAATGTAATGTAATCCATAATGTAGCTGATGATATGCTAAAAATGGTTTGGCTTTGGAAGTAACAGCAACACAGGTCACTACTGTAGGATCTAGTTAGCTGGACATGCTAACGTCAGAAGTTTACGTTAGAGCACAAAAACACACACTTACAGTTTTGCTTTTGTGCCTTTGATTTTGCAAAGATAATCAAAGAAACAAAACCATACCAAAGTATACCAAGCATTGCTTATACTAGAACCCCATGCTTAACACTCGGCATGAGAGAAATCCAAAGCTTGATAGGCTTGCTCTGCAATGGTTGCTAAGCTATGATTGGCCTATGACTGTTTGGAGGAGGACTTAAGTAAAAAAATAAGACAATGAAATAAGGAAAGTCACAATAAAATCTAGCATTAATCAAATCACTAATAATAGGTCTGCATTTGTCATTTAACATCACAGTGCAGGCAATACATCTTGGCTTATCAGTTGTATTGGGTTTATATTTGGTGCTGATGCTGATGCTGTGTATTCATAGAAAAGAAACAGCTAAATCTTGAATGGAGTTTTGTGTATGAGTGCATGTTCAGCTACTGCTTCAATGTCATCTTAAAACCTCAGACATTTACCAACCGCACTTGTGCAGAGAACGCTGTACCAACATTGGCATAAACAATTACTTAAATTAATGTTTTTATGTAATCACTTAATTAGGGGAACTGTGTTTTCTATCCAAACCAATTCTAATCTAGATAAATCCATTTGTTTCACTTGCACAACTGCAGAGAGAGAGAGAGCTGCAAGCCATACGTTCATACAACAAACTCACAGCGTGACGACAGTCTCTAATTTAAAACTCATTTCACCGACTGCACTGAAGCATTGTTGCGTCTGTCAACAAAAGGTAAGCTGTGCATATTTTAAGGACTTTTTGAACCAACATCTTTAGTGCATCTATTACCCCCTGAAGAAAAGGGGGGGGGGTAATTATGAGACTGATAAGGCGATGTTTCCTCAGTGAGAGTGTTTAATCAAATTAATTAAAAAACATATACACAATTTCCAAACAAACATACCTAGAGGAACAGATTGGTAGAATACATACCCTGTACAAGTTACAACAATATACAGTATTTCTCTGACACATAATTCTCATTTTCTCTACTGTTACTGGTAAATAATATGTAGCTATAGATAGATCAGTAAACTCTCACAAAACTTACTAAAGTTGCTAAATAAACAATATATAAAATACCTTTATATAAAGTATGTGTACATGATCATTCACAAAATGGCAGAAGCACTGGGCAGTTACAGGTTGAACTCTGCTAACAAGCAGGGGCTTCGCTCACACACACATTTTACTATACTATACACCAAAAGTCTAACTTACTCAGTATGTTACAAAAACATTCTTTGACACTGGAAACATATTAAAAAATTATTACAACTACTTTAACACTGTGAAATACTGACCTGAAAAAATGGGGACAACTAATCACGAGAGTGATAGAATGATGTTTCCTCAGTAGGGGTGTTTACTTGAATGAGGAAAATACACAATTTTCCCTGGGTATTGATGATAGCAGCACATCCAGGTACTTTGCACTTGCTGATGTATGTGATGTATGCTTGCTCTCGTGTGTGGGTGGAGACAAAAGCAATCCATCTCAGGCTAGCAGATTAAGACTACTTTGCAGATCGTTGATAATACTAATATGCCAGGATCAGACTACACATATTCAGCCTAATTTTAACACAATTTTGTCGTCGCTGACAAACTTCCAGCGTCAGGAATTTCCAGGCAGGAAAAACCTGTTGTCAGTCATCAGTCACCATTTTCTTGATTTCAGTTAATGGTCACTGATGAGTTATGGCAGGTTTCCTGCCTGAATCAGCCTGTGGAGGAGGTGGAGATGAGGCATTGCTCTCCCTGCAGTCTGACACACTAAATGCAGCTCAACTCGGCCAAACAGCCGTTGGACAGCTTTGACTTTCTGTGTCGGTGTATGCATATCAGCACCAGAGAGCTCTTCAGTTATTGTGATAGTGAAACCGCCTGATATTAAAACACGTATCTTCATTTACCAGAGTATACAATTCCCAAAACTCAATCATTTTTCCCTCAATGAGACCTTCTGCTTACATACAGTGAACCTGGTGGCTTTATGTGATGTTCTTGACATGTTAACACATTCGTTATCTCAAGTTCTCTTTGAAGGATAGACAGCCCACACTGTCCTCTTCTTCACACAAGAACGGGTCCACAGTCGTTTTTTCTTTCTTTTCTTTTGTCTCCTTTCGGAACACAAGACTGCCAGCATCACACATAATGCTTCTGTAGCCATGATTGACAATTTCTTGACCCTCCTCCCCAACGAACTATGAACTCACGCAAGGTTGTGAATGATGACTGGTCTGGGTCATACTTGTAGTGTTGCCAGTCTCCTGACTAAGACACAGCAAGAATTTATGGCACTATGATTGCCTAATCTGTCATGGTGACCATCAAGAAAGAAAAAATATTGTGTCGTCTGATCCCAGCCTTTGCCTATAGCTTAACTTTTAACATGAATGAAATAAACAATGAAATGAATTTTTTTTACACACATTATGAGTTTTTACTATTTTTAAACAATTTTTAAACACATCTCTTAAATTGTGTCTCATGACCATATGATCTTTTTAACCTTAACACAGAATTCTAATCTTATTACAGACCATGAATGTACTCTTTTAAACTTATAGCAGACCTGTAGTGTAGTATCTTCTAATTTGTCACACATCCGTCCTCTAATATTATTGATAATGATTGGCAAGACCAGCCTGCAGCTTTTTAAAGAATTGCTGCTTTGGATTAGCGCTTGTTGATATTGATTAGATTGAATATTGACTGGCTCACCAATTTCCTCTCATCCTTCATATAAAAACTTGATTACTACACAGGCAATCATCATCTGGTCTGATTGGATCAGCTCCCGCCACCCACCCATTTGCTCTCTGCCCCTCCTCTCTGTTCTCTACCAGGCCAATTGATTTCTTTGTCTCGTCAAATCCTCTGGACCCCTCCATGTGCCTCAGACCAGAAAGCAATGTATTAAGTGCTTGTTTGGATCAATCTAATGTGCAGTGATAGCACATTCACAAACTGCTGACTGGCCAGCAAAACTCATTAATTTACCATACACTGTTTTCCAAAGATCCCAGGGCTTCATTATGTACATGAAACAACCATAAACTGGACACCTGCAAAGCCTACAGGCGCAGTTTTTCATTTCTGGGAGAAAAACCTACATTAAGATAGAGAGGGTAAGTGATTAGAATAAAACTTCAATTTTCCAACTGGGCAGGAAAATATTCTTGAAATTACTTCAGACACAGCAAGTGAACATTGAAGTACATGCATAAAAATATAGAACAAAACAGTGCACCCATAAACAAAGAAATTCCCATTGCCTAAAGAGCTAACAAGATATACATCCTCTTCAAGTCATTCATCAGGAAAATGCCTTAAAAGGAAGATGACAGTTCTCCAAAATGACATTGGTGTAGGGATTATGGATCAATACCCATCAATCAAGCACAATAAATTGGATACCACTGATCAGAGTGTTATCAAACTTTGGGGAGTGATTCAGGTCATTGCTTCGCTGATGCATTTAAGGAATTACACTGACTGGCCTGAAAGGGTCTCTACAAAATTGGTTTAATCGCCTTTACATCACAGATGATATCCCAGACTCTGCTGATTGGCTATTCACAAAACCTAATGGAACGATGCATCTTCACTGACTCCTAAGGGATGACGTGTTTACTGCTGATATATTCTTTAGTGTACTATAGGATTACATGGTCTGTATAAATTAGGTGCTTTTCATCACTTCGTACAGTATATTTCCAAAATAAGGTGTAAGCATAAATGAGAAACTAGGAATTTGTTCCTCATTCCCTGAAAAATACTGCGTTTTTTGTCCAGTAATACAAAAACTTTTGTTAGCCAACAGACATTTTACGGATGGTTTCAGGGCAGCTACAACATAATTCCTTTCAGATTATTCTATGAGTTCCAGCCAGTTGTGCAAACATCTGCCATAATTTGACATCATATAAAAATATCAGTGTTATCAGGAAAACCTCTTACAATGACTTTGATCTTTTAACCTGAACTGAGACATACATGTTTCTTTGAAGGTTAAGAAGGTTTCCTGATCTTGTGTCCTAGGCATATGCAAAATAACACAATTTAAAAAGCTGAATCTATTAAATGGATTCCACAATTTTGTTTTGTGTTTTGTGAATACTTACAGAGCATAGTGAATAGAATGTGTTTTATTTATTAATTTGAGCTTTTTTATAAGTTTATAAAGGTACTCAAACCCAGACAGTGCACTTGCAGATGCAAACATTTTATGTGCTGCAGCAACACTGACAGCAGTGACCTCTGTACTCGTCTATCAGCTGAAAGCATGCTGTTTTATTATACTGTATATACAAGCTAACACAGTGTCCTTTGAGGCTATGCCGGGTGCTTAATAAAAGGTTTTCTGTGACCCACTGCTGTTTTTAAATGCTCAATTAAATACTTTGGTGAGACATACAAGGAAATGATTCAAAGCAGAACATACAGTATTTCCCAAGAGACATACTGAGAAATACTGTATGTACTGCTTTGGTTACCATGGTAAAGAAAATGAATCATTTTCCTTACCATTGTATATCTCACCAAAGTATTAAACTGAGCATTTAAAAGCAATAGTGGGTCACAAGTGAACCTAATAAAGTGAGTGTATATGTTGAAGGTGAAATAGCTTGTTTGCTCGCTAGTTTTACTATTGAAGATGTTTCTTCACCTATCAAAGATATGTCAATTTTACTGCCATTTCTCGAGTTTAAAATTAAGTTGTGTGCACCGCTAAAGGTTTAATATTACAGTGTTGAGAAAACTGATTTTACAGTCTGCAGTATGAATCAATTCAGTTTTAATTTCTGGGTCACTTTTGAGTGAATTCAGCAAGTATGGTGCCGTGTTTTCAACAACGAAGCGTTTTGAATTCATTACCGCTCTAATTTGCTCATCTAACTGGCTTCTTCTTCATAGCAAGCCTCAGCCACCATTGCTATGGAGAAGAAGCCAGTTGAGCCAGAAAATCAGAGCATTGATATTGTAGTGTTCTTAGCCATCCACCATGCCAAAATCACAGCCAAAACAAGGTTTCTCTGAAACTAAGTTGAAATAATTGAAACTGGTGGTCATAATATAAACATGTAGGATTGTTACTTTATCTGGGAGAGTCCTGTGCTTCTATGCTAAGTAATCTTAAGGATATTGTTTAGAGAAAATGTGTGAGAAAATGAGTGAGCTGCCCTAAGCGCAGCATGCCTGGGCCACGCAGCCAACCGCTATTTGAGCAGCATGTGTGCAACACTGATCTGCTGCGATTCGTACACGTGCAGTGTCCACACAAACAGCGTTGCTGCTGTGGCGCTGCTACTTCTAGCCTTATCTTTCTATGTAGAGTTTGACTTTGATAATGGCCATCAATAATAGAATGTTTCACATCATTTCATTGTAAATTTACTTTATATTTAGTTAAGACAGAAAAAGGTTAAGAAGCATGTGCTCAATTGTGAAAAATAAATAATATGTGAGGTGAAAGCAGTTTTCTTTCTTGAGGCTCTGGTTGGGGCTACTTCTGTGTCAGCCACATACACTCCTCACACAGGACAGATTTTTTTAATTGACTATATTGATTATTCCACCGGTTAAACCCCCACTTTCACTGCCCCAAGTGAAGAAAATCCCTCCAGATGACACCAGGTTCCCCAAACAAGCCAAACAAACCCCAACAAACAAACCTCCAAACTAACTGTCACGAGTGAAACTGACAACAAGTAAGGAAAATAACAACACAAAATCTCTGCCTAGAGGCAGGTAAAACAACAGGCAGGAGCCCCAGTTTGAACTAATATCACAGAAAACAAGCAGGAGTCAAGAAAAGAAGCTCCGTGTGTCACCAACTCTACGTGCTGGAGTTTCCCGCCAGAGAGGCTCCAAGCCCCGGCGTGCACTGGGAAGGCCGACCTGCAGTGGTGACACTTCATATTTTTTTCATGTTTGTGCACGCGCCACCCATAAAAAATAGGCAAGACGCTGAATTTCCAGATGATGCGCCACTGCAGCCGCGTGTGAGATGTGTGTGATGCGGGCTGTGTGGCCGCTCTAACCTGTTAACATGGATGCCTGAAATGAAAAGCAAGAGGTTCTATGACACACATGCACTGCTCACGCAGGCAGTGTGTCCCAGGCCTGAGCGCAGCCCCAAAATAAGTTTTAAAAACACACATTTACTGGCCCAAGCGTCTCACACTGAGGCTCCAACACTGACCAGAGCACCAACCCACAGATACAAAGAGAAGTAAACTAGGCAGCTAGCAGCTAGTTAGCATGACTAGCATCTTTAGCATAGCTGTGCCAGGTTATGTGGAGCCCACAGACTGTATAAGAATGAGGTGTAGTCGGTCTCCGGTTTAACAGCACTGGTGCTGGGCAGTAGGGGTGGGCGATAGTGCAAATTTTGGTTTCAATCCAATACCAAGTGATACAGGGTCAGAATCATCAATATTGATACCGATACTGATACTTTTGATTTTTAAAAGCAGCTTATGTACTTTCATGTAAGGGAGAGCAGTGTGTCATGATTTATGAGATGACTGCACCATCAATAGGTTAGATCTGAATACATTTTCATGACCACTAAATGATTTGCCAAAGGTTAGCAATCATTGCTACCTGTGAGACCAGGGTTTGACTCCCAACTGAAGCATGTGTTAGAGTTCTTTCAATCCCATTAAAATAATTAATTTAGTTATCAAGTTTCAATAGGCTATTATTTGAATGTCTAAATATAGTCTATATTTCACCAGTCTGAAAATGTAACATTAACCAATGCTTAAGATCTGATTCGACTAAAATATAAATTTCAATACAATGTACTTTATACCTGGATAGTCCTTGCTCTTTGAAAAGACTCTCTGTCTCTGTTTTGGGGGTCTGTCTGAGGCATTTCCCTCCTCCTCCCTTCTTCTCTGTCGCAGCTCACGAGTTCTCTCTCTCTTGGTTTTTCATGTGTTTAATGTGTTCATTGACAGCTGTAAAATAGCTCCACACGATGCTCCTCTTTCATTTAGCCATCACTGCATTCATGTGTCAGATTGGTGCCGGTAGTCAGGGTGCACGCTGCGCGCCGCATATGTTCATTGTTTGAGTGCACACACGACATGACAACAGCAGTAGAGAAGCAAAGAGTGCATGCATGAAGATGTGTTCACTGCTCACAGCAATGGAACGTTGCACAGACAGTTCAACTCTTTGATGAGATACAACGTAGAACTTACGTGGAAGAGAGAAAGTCGATCTTATTGACGCTACAATCGATCTTCAAAAATGAAACATAGTTTCTGCAGTATCAGTATCTTGGGATCAATCTGCCCACCCCTACTGGGTAGGTGACAGGTGTGTTTACGGTGTTTGTGAGCTCCGAAAGATGTCATGGTGCGGATAGTAAGTCAGACAGCTGATGCACTGTTAGCCTAGCATGCTAATCCTCGGTAAACATATGGATGAAACCATATGTTTGGTCTCTCAGTAATAAGTACGTGTTACTTTACTTTTTCCTTGTGCAGCTGGGTTTCTGTTTTTAGTACAGTAGGTGGTGTTCAAGCAGGACAGTTACCTCATCTGAGCTGAGGTTTGTTCTGCTACCCAAGGTGTTATCCTGATGAGGATGTATTAACTGTCTCAGCAGATGGTGTGTTTGTAAAATGTCTGGCATATAGGCAAACATTAAGCAGTAGAAATTACAATGTAATGTAAATCCTGTGTTAAGCTGCCTCTCTGTGTGCACCTTAGCCATACAACACATCAACATTAATAGAAATGTTAATCATTCCACATGGAGATTGAAATCAATAAGAGAAAAAATACTGAAAGGGTTTTTTTCATGACTTTCAGGCTGCAGTATCTTCCAGTATTCAGCTTGTTGTATTTTCTGCCATCTTTATCACCACACCAGGAGAGATATCTTTCCCTTTACAGTCTGCTGTGATATTTTTCTGATAACTTCACGGATCAGCTTACTTTGAATATGATACCGGTTCTGCAGTGAGGCTTTTCAAGTTGGATGAAAGTGTACTGTATGCCATTATCTAGTGGTGGAAATTAGTTTCTATATAAAATGTTTGTTTGTTTTTTTTTCCATCTACAGCAGATGGACACGACAGTATCACTGTGCAATCAAATACAACAGCTGTGTACTTTTTCTTGAGACTGTTTCAGAGAGGAGTTAACCGTAGTACCAATTGAGGTTGTAGTTTCTGGTGATTTCATTATATTATAAGCTATTTCTGATGTTTTGTTCACAGGATATTTATTGTTTGGCTATATCACTGTTTTTGTGTGTCCACCCTCTGAAACAGCCACACTATGTCATTACCTTTCAATACCCTTTGAAGACCCAAAAATTGATGCATTGCAACCCTCAATCTTTCCCTTGGCCACTGCCCTGTATTGCAGCCATAACAGCAGCACTCTGTATGAAAAAAAGTTTTTAGTTCAATGAAGTATAAGTGCATGATTTCATTTGTAGACATGGCCTTTATCTCCTTTAGATATTTTTAATGTTGGCCATCAGTAACGATTGTATGAAAGGTAAATGCAGTGAGTAACTGTCTAGACAGAAAGCAACAAAAATAATTGTTCTAAGTATTCCATAAAAATATCCTTTAACAGGTGCAATTTACAGAGAGCAAGAGTCAAACTGTAATTATAAATCACATCTATGGTTTATTTTTGCTTTCTTGTAGTGGGTGGAAACAGCTGCTTCTGTGCAGTCTAATGGATTGCAATACAATAGCCCTGCAACCTTTATAATGTTCAGTTGATACTTTTTCAAAATGATAAGGTTTTTGTCATATTTGTTTGGAGCCTTTGTTGAATTACCTTGTAAGGATTATTTTGTCCACACCCCATAAACAGAGGGACTATATTATGCAGTATCACAACACACACTTTTTTTTTAAAATTACTATTTCAGCTTGGTCCAACTGAAACTGTGGCTTTTAGCAGCTATAAAAGATGAAAAATGGTTCACTGAGGAGATATAATAACATCATGCTGTGTGGAGGAACACATACCCATCAATATAACAGCACTTTTGAGCCAATCACATCTTGTCCAAACATGAAATGACTTTCAGAGGTCACTGAAGTGATCTGGCTAATCATATTCACGCTGATACTGACTGACCATCACTCTCTGATGAGGAGAAAATAATCTGCCCCTGCCGCCTTTACCGACCAGTGCCAATCAAAAGAAATTATGTTAAGGCTGCAAGAGTGGAAATTGAATAGAAGTGTGTTTTGATTGAATATGCCCATCCCAATTATGTTGTACCTCTCAGGCATCGAGTTCTCATTATTTCACCTTCCCATCAGAGTGTGTTTCTTCATCAAGGGAAGCAAGTCAAGTGTTGCAGTGAACCCTTGAATTTCATTAGGAGGCTTTATTTTTTGCTCATCCAATTTTCAAGCCCGTTGTATAGTTTCCGAAATGGAAATGTAGTAGAGAGAGGTTTAGTTTACCAGGCTCATTGATCCTTTTCAATGTCTTCTCAGCTGTGAATCCAGTCATACAAAATCTACTTGGTGCTAGTGTTTCTGTATAATATGGAAGGGAAGTACTGAACAATTTTGCAGGAACATATCATTTTACAGTGTATGTCCTGTTTTCTTTGAATCATGTATTAGCTCACACCCACAGTTTTTTAAGTCTTAATTTGTGTCACTACAGTCACTACTTCTATTATTGCACACTGCCTGACGTTGCAATAGTTGGATCACAGTTGTGTAATATATTATGCATATTACAAGACAGGGCAATTCAGATTTACATTCCGACTTTAAAGTTTTCCATAGGAATTAGCTGAAAAACAAAATGTTCTATATTCGAAACCAGTTGTCACCAATGGTAAACATTTAAGTAACATTATTCTCAAAACTCTTTGAGGTCATTCAGACCTGTCTGCCATCCATTCAGGACATTTTTCACAAATGGTGCATGAGTGAAGCTTCCTCCATTAAAAAGGACCTCTCTTACCCTTCCCACTGCCTCTTTGTTTCTGTGTCATGTGGTTGAAAGACTCAGGGCCAGCATGAGCAACAGTTTCTTTTGACTATCTGTTATTTTGTTTTTAATTTCTGTTTTTACCATTGTGCTCTTGGTGTTGTTTGCGTCCTGTCTCTTTATAATTGCCTGCTGGTGCACCATGACCTCGATGGAATACTGTTTTGTTTATGAGTTTATCTGTGATATAGATTAAATGACAATAAACCTGAATTTTTTTTCAACTTTACTTGTATTTTAGAGCCAAACCAAAAGCAAATGTTCAAAGTTGTCATCAAAAAATAAATGAATCCGTAAGACATCGTACAGAGCATCTTGCAACACTATTATGTTTACTTATGACCTATACTTAATATACATGCGATGCTGAAGAGGAAATCAGCCTGTGTGACACCGAATGGCACACAGCCCAGCCAGCACAATGGAGAAGTCATAAAGTATGGAAAGTCATGTACAAAGACTAACCAAGACACTAGGAGATGTTTTGATGATTTGTTGTTTAGATGACAGTGTCAAAGCTAATTTTGTGTGCCCTAATAAAGCAGTGTCTGTGTTCTTTCACACGTTTTGGAATGCACGTATGTGTTGTGTGTCTGGTCTGTCAACATCGGCCATCCTTTCCCCGGTCACCCAGCCAGTGTTAATCAGGCCCCAGTTTGTTTTTGATGGCTCTCATCCTGTGCAGTCCTGTGATGCCAAGGAGCTTGAAAGCCATGACTGGCCAGTGAAGTCTTTGCAACCAACCATCACACAATCACCTACGAGGACTGTGTGTTCTCTTTCCCTCCCTCCGGTCTTCCCAGTCATGAAAAACATGATCATAATGTTTTGGGGTTTTTTGTATCATTTAATGTTAATTATAAAACAAATAAAATTACAAACTCAGATGCTGTTGTTTTTCTCCACTTTCGCCAATGGAAAAGGTCGTTGAATAGCCAGCTGTTGAGTGCATCGGCTTCACGTGCAAAGCTGATAACAATGATCCTCTAATTGTATTTCGCATTAAAGTACACAAATGCATGAAATGACAACAACAGCGATTCAATTATACATAGCGGGTTGATGCGAGAGAGTGTTTTCCAGTATGGATGATAGAACTAATGGAATGGAACCAGCAAATGGAGTACAGCTTCCACTTACTGGCAAAATTGGTCCTGTAGCGTTTCACATTTGTACATGTTGTGCGATTACAGCTGACATGCTGCATGGGGAGTGTATGAATAAAACACAAGCACACACACACACACATTCACACGTACAACTTTCAGAGTGTGAAGGGCATGGTATCAGTCAGTGGAAATAAGCTGCCTTGTCCTTTCTGTTTTCAATGACACATCCTAAAAAGCTTGTTCTTTAAGTACATTTAACCTTGAAGTTTTAGCTGTAGTTTGTCACATCTCAGCCATTCTTAATGTTTTGTATCTGAAACACACTTTAAATGGTTTCAAGGTGGAAATAAAAAAGAAGCTTTAAGTAAATAAACACCTTTTATCACTGTCGCAGGTTATCATTTGTGTTATGGATTAGTTACCAACCTTTAAGAGGATGGGTCTTATCAAATATAAGCCTGTCAGAGGGAAAGAGTGGAGTGGAGAGTGACATGCTGCATAACTTTTTGTTGGGACTGTGATGGACAATGAATGACAACCTTCATCCCAGAAGTATTTTGGTTTAGTTTCTTTCTGCATGTGTTTGTTAAGGTACATGAACTGAAACCAGTGCTGGAGGATCGGCTTGTCCCAAGCATGCTAGTTGACCTCACCGAGGTTCAAGTAAGGCCTGTGCATTCTTTTCTCGTTGTTGGCAACCAAAGGCATTCAGTGTATGCTGTGGCCTGTTAGCTGGCATCGCCTGAAAGTTTAGTGGTAATTAAATCCCCTAGCAACCCCCTAACAACAGAACATTTCACTATTTTTAAGACCTGAAGAGAATGTCACCTAACAAACAAATTAAGATATATTAATGTTGTTTCACAAGATGGAAAACATTTTAATTTTTAGTTTTATTCCTGTGTTTATTGGAACTTCCAGGGGCAACCAACCAAATCAACATCCTTGGCCAAAACACCCCACTGATTTTGATTGCGGTTCCATATGTGCTCAAATTAGTATTCATCTAAATTTAGACTGCTCACAAAAGAAGACGAAATGCTATATTACTTGGATTTCTCCTATAATCAGTGCCTCTAGCATGCTTCATACAGGAGCAGAATATCCATCACTTTTGCAATAGTAAATCACTGTAAGTTTGTTAATAGAATGACGATGGCCAAAAGGGTAGACAGGCAGATGGATGACCCTGATTCTCGAGATGAGAATTATTGATGCCTCGTAGAGAGACAAATAGTAAACACCATTGTGTTTACTTTAAAGCTATATTTCACTTTTGTCACACTTGTCCCCATGTGACTTCATGGGCAGCTGGCGGTCATTTTTTGTTTGTCCTTAATTTTTTGTTTAGCCTCTGTTAATATAGCCATAGTTCTGTATGCATTTTGAAAAAGGATAACCTTTAAAAATGTTCAATATAGAACACATAATAAAAATTCTAATTACATTCTTTTCATTTTTGTTTGACAAGGGAATGAATGCTTCTGTTACATGTACAGGTGTACTTCAACTTCAAACAACATTCATAATAATGTGGTTCATTACATTCTGGCAAAAGACATTCTTTTATATAATCTGCTAAAACACCTTGATGAAGTAAAGTGATTATTGTGCAGATTAGGATGGCTCATTACTGATGCTGGGACGATGCTTCACCGTCATCAGACCAGATTGCTCTGATTGTGAGAAATGTTTGTCAACCAGCTGCTACTTTGCAGCAGTCAAGTATGTCATTCAGAAATGTTGAATAGGACAACATTTTGCTCACAACATATTTAGATTTATGTATATGTAAAATAAATATTGTGGTCAAATGAGTCACTGTCTTCACTATTTTGTAGATGTCAGTGTGGGAATTGATTTCCAGCAACGATCAAAAACAAAACCTGTAGTGCAGTCAAGGTGCTTTTTTAAAAAAGCATTTTATTCGTAACAAACTGAAACACAAGTGAACTTACAGTGCTTGCGGTCTGTCTATTGCATCTTTTACCCAGTGAGGACATCAATGGACCCTAATCTCAAATTGCTTATTGACTTATGTACCGTGAATTTAAAGCATGATGCATTTCAGGCCACTGTGCTGGTTTTCCTTTGTGTGTAGGGGGTGAGGCTTATTGATTTGCAAGGTTGAAGTCTCATTTAAATCAGGAAAACCATACTGTACCTTCCTCTCACCAAAGGTTGGTACATTAGTATGGATGTTAGTCTCCCATGGCTAAAGCCAAACAAGTGTGGGGTTGTCTGGTATATATTACTTTAGGGTTTGCACAAAGTGACAGTTTCATGATACCAAATTAATGGAGTGAGTGAACCACCTTGGTCTCCCATTGATTCCAATAAGACAAAGCAGTCAAGTGAGAAAAGTAACACAGCTGGCTTCATAAACACGCTGATGAAGGAGTTTCAGCCTCCTGACCTGAAGGATGTTCAGTGTTTACTAGAAGCAGAAATGGATTACATGTCCAGCGATGGATTTACAATGAATAAATTACAAAAAAAGGTGAATGTAATCTGTAAATTACTCTAAAACCAAACGAGATTAAACATACTTATTATTAAAAATACATCAACAATACACAAATTACTACATTATATTGGGATAAATGGTAAATATTCTTTGCATTGTTCTTAATTATGTGAGCAAAGTCAGTTTACACCAGATGTAAATCCATAAACTACTGCAACTTGTAGTATCACTACATTTTACTTGAATGTAGGTAACACTCGAGTTCATTGGCTCTGACAATCCAATTTAAAAATAACCACCAAAATATATAGTAATGTGGATGAAATTGCCCACCAGACTGTATATGTTATTCCTTAAAATCGAGAGGGAAATAACAATCTGTTCACTACATCTGCCATTAAGTTTGGATAGAAATAAAAGGCAGTTTTTCTTATTGATAGGTTTAGTCTATGTAAAGCCTATTACTGAGATAACTGCCAACTGGCATGGGGTGTGTACACACTTTTGGAGATATAATTGTGCGATGTACTGCCAGACTCATCTTCCTGTAGCTATGATGAACAGGAAGGCAAAACCTCTGTGTGCTCTGTGCTGGCAGCTAGTGGTGCTTTGGGAACACAAAGCCTGACAGCTAATGCTTCATGTAGTCATTCTTAATGAGGAAAATGTTTTGTCCAGTAGGAGTTGTCGTCAGAAGTCGAATAGAGTTTCAATGAACAGTGCTGTAAAGACGATGACCTGAACTACATTTGTGAAGCTTTTTTAAATACATTGATCACCACAGACTGAGAGGAGCAGGGGCAAATTTCTGTCAAAAGGAAGTTTCTCAGATGCCCTGCTGACTCAGCGGCGTTTCAAGACAGGATTGTAAACCTTTGTTTCTGTCACTGTGAGCTTGTTTTTCACTATTAACTGTTAAATAAAAAACAAATATTTTTAAAAGGGCACTTCCCTGGAAATGCCAAGGGTTTCTGGGCACACACACTGCTTCCTGGGGAGAAATCTTTAAAAATTGACTTTCTCTAACTCATTTCCATGAGTTAAGTGAGAAAATACAGTATAACTGCATTCCAAATGTGCCTTGTGTAAGATGTAGTCTAAAAGATTCACTAGAGATGCACTAAACTGCTGAAAGAGGTAATCTGTTTATTGATAATTTAGTTTAATTTAAATTTGATCCATATGAAGATCAAATCCAGAATACAAATGGTGTGATAACATGACTTCTAAATGAAGTTTGTCACAATTGTTTCAGTGGTTCTTCTGTCAGAAGAAGCTGCAGACATCTGCTCACACTGGATAAGGAAAGAACACAACATAGTATCCTGTGGCCTTAAATGTGCACTTTTGACTGATGTAATCTGAAAAAAAGATGTAGTCAAGGCTTGAATAGTCTGCAGAAAATTTGCCCTTCAGCCCCACAGATTATAAACCATTTTTAGCTGATTGCTTGACAGTCACAAAGCCATTTTATAAACTTAGTTTATGTCTTGCAGTGAGGCAGAAAGGACAAAATAAATGCAAACGATAACAAATTTGTACTTTGTGATGCATCTGATTCAGATTATAACCTTCATTCAGAAGCTTTGTTGAGGCTACAGTAAATAACATTGGTTAGTTTATTAAATGATAATGCCAATAGATCATGAAGCATAGTATATAATTTTCTTCGGGACACAAATGTGACTCTCCATTCTGCGCTTCACATAACACAATAATTGATACACGACAGCTACAGTATCCACCTACACAGCTAAAAGCAGCTTCACATTTAGAGTTATGGGAGGTAAAATCAGAATGGTTCAATGGCTCAGGATATAGAGGGGCTAAAAGAAATGCACTTTTCTCTTGCAATTAAGTTTTTTATATATATACTTTATGCTCTTATCATTGCACATCACCCTTTCAGCTATAGCCACTCAATCACAGCCTCAAGGCTTGACTGAGCGGCTCAAGTCCTTGGGTAAGGCAGAATTATTTTTTCACTTTCAAAATGAGCACTAGCTTTCCCTGGTTTTACATCCATATACATAAGCTCTTCAGTACTTGGGGTCTGTACTTTAGTCCTCATAAGTCTGCTGCTGCAGTAATTATCATCATTCAGTGCTGCAGATCTGTATCTGCTTTCATTATGAGACCTCATAAGAACATTATGTTGTGTACTAAAGCACCATGGCTCTCATTGCAGAGTGGGCCACACTGGAACATGCAGTCCCAGAACGTATGCATCGAATAACTCTCGGCTAATGTAATATGATTCATTTCCACCCAGTCAGGAATGCAAGACGCTATAGCACGAGGATAATATCAGCAATGTGCCTGCATTCACATAATTCACATGATCATCAAAAACACATTCGGTGGCTCTTCCAGGACAATTGTTTGTTCTCTATTGCATCTTTCTGATATTAAGGATGGGGGTAGTATATTGAATGTGTGTGTTATATTAGCACTGGCATTCATTATTTACACTCTGCTTGCCAACATAACAAAGATGTTTCTCACAAAGATAATATGTTTCTAGAAACAGAGCGAGAAGAATTCAAGCACATGATCCTCTTGTATCATGAATGGCTCTTTAAACATGAGCACATTGATTGTGTTATTAGCGGTTTGAAAAGCAATGAAGTGTATATTGATTGTCTGCCAATGCAGAATTGAGGTCAACAGACATGAACTATGCCATCGCTACATGACAAAATGCTCAATCAACAACCAATCTAGCCACTTGGGTGTGCAAATTATTCTTGATTTCTTTGGATGTGAGGACCATCAAATGACAAAACCTAGCAATACTGAATGAATTGTTAAGAAATGCAGAAGTCATTCGATCATGAAAGAAACCACATCTGCTCTAGGGAAATTCAACATACCCTGGCGTTTCTATCCTGTTCCAAATGAACTGAAAACTTTCCTTTTAGTGATGTTCATCGGAGCATAATGAAAACCATCTTCACCACATGGAACAAGAAGTTCAGTGGACTGAACATACAGCTTGTAAAGCCAGCGCACAAGTGCAGCATATGAAATATGAATCAAGAAAGGACACATCTACATATGTTTTGTCTACAGAAAAATGTCTACTTTGATAGATTTGAGTCCTCATAAATACCTAGGGAGCTTGTACAGGCTTTTACTTCCTCAGCCTCGCCCATTGTTATGTCTTAATAAATGAAAGTAATCTTGTTGAACCAGGAGAAAGCTTCAGACACTCTAGCACAGCGCTGAATATTTCATTATGGTTTCTACAGTGTTAGCATGCAGTAGCTAATGATGAGGCAAGCCTCCTCTAAGCTGCTTCCATCCCCCAAAAATACTCCCACTTCAGTTTGTCTGGGTGTCCAGGGAATAATAAGGGAACGTTACAAACTGCAGAGCCAGAGATGATAGTGGTACAAACCAAACATCTGTTGTGGCTTGCATTTGAATTCATGTGAAGAAGATATTTGGATGTTGGTACATCATTAGAGATGTGGCTGTGTGTTTTAAACGTGAAAAAACAATTTTTAGGATTTTAGAGACATTAGAATGATTACATAAACTCACAAAACTATCACCAGAAAGATCTCCGCCAGCTACATGTTTTACCCTGTAAATATATATCTAGAGATATACAAAGGTAAAGACAGTAAAGTGCATACCAGCACTGTGCAAATGTCAGTTTGTGAATAGCCGAAGTTCAAATACTGAATACTGTTCAGGAATATCAGCCTTTAAATTCTTTCATTTTGGGTAAATAAAAGCTTTGAGTTTCATATTCCACATGTTTTCTCTGTACCAGGACAAGGTTGAATATACAGACACAAGAAAGTAAGGGGGGCAATCTACAAATAACAGCCACCATCTGTCAAGTTTCCCAGCCTTGGGCCTTTTTTGTTCAAGTGATGGGACCATAGTTTATCCTCAGACACTTGGTCTTGTCTTGTCTGACTGTTTTGTCCCGAGGCTCTTGAGCATTCACATCCTCTTGGTGGTGAGTTTCCTCATTCTCATTTGTCCTTCTGTTCTTTGTCTTTCTGCCACCCTCAGGACTGTAATAATATTCAGGCCCTAGTGGCCCTTGTCTGTAACAATCCTATTTCAAACTCCACTCCGGAGCACTGCCGTTGAGTTTCTACACTTTCTCCAGCAGTCACATGGGAAGCAGCCACGGTGCCACAGTTACAGGTCTTGACCCCTCGCCTACTTGCTGTGACTGGGATCTGAGCAGTGCAGGCAGTGCAGGCAGTGCAGGGCCATGCGCGCTGCATTTCCATTTTGTGTCAGAAAGATTAAGATCATTGAAGATGAGGTTGGCACAAAACCGTTTTGTGGCAGACTTAGCATATAAATGGAAAGGAGATTAAATCACCAACAACTAAAGAGTTCATTGTAACTGCCTGATAGGCTATACTGCACAGCATGCACAAGAGGGAAAATGGCTTTTGTTAGTAACTCAAGAAATTATGCTGTTAGGCAATTAAAGCAGAATCCCTCTGAAGTTAATGGTGAATTTTTCACTTTCCTGCAGAAGACATGTGAGACATGTGAGTTGTTGCTGTTCCCTCTGCCAACCTCTCTATTTGTTGCAGGTTGTCAATTTGCTGTCTTCAGAAGCAAAGTTACTCTAGAAGGCAGAGTGCCTTACAGTCAAGTGTGAAATTCGGAAAGATTAAGAAACTAGAAAGCACTCAGGGACCACATACAGTACCTGTACCTGCTGGTGCAAAATCCTCTGAATTTATTCTAGTAATAGAAAATGTTTGGAAGTTTGCATCTGAATCATGTAGTGATAGGTAATCACGCTAATTTCTGAACTCCTGGAAATAATTACTGCTTTGTATGAGGAGGAACTGTGGGAAATTTGGTGGTCACTGAGTTATGTGTTACCATAAATGTATGGATCAGTTTGTCATAGGAAGAAAATGTGTGCATCTGTCATCTAAATGTGTCTGCACAGCGCATTGAATAATATGTCATTTTATGTACAGTCCAACTTTGGAAATGTTTTTCAAGCAAATTCAAATATGTATCAAATGTCCCTGAAACCTTTGTGTCATGGTTTAAGGGGCTGGCTATAAACCATAACACCTCTAGCTGAGTTATGTTCACTGACATAAGTGTGACATCCTTGTACTGGTGTTCATGTCCTGCCTCCTATGCGTTGTTAGGTTTAAGCTACTAAAACATTTTGTTTAGGTTTGGGAAAGCAAAACATGGGATGTGAAACACATCTAGCTTCTAGCTAGTCTTAACTTTTTCAGTATTTAAACAGTACCATGACCTTGCCTAAAAGCAAAAACATTAATATTCTTTAGTTGCCAGGAGCACATACTGTAGGGAAAACAAATGAAATGAATTCTGTAGACATGTTGTATTGGAAGTGAAATCTAAATGTTTCCTTGTTATCTTTAAAAAAAAAAAAAAAAAAGCCTTTAAATTTCTTAATTCTGACACAGTTGTATACAGTAAGAGAATGATTTTATGGAGACACGGATGACTTTGGTAAAAAAATGATAACAGAAGAAGGATCCTGTTACTATAAGAGGCTGGGTTCAGATAACTGGAAATGTGCAGTGTCAATTTGGACCTTTTACTGTAATGTAAAGCAAAACAATGTGGCTTAAATGCCAAGTGAGTCATCGTTGGAAGCCTTAGGAAGATTGCATATGATGGTACCTTTCAGGAATGCCATTATAATCATTCATTGTGTGTTGCTGTTGCTGGAAAATGGCAATATTGTAGGCCTCAGGTGTTTTCACCTTTTGTTGCTCTGAGAAGGCATTTGAAGTCGTTCTGTTCTCCCCCACCTGTAGACAGAGATCAGTGGGAAATTTATTGGTGCTTTAAAACAGCAGTATGCAGCAGTGTGGCTCTCTTTGATGTGCAGATATTTCACCTGCTCGTGCTCCAGCTTGATCTCTCTGTGTGTGTATCTGTGTGTATGTGTGCAAGGACTGGCTAGAGGCTGTCACCAGAGGCCGTGCCTGAGACACCGTTGCCATGGTAACACATTCTCCAATTTGATGACAGGCATGAAAGGCATGTTAAGAGATTGAATGTTTCTGTAAGGGCAGACACACACGTCACTTTCACCCCAGAGAGAGAGAGAGAGAGAGAGAGATGTGTGTGTGTGCATATTTCCAAATGCAGCGTATAGTGGCCTTTTCTGTTATTTCATATTTGCACTATGCAGGATTTTCTAAAGCTGTGATGGCATTTTGGAGACATTCATTTAAATCCCCATTGAGATTTCAAGTTAAATGATGCTCATCAGTAGGCTATATAATATATAATATAAAATATAATACAACATCCGACTACATTGTGCAGTGTAATGAGTCTCTTTAATGAGCAACTGTATGTCCAATGTGCATCACTTCCCAGCCAAAAATGTGGGCATATCCACCCTGAAATCAGATCAATGAATCTTGACAGGCCATGAATAATTATTCACTTTGATTAAGGCTGAGTCAGTATGCATTTGCATTTCAGAGTGCCGTTGTGTGGCTCACCAAACTGAACCAATTACATTTTTATAACAATGCAGGAATAAAAACTGAAAAAAAGATGATGATAACTCTTGCAAACTTGCAGCTTGTAGCATTTCTTACTTCCTCGAAGGAAAAATACTGACTAAAGTTTAAAAAAGTCTTGCCTATACAGTACCTTCCCCTCTGTATCTCTCAAACTATGTGTACTTCGAGGGTCTAAGGACAGAGGATGTTGTATATAAGGTTGGCTTGGCTTGACTTGACCTGTTTTCTTTCCTGCTGCATATTTAGCTCATGTCTACTCTTAGACTATTATATTGCTTTCCAGCCTAAGAATCTGAACACATTTGAAACATTTGACACAGGATTAATAAAAACTCTGCATGGTTTCCTGTTTGGTTTGAGAAGCATACTTTTAGTGAGGGAAAAAAGACTTTTTTAGCTCCCTTAATTCACATTCAAGGAGCCAGAGAAGTTGCTTTGAAAAAAACAAATGAAATACAAAGTCAGCACCTACAGGAAACTATTTGAAATTGGCAATAGCCTGGAAAGAAGGAGCCAGGAAGCAGGAGCTTATTGTCCTCTCAGGTGAGCTGCATGACTGGCATGGGAATTTAAATCGCTCCGGATATGAGTATGAATATGCAAGTGGATATGTAAATTTTGGATGCTAATTTGAGATCTATGAAGCCGCTGTCTGTTCTTTGGAGAAAGCAAAAGTTCAACTGGGTTTTGAAACCTCAGCTTAGGCCACAGCCAGTTTATTTCCCAATTATTCATGTCAGCTCATAAAGCTGCATCGCACATCACTGCGTTTCACAGGGAGCAGCAAATTCACAAGCCATGACACAAACACATTGTGCGTGCACATGTCCATATGCAGACACACACACTCAAACACACAAAGTGCACATATGCAGGCAGGCTGAGCTGTGGAAGACTGAGGCAGCCTTCTTTCAGTAGCAGGGTTAATTCAAGACATTAGAAGCGCAGCGTTGAATAAAGTTGCGCGCAAATCAAACCCACTGTGTTGAAATAAGTGTTCTTTAGAGACACACATCTACGCCCCATGTCAAACATAACTAAAAAGAGGTCATTCTCAAGCTATAATTACTTCACTCTGCTCAGAGACCTCTGGAGCGGATGAGTGAGGACCTTCAGTCCTCCAGCTTTTGTGAAAATGTACGTTTTTTATGAAATGGTACCCTTGAAAGTCATTATGTTGTATTTCCCTCATTATTTGGAATTGTACTGGACATGGACACGGACTCATGGGCAAATCTCTCCTTATATTGTATATGAGAGGAAAAAGATCTGATGTAAAAAATATGCAGGGCATTAAAGGATAACACAATGCTGATTTCAGTTTTATGTAAGGAAGAAATGCAATAAATGTGGTGCTCAGTGAGAGACATCTGGGAGGAAAAACAAAGCTTTTGGATTTTAGACTTTTCAAGGGCATTAATGGAGATAGAGATTATGATCACTGTACATCCTATAAGGAATGTGCTTATAATTAGGCTTTTGTTGAGCTTCCTTATTGATCTGTTCTATGCCTCAGTAGCAAACAGTTGAAGGCTGCGTTTGTACCCGATAGCTCTGCATATATGTCATGGACAAATGAAAATGCCTGGAGACTGTAAGAAAGGTGAGTGAGAACATCTGTCAATAAAGTTTCGGGAGAAAGGCAAATAAACCAGCTCCACAAAAGCAATTAATTAATTAGCAGACTTTATTATTCACCAGCAATTTTGATAATTGATTCCAGCTTTTGAAAAGTGAGGATTCACTTTTCTTTTGGCTTTTGGTTTTCTGATGGCCGGACAAAACAGGCAATTTCAAGATATCAACTCACGCTCTGGGAAATAGTGAAAGAACCTCTTCCTAACTTTGATACTGCACATCACTGCATAATCCTGCTCTATGTGGGCTACTATTTATACTTTTATGGGAAGATCTGCCATCAATCATGTTCTCAGGGGGGCATCGCTGCTGGGAAGTGCTTTTATGCTTACCTCTGTAAGTAGCAGCCAAGAAAAATGACTGTTTGGTATCTTATGGTAACACATTTACATTACCAAACAGTAGTACTACTGGCTGTATACCTTTATATTATCATATCAAAGTAGGATGTTAAAAGTAGAATGGATCAGCGATTGATGACACATTCAGCTCTCCATCTATCACACATGAGAAGCAAGTTTCCTCTAGGGCTTCGTTACCCAAAGAGACATCATGGACTGCACATATGTCTGCTGTGCATGGCGGGCTATTTACCACTTCATAGAGCTGTATTAAACAATACAGACCAAGCAGCATTATCATTTAAACCTTCATATATTCCTATTTTTATGTTTGGCATTTAGTTTGGGTGAATAGTCTTAGCACTACACAATTAAAGTAATCAGCAGGTGTCAATTGAAATACATTAGTTTGAAAGTGTCTGAGTATCACAAAAAATGGAAAATTCATTTCCATGTACACAAATCTACAGATTTAATTTCGTGATTTCACGAACTGCTGTGAGACTGGGTTGGTAGTGTAGTATCATTGTGCACGATGCAGTGTTGTTCATGCACTAATATACAGAACTAAAGCTGTGGGTTTTGAAACAGTGAATCATTCATCAGTGTCTGACCTCAGGAAGTCTGGACACAGTCAGACACAGTGATGTATGGATCCCATCTGATGTTCCTCTCCTTTTAGATTTAAGGGTTTAAAACATTTAGCTGTGTTGTTTCTTACTTCCTCTTTTTATATGTGTCCAGTTTTTTTGCATCCATACAGAAGGTTGTGACTGCTGGTTAAGGTTTTCCTTAGCATTTAATGCCTGATATAGTTCTAGCAAATGTGGCATCTAATTAACTGTCAGGACTTTGCCAGAGAGAAATGATGGATAATGTGGAAGGGTTGCATTAATAAAACCCAGCCAAGCAGAGTAAAGTGTAGACTTGGGAATAGGGATGCCTGGGCTCTGGGGTACTATTGCATGCAGTTGGGCTTTGCAGATGGAGGCATGTGCGCTTCAAGTTTAAATTGAGCCGGTTGTTGTGTGAAAGGATATTCGCTCACTCCTAGGGTGCAGTGATCGGGGAAGAGTTTAACAGCGGTGTGCAGTCACTGTCATGCTGCAGAGTCATCTGTGATTTACAGTGTAATTAGTGCATAATTTGCCAGCTGGTACATGTTTAATTTGATAAATTGTGTTTCCAACACAAGAAATGAGAGTTGAATCAAATTTTCCTTTGTCATTAATATATTTACTTCTCGCTGTCATCTTGTATTTTGTGTGAAATATGTTTTGAACAGACGTCACAGCAGCCACATCTGTGGGTAACTCTAATAACAATATGCGCTTTCGACACGCACCTTTGAGTTTAATATTGCACCGTTTCCAGGAACATTGCACCTTGTGTTTGAACAGGAACTCTGTGCTTGTAAGGAGTCTACACAGGCCACTGATAACAGCTTAGTAATAAATCAGTTTTAAACGCAGTGGTTCATCTGTATAAGGCACTAAAAAATGCCAAAACAACTGTATGAAAGTGCTATGGCACTGTAAGGTTACCTGCAGAGCTCTTTGTATGCATGGAAACCAGCTGTAAACCCTGAAGTACAAATTCAAATCAAAATACTCAGCTACTACTCTCAGCTGGAGACAAAGTTTACGGCCACAAACAGGAAAAAAAGCTCTTTGTCAACAAGCTGACAACTTTTGAAAAGAGCAGAGAGAGCGGATGTACTGTTGGCTCATACACGGATGTGTATGTATTGCCTTTGAGCAGAGATGGGTACAGCTGGGTTTGATAAGAGTGCAATCCATACCCCTGGAGCTGTCATAGACCCGGCTTTCATTTAACATGCCCTTTCCCGCCTGAATCAGTCTGTCTCATGTCACTGAGCTTGACGCCTACATATCTCTTTCTCACCCTTTCTCACTCTCACCCCTCCCATCCTTTTCTCGTGTCTCCCTTTTCTTCTCCTTCGTGTCCTCTCTGTGTCCCTCTGTGTGATGTTGCACCAGCCGCCACTCCCTCTCCTCCACAACCATCAGTACCGCCACCAAGTCTGATTCACTGTCAGGTCCATCTGCCGCTTTCTCCATTGCTGGTATTTGAGCTCACAGCAGCACACAGAGATACCATGACTACTTCCCACTCAGCATCCTTTAACTTACCGACACATTTAGGGTTAGAAATGGCAGAAACTGCGGTGGAGGTGAAAGAGAGTGGGGATTGACTGCAGGAATGATCAGCTTGAAGACAAACAGCTGACAAATATAAGAGAAAGGAGATCATAGTGTTGATAATTTACAAAAGCTGATTTTTGTGCATTCCTTTGCTGTGTAAAGTTGAGCTGTCAAATAATAGCTAACACAAATAAGTTATCATGCTGTTAATGTATACACAAAGTATGACAAAGATGCTGTAATGCAAAATTACCATACAGTATTGAGAGGCAAGATGGATAGGACAAGTCATGGTACAATGATTCAGCATTAAAAGTCATGTCATCAGTCCTCGGGGTAATGAATAGTGAAATCCATTTCCATGATAGAGCTATAAATGTCTTCTCCTTTCCAGCTTTGGAGCCTCCTTCCTATAATTCATCTCTCATCTGGGGATGTTTTCTGGTAGGAAACATACTTTTATATGAACGTCACCTCTGACATGTACATGCATGGACCATGTCGTGGTCAGTTTGGATGAATATCATGAACTCCACTGTCTTTTATGGCTCTGTGTGACGCTTACTTCCCTCAGTTTATGCTATCTTCACAGGAAATATTCACATGCTTTTCCACCACAGAGCATGAGCCAAGAAAAAGACTGTATACATATGCACACAGAAATGGAGCCAATGGAAAAATATACAGATTGTAGGGTAATAAATGTCTTTCTTTATGCTTTGATGAAGAAGTATTCACAATGATGATGCACAGTGACATTTTTACAAAAAACGGAGCCAAAGTGAAATTAAAAAATTGGAAAAAGAGTTCTGCAAATACTCAAGTAAAGGCCAGTATTGAAATAATGGCATGCACAAATTAAAGGCCAGCTGCTAATAATGTCCAGGTGAAAAGCACTGAGAGTGGAATTACCTGTAGAATAATGGATTTCAGCACGTCTACACCTTTAATTCCAGAGTAACGTCATACTCATCACACCACTGTTTGCTCCATTTGTTCTTCTTTTCCATTTTTTTTTACGAGCGCTTTTAAGCAACCATACAATAAAAGTTCACTTTTCCCTCACATGTTTCAAATTAAAAACAGGAGTGTTTTGAGTGGGACCTGCCTGCAGACAAGATGGCGGATCTCAACCATGGAGGACACATGTCTTCCAAGACGGATGTGGTTCTTTTTCGTGGTTTTCATGAGAAATTAGTGACTCCAGCAGGTGGCAGTAATACACCTTCTAAAGAAATGAATGTGGAAAACTATTAAAGAACTGGCAAAATACCATATTCGCAATTGTAAATGTATAAATTCAAAATTGATTATTTTCATTACTCAATAAAGAAACAAAACTGTAGATCAAAATTGATACAAACTCGTTAAAATGGATGAAATGTTTTCAATGTGTAAAAAACAAAACATTTCTTGGCTTCAATTATTAATGACTATTTAAATAAAGGTAATAAATAAAGGTTAAGGATAAAACTATTGGTTGTCAAAAAGGCTATGGAATGAACTTTTGACAATCTTTTTCTTCATCTCATTATTACTACAGTAGGCAAGTCACAGCATGTCAAGTTTATTTACATACATGAGCATGTTGCATGTTTAAAACACTAAGGGAAATCAAAGTCCTTCATATAATGCAAAAACAAATACATCAAAACAACATTATTACACTCTGATTACAATATAATAATATTATGTATGAGATAATGTGTCTTTATACTAATTACAATTACTGTGAAGATACTATTTATTTGAGTAGCAACAGGTCCATTCAATCATTTGATGAGTTCCAGCAATCATATCACAGTTACCAATTAAAACATGAGCAGTTTTCTTCTTTATCACCCAATTTAAAAGCTCTGACTGAATTTGAATAATTCACAGACTGTATTCAGTCCACATTCCTGCCCATTATTCCAATTAGAAAAAGGTAAGTGAATTATCCCTCCAGTGAAAATGTTTAGCACTGAGTAAGTGCAGTCTAGTATCATTAAACCATTAATACCAATATACCATTTGTGGCCCTTTGAGTTACACTGTGATTGTGTCAAACATTATTGAGCCATTTTGCATCCCTTATAGCAAGTGACTGAATCTGTTTTAGTAGCGCAACAGGTCAGAAATGGAAACAATTTGTAACACTTTTTTTTAGTAAATACAGACTCTGACTTTGATTAAATGTGAAGTCATATTGAAAATGTATCAATCAGCACCCCTTTGTTTCCTCAGTATCTAATGGAATGTAGTTGCTGTTATTATTGCCATTTTACAGTATTGATTTTTGTAGGACTTAATTCAACTTTCTGCTGTTTTCATTGTTTCATCTTGTTAATAGAGTTGGATGTGTGTTATAGAGTTGGTGAAGTGTGAGCATAATAAACTGTAACCGTTGGCAGATATGCCAGGCAGTGGAATAATAAAGTCTGCTAATGTCTGTTTCTAAAAATGAAGCTGATGGTTTATATTCTTGTTAATGAAATTAAAGTATTATTATTATTATTATCATCTTTAACTGTTGTGGAAGTATTATTGAAGTTACCTAAATTGTCACATGATGTCTGGCCAGCTGCTGTTCACCCCCTCCCCCCAGATGTTGAGCCATATGTGTGGTATCACCAGAGAAGGGATAAAACCTCAGGATTTTACAGTATTAAACTTGTTTTATCTCAGCTTTGCTGGGAGATTATGTTTCACAAAAGAAACCCACCATCTGTCTGCTGGGCCAGAAAATAGAGGACATTTCCCTGCCCCTTTATGGGCAAAGGGGATCTATGTTGCAGAACAACTGCAGAACAAACACTAGCGACGCTTCATGGGTCAGAAGGTGCAGCTACTTTGGGCCTTTATGAGCTGGAGCATTTCAGACATATTGATGCTATGTAATGCACAATCTGCTTGTATGACTCATAATCGGTTTAAAGTACAACACATGTAAGTCTCTTTTGTAAACTTCGGTAATCAAACAGACAGATTAATCATAAATATGGACAAAGCAATGTGTTGCAATGTTGTCTTTCTCTTCTCTCTACATTTCTTACATTTCTTTTGCTGTTGTTTTCTGTTTTTTTTGTTGTTTTTTGTTATTTTGTCGCTTCAGTCAGAGATTACAGATGCCCTGGCACAGACAGGTGTAAAAAAGCATGTCATTTCAACCTTTACAGTCAGTTTGTCTCCTAAATTTAGCACCCTGCCTCACACTGTTTTTGGATGGTGATATTTGTTCTGCACAACACCCTGAAATGACAAGTGATGTTCAATAAAGTCCACACAAAATGCTCAACTTTCATTCTGCTGTGCTTGTAGAAATAAAATCCCAACTTGCAACTATGCAAAAAGACGGCATACCGGATGCCAACGAGGTAGCGCCGATTAAATATTCATCCTGTTCCCTCAGATCCCTTGTCCTCTGTTCCAACAGAAATAATACTTGTGCACCCAAAAACGTCCTTGATATGTCCTTCACAGCACTGAATAGACGGTTGTGACATTTTGTTACTCCATTGAAAATGTATTTTTATACAGTGCTAAAATGAAAAACAACATTTTTTTAAGGTTGTCAGATGTCATGTACTGTTGTTTATTTTCATATATATTATGGTCTTGTGGGTGTAAAGCACGTGTCATGATCCTGGTGCTCATGAAGCTGTTAAAAAACTGTCAATGAAGTGTGGCTGCCAGAAAGGTTACTTACATTCATTGAAGGTTTTAAGATAAGACTTGAGTTGTTGAATGATGAGTAGCTTGTCTCTTTTCTATCTGGTGAACCTTTGATGGAAGAGTTCAGCTCCTCCAGCATTCAGTCCTTCCAGAGTGTATTAGCTTGGAAAAAAAAGTCATTCTTCATGGATGCATGGTGAAGAGGAGAGTGAGCAGAAAATTAGATTTTTTTTTTCTTCCCGTCAGTATATAAATGAATCTCAGTTATCACTGGTCATTACCCGGTGAGTGGAAGGAGAACTGGGACATCAGGACAGGACAGAGAGAAGGACCAGAAATATTTGTGGAATCACATACAGCAGACAGTCAGTAAATACTGTTTACAAGTGATGAGCTGCAAAAGCCAACATTCTTAGATATGCAGACAGGTCATATGAAGAATTTCATCCCAAACAAGAGATAATTTAAACTTTGAAAACAGCAACAGCATTAAGATATGTCTTAAATGTTAACTCTGCTGGTCAGTTTCACTTTTCAGTATAGGTCAGCTGGCTTATCACTTTGGTTGACACTGAATTATCTATTAACATGCATTAACATGCAACAGCTTGGTAATTCTCTTTTTTTTTCATTAAGCACTATCATCATCAATTGTCATGATCCTCAGGGGATGAATCCTGCGGACTTTGGTGATCCTCTGACTTTTCCTTTAGCCTCACCATGAGGTTGATATTTGTGGTTTTGAGGGTAATATCCCATGTGTCCCACAAAATTAATTCTAATAACTTTCATAAAACCCTTATTTTTTATGTAGTGCCATCATCTGGTCAAGATGTCACTTTGTTTAATACTTTGGTTTATGACCAAACACTGAAAATATAATGACATTACTATCAGCCTCAGTTGCACTTTGTGTTCAGAGATGATTAGCAAATGCTAACATGCTTAACTGAGATGGTGAACATGGCAAACATTATACCTAGTAACTATCATAACATAATAAACATGCTAGCATACTGATGTTAGAATTTAGCTCCAAGCACTGCTGTGTACAGTCTGACAGAGCCAGCAGGGCTGTAGACTTTTATTCTTGTTGACATAAAATATGTCAGCAGTGTTATTTTTGCACCTATCCTGTCATCATGATTGTCTTCCTCATCTGTCTAATCAGTCAGGAGCGATGTGTTATAACTGAAGGTGTCCAGTCTGTAACGGCAGCCATCTGGGATCCTCAGGGTGCTCAGACAGAAGTGATTCACTCCATCTTCAGGAGCAGACAGCAGCACTGGAAGAAAATCTCACCTAAAATCAAATCGCTTGGATAGTTTTATAGTTTGTATCAAATTAGTCGACCATTAGTTGGTGCACCTCAGGGAAATAAGAAAACCAAAAAAAACAAGATGAAAAAGAAAGGTTCAACATGACACCAGAGCACTGAAGTACTGCTTTCTATTGATTATTCCTCTGTTAGTGGGAAGTGGTGATTGGGGATATGTATAATAGCCCATAATAATAACAATGAGATGGTAAAGAGAGGAGCTTGATCCCCGTTCAGTCCCACTCACCCCAGATTGATGGTGGCACGGGTGGCTTTCCACTTTTTTCCTCTGCAAAATCATTAAGTTCCTGCGTTATGGACTTGTTTTTTATAGAAATCATTGTTCAAGTTTAATGTTTTAGAACATGGTCACTTGCTGTATGTTTATGTTTTACATAATTAGAGTGACAAAATATGTTTTTTTACAATCATATGTTTTTTTATATTATATTATTATAATATCTGCTGCAGATTGCCCTGAAGCTTGTTTCTATTGTTTTCCTTCACAGAATACAAATGAGCTGTTGGGGAAAGAGGAGGGAGCAGTGCCGAGCTCCATTAGCGCTATCTTGATGTCTTTTTGCGCGATGTGTGTAAATCTCATTTGCACTGGGGCCATATCTGGTGGGATGCAGAAAATTAAACATCTTGAACTTGTGCTTTTTTGAATGGGATGCTCCGAGAGCTCAAAGACAAAATCAAATCTGCGTCTGCTCCTTCCTCCTTTTTTCAATGGGAGCTCTGAAGTCATGATGCCAGCCCATCAGAAACATGCAAATTAGACTGCACAGACTCATATAATCTGATAAACACATCCTCTATTGAATACCGAGTGCCTAAACGCAATTTCTGCAGGAAATTATACTGCTGATGAGCAGAAGATACGTCGTTATAAATGGAGGTATAAAAGGCCATCATGAATCTGCAGTCACAGTCTTATTGTCTTTGAAAAACATGCTCATTGTGGCACATCCCCCCCGTTGTGGAATTGCAAAAAACTATTTTACCCTCTAATTAGCTAAAAATTCTGACCCAGATATGATCAACTGGATTTGGAAATAGAAGACGATACGCGTGCAGGCAGCATGTCTCCAAGGGCTATCTTATCTGTGAGAGCAGATTCCCTACAGAGGCAACCCACAATCGGCTCTCCCTCCTCCCCTGACGGATCATAACCAAACTGTGCTGTCTGCTGAAATCCAACCACCAAAGTCCTTGAAAGCACAGCAAGAACCCGGAAAAAGAATTAAAGCCTAAAATTAGCTTTAGCTAATCGCGTCACTTGATATTGTGGTAAACTGAAGATGGAGAAAGGCTGTTTATATCAGCTATAGAAATGTGTCATCTCTATTGTTTAAAACAAGGCAGTGAGTGCATTATTTCAGTTCCACTGCATCTTTAAATTCAAGCATCAGAAGTATCAAGCTACTTTGTATCTCTGGTTTTCTCCTTCAAAGTGGTGATAAGGATTTGTTCTTGCGCTATATAGTAGATTCGGTCAGAGATGCGGATCACATCCTGAAGGAGTGGCTGTTTGGATAAGGGGCCGCCGGGCTGATAAGTGTGACTGTCGGCTGACATTGGCTGAGCGGACGATAGCTGAACTCATTAGGCTAATGAATGTGGGGGGGCGGGGGGGCGGGAGTGAGCGATGCTTTGGGAGGAGAATCAGGGGCAGGACAGACTGACCCCTTTGAAGATTGAGGGAAGTGAGATATGAGAGACTCAGGTTTGCTGTGTCAGCGTTTCTGCAGCACTATCTGGAAAGTGTCGGGCCTGAAGGCAGATGTGTATGAAATTATCAAGCTGTAAAAACACTTAAAAATGCTTTTTAGGATGGAGTTGCAGGAGGAGGATTAATAATGAGCAAGTCTCCACATTTACTTAAAACTTTAGAATGCAACTTTTTTTATAGAGACTTTGTACATACATGATTAAATCCCTTTTTTGTATAAAACTGTCTTTTCAGTAGCATTTGAGATATTTCAAGACTTTCTGCTTTGGTTGAGGGCAGGAGTTTGTTTTTAATTATGAAACCGAGGAAAGTTACAGCAACAGCAGCCATGTGGAGAGGAAAGAAAAGATCTTGTCCGCATGTTTACTGCAGCAGACAGAACCCATTAAAAAAGCGCAAATAAACATCTGCATCTCTTTTTGTAATGAACAATTCTGTTATCCAGTCTGCTCCTTCTATTCTTGGAGAGGACTTAACAGATGCTGCTTGCTTGTGTCACACACTGAAACGTCTTTTATGTAGACAGTTTATAAAGATAAGTAGGTTAAAGGGTTGGGACGAGAGCTTTCATTAAATACCCAAAAGGAGAAGCTAAGGTTTCAACTGTGGTTGATTTGGTGACAGCCATGGTAACAATAATTGTGCTTTAATACTACAGGTTCCAGAATTCTGGGAGCAGCAGCTGGTTAATCTGTTTGGAATGTTTACAAGTTGTTTTTAATAAAGAGGTAAATCAATGATCCTTTTTCAATCATGCCATTAGCAACCAAGATTGGTTTTCATGCTGCACACACCAGCAAGACACAGTAAAGTTGATTGCCTTTCTGAGGAGCTGGAGGTGTGCAGCTCTTCCTCTTTGTTCCAGTATTCATTTGTAAAACTAAAAACTAATATGCTGTCAAAAAATGCAGAAAATTACCATGTCTTGTTTTGTACTGTAGATGCATTTTTGATGAATTAAGGTTGTCAGCGCTAACCTCTGTGACAAATATATTGTGTTTCCTGTGACTGTTGACAGTCAGAAACTCAAGACAATTAAATCAAAAGGAATTTTTTAAAGCAACATGTATATTAAGATGATAAAAATAAGAAAAAATAAAAGAAAAAGATGAAAGAAATACACTTAAAGTAACGACAGAAAATTTAAATTTGCCAGTCAGTTAAGGGAAGGTTATTATGAGACAGACGGTTAAACAAACAGCAGGAATTCAATTAATACAATGCTTGACTAACATATCAGCATGCATTCGCTGCATTATAATAAACTCACAAACAAGCTCATAAATGAATAAACACACAGGTAATGTATATACTCAAATACTGTGTAAAGGCACTTTGAGGCTTTGAACAAAGGTGAGGTAAAAGGGTCCTGTGAGGTTTAACCGTCTGTTCTATAAAGGCCTGCATGGGAAATTGCTTCCACAGGGGGAAAATGACTGAGTTTCCTACTGAAAAGACACACACACTGCTGGGCAGAGATGCAGCAGAAACCGAAGGAGAAATGAGGGTCAATGAAAACATCCCATGGGCTGATATTTTCTGGTTCAGCAGCAAAACTGAGCCTCACCAGTAATTTCTCTAAAAGAGCTGATAGTGAAAATAGCCCTCATCTTTATTATAGTTTTGTTCATCACTTTTAAAGTCAGGAAGATTTCACCTTCTAGCTACACTGAATAGCCACACAGCTTCCATGAGTGTGCATTACAGCAGTCACTCAGATCAACACAGATCTCTACTTCCATAAAATATCTCAACCCGTTTTCATTCCCTGGGCATCAGATAGCGCCGCTTTCTCACGTCTGATACTTATGCACAAGGCATCCTTTAGCGTCTGTATGAGACGCACCAGGCTTTCAACTTACTCCAATGTAAAAGCTGATGGGTCTACGTTGGAGTTTAAAATAATGATGTTTTATGGTGTGACAATGCTGTGGTTAAGGTCTGCTTAGGTTTAGGCACAAAAATCACTTGATTAGGTTTAGGGAAAGATCATGGTTTGGGCTAAAATGACCACTTGAAACATGTTTGGAAGCGGGAAGCGAACAGTGGTCTCCTGCAGCAATCCACCCAACCCACCATCTCTGTATAAGGACAATTGTCACCTTTTATATACATCATCAGCCTCATGGCATCTATTTTAGATGTTGTGGGAGTTTAGAAGTGTATTAGACTACCCTGAAAAATGAAAAATGACACTTAGCATTAAAAAGTTACGCTCAGGGGCGTGACAAAGCCTGAATATCTTTGTTTTTCTCTTTGCATGCAAACCCCCCTTCTCCTGTGTACAAAAGACAATCATTTGATAATAGCTGCAGGGGAAAATATGTCCATAAACAATTCATAGAGTGGGACTTAAAGGTAAAAGGTAACGTAAACAAAACTGAAGTGCGTAAACAGCAGTGGCAGTCTCTGTTTAAAAATACATTGGATAAGAGAGGAGAGTCATAGAGAGCAAAATAAAATTCCCTCTACGAGCAAAACCTATGCCTCCGCCACCGAGATACGACACATATGACTGTACATCAAATGCTGCAAGTAAAGAAATCACTTGATCATCAAATCTCACATTCTCCGTGTCTCTTCTATGCCAATCCAGCAATATCCCTCGAGCCCTGCAAAGAGAGCTATCCTGCAATATTTTCACTGTTTTCTATACAACATGTATTTATTCAGTAAAAGCTTCACCCAGCAGCATCTCTTGAGTGCATCTGTACAGTCAGTGATCTTTATTACAGAACATGTATGGTACATTTGACTTTATTGCACTTTTTCCCTGAGAACAGTGGAATGTTTTACATAGTAGTTTAGTGGATTATAGAGTGTATAGGCTGGACTTAGAGGAGCGTAAAAAACAGAAAAGAATGGATATGGCACAGTAACACCATGTGGGCAAACAGTGCTTTCTTTTACAGTCCAATTTTATTTTAATTACAGAATACTTTGATCCCCAATCACCACATCCAGCGGATAGAGATGTAAACAATAGTATGTAATCAATAGTGTCCCTTGAGTGCTTTGGTGTCATGTTTAAGCCCTCTCTTTCATTGAGTTTTTTTGTTGTTGCAGAACAAATGTGGCGTGATTTATAAAGGATATGATACAATCCCCATATAATTCCATGGAAACAACACTCTCTCTGCCATACACATACCGTACAAAGTGACGTCAAAATATTTTATTTGCTTGCCGCAGCTGGTCTTTCCTAGAAAATCTACCACTGCTCAACAATGTGTTTCATGTTTACAGCAACAACAGTGTAGCAACAGACAGACAAAAAAGCAGCACAATCAGAAAGTGTTTTTCACTTTAATTTTCTTTAACTTTACTAAGAGATTCAAAAGAAAATCTAACACTGATTAATTACTCAGAGGAGGATGAACATGCTAAAAACAGGAGCAGTCATCTTTTGGGTTGGGAACCAGAAACTAGAACCGAATCCAAAATGCCAAGAACCGGGTATCCATTAAAACATTTAAATTTTGGTTCTGCTCATCGCTTCCTAAATGCGATAACCCTTTATTAATGCAAACATAGGTTACATAACTGCAAGGACGTGGCTACACTGCAAATGTCACATAATCACAATGTCCCTAGTTCGATCTAATCGAATGAAACTCGCTTCCCATATTTAACTGTAGCTCTTTCATATTACTGGCAAACCTGTTTGTGTAGTCAATTTCTACACATGGTGAAGCATGCATCGGCTGTACAGATTTATCAGCATCCCACAGGTGGAAATGTCCCCGCATATGTCACTGGTCACTGGAGAAATAAAGCTGCCAAAATGGTCTTAAAGGATCCTAAATCTAGAAATAAATTAGTCAGTAAATTAGTCAGGCAAACAGTGCTGTTGCTATATCATTGCAGAGAAAGAAATGCAGCAACACTCAAAGCCACTACTTCGTATTTCACAACATGCTGCCAAATCAAAAAAAAAAAAAAATCTATATCTAAGTTGCTGGTGCTCATGACTGCAACCAACTGTAGTATTCTGTCCTGACAGAGCTTTAGTCCCTAGAATAATACCATTTAAGTCAAACTATCCAAAAACTGTGAAAACTACAACTTCCAACAGGGAGGAGACTCAGGGACAGACCCAGAACACACTGGAGGGATTATACATCTCATCTGGTCTTGGCATGCTTCCAGATCCCCCCCAGGAGGAGGTGGAGGAAGTGGCTATAGAGAAGGATGCCCAGGTTACTTGCTTTGCCTGCTGCCACCACGGCCTGGACACAGATAAGGGTTGGAAGATTTGAGGATGGATACTTATAGTACCTGTCCCTGATAACAGGCACTTCAGGTGACTGTAAAAGCTTTGCCACTTTGCCACTGATCAAGACCTAAGCATCGGCCTTCCTTAAAGGTGCAAATAGCGCAGAGAAATCAATGCAACAATAACACCCGCTTCACTCTTTGAACAAATCAATGTTAGTCTGAGATGGTTTTTCTTTCCATGAGTTATTGAAGCCCCCTTGCGAGTGAGAAAATGTGGTTTATCTTTGAGCTCCATTCATCACATGGGGTGCACTGGCAGGGCCTCTTCATCGCTCCACACCTCTCCACTTGCTTGTCAATTCCACAAAATCCCCACTGCACTCACGGTGGTATTTATGTGTGGATTTTTCTAGCAAGCAATATTACCTTCACTGTATTCTTAAGGCATAGGAGAGCAATACTCTACAATCCTCTGGCTAGTTTGACAGTTTCAACTGGTCAATGATCAGATTTTCTAATCTCTAGAATAAAGTCTCTACAGTAGCACATAATGGGAGCATTGTTGAGTTGCTGTTTGTTGTATCCTTATTTCTCCGGCCTCTCTGTCACTGAACTCTGCTGTATAATTTTGTAGACACAAAAAATACTGCAAACATCTGTGTAATATGAATAAATAAAACGTTGGGCACAGCTGCATGTTGATTTGTTTTCCTGGACAGCACAGCATTGCTGACTTGGCACCGCTGAGGTTTTGGATACAAGCTCTCTCTCTCTTTCTCTCTCACACACACTAACACACACACACACACACACACACACACACACACACACACACACACACACACACACACCTACACATCAATTTTGCTTCAGTGACAGAATCACATTGATCACAATCAAAACATTTTCAGGACACATTTATTCAATAAATACAAAGTCAAAGTGTATGAGAGCAACAATATTTGGATCTTGGATTCAAATCAGCAGAACTTGTCTTGTTTTCAGCTTGAAATAACTACTGTACCTGTAACTGGGTACATCATAGACAAAGCAGAGACTGTCCACTATACTGTCCTCAGTTTATTTCTAAATGCATTAAGATAGAATGTTAAATAAATAAACAGTAAACTGGAGACTCTCTCCACACACATCCTCAACATTTGATTAGCAAGACAGACACTTAATCATTTTATAACCTCCAATCCAAAAAAGCAATCATAGTCATCACAATACAGCAAGCAATGTGGGCGTGAAAGTTAAATGATGAAGATAATTGTATTCTAGCATGTTTCCAAAACATAAGACATTGTGTGAACTGTTTGTTTACACAATGTCATTGCTTGTTCATCCATCATATACCACCTGCATGAGATGTTCTGGCAGCACAACTACTTTTATTTTTATCGACTCTTTGTTCCATTATTTATATTAAAACTTTATTCACCAGAGTAAGTGCTGAGATCTCAGAATACGACGACATAACTAAAAATAGATCCAACTGGGATCAAATGATCAGACCCGTATAAACAAGCCGACAGTTCTGCTGTATCAGCTACCACTTTATTTGGAAGTCTAACCAAAATGAGCGCTCCCTAAATGTTGCTAATAATCCCTCATTGCAGGAAAACTGTGATCATGCACTTTTCTACTTCTGCCTTTGTTTTCTTCACCAGATAAGTCTGACAAACTGTTTTTTTGTTGTTCTTGTTTTTTTCAACCTGGATGTTCATCTGCCTGCTTCCCCCATTGGACCTTTTAGCCATGTTGCTGGATTTGGACATCTCAGTAATCATTTTGGTGAGTACAGTGTTATCATAACCGGTAAAACCAATGGCCAGAGCTGAAAATATAAAACTCAAGTTGTACTATACTGTAGTTTTCCTTTAATCACTGAGCATCTTTTATTTCTGCACTGTATTAATGAAAGAAAACTGAAGACTCTTTGTTTACATGTTGGCCTCTTAAAGGACGCTGCAGCTTAATACAGTGTTAATGCCCCGCTGTCATCAAACTGTCATCTCTTTGACAGAGTAAATGTACAAATGATTGAGTGGGTAAAACCTTAAATAAAATATGAGGTAGAATGAGTTTTTGGCATTGCATTGCATCATACAGCTGGGCTTGTTATCAGAGAGTAACATATTTGAGTTTCTGGACCGCCTGGGAAAAGAAGGGTTTGACAAAAAGAAAAAAAATACAGCCTCTCGTCCCTCATGTTCTGCTGAGGTGCCCTTGATCAACACTCACAAAACAGCCCTTCGCTCCAGTGGAGCAGCTGAGTGGCTAACAGTGGAGGACCGTGGTTGCACCGGGCAACCCCCAGACATGCTGTTGCCTTGAATACACGCAACACTGTGAATATGGAGCAGGGCGTTGCAGGAAAAGAGCATGCATGATCACATGACGTGGATAAAGGTCAAAAAGAAGGTGAAAAAAGAATTTATTTATTCATGATATTCATATGAAAATTATGTCACAAGCCTTTTTCAAAGGCTCCTTGAAGTGGAATTTCTTTTAACATATATTACATATTATGTTATAAACATAAACTGGCTCTTGTATAGAAACATTTAAAGGACTACTTTATGTGGAACTTGTCTTGATGTCAGTAATGTATCATATTTAATGTACCGTCAGATGCATAATTTATTTAACTGCTGAAACACGAATAACACGGAACAATTGATCCTCACATCAATGGTGTGGATTGAATTACCTATTTAACCTTGCCATCCTTGCCGCCAGTAAACGTACAAAAAAAAAAAAAAAGCTCAGCTACACCCTGATTCACATTCACAGTTAAAGCACATTGACGTCTTCACATCTGGAAGCTGCAGCGCTGCGACTCAGCAGAGGTTGGGGGATAAATGCTTTGCTCTTATGCTCAACAGTCATTTGCGAGGGAGCTTTTCTTATATTAATACAGCCAGTTAGTCATGGGATTCAGTATGGCAACCTTAAGGTAATACAGTTAGGCCGAAGCTGGCTTCTGTGCATGTTGAAAAACATATTTCGGCTATTTTGAAAATAGGACTGACTTCCGAGGTCATTTTGCAATATTACTGCACAAATCCCAAACTATTTGGGGGCAGTGGGGGATTAGCAGTGAGATTTTGGATTGGAATATACAACATATGTCGGATAGAGTCCTCTAATCAGATGCACATAATTCCTCATCTATCCGCAGTGCATTTCCGTCAACTGCATTCATTAAGGATCTGAAGTGAGTGGAGCTTTGATCTCTTGTTGAAACAAAAATGCTGGCCAAATTCCATATATCAGATTTTGTTTGTGCATCTGTTTGTGTGCGTATGTGTGTGCTAGAGGCAGAGGGCAAGAAAGAAGGCAAAAAAAAAAAAAGAGCATTGTGCCTTTGTTTGTTTGAAGCCAGTATTTCATTGATTACCTCAACGGTTTTAAAGGTAGCTGAGGATTTTCCTTTTCCTGCACTGCTTTCTCCGGGGTCTCTGAGTGCACTCCAGTAACCTCATCCATAAATTTGAAGCAAACCTGCCTTACAAGCAAATCACAAGCTCGCGAGGCAAAATGGCAAACTCCATTCGAATGCAGAGGATGAATGTTGTTTTTATGCTGCTGTTGCTCTTGGCAGTAATGGAAATAATAAACATTCATATAGTAATACATGGTGTTAGCACTGCACACTGGATGTACTTGTCTTGTCGGAGAAACATTTAATGAAAATCAATCTTTTTAATACACAAAGCAACTCGATCATGTAACGAAACCTAAATATCTTCAGATAAACATTTTGTTTCTCATCGTATCTTTACTGTATTGTCATTTCTCAACAATAATCTATAAGTCTGCATGTTCATGTCATTAATACTACATAGTACTGGCACAAAAAAACTGCATTTAACTATTTTATAGGACAGTGACAATCAAATTAATTATAGAAATACTGAATGTGGTCAAAATCAGTCTAAAATTATTTTCCTCATACCATCATAAGCTGTCAGAAGAGCAAACATAAGGACACAACTATTTACATGCTGTAGCTTCATCATTTGTTTGGGTGGATAGAGAGAATTAATTCTACCCCATCTGTTTTCTACACACCTACAGCATAAAACCCTAAAGCTCTCAAACGGGAGACGGGTATATCACACTTATGTACGGGGGACAAATCAAAGCGTGGCTTTGCTGACAAACTCAGATGGAAAAGTGCTGCCTTTGAATTTCTCCTATTAGAGAGGGAGGCTGTTATGCAGTGAAAAATCGACACTAAAGAGATATTGCTTTCTCAAAACAGAGTGATCTGCATTGGATTTTTTCAGATATGGAAAGCAGGCTCGGGGTCACTGAATAGATCATCTAATATATACAGCAAATGTGTTGTCGAGTTCGGTTTTGAGTCATTTTGCCTGTTTGCAGCTTCCACTTCTAAACTGCCAGCCACAGATGATGATATGTTTTCTTGGACCCTAACCATTTGCCAATGCATAATGATGAAACCACATCTAATATTCAGCGAGTAGAAACAACATGATCATGTCTTATATCACTTCCTGAAATCACACCTTTCACCACTGCAGCATAAAAACTCATTGCTGCGTGAGCACAGTCACCAGCAAACACCTATTTGTGTAGCGATGCATAATTCCAGCAAGTGTGGTGTGTGGATCTGAAATGTTCCTGTTTCTGAACACTCAAACTACTGGAAATCTGTAACGACTAGAATGGTCATAGCGGTCATTCTGACCGTTCATACATTATTTGCATATAATTTCAATAATCAATATAACATCTAAGAATAAATGGATCTGTAATATTAGGATAGGTAATAATAAACATCACAAACATGAAATTTAAATTCTTGCAAATGTGAAAATGTTTTAGTTAATCGACAACCACAGACCCTGCTATTGTAATTACAGATACAAATTTGAATTAGATCAATAATCTATAATCTTTCTTTGTAAAATAAAAACAAATTCATTCTTCCTTGGATCTTAGGATACAATAACTTCACTAAAATATCACCAATATGCATTTCACGTATGTAATGCATATACCCCAAAATGGCCAAAACAGTCATTTTGACCATCACAGGTAAAGAATGCTAAACTGTGGGAAAACAAACTGATTTAAAAAGCAATATTTGTTTTTTAGTGAACAAAAATATCACAATGAAAAGTCATAATGAAAGTATTCTCCTCTAAATGGGCTCACTTGAACAAGGCATTGGGTTGTTTTGGGGACAAACACCACACATCAATTTCACTGACACTTGTGGATCAATAACTCACAGTCAACACAGGTAATCTCTACCTTCCATGCTCAGCTCCCACACACAACCTTGTGACATTTGTCACAAGTGTCCCTTGTTTTCTATTTCTTTTTTTTTTCACAGTTTCTCCACACTTGGCACTGCCTTCTCCTCTCCACCCGCTGCTGCTCCTGCCTGAGTCCTGGCTCTCGCACAATCAGTTGTGTGGCTTTTGCCCTCACGTAGTCGGAGCGAAGTTCATTTGCGGTTTGCATTATGAAGTTCCTCTGTGACGTACTCTCACTGGTGCATTTCTTGAATAGGATGGAAGCATTTATCACAGCCAGGTCAAGGATATTATAGAACACAACCACTGGCCATCTACGTGTGTGTGCTTTGTGGTGCCATTTAATTTAACACATCTACTCCAACCTTGACTCTGTTGTAATATGTGATTGTCTCTGGTTCAGCCTTTTGGCCACTTGTGATGGTAACAGCTGTGTGGACAGTGCTGAGAATGCACATATTTTTCCTTGCTTTGCATTGATAGACTGTTAGTGTTGCGTTGTCACTTTTCAGCACCTCTGCGGTGAACAGTGCCCTTTGCTCCCTTATGCATGGGGGGAGCTCTCGTCTGCTCTTATTTACTGTGCTACCCAGGCTGGTTTTCTTGGCCTGTAGTGCCTTGGCCAGTTTGAGGGAAGTAAAAAAGTTGTCAGTGGTGATGTTCCTCCCCGTCCCCAGGTAAGGCTCAACCATTTTCAACACCACACTGTCTCCTAGTCGCTGACCTGACTATCTTGTCTTTGCCCAGATATGGCACACTGCTCACCATATATTTGGTATCGACATCAGCAGCGAGTCAGAACTTTATACCGAATTTATAGGGTTTGCTTGCTATATATCGGATGAAGCTGCACCTTGCTTTTGTCGGAAAGAGCTACTCATCAACAGCAAGCAATGCTGTTCTGGATGAAACTCTCCCAAACCTCGGTCACCAGGGCAAACTTGCTCTCTTGCAGGCATGTGGGTCTGGTCTCCTTGTTGTCGAAATGCAGGAATCGCATGATTTCCTGGAATCTGTTTCGGAACATGGTCTTAAAAATTGCATAGCCCCAGTCGGCCAACCAAAAGATCACCGAGTCCATGCTTTTTCCACCTTTCGCACCATGAAATTAGACTAGAGCAATGAAGGCCTTTAACTCGACTGTCATATCCCATGAGCCGTCCTCCCATGACTGTGTGTGCCTCAGCTATGATCAGTCCCTGATGTGCTTCAACATGCCATCATCAGCCAAACACAGAAAAGCGGTGACGGCATTTTCAGTGTTGCGCTTGGCGTGTGCTGTGAAGTCTGCAGCTTCTGTCATGACATTCTGACTTTGTCATATTCCTCTTTTTTCACCCGACTGTATAACAGTCCACACCGTTTCATGCCTCTCTGCTAAAGGTGTATTTAGTGGGACAGCCTCTTCATCCAGTGGCGGCCTGAGTGCTCTTGTGGCTGATATATGTATGTATATATATATATATATATATATATATATATATATAAAACAATAGCCTTATAATAATAATAATAATAAGAAGAAGAAGAAGAAGAAGAAGAAGAATCAGCATAATGTACCTGGAACATCTTTAGCTGATGGAATGACAGCAGATGCAGAATTGGAAATGTCCAGCCAGCTTTTTTTGGAAGGGGAATTACCTCTGAATCACTCTCTGAGCCAGTGTCAGATGAACTTTCAAGAGACCAGGAGACGTCACTATCCGAACCTGCTCCTCCATCAGACTCAGCCTCATCAAGGCTCTGAAGCATGGCTTAAGCCTCTGTGGCAGTCATTCTCCTTCTTGCTGACATTTCATTCTGATATTCTATTTCTGTTCAATTTCATCATAATTTACTCTGTTCTGCCCTTTTCAGAGCTATTGTTTATTTGATTCATAAGCATTGTCTTCAATTATTTCAATTTGATTTTGGCTATAAAGCTTTCTTTCCTCCTTGGTTTTAGCTCTAAGCAAAAGCTAAGTTTTAGCTTTGCAATAGCGTAAAAAAAAACAACTAGAAAAAATAGTTGCTAGGCAACGGTGACGTGCATCTTCAAGAGCAGGAGAAAGGAGCAAACACTGAAATGATACACCGTCTGTATGACGTTATGGTCTCCAAGGTAGAAATACTCAGAACTCTTTTGTGTAATTTTAATAAAATATCAATGTTAGAATAAAATATACACATATTTAGGAAAAGTCAGGGTCCTAAAGTTACACAGGTTTTATTTCAACAAGTTATTACATTGCAAAATTTAAAAAAGTTCTAGAGTTAATGATGCAGTGAAAGTGAAAAACTTTCTTGATTCTGTTTTAATCACATTCATACACAAAAATGTATAAAGATGTGTAAAATCAATGGTACTGTTTATGAAAAACACTCCCACAGAAGATATTAGATCAGTCTGTGCTGAAGCAGTATTGACTCACTATTGCACACACATAAGTAGCTTTTCAATCTCTTACGTAGGGTTGTAGCGAGGAAGGCCTGGTTGATCATTTTGCTAAGTCAAATTCCACCTAAAGTTTGACTTCTGTGACTAATGGGTAAGTAAATATTTTGATCAAACAGTGAAACTTCACTGCATGCTTCACCATGAGAAGTGTTTGTTTGCCATTCCACACAAAAAGAGCCTTCTTGTTACTGAGTTTGAGTTGTCTGATATGTCAAAATAAAATCTTTAGGAAGGGTATCAGGTTACAGACAGTCAGTGAATGATTCATAGAGTCCGATTTATCAAAGGTAATATAAAACCAGTGTGAGCACCTGCACAGAAACCTGTCAGATAGAGGGGAAGGGTTAAGTAAGACATCAATGGAAGATGTCAGTGGGGTTAGAAATGTGGAACTTCCCATCACTGTGTCCAATGGCTTGTTGAGGATTTGAACATCCAGTCACTGGAAAAACCTACAAATTGTCTCTGCTTTAGTGTCTGTGATTGTTTCTGATGCTTTTGTTAGTCTGGTTGTGTGTGTTTTATGTCTTTGTCCATTTTAGGGCTGCAACTAACAAATATTTCGATTATTGATTAATCTGCTGTTAATTGTCCAGTCTATAAAATGTCAAAAAATAGTGAAAAATGACTGTTATAATTCTCCACAGTCAAAGGTGATGTTTTCATATGTCTTGGTTTGTCTGACCAAAAGTCCCAAACCCAAAGCTATTCAGTCATGTATGACAAAGAAAAGTGTGAAATCATCACATTTGAGAGTCTGAAACCAGCAGTTTTTTGGCAATTTTGCTTAAAAATAAAATTTGCTTATAATTAAAAAATGCTAAACTAAAACAATTAATCAATTATCTAAATATTTGCCAGTTCATTTTCTGTTAATCAACTATTCATTACAGTTCTAGTCCTTTGGTTATGCCCGGTTATGCTTGTTTTCTTTATCTCTGCTTTACTAGGGTCTCGCTCACAAAAGGGATCTTGATCTCATCGAGATTACCTGATTGAAGACTATTGTGTTTGTACTTCAATATCTCAAAACCCACGGAGCAATTATTGTAGTTAAATACCAAAGTTTAACCTTGAAATGCCATTATTATGGTAATATAACAGAATCCGCTTTTCAGCTGCAGTGGTTTCTTACAATTACTTTTCATGCTAAAATGAAAGCTCATAGTTCAGCTGTGAAGCCAAATATTTTTTCAGAATTACTGTGAACAAAGAGTGCAAAACCTCTTCTGTAGTAATAACCTCAGATCATCACTAGCCAAGCTGTCTCTTAAGAATTATGTTCATATACTAGTGATTTGGAAATGCATTTGAAGGAAACACAATATCATCCAGAATTTTTTTTTCCTCAATGTAGAACTATTTTTTAATGATGTATCTGCAAAGTCACTGAATAAAACATGCACAAAGGTTTTTCTTTTGGCCATAACTGAACCTGTCTTCAGCCATTACTCCATCGCTGGGCTCCATGGTAACCCATGAAGTATGGTTTGTTTATTATAATTTTGATATTGACAGTCTCATTACATCAGCCAGAATGATGTGACTCAAGTTGTTTGCAGTGTGAATGCAGCTGCAATATCACAACCAAGAAAGGCTCAAAATAGCCTTTTGCTGGGGAGTAAAGGCGAAGCTGGTCTACTGTAGGAAAGAATAACAGACACATACAGTATTTTCATCTGGTGACAGGAGCTCAGCCCTCTTACAGATGCAGGAGTGTCAATCTGTGATTTGTAGCTGTCTAAGGATTTGCCCTTGAATCACAGGCATCAGACGACTGTTTGTTGATCTGTCTGAGTCACTTGTATGCCGAGGACCCTGTCCAACTGATGGCCTAATTCAATGTAAATACAGTCCCTCCTCAGCCTCCCAGCTGTTGCCAAAGACAGCTGTTCATCAGGCAGACTTGGCCTCTCGCCACTCTCCTCTGAGCTTTTGAAAACACCGTTAACAACATTTCTCACATGAATGAAACCATGAAAGGATGATTTGGGTTATTTTCAACGTCAGTCTTATTTTTTATTTTTTCATTTTGAAGACTGCTTCAGTTCAGTTTGCTTTGTTGGAGACTTTTATGTACTTCCAGTTTGGCACACCAGATTTCCACTTATTCCCTCCCTGAACTGATTAGCATGTACACTCCTCACGTAACTGCTGTCATGTCATATCACACAGTATGTAGTGTAAACATGAACTGCTGGGTGTGAAAACTGATTCACAAATAATTTTACAGTAAGGATGTGGTGCAAGAAAGAAACACTCCCATTAGCAATGTAAAGCTTTGTGTTGAAGTGAAGAAATTAAGAAACAAGAAGTTATAGCCATGCTAGCAGGTGGTTCTGTGAGGCGGTTTAGGCACAGTGGTGTTTTGAGCTAAATGCTAATACAATGACAATGCATGCTGATATTTAGCATGTTTACTGTATTCACAATCTTAGTTTAGCGTGTTAGCATGCTAATATTTACTAATTAGCAATAAGTACAAAGTACAGCTAAGGCTGATAGTAATGCCATCAGTTTTGCAGGTATACAATCATTAACCAAAGTACTGGACAGAGTGATATTTTGCCCAGATGATGGTACTAGACACAAAATTTAAGGAAATGTGCAGGCTAGAGGAAACATCAGGGGATCACCAAAGTCAGTAAGAACCATCCTCTGGGAATTATCTGGTCAAACAATTTGGTGCCAATCCATAAACTAGATGTTATATTTCATGTGGTATTTTAGCTGATGAGTGAAAACTTTGACCTGCTGGTGGCAATAGAGGAAAATTCAGGGAGGTATTTAAATAACCAGGATTCATCTCCTGGGCACCATGAATGTTTGCACCAAATTTCATGGCAATCCATCAAACAGTTGTTGAGATATTTCTGTTTGGACCAATGCAGTGATCATTGCCATCTTAAGTGCCAAGCCAACAGCATGGCTAGAAGGAGACAGTTAATTGTCATGATAGAAAAACTAGTAAAAAAAAATGCCCGAGTTGATAATAATTAGATTTATACTTCAACAAAAGCACTGATGTTTTTCCCTGAAAGAAAGCAGGACTAATTGGCCTATGGGATTGCAGCATTCATTTCCATTTTAAAAAGGATAATATAATTGATATGAATGCTGCTTAGCTTTTATATCTATTATTTCTGTGCCCTGCAGGCTGAACCTTCAACTATTACTACTCACGCTGTATTTCTTGTTTTCTTGTCAGAGATGACGGTAATTATTAAAGGTCAAGTAAGGTAAGGTCTTCAACTTATTATAAGCTATTCACATTGACAGCAGTATGTAGCAACAGCCTGAAATGTCACTGTTTGCCTGTGAAGTGTTTAATGTATTACATAGGTTAAAACACATACAAATAGACCACATCAGTGATTAACTTGATTTCTATGTGAATCAGATATAATTGCTTAAATCTTGGCAAAAACTTGTTGTTTCAATGTTGCAGTAACACACTGTGTTTGGGAAATTTGTGTCATCACATAAAATATCATGTGTGCTCCCTGAGCTGTTCCTGCCAAGGGACAATGTCATAGCCACACACCCATTTGACATCATTTCCTTCATAACAGTGAAGTAAATATGACGACACCCATCCAACTGCCCACAAAAGCACTACACCCGTCTGGAAGATGTAACAATTCTCCTCCCAGGACAGAAGTAGAACGACAGACATTTAACTTTGAACACTCTGGTTTCATTTGCTGCAACTAATGAGCGTTTTTACAACATAGAGGTCAGACTAACAGCTATTTCTTCTATAGATGACCAAAATATTTTAGTGCAGTGATAAGGTTTAATCTCATTTCCACAGCTACTCTCTGATTTTAGCTCCAGGAAGGCCACTCGTTTGTTATCAGGAAACAGGGCCAGTGCACCATCACTATCTATCAGTCTCGGGGACTACCTGTGGGGGTCACCTGGCAACACACTCACCTCCAAGTAATGATACAGCCCAAGGCCGTAGACGCAGGGAAGCTATAACGCAGGCTGTTACTGGGCCGGCCACCTGCCCATGTATCAGTTTAATGTTCTTTATAACCATCACATACAAGCTAGTGTCATCCATCCACATCAGGCAGAGTTTATAGTAGAGGTGTCTGCATCAAAGACACGTATGAGTCAGACATTTTAGAGATAAAGTGACAAGCTGAAGAATGACTCAAAACTGCTCCAGTCTGCATATACACACTGTTTTATTGGTCACAAACATACATATTTACACTCTCTTGTATGCAGCTCGGAGAATTAGCATAATTGTGTCTGACATAGCCCTGACACTACCCTTTTCCATTCTCACTCTGTCGTTCCTCTTCCCTGGTAAGTGCGTGCCTCGAGGCCATCCTGCAAGACATGAAAAACACAATTGCGTGAAAGTGTTGGCACCGTTGACTGAATATAGGAAGCTTTTGACAACTAAATTTGATGAAAAAAGGGACCCTGGGAAAGATAATCACTGTAATTGTTTCGACACGGCAGAGAACAGTTTTTCTCACACAGGGACACAGGAAATTTAAAAGATGTTTCCTCTTCTATTGACATGTATGTTGCTGGTTTTTATTAAATGTAGTTTGTTTTGCGCCCATATATCTGTAGCGGAAGAGAAAAGGCAGGACAAGTGTGTATATAAGAGCATGTTTTTGTCATGTCGCTATGTCATGATCATGTGTTGGAATACAATTTTTTTGCATAGTATGACATACAATGTAGGATATATGGAGAAGAAAACAAATCTTTGCTGTTTGTGGATAGTCTCTTCTTAATGCAGAAAAAAGGCATCTGATTTTAAATAAATCATTCTTAGCACATTCTTCAAATAAATTGTTGTATATCTCAAATAGTAGGTAACAAGGCACACTGATAACACTTTTAAATGCAGCGTACTCTGTTTCACTGATACTGACTGATGAATGCTTTTATTTCAAAATTGATTTTTAGTGGTTTGGAATAGATGATAACTCCACTTATCATCCACCAAAGAAATGCATTTGTGTAACAATTCCCAGAGTGTGTCTAGTTTGCCAGGCAAAGTAGAATTACATTGTCTGGATGCAGCTCACTTCTTCAAAGTCTGTCAGAACATTAGATATCAATGGACCCCCAATGAGGCCAGTGGGGCCTGCCCACCGGGCCTGGCTCCAGCACCAGCAGCAAATAAGGGCCCCTTCCATCTGTTGCCCTTGTTCTGCGTATGTGTGTATGTGTGTGTGGGTGTGTGTGTGTGCGTGCGTGCATGCGTGCGCTGGCCTACTCAACTCCCATCTCTATCATCTGTTGAACTCCAATGCCTCTCTGTTTTCCTCTTATTAGGCCTGAAAAGACGCACCAGATGGCTTGTGGGAAAAAATCATCCTCCTCCAAAAGGGGAAGAGGCACCACCCACAGCGCATGGTACGGCTCTGAAAGATTTAAGACATATATGGCATACTTTAAACACACACACACACACACACACATACAAAGCACCTCATTGCTTCATGCTCAAGTTGTACAAACAGCATATGTCCCCAGAAAGGATTGACAGCGGCTAATAAATCAGACGATCAAGTCTTAAGGTGGATTCTTGATATATTGACCAGACACACATGACCTTCACTCTGCGGCTATGCAGTGTGTCAGCAAAGGCACTGTGTGTGCCATCATGTTCTGTTCGTAAGCTGAATAGTCAAATCAAGTTTATTTATAGCTCTTTACATGTTTCAAAGGATTCACATATCAAACACACTCAAGCTCACATTCACACTGATGGGTCATTTAGAGTCTTCAGGACACCTGACCTGCACATGAGACTAACACCACTTCACGCAGAAAGAAACAAGGCTGTGATTGAATTCCAGCAAGCAACAATGTGAAGTCAACATGTTGCCCTAACAGGAAATTAATACTGTTGATCTACTGTATGGATGGTTGCTCTTTGTTGTTGAGGCATTTTTCATGTTCATGTTGTTGTCCAGAAAATCAGGTTTCCTGAAGGAAGAAGAATGTGCTGCTATAAGAGTGTTTTTGCATCCAGCCAAATATAAAGAGTGAAAGGCAGTCAATCCTTTGCCACATAAACTAAAACTGAATCCTTTCTATTTTACGATGTGCTTTACTGCAGTTTCACAATAACAGTAATACCAACACAGCTTGAAAATATACTGTATGACTGTCTATTTCTCAAATACACCCTGATCAGATCTGATGCTGAATCATCCTTGTACCATCCAACAGCCAAATTTTCCATGTTTCTACCTATGATAAAGCTGCCGTGGAACACTCATCGTTTCCAGTAAATTAATCTGTCAAACCCTTGTGTCACACGCTTGTGTTTTTCTTTTTTTTTTGATTCAGTAGCTCAAGTCATGAGAGTCCAGGCCGACTGACAGACTGAAGCTCAAAATACCACATGACACTTTGCAGCGAAATGTCGCACGCAGCCGTTAGATCATCTGAGGGATTTTCTTCAGGTTATTCTCCAGGCTTACAGACTCGTGCACAACATCATATTAGTGGCCATACTCTAAACAGCAATTTAGTGATTTCAAATCCCTCTTGGCTACTGCCTGTTTTTTTTTTTCATCGTAATGTAAGGGCAAAAGAGTCTGAGGGGTTTAATATATCACACATAATTAAAAACACAAATGTGTAGAGATGTCTGTGTATTAGTTGGTTCATTTTCATGCATGTGATACACTCCTTGCCTCTCCCTGTGGTCTTATTTTTCCTGGTGTAATGTCTAGGACCGTAGTTCCCTCCAGCAGATGAGGCCACCTCCATGTTCCAGTCCTCCTGGCAGAGCCCCTCAGAGAGCCAGGTCTGGTCTCCAGGCTCAGAGGAGGTGAGCTGGCCAAGGTGATGTTTTTGATCCTCACACCAGACGCTGTCTCACCTCCACAGCAGACAGGCTCTTTATTCAGTGACGCCTGAAATTAGATGTTGCACTTTTCAGGGGATGGAAATGTTGCAGTGGAACTGGCATTAGGGTAGTCTCTGCCAATCACTGAAGCCACGGTAGCATCTGGAGATTCTGGATGTTCTATTATCCCGAACAACAATATGACCTTTGTCTGCGCATGCAGAATTTTGTTCATTCCACCCACTTTCCACAATATGTCTCTGCATGTGTGCTATTGTGCATTCAGTCATGCACACGGTAATGCTTTATCTGTGACACAGTTGCAGCTCTTCCAGAATTAATTCACCGCTGCCAAAACCAACATATGCTCTTGTCTTATACAGTGATTCTGCATATGTCCAAGCTGTTCTCTTCAAACGTCTTTATCAGGGATGAAGGATCTGTGCAGTGTGGTCATGTATGCATCAAACTGCAAAGGAAACTGACATGTAACAGAGAAGCTCATACAGTTTGTTCAGCGCAGTACTGTATGTTGCTTACTAAACTGACTGTACAGACACATTAACAAGGAGAAAACAGGAATCTCAAAAAACAAACAGGGTGAGGTGACTAATAATCTTTTCCTGGACTTTTTCTTTCATTCTGCCTTGGACCACTTCTTCTTCTTCAACACCTCTCTCCCCATCATCTCCCTCCTCTCTCTACATTCCCATCTCCCTCTCTCTGAGCAACTCCTCCTTTCCTTTTCTCTCCATCCCCCTCTCTCTTTTCAGTGCTGCAGCCCACCCTGCTCCGAGCTTTAATGGTACATGCCATTAGAAAGCCCATCTCTGGAAGGGAAGAGGAGGAGGGGTGGTCTCAATCTCAGCTAAGAGGCTACTTTAGTCCCCCAGCATAAGCACATTCACAGATGTCTCTGCGCGCGTAGAGCCGTCTCACCCGTCACGACAGAGCATGCAGCCTGCTTCTGTGTGATCCAACGAGCCGCGGATAGAGAGACAGAGTGACACAGAGAGAGATACATACAAAGAGAGGAAGCGAGGAGAAGGGAAGGAGGGAGAACAAGAGAAAGAAGAGGTGAAGAGCCACAGAGCAAAACACATACATCGCTGCCACTCTGACGCTCACCCCCCCCCCCCCCCCCCTCATGCGCCTGTTTCAGCGTGTGTGAGCGCAAGAAGAGGAGAGAGAGAAGGGAGGAAAATAAATCCTGGGAGCTTGAGTCCTCTCCTGGCTTTATATCCCTTTCTTTTTTTATCTCCATCATCCAAGGCATGAAGGCGGGTGTCAGCTGGCATGGCAGAATAAAAGAAAGGGATGCTTTGAATGCTGCCTCTCTTTCGACAAGGGACAAGGAAGAGGAAGGGGGGGACAACACACAGCAGGGACAAAAACAGGATTTCTAGAATGAATGGGAGTCCTTCTGCCGCATGCGCTGGGAATAGCAGTCACACACTGAAGTCTCTGAATGAGGTAAAAAAATAATAATAATAATACCACTTTATCTTCCTTTTTTTTTCTCTGCCTGATTGGCCGGCAGGGTTAGATATACATCCGAGAGGCACTTGAAAGCATGCACATGAGCTTGTGACAGAGATGAACCAATTTCCATGCTGATCAGGCTTGGAACAGCAGTGGGGAGATTGCCATCTTTGTCCCTGGGTCGCTGTGTACAGCAGCTCGGTGGAAGTGAGAGGGAAAATCTATGCATGTTGCATGCTGCAGAGAGGCAGTGTGAGCTGGGGGTAGAAGAGGAGTCAGTGTCGGACTGATGAAAAGAATTGCTGATAATCCTCATGATGAGCATTTGGGTGCTGAGATAGCGGAAGGGCACAGAGAGATTTTCTCTAGACTGACCAGCAGAGCTGAAGAGAGGCTCCAATTAGAATTTAGATTCAGCAGGGTTTAGCTGATAAATGCAAATTCAATTCGCTTTTTCATAAAATATGAGTTTGATCTCCTATATAGAACATTAAAAAAATCCTGTGAAAGAAATAAAATATATGAAGACTCAAAAAAAAAAAAAGAAGTGAAATTGAGGGATAGAACAAAATGCAGTGCGTGTTTTCTCAAGCAAAGTCTGACAGAGCACTTTCACTGGTGACCCTGGGGAGCCGCACTCTACCTTCCAGATAAAAAATAACAACTTGTCCACAGAAGCGAACAAAAAAGGGTCATTGGGTTGAGAAAAGGAAAGCTTGAGTTGAAGTTAAGTGGGCTGTACTTTCTCATTTCTGACACCTACCTACTGTTGGAAACCACGGCTCTTTGCGGTGTTAGTGGTTGTTCTCTTGACCAGTACAGGTGCACAAGCAACTCTCCTCCCTAATCATGGAGAGAAGAGAGAATAGTGCATTGTCTCTACTTTCGTGATGGCATGTTTTGGCTTTTATGATAATTTGGGTGTGCATGTCAACGGTAGGAAACACAACAGTAATATTACTGTTATGTCAAACAGAAGCAGCAGTCTTTGTGTGCATGTTAAACGTGCGTTGGCAATATTGATATTGCAGGGTTCAGTGCTTAATTATATGTACTGTATTTGTGTAGTGAGCTGGGTCGCTCAGTAGTCCCAGTGGAAAATCTTGCACAGTGTGGTTACAGTGCCAAAGGTCTGGGCTCCAATCCTAAATCCTTACTCATGTGTCAAGGCACATCAGACTAACTCTGCCTGGAAGTTCTGACTGGTCCAGTCACAGCACGCTGACACCCATCATGACATCAGACATATTGCGTAAATATGGTTTCTCTCTGGCTCATATTTTCACAAACAAGCCTCTATGTCAGAGAAAAGCAGTATCCAAAATGTTATTTTGTTACTCAAATGATCCTAAACCTGTGGACACTGCAGGGCTGTGATTAATCGGCACTGGGAAATATATAAGACACTGAGTGACATGAATTCCTCCACAGACAACTGAATCGACTGTTTGTCCCCCCCCCCCCCCCCCCCCCCCCCCTGTTTTTTAAACTTCTCCTCATCTGTTCCGCGGTGTTCCTACAATACATGATGGCAGCAACACCTGGTGCCTGTTTCTCAGCCCACAGTAAGCTATACTCACATGCAATGAAGCCGTGTGTGTCCCCAGCTGTTTCTCACATGGGTGTTAGCATGCTTCTGTAGCACTGCGCTCTTTGACCATGTATATATTTAGTTTCTGCTCAGTCTGGCAATGTCAGCAAATAGCATACAGATCTCATTTATGGAAGCGGACGGCTTGTCATTTCGTTCTGTGTTCATGGATACCCCCTCGCCTCGGCCATACAATACACAATGTGCTGAGGGGCCAGAAATACACACATGATGTGGCTGTATTTATGTCACTGTAACTCATGAGTTACAGTATGGAATAGAATAAAATAGAATAGATCTAAGGCATACTTGTAACATGTTTATGAATTGGCACAAATTCTTTAAAAAATGCATGGTATCTAGGGCTGCAACTAACTATTTTCATTAAATAATCTGTCCATTGCTTTCTTTATTCATCATTTGGTCCATAAAATGTCAGAAAATGGTAAAAAAAAAAAAATTTGATCACTGTTTTGCAAAGCCCAAAGTGATATCCTCAAATGTCTTGTTTCATTCTGACCAACAGTCCACAACCCAAAGATATTCAATTTACTATCATTGAAGACTAAAGAAACCAGAAAATATTCACATTTGAGAAGCTTGAATCAGATAATTTGAAAGTTTTCTTCTTAAAAATGAGTCAAAACTATGAATCAATTATTAAAATTGTTACCGATTAATTTAATAGTTGGCAACTAATTGATTTATGGACTAATCATCGCAGCTCTAATTATAACAGCATATTATTATCTTTAATGCATTAATAAAGAAACACCATTCAAGCCTATAGTGAACACCATAAACATTATAATAAACATACATTATAAAACGGGGATACATCTTCTGGATGCAGGTGTTGCATGTTCATACATGTGGAGTACACATGTACTGTTCATCACTGATAGTTGAACAGCATTTCACACATCATTGCACAGTGTAATAATGTGTATGAAGCCTGACAAGACGGAGGAATTAGGCTGTGCACAAATGTTTTGAAAGCTATTGACAAGGCTGCGGAGGTTTGGAAACAGAGGGCAGCGTGTGGGTGCGTATAAAGCACATCTACCTACACTGAGAGTTCGCAGATACAGTTTTTTGAACCTCACTCAACTGGGCAAAATTCACTTATGTTTGATGTCGTTACAGTGTTTGAAGGTAACTGGGCTGCTCTGCAGATTCACTCACGGAGCTGTCCAGCCTTAGGCAACAGAGGTGCGAAGAAGTAGAAAATAAAGCATCGCCTTTATCACGCACAATAGATAGTCTATATGGCTGAACAACCCACAGAATGAAGTGTATACAGTATGTGCTTAGTGTAGGATAGTACAATACAGTAGGTGCAAATAACTGGAATAGCTGACACACACAGCCTCTCACATCTTGTAAATGTAGGCATTGGAAAAGCACACTCCACCTCAGGAACCACTCTCTGCTGTCATGTGCAGCATGTGTAAGGAAAACAGGTGCAGTGATTACTGGAGGAACATTTTCCCCGGTAAATCTTCATGATCATGAATATTTACCACTGACTGCTTCCTAGAGTGATGCCACAGCAGCCTGATCTTTTTGAGGTTATATTACTAAGTCTTCTACAGTCTTAACCTGAATCATAAGGGTTGCATGTTGTCAGCAGACAAGTGCTATATAATATAGTTTCATGTATTACATGCTGTCTGCTGCAAACACATGCAAAATACTTACATGGAAGTATTTTTGTACTACAGCATTTTAAACTCTTATATTAGGAAGCAATGATTATTATGTATTCACAGTGAAGCGTAGATTGGCTGACTCATACCAAAAGGATCAAGATATTGCATTCAAAGTGCTTAATAAATGAACGTTGAAACTTTCAGTTTGATCAATTTTTATTAAAAAATATGAGGACTAGAAGACCAGATTGATTAAAATGATTTTATACCCCCATGCATCCAAAAGTTGTTGCTTTTCCTGCAGCATCAATATGCATATCATGCAGTTTATAGTAAGAGGTCCACTTGCAACAAGAACTCATAAAATGCTTTCGGTAATAGAAAGTAAAGAGATTTTTTTGTTTGTATGTTTTGAAAAGTAAAAACCAAAAATAATTGGCTCTTTAACTTTTATAAATTTCTCAAATGAGTTCCCCACCTCTGCTTGCGAATTCCCTTAGAAGTCCTGGATGTTAATGATAAACTATTATCCTCTTTCACGTGTTATTTGATTTCGTTCAAGACGGTATGAATCAAAATTAGAGGGAAGCAAGATCATTAATAAGGAATGGTTGCTTGTAACAAACACAGTAAATATAAGCCATTCTGTCAAAAGCCGGAGTCTAAATTATATGAAAGTATGTGATGGTATGGCTTGACTGCAGCCTGCAGCGGTCCTAAAGACAGGGGCTTAAACCGTACTGGGTACATGCCCTCTCTAATGGACAGCTAAGAAGCAAAGTTAAAGTACAATGAAGACTAAGAACAATCTGTTGGGCCTTGCAGCAGTGTTGTTGTACCTCTGTGGATTACACTCCATGGGGCGCATAAAATCTGTCTGGCTGCCCATTAAGACTGCCACTATCCTGGCTCATTACTGTCCTGCTGAGGAATTAGAATAAACTGCGCTCCACAGACTCATGCTGGCAGAGGCTCCCTGCCTTCTCTCCGGCAGCTTCTTCCCCTCCAGGGACAGCAGTTGTTTGCCCGAGGTACGTCAGAGCAGCTTGGAGTGACCGGCAACACAGGATAATTAGATGTTCAATTCCGTCAAACTGCTGTGGCTGTTGAATTCATTCTGACTTGTTTCAGCAATTTCAGCAAGGTTGCCATGTATAATCACTGTGCAGGACATCACCACTCACTTAAATGGCAAATTAGGTTTGAAAACCGTGGATTATAAGAAGGGGATGGGATGCTATTATGAAAGTCGTGAGGCAGTATAGGAGTCGCGATCAACCACATTGAAATCAGAGGCATGGTGTGATTATAGTCAAATTCAAGCTGGATTTGAACAAATGTTTAGTTTTTCATTGTTTCTAGACTCATAAGTGAGCGTCTGTTATTCTGTTTTGGTCAATCTTCTATTTTTCTGCAAGATTTGTTTGAATTTGAGAATTACGCGGCCGTTTATTGCTGTGTCTGTCTCTTTGTGCATGCTGTTTGTGATTGCTTGTGTTATGACTCTGAACAATCCACCTCGTATAATTCAAGTCAAACTCTCTTATGAAAATTAATTCAATGGAAACACCATGTTAAAAGAGCCAGAAAGTCTTCTCAAATGTTATTGTTCATTTAAAACTGTGAGCAATGTGTGAGTGAAGACTGTTGGGTTTTATTGCTCTTTTTTGTTAATGCTATTATGTTTTCCTCATGGCCATAAATAAATTCAGCCAGCAGACCCCTTCCTCAAATGAAAGCTGAAATGTCCTTAGTTTTCTGTAATTTGGTTTTTAATTATTTAAGATTTTATTGCAAACATGTAACATTTCAGCAAATGACTACATTTGCTAACAATTTCTGTTTTGAATCTGCTGAACACGTTGGTCTGAACCTCAATCGAATTAATATATATTAATAAAATATATAAATAAAATGAACAGCATCGTTTTTGTTTCACAGGGATTTGTTGCTAAGGCTTGTAATGCTGTTTACTGGTTCAATCAGTAATGCTGAACGACTGAAATAAGTTTCCCCTTTTTCTTGATGAATTTTTTTTTTGTATAATCTCATTATGTGTATTTGTGGTTACCCATGGTCCCAGGGGGCAGCCTGCTATGTTAGAAAAAGGAGGTATTTGGGACAGCTGGCAGTGTGGTATCAGTTGTGCTCAAATTCATCAGGCCTGCTGGAGAATAGGAGACGGAGCAAAAACGTTACTGGAGGCATATATTATGTGCACTGCATATACACAGGCACAGACACACACACACACACACACAAAGACGCAGTCTACAATATCTACAGGCATAAAAAATAAGCCAAGCTGCCTGAGCTTTACGTCCCCCATTGTCAAATTACTGTACATTCTGCCACACACAGTGACCAAGAGCAGAGTGGAGACTTATTTCCTCTCTCCACTCTCACCTACCTTCAGACATTTTCTTTGAGTGTTACAATTACATAGCATAACAGAGCAGACAGGAAGAGCTCTACTCTGTCCTTCATGGCAAAATGAGCTTAACCTATAATCAGCGTGGTGGTGATGTCGCAGCTTGTGTCTACGGTGAAGTAGGAGCTGCACGGAGCTCACTGTGAGGCTATAGCGTACTGTGTTCTGCCTAATATGAGGTGGGTGAGGTCAGGAGGCTGACACGATCATTTCATGTAATGATAGAGGTCTTCCCTTATCATCGCTGTCCTCACAATGCTGATGTGACTTGACAGAACACTGCTGTGAACACTGTGGTTGACGTCTGTTTTAGATTAAACAGGGAAACGCAGTACGCTGGATGTGTATGATGTCAAAAATCTCTGCTGACATCCAAAATAAAGTAATACAAGATGTGTGACTCAGATGAAAAATGTGCACAAAAGTTACCAAACTTGCTCTGCAGTGATTTCTGTGTCAGCCAACCTGAAGACCATTGATGATTATAGGATTTTTCTCGACAAAGTCAGCTCTATCCACCGCTGAGTCTACCGAATATGTAGAGTTTTGGCAGTAAATCTTTCTATGAGCTATGTTTTGTGATAAACATCCAGACATTCTAAGGATCGCTAACATAATTACTCACAGATTAGGCAACAGCGATGGCAAACACGCTGCACAACAAAGAAATAAATCCTGGTTTTGAGGCACAAACAAGCTCTCTCAATTACCCTCTTGAGAAAATCCTTTAGGCTTTGTCGTAAATCCCTCAGCTTTAACGAGAACTAAGTGTCCGTCCACCCCTATGACGATCACCTTATGGACATGCTGGGATATTATTCCAGTAACTTCTCAAACACAACACTGGCCAATGAAAGAAATCACCATTACCCACACAGTGTCGTTCAGCGCGTGCACCCACCCAATTGCACCAGCAGTCCAGGTCAATGTATCTGACATGAAATTTGCTCAATGAATCAACGACTGGACAAAAGTTTACATCTCAACACCTAGATATCCAACCCCTGAATAAAGAAAACATAGCATAAAGACTATTTCTCTCAATCAGAAACACAGAAAAAGATGATAATTCCACCTTTTATAATGTAAATTTACTTGACTCAAGAATTTTCTGCAATCACATCTTGATTAATTATTTCACTAGCATCAATGAGATGAACAGTGCTGCCCTGCTTTCACTCTGTTATGAAAAATGAGTGAATCTTCTCTACTTGATAGGTTGATACTGTGGTGATGCTCCTTGTGTTGTACAGACATCGGTTATGGAAGTATCGACTTTAGACATGTCATCATTGTTCACCCTCAGGTTTCAGACACATAATGTATCACGGCACAGACTTTACTTTTTTTTGTAGGAAGTTACATCTTTGTTTTCATGATGTATTGTGTAAATGTCGAGCAGGGCGTTGATGCCCTTTGGATGTTTTAATTGTCAGTGATAATGATGCTGCCAAGGTATAGGAATTCATCAACAGACTCAATCTCAGATTCTAATCTTGACAAGAGGAACTGTTCTGGTGTTATTACTGTAACATACAGGATCTCTGTTTGTAAGACATAAATTATGTCTGTAGGCTCTCTGGTTTGGATGGATGAATGTTTAGATAACTACTTGTTATTTGATAGTCGAGTTCATTGAGATGTTGAAATGGGATGTACTTCTTTAAAGGTTTGATGTTAATTGTCAAAAACACAGAAATTTTTAAGAGGAACAAGAGAGGTAATTACATCCCATTTCACAGTGGTAGACAGTTGGAGAGAGTGTTTTTGTTTTTGCATTACATGCAAATGCCTCTAATTTCATTAAAATGGTTGTAAGCATCATGTCTAACTAGAGGCGTAAGCACACATAAGGTCAATTTACTAAAGAAATAAAGTTATCATAGGATTTATTTCCCACTTTCTCTCATGATTTTGAAATCTAATAAAAGTGATTGAGGGACTTGTCAAGGATGGAGGGAGTTGAAAGTAGTTTATAGTAGAGCGATGCATCCAAATCCGACTGCACACCTTCCACTCCTGCATCTCAGTCCGCCAGTGTTGCGTAAGCTGTACCTCTAGACCTCTGCAAAGAGCTGATGACTGCAAAATAAGAAGAAATGCCAGGGTTAGTGCATTACAGCATCCATTTTCTAAATGATTTTCTAGATCTGAGACCAATCTGATTTACTAATCTACCCCATGAAAACACTATTAAAACCATGACAGTTTTTTTTTTTATCCATCGATGCTGAATGTGCTGAACTCATTTTCTGCCATGGTGCAATCATCCTTGTTACACACTATGAAATAGGATTGGCACAGAGAGGGCTGTCTGGTTTTCCTATTTGGAGTTACTAGGTAATGTAGGCAGCAGTTGTGACTGTTTTGACTGAGTGAGATGGATAAACACTCATTTGCGGCAGGGAATTACTCTAGATTAAATATTAATAAATGTTTTTTTCTCCTTCTGTGTTATATTTACATTTCCAGACCAACAATACCAACACAGCAAAGGCGAAGCTCAAATCAGAGCAAATAAAGACAGAAATGTGTCAATGCAGGCAGAGGAATTTATTTATATTCCACTTCAATGCTGCGGGTCTTGTTTAGTATTTCCAAACATCCAACTCCTGTCAAGGCCATAAATTACCTAAATTAATTGCGTGGAAGTTTAAAGGTGTGTGACTGACAGGTGGAAGCGGTAGGAGAATTGAATGTGCAAAAGAAGCCTCAGCATTTCTGCACTTCAGAGCTGCCAAACAGTGTCAAGAGTTGTGTTGAGGCGTGAGAGATGACAGGCCCTAGCTAGCCGGTTGTTATTGTTCTTGTCATTGTTTGCATGACATTTCATGTGCACCAGGCGCCAATTACCTCACACTCTCTGTGTTGCATCTCTGAATCATACAGGCACACTGGCAATGAAGGCACAGTGTCCCTGTTTTCCACATGAATGCCAAGAAGTTGTGGTAATATACCACTAAAAAGTGTGTTTAAACCAGTGCAGTCTGTTCTTATTTTCCTGGACTCCCAGTGACATGAATTATTTTCCCTGACAAACCCTCTCAATCCCTCCTGCTCATGAGGAAAAGGAAACCTCTTCGATGTGCCTTGTTGTGTGTTTGGATGTCAAAAATCCAACAAATTTTCAAAGTTGATTTAATGTCAAAAGTTTATAAAGAACAAGGTGACCCTATTGGAGCAGTACACGTGCGCGTTTATCTTCTTTTGCTTTAGGCTTTAATTAATAGTTTTATAAGAGTGAGCAGCAAGACTGACCTGCCCTGCACCATCATTAATTTGCTAAGCCATAAGAATTAATTACTGTGAACGAACTGTAAAATACAGATTCATAAAATAGAGCTTAAACAGTCCATGCTCGTAATCGTTTTCATAATAATTTCATAAATAATGTCTGTGTACCAAAGAAATTGTGAATAAGATGGACTTTACTGAGTGGTTTCCTAAGTTCTACTGATAGAGTGCACACACAAGACAATTTATACATTTAAATAGAAATACATTTTGATTTTACAACATTGCCAACTGACAGATGCCCATCCTCAGCCCTCTGTATTTAATGCTAGCCATCAGTTTTGATATGCAGTTTACATATCCAGTCCTAAGGGCTGCATCACGATGCCCCTTAGGCTACAGCTACTGAGCCTGTCTGTATCATCTGACTATATGATGGCTGTGAACATTATCATAAGATAGTATGTGGGAATTAGTAGAGCAGAAGTGAAGCAATAACTTATGCATTCATTGTACAAAATCTGTAGCTTGTATCAACTGGGCATTAATGCTTCCTCTAACATGCCCTTCATGTTCATATTACTGTAAGGCAAACATTTGAATGCACGATATGTAATTGGAATATGGATTCACTGCTTGAATCATTGTCATCCTGCTTTTGGATGACCTTTAAAATTGGCTGCAGAAAGATTTTGATGCTGTGATTGATAAAAAATAAAATATAGAGACCTTTAGGATAGGGCAGTGGTGAAATGGTTACCATTTGCAATCAAAGGGCTTCAGATAACAAATAAGTTAAATATCATTAACTGCTGTAAAACCAGCTATAAGTTTTGCCATCAAAATGGATTGAACTTCTTCCATTTATTTGGTTTTCCTGATTCATCCATTTGATTAGCGCTACACAGTATCTCAGACACTGTTTATCAGGTTGAAGAAACTCTGTGATGATTATCCTGCGGTGTTTTCAGACTAAAAGTGCACTGATCTGACCCAACATCAGCACATTACAGGCCAAAACTCAATGATATAACTATAAGCTATCAACACCAAGTATTTCAAGTATATTCATTTCTCTTTCTGACAATTGTTTTTTGAATGACTATCTAGTTTTGTTTTTAACAGAATGACACAGCAGTGCACCAAGGGACCCATTACACTGTCTCCCTTCAAAACTCTAGTACAGTTTGAGAGGATTTCAGTGAAAATGAATCAGTATTGTAATCATTTTGCTCCCATAAGAGACTGAAGTGAATGTCTTGTTTATGTCTACCTCATCTTCATGTAGTGCGGAGGGAACAGAGCAAAAGTATGTTGCCAGAGACACTTGTTGCAAATTGCTACTGTGAACCACTGCTGAGTAGATGAAGTGGTAGTTCCATTAAATGCCATTTAGGTATCTCCGACAGCGTAATAACTGTTTGTCCTGCCTGGTGATGCATCTGTGTGATGGGTTGGTTCGTGTAAAGTACTGTATGGTGATCAAAGTGGCTCAGTGAAATTGGCAAAGGCAGCATTAGCTCCTTGGCCTGAGGCGGAGTCCCTGCTGTAGCCACGCTGAGTTTGATGGTATCCAGTGCTCGTACATCTGTGGACCTGATAGGACTCACAAACACAACTTTTGTCAACTAGCAAAAACACTTTAACTGAAACTGGAGTGATTAATCCTCTCAATTCTACCACACTGATACCTAATTTTGCCATTTGCCAACTTCAGTGATCAAATTTGTTATGATATTACCTCATGAAATAATGGGAAATGGATGTTAGCTCAAGCTTTTTGGGATTTAATGAACAGAATAAAAGAGGAAGTTGTTTTTTGGGGTAGTGCAGACACAATGCAGACACAATGAGCACCTAGTTAATTACTCCTCTGAGAGCTGATTTCAGATTTTTTAAATTTATTTATTCATTTTTTAATAATGAGTGCAGGTGTGTGTCTGGTGTTTTCCAAATATGTTTTGTCTTTTGTACTTTGCCTGCACTGACATCAGAAAACTCAATATCATTGAATCACTAGATCATTTGAATGAATGCAAGTAGGCTCTGCTCAGTTACATGCAGCTCAGTGTAGCGTCATTGCTAAAGATAACTGTAGACAGAACAATGTTCACACTGAAAGAAGGGAGTTGAGTTATAATACGCAGTGGGTTGGAGGCCCGAAACAAATGCCCTTGTGTGATTGATTACACGCTACAAGCTAATGAGATAAACAGAGCCTGAATCGATTCAGTCGGGGAGGAATCATGCCAGAGGGGCATATGCAGCCGTGTGCAATGGCTGTATTGACACGCTCATATTCAAAGACCCAGAGAAAGAGACCAAGCTGCGCTTTTGGCTGAGAACAGAGCTGTGTCCTCTTCTGATGCACGGAGCTGCTTCGCCCACCACTGCAATCAGGGTCAGTGCTTCTCAAATCAAATGTTGGTTATGGGATCTGACAAATTGGGTACTTACCACTTAACAATCACTGCTAAGAAAACCTTTTTCCAGTCAAAGACAAACAAGACAAGGACTGTGTAGCAGGCAGTCATGCATTAACTGATGGGTAATGGAAGGCACCTTTAACTGTAGTTGGTGACAAAGAAAATTACAGTACGAGCATGGATGACCATCAGCCCAATTTAGGGACTATCTGCTGTAGCTGCCGCGGTCTTTGGCTCATTGGCTAATGACGGATCCGCTGATATTCCAAGTGCTGTGGTTAACCAATTAAAACCTTCATGCTTCACCAAGATGACTGTAAGAGGATAAGCAGGGCTGGACGCCATGTGTGATGTTGAGCATGTCTGAGCTGCGTGCAGTGACTCAGAATGAATGGAGGGCAGAGAGAGCGCGGGGCTTTGAGAGGAGGTGACAGTCTGGCCTTCTTCTCATCACATAATCATTAAGATTGCTGTTTTACTCATTCATGGCAATATAACATGCAATTTTGTTCTTCTGTTGAAGTTCAACAAAGATTTTGCTCATAGGCCCATAGTTTCCTGATGGATTAGTTTAAAGTAAAATACTTGTTTCAGGCACTTGGTTACACTTTGACAAAAGACTGCCATCCAACCAAAAGAGTTACATTTTGATCACGTATCTTCATTTTTACCATGGATTCCAGCGCTGACATTTTTTTTAAACCTGGATTTACCACAGTCAAAGCTAAGCCCTTTGGTGCTCTCTGCTAAGCACAACAGCAGGAAAATACAAGTGGGATCATTGGGGACATTCAGAGGAGGTGTGTTTAATTGATTGCTCTATGATTGTGTCACTCAAGTCTTGTCTGCACACCAAAGGGCAGGAGGGGGTGAGTCATGGAATGGGGAAAGGGGGAAGTAGAAGAGAATCTGGCAGCATTTTTTTACACAGAGGACAAAGGGACGGCAGTGCCTGTGTTGCTTATGTGCTACTAAATACTTAGAGGCAAAATACCACATTCTATCAGTGTCCAGTTGCATAAAATTTCATTTGTTGTAGTGTTTGATCATAAGCCCTTGGGCAGGAAGGCAACAGGGGAACGGCAAGGTCGTCTTAATTCCTCCACAGACGAGCGTTTCACAGAAAAAGACTGGCTTCTGTTTTCATGTGCTTCCAGATTTGCCCTGTGAGGGTGACATTTCCTTTTGCTGCAAAGGATTTAGTGTGTGTGTGCGTGTGTCAACATTAGTCATAATATTTTTATATGCTTTTTTACCATTGGTAAAATAAACTTGAGAGGCACTTATTTAAAGGACTAGTATATGATTTAGTGGGATCTATTGACAGGAATGGAATATAATACTCATAAACATGTTTGCATTATTGTATAATCACCTTAAAATAAGAATCATTGTATTTTCATTACCTTAGAATGAGCCCTTTATATCTACTTACAGAGCTTGCTATGTTGCACCGCCACGTTTCTACAGTGGCCCAGAATGGACAAACCAAACACTGACTCTAGAGAGGGTCTTTCACGTTTTTCACCAGTTTGGCAGCCACCATAGGTTCTCTTGCACACTTGGAAGGGGAGGGGATGCCACTAAATCCTATACACTGGTCCTTTAATAGACAAGAACAAAAAATGCTTGGTCAATGACTGTAAATAATCAGTTAAGTTGAATTTAAGTTGTTAAGTTAAATATGTAAAATAGTTAAATACAAGATTTTGCTACTGCTGCCTTACATTTTTCAGCCCAATATTTTAAACAGTGCTCACAGGAAGTCAGGCTGAGTGCTGTATAATTGGGCTAATAGCCTCCGCAATGAAATCTCTGGTCTTTGATAATGTTTGATAAGTGATTTGCTAATGCAAATAGTTAAATGATGAGTTCATAATTCAGTGAAAAGCACTTTGTATAATTGTTTAAATAATATCCTCTTTGCTCATGCTTTTTTCAGTCATGTTCCAGGTGGTTAGTTTAAAAAAAACCCTCATAACAAGACAATGATCAACAGCTTGTGGTGAAAATCACTCTCAAATAAAACAAGAAGTTGTCGACTCCATGGCTCTTTGGCTGTTCACTATAATAGTGACATTGGTGATAATCATTTGATAGGTAGGGTCCAAATGTGGTTTCTAACATACTGAATTCAACTACAGAGAGAGAAAACAAGCTCTTACACTATGTACAAAGCAGGAGAGAGGGATGAAAATCAATATGACTTCAGCCACGCCGTACTGCAAATGAAAAGCATGCATGCCACGATAATGGATATAGATTTCTGGGTGTGTGACTCATGTTTTATTCCCATGCAGGCAGTGCTGAAAAGATGATTGATAAGTGCTCGGACAGTGAGTGAATTTCTACATATTGTGACTTCCATTACAAGATGTTCAATCATTGTGGTAAGGCTAGAGAGATAACCACTTGGAGCTAATTTTTTTGAGTGGACCATCCCTTTAATCTAGCACAGCTACACATGCACAGTACTGAAATCGTGGTTTTCTTGAGTTTCAAATACCACTGCCAGAGCTGCCTGCTGCTATTCTTGTATAATTAGTTGCTGTCAAAGGGCAGGTAAAGACAGAATATAGATGAACTTTAGACTTCTGTTTAAACGGTGGGTGAGAAATAGCGAGAAAGGCAAACACTGTGTGGAAAAGGCAACAAGGAGTAAAGAGAGAAAGAGCAATATTACAATATTTACCATGCTGAGAGGAGCAGGATTGCAGCCTTGAGATGTCTCACATTGTTTGTAATCAGTAAGACACCCGTTCTGTATCAGGTGCGCTTTTATGTGTGTCAGCTTTTCACAGTGGTGTGTTTGTGTGAGGGTCACAATAATGTACAGCTGATACATTTGCAAGTTATGTAAAATTGGAGGCTGTCTTGGATGCTGTTACCAGGATGATACCTGTGGTTGTCATAGAAGCTGTCTTACAATAATCTGGTCAGATGATGAAACATGGAAAATTAGCAATATGATGAGTTTTAATTTTCCTTATATTTCACAGGAATTCTTTTGACCACCTCAGTAAATTGTGTCATTGTTTGCAGCACAGTGGCTTTTTTTCCCTTTTTTTTAAGTCAGCCATACATAAAGCAGCAACAACACTGTAGGTGTCCCAGCCCTTGGCCTTTATCATCATTATTACCTCATCAGTTTCAGTGTGGAAGCTAGTTAGCCTAGCTAGTTAGCCTTGACTTAGAGCGGAGTGGAACACAAACTTAATGCCACGATGGATCCTCCCAAACATTGAAGGTTGTTAAGGGGCAGATGTTTGAAATAATAATCATATATAACCCATGCCATCTTGTTGACAAAGGGGAACAAAATTTCTTGTATCAGCATTTGCAGACTATTCAGGGCTATGATGCGCTCCACTGTGACACGTTTCCATAGCAGCTTTCCATAGAAGCTTGGACAGCATTTCCAGTAATATGTCAAAAAAGTTTTATTCTCTTTTGAAAAAGGGAAAAATGTGCCCAACAGCTGCAGTATCATTATAGTTTATATTTCCATACACAAAAGAGTGAGAAGAAATTTCAATTCAACTTTAAGTTTTTGATTTGAGAAAATATATTCCGCTGCTTCTCAACTTTGTTTGGGATGAAATTATGCTCTTTTGTGGCCACTGCACCATGGATGAATAAATTCTGCTCTATCATCTGCACTCTGAATCCTCACCTCTGTAGTCAGAGATAAAAATGTGGCATCAGCTTTGTTGCATCAAATCAAATAGATTGAAACGCCATCTCACAGCTGATCCAAAAGTCAAGTTCCCTTCTCTCTGCTTTCTGGAAAGAAATGTAAAACCCTAATTCAGAGGAGAATGGCATCAAAAAGAAGAAGTGTGACTACTTTCTTCACACAACATTTCTAAATCCCAAGTCAGAGGCTATATTTTCAAAATTCCATCAATTTTCAGTGCATTTCTCTTCCCTTGGATCTCTGAAAATATGAACTAAATAGAAGAATTTGCTATTGTACTTGCATTGGCTGGACTGACCATCAGGAGCTGAGCCCAGATTCCTCTCCATCAAAATAGCTTTAAAAACATGCTCCTAAATAGACTGTTTTCATGCATTTTTTCTTGCATGTGAGGGCTACACATTGCTTAAAAATGTGAAAATTGGAGAAAGAGGGTTTGGATTTGATTTACCATATAATCTGCACATGAATACTCCAGCCACTAGAATGTCTAAAACCAAAGTGAGCATAATATCAGATACCTACTACCATTATTACTAGGCCTACATGATGGAAAATCCTCAAAACCCTTCATACAATGGCAATTTCACAAATGAGATTTTAAAACGGCTAAATACTAAAATTGACTGAGTAAACTGTCATAATTTGGTTGCAAAATCATTGCTGATGGACTTACTTGATATCAACCACATGACCACTATCATTGACACCTGACACTGAACTACAGTGATGTGTGTGTAACATATCTAAATCATTTAGATTCAGTGTTTATTTCCTGGTTTAATCTGAGCCGACTTTTTAAACCGACTAACATTATCAGCTCAGCTAGTAGCCTAAAGTTTTGTTTTATGGAAGCTGTGGTAACTTAGATGTCAATGTATCACATGATCAGAAAAAAAGTTGGATTGGTCATAAAACTTGCCTTTGGTGTTATCACTGTTTGTAGGACTACCAGACTGATAAAAAATAAAACTTTATAGCTATCTAACACAAGACTAGCCTAGTTTGGTGTCGCTAGCCAAGAGGAGGCACAACTAAGCTATCATGATTAACGGTTTAGCTGGCTACAGTGCAATGCAAACTACGTTAGCTGTATATCACTTATGCTCTGCTCATATCATGTTCACATAACTTGGAACTCATACAGACATTTATACACCTTGTTTTCCTGGCTCAGCATGAGAGGATGTTTGTGCCATATATTAATTTCAGCGCTCAGGCCAGGCGACATCCATGTTTGTTTGTTTGTTGTTTACAGTGAAAAGACTCACAGGATGGCTTGTACCTTCTCTCTGTCAGTGTGCTCTCACAACGCATCGCTTTATCACTTCAGCCATCTTCATACATTTCCATTTTGACTTTGTTCAAACTAATACGTGTTTTACATTTTGTACTGCTTGTTAGAAAATGTGCAGTATTTGCAGATTTTCAGTAATTACAGTATCTTTGCAATATTTTATTTTATGTATTAGTCATTCAGTGCAGTCAATGAGCACAACAGCAGAATAATAACAATACAAGAGCAATGAAATCAAATTCTGAATCTGCAGGCATAACATCAAAAACAACAAACATTCAAACAGCTGCTGAGCATATTAAAAGTTCATGATACACGATGTAATGCCATGATGTCATAAAATATCCTGCAAATAAAAGAATATAAAGGGGAATCGAGGAAACATTTTCAAACATTGTACCTCATCTTACAAATAACTATTTTATCAATGAGGTCAGTCTTCTGTTGCATCCCTATATTTGTTCCAATCTAGACTGATAAATATGTTTCCTTCAGTTCAAAATTTTACCATCAAAACTGCTATCCCAAGCAAAGGAAAGACCTTTGGTCGTTTAATTTGGAGGACTTGTTGGAGAAACTGCATGACCTAATACTGTGTACCTCGTGTTGCCATACAGCTGCTTAAATGAATCTTAAAATTTCTGTTGAGTCTTGGTGCTTTGGTTTGTCCTCAAAGCTGTGTAATGAGAGGTTAGTGAGGCTGCACCCAGCGATAGCGACAGGCTACGTCAGCCAGGGGGGCTAAATCTAAGAAGGTTTAAGCCATTTAAATAAAGAGGAAAGGGTATCCTTTAAAGTGTGGCTGGCGTTAAGCTTCACACAAATCTGATAAGTGCGCTGTGCCCAAAGTAGCTTCGCATAAACCGATCTTATGGCAGCAGGCGGGCATAATGTGAAATGCTCCAATGTGTTATGATTTTCTCAAGCAAGAACACAAGAAAGAAGTGCCAGGCACTCAAATACAAATACAGTATTGATCATTAAGTCAGTGCAACATTATAGAACCAGTTTTAGAGACACCCTGTCATCTCTGGAGACATGCAACAGCATTCTGCTTTGTTAACCGCCCAATCGATAAAATCCTATTCACACTTTTTCTTATTGGTGACAGGCAGAGGTAATTAGTGTTGTTGAGAGCTCACTGGGATCTAACCAGAATATAACAGAATATTTTTCAGCCAAATTGTAGCATAGGTATGAAATGAATGGTTAAGAGTGTCTCTACAATAAAATTAAATGTGATGCATCCAGTGATTTAAGTTTGTTCATGTATATATTGAGCTAAATGAGCCTTATGCTAATGAAAGCTGTTAAAAATCACATGGAAAAAAAAACTGTTCAAGCTTTATGGTTTTTTGACTGATTTAAAACACTGATGACTCATTGTTTTAATGTGTCTCATCCTGAACCTGACTATTTCTATTTAGTGTGGTGCCCTGTCACATTTGTGTAACCTCTCTCTTTCATAATTGTGCAGTCATGAGTCACTAACACCTACACAAGAGTGATCAAAGGTAAGATTGATAATAAATTTGAGGCAGGCTGTGAAATGTGCACCTATATCCCAATCAAGACAATAAAAAACAAATAAGCCTTCAAAACAGTGTTTATTCTGCAAGCAGTGACTGTATGGTATTGTGAGAGCATGGCATGAGAGGATATCCCTTTATCAAAAATCCCTGATGGTACAAAGGAAGAAAAAAGACAAAGGATGAACATTTTCCTCCGGCTCAGATTAGCAAACACAGCACGTAGCCTACAGAGATACAAACACAGAGTTTTCTCACCATCAAATTATGACAGGAAATGTTAACTCAAATCTATTTGCCCAAGGTAACATCTCAAGGTTAAGAGATGCCACACACAATGTCTTTATTCTGTAAAAGAATGCCTGCTTCTAAAGACCACCTGAGCCATTTCTTTTCTCCAGGGCATCAACCTACATCCATCCAGCCTTTCAATAAGACCAGCAGTGTGTATGGGCCTCCGTTCTGCCTGAAAGCGCTGAGGTTGATTCAAGACACAGTGTCAGCTGCCGAGCCTCCTGTGCACTGCTGTTGGAGGTCATTGTGAACATGCAGGTGTTTTCTCACATGGTATCACCTTGACACAGGCATCCCTGATTTCACTGGGACATAATGTAATTGCAACATAGTCTGGCGTTAGGAAGACATAGCTGAAGCAGGGGATGAACAGACAAGAGGCAATACGCCCAGACCCTATTACTCGGGCATAGGGAGGAGTAGAGAGTAACCTTATCTGCAGATGAACCTTTGCTAGTATGTGAGAGGTTAATTCAATGTCATGCCAGGGAGATAGACAGGGTCCATTCCATTGCCTCATTTGGGAGATAAAGGAGAGATGGTATCGCTTCTCATCGAGGGAGAAGAAAGGCAATTTGTCTATGGATTTATAGCTAATTGTAGATGCATGAAATCCAAAAGAAAGCTTACGCATTTCAAGTTGAAAATGAAGTGCCATCCACAAGTAATCCTCTGTTTCAGAAGTTTCAGAATAACAAGCTCAGAGAAATTTATATTATTTTTTTTCACAGCTTTTTTATTATTAAGGGATTGCCATGTTGTCTATAGATTATGATGCATTAATCTAAATTACATTTACAGTACTGCATTCATTTCCCAAAGGTGTGAGAAACACGTAACATAAGCCGGGATGCTCAGCAGCTCCAGCGCTGAAAGAGGGAGAAGAGATGAGAGCCTCATTTGTGCTCTTCTGTTCCCTATGAGAATAGACTTCTGATGCGTTAGGATTTCTTCAACCGCTGCAGCTGCAAAACACATCTGGGCTCCATTTTTTATTGAAACTGCTGTCAAAGCTGTGCAGCTAGTATGTAATCTTGACTTATATTTGACACTTGAAGAGAGGTTGAGTGTGCAGGGCCAGTGTGTCCAAAGACCAAGAGACTTAAAGTCTGCACAGACCTGAAATATCCAAGTCTGAGCTGTCACAAACTTTCCATCACAGGACCCCAATCTGACAGATTCTGTGAAATTTTTATCTGAAAGCTTGTATAGTTATTTTGAGTAACATTTCCCTGAGAAAATCTTTGCCACTCAACTCTTGACATATGTTTAGAGCAGTTTTGGAAGAAGTATTCAGATCCTTTACTTAAGTAAAAGTACCATTACAGCAATGTGAAAATACTCCATTACAAGTGAAAGTCCTGCATGAAAAATCCTAGTTAAGTAAAAGTACATAAGTATTAGCAGCTTGATGTAGTCAAAGTATTGCAGTAAAAGTAGTGGTTTCATCTCTCTGACAGATATATTATTATATATGACATCATTAGATTATTAATACTGAACCATCAGTTTTAGAGCAGAATGTTACTGTTGTAGCTGCTGGAGGTGGAGCTAGCTTGAACTACTTTATGTACAGTTAGCTAGTTTAGTCCAGTAGTTCCCAACCTAGGGGCCTGGCCCCTCCAAAGGGTCACCAGATAAATCTGAGAGGTCATCAGATGATTAATGGGAGGAGAGAAGAAAAAAACAAAGTTCCGATACACAAATCTGTTTTTGGTTTTTTGACTTTTTCCCTAATCTTTGATTGTAGTTGAAATATTGGATCATTTGAACTTTTATTGAAATGAAACCATGTGAGAAGTTTAGAGGGAAAAATCACTATTTGGTGGAGCTGTTAACCACTCATAAACATCTGAAATGTGACCTCGACTACACACTGCTTTTTGTAAGATGTCAAAAGCCAAAAACATTGGAAACCACTGGTTTAATCTTCATTAATGTGTTGTGTTTTAAAAGCTTGTTATATTATCCATTGTGTCAAATTTTCATCTGAATAGTAACTAAAGCTGTCAAATAAATGTAGTGGAGTAGAAAGTACAATATTTCTGTCTGAAATGTAGTGTTGTGGAAGTATAAAGTAGCATCAAATGGAAATACTCAAGTAAAGTACATGTACCTCAAAACTATACTTAAGTACAGTACTTGAGTAAATGTACCTTGTTACTTTCCACCACTGGCTTAGAGCCGCTGCAGGCTAAACAAAGATATGAAAAACTAACTTATATAAAATGACATGTTCTCAAAACCTTCCTGCAAAAAGGAAGTATCTGACAGAATATAAAAACTGGCCAGCATGATTGTTGTCTTTTGTAGATTTCATCCTTTTCAGTGCAGGGCCAGTACTTTTTTAAAAAGTACTGGCCCTGCACTTTTTTAAAGAGCGGAGCCTGTTCCACAAATTACCAGAAGATGAGTCATCAGTGACATAGGGTAGTACAGCTTGTATTTAACTTTTTCCTCGACAAACATGGAAATTTATACAAGTGAGCATTGATAAATGCATCACTTGGGCTAACATGATCTCCTGGAATATCCTGTCTCTTTAAGGCCCCCCTCCTGATGAGCCCACTCTGTTTTGATTTGTTAGCTTCTGGAGGATACTTAAACAAACAGTTATAGTAGGATTTTGCTTCTTTTTCTTGTTCTCTAATTGAAATAGAAACGTCTCAAATACATTTACTATAATACTCGAATAAACTAATACTGTTCGAGCAGAGATCTGATGAAATATGTGAGTGGACAACCCATGGAGCAACCTTAGCATCAAAGGCTACAGAACAAAGAGCCATTTCTGGTCATGCACAAACGATATAATGTCAGTTCAATGGGGAAGTGTGGTAACTTTTGACTTGCAGAGCATTTTTACATGTTCACCTCATGTTTTGGGACTTTGACCATGTTTAACCCCTGGGACACACTGGATGCGTGACCAGCGCGTGTGCTTTTCATGCTTTTCATTTCGGCGCCCATGTTAACAGGTTAGAGCAGCTGCTGCGTTGCTTCATCTAGAGATTCGAGGTCTCGCCTATTTTCTCCGTGTGACACGCGCGGTTCTCAGCAGAAAAAGACAGGGACCACGATAGAAAGATCGGGCTGCCAGTGGCAGAAGCACCGCAGCAGACACGCTTCTAGTGTGGACGCTACAAGCGTGAGAGACGCAGCAGTTCAGCGACGCACACGCACTGCTGAGGTTCACGCATCCAGTGTGTCCCAGGCGTAATATAGACATCCGACATTAAAACAGTATATAAATGACAGAAAATCACAAAAAGCATGTTACATCCCCTTTAAAACTCTAAGAATCTGGTCCTGTCCATATTGGACATGGTGCCAGAGCTCTACCAGAGCTGCAGCCTGTCCAGCAAGACTTGTCTGTATTTGTGCTGTACATCCACAGAAGCTGATGGATGGCGGACTAAGGACAGAGGCCCTCACTCCATTCATCAAAACCAGACAACCTCTTCGGGTCTGGTGGCCTCAGTGACAAATGAGCACCTCCTGGGGGGGTGAGAAGAGTAGGAGCTCTGGAAGAAGTCCCAGCTTGGTCAAACAGGAGAGACCGCTTATATTTGATCCATATGTTCTCCCCTGGACACTTATTATGCTTACAGTTCATAAAACGCCTCTGAACTTTTTTGTCTTCAGCAGTGAATTGCATGACAAATTGCTCTTTGCACTTTAAGCTCGGTTCAATAACGCTTCAAATTGGTACTTAAAAGTGTGCAGTGAGAATGAGACAGATGTGGCTGAAGGAGGCTGTGGAGACTTGTGTCCATGGAGACTTGTGTCTATGTAAATCACATTTTGTATTTAGAACCGTAAGGAAGCAGGCAGTAGGGAGAAATGATTCTATTTGAAGCCCTGTATCAACTGGAGGCTCCGATTCATGTTGTTAGAAGTCTGTTGAAATGGGAGGAGAGTGCGCTGGTCAGAGGGGAAGAAAAGACCCATTAAGTTACACGTCTAGCCAGGAAACAGGAATAATGCACTTTCCTTTCAGAACGCTGTAAAGTCCTCTGAAAAATGATTGCTTTTTTAAATATCCTAATTCACCTATTATGTGCGCTACACTGAGCAGTAACAGATTTGAAATGTAGCGGAGCCACTTTTAAACCTTTGCTCAAAAATAATAATTTGCTCTCTATATATTTGTATACCCTCAGAAGACAGATTACTGTATTGAATTAACTGCTAAACCTTATAAAACTGTCCATTCTACACATTTATGTAACAGTTTCATATAGCTCATAAATACATTTTGGAAAAAAAGTGATCATTCAAGGGGCTTTATGGCTTTCTTTACCACCAGACAAATGTGGCTCTGCCTGGAAATTAGATTGTACATTGTGAAACAGCAGCATAGAAGCTGTCGAAGTGTTACATACTGTAAAACTACAACATTTCCTTAGTGCTCCAAGAGCTCCATCCAAAACATTGCAGGTCCACACACAGAGATTGAGGCCACGAAGATTGAAATGTATGATGTTCAATTCAGTTGCTGTATGCATAGACAAGCAATAGAGAGTATCTCATGTTCACTAAAAGCTACATAGTTTAAATCTTGTTGGTCTGTCAATATTTGTATCATGCACCAAGAAATAGCACAGAACAGCAAAAGGGAAACACTCCATTATCACTTACATATCTTATCCAAGGGCACCTTGTTTGTGATTGATGAGGGAGCAGTCCGTTTATTTGTCTTGCTCACCATTGTTATTACAGCTACTGTGTGGATTCTCATCAGTCATGTGTTAGTCACATTTTCAATTCTTCATGCCTCTTAAATTTACAAATATTTACCGTAAAATGAAGATTTCCATCGCTATGGCATTTTATAGTGTATTTAATGTGCTGTTTATCAGTCTTGGTTGGCAGTCTTTCTTATAGCTTTACCTTGTGAGAGTATCTCCATCATGCTCCGTGACAGCTCAACACTCAAACTCGATTCTATTATACTTTTATCTGTATAATTGTCTGCATATTTCATATTTTTATTTACAGGGTGGCTGCTGTTGACCTAGTCAAACAATTGCCCACTTTCACATTCAGCAGGCAGATAATTGGGAGTCGTTTTTCTGGTCCACTGAGGAATGTCAGTCCAATACTCAGTTTATTTGTAGCTGTGCTATAGTCTACACCAACTACTGGATGCTAACTTGTGATGCAAGTAGTCAGACAAACAAAATTAGTACCTTGTCAAAAGCAGACCGTCTGGGCAAATAGCGTACAGTAGGTTTTTCAGAGCTGCTTTGCTGAAAATGTCTCCCAACAGGGGTTAGGGTCATTTAGAATAAAACCTTAATAATGAAGTAGAGGAGAGAAGTGAACTACTGGCTGATAATTCTTATTTTTGGCATTATGAGCAACCTTTTCACATTAGTAATTTCAGTAATTTTACCCAGCGTTCAAAATATTGATTAATAAAGGTTTAAATTTATATTTGAGGGATAAAACTTGTCAGTGTCTCTGGCTTCACAAAGGCTGAGCTGATCCGCCTCCATTTACATGTCAAGAGAGGAGCTGTGTGTGCACATGCACATACTCACACACTCAAGGACATACATCATGCACGCACACACACACATACACACACACACACATACACACACTGGCTTAATTATGAACTGACTTTGACTCTGACTTTCATTTTGCAGCTTAAGCCATCCGTGCCCCAAATGCAAAGGAATCCATAAAAACTCTTAAACTTCCCAAGATAATTTTATAATTCTTATCACCAGTGGCTGTGATGTGTCTCTGTGTAGTTATAAGATTTTTTTTTTTCCCTCTGCATTTGTTTTATGAAGACTGATTTGCAAATCTTGTTTGGTCTGATGTTTGCACATGTTATTGATTTTTGCTGAGTGCTCAGGGTTGTAAATAATCACAGTGGATATATTGCCTTTGATGCAAATTTAGCTTTGTTTACTGAGACAGAGCTGTTTAATTGCACTTTGTGCTTAGTGCTCACAGCTGTGTAGCTTCATATGGAAATTTATTGGATTTGAGAAATTTGTTTAGTTTAATTGAATTTTGTGCTTGGCTCTGTTTTGTTTGATAAAGATTATTAAGAAACTGCATTATCATTAACAATGTATGACACAGCATTTACATCATACAGTACTTTCTGACCATAATGTTGCACTTTAGTGTTAAGATTCTGTTTTTGGAAGCATTACATTTTTTTCTCTTTTTTTGTTGATGACTGCACAGTTTTATAATGTGCATAAAAACAACTGCAGTGTAGTGCAATCTAGTATTGGGAAGAGGAAACCAGCTGAGAGGAGCCAATCTTTCTTCATAAGATGAAATGTATCTCAGAGTGATTTGAAACTGATCGAAAACTCCAGTTGTTTGTTAGTTGCCTGCAGACCCTCTCATTTTCACTCCTGTTGTGCATCTTAACAATAACTTTGTATGCTTTTCAGGTTGCCTCTCATTTTCACTTTCACAGAGAAAAGTTTGAAATCAAAACTGATAACTAGACTCCCTTGCAACTGCAGCCTGTCAGTTGTTTTCAAAATGTTCAAGGTAAAATTTTCAAAGTAAGTTTCCCAAACCCTCGGAAATGACAGTAAAATGCTTCTGTTGCAAGAAATTTAAAGTTTATGTGTTTGCCAAGCTTAAGTATGTGTGAGCAGACTGTATTATATTGGAAGGAGTACACTCCTTACCTGCTGATAAATGTTTCCACTATGTGCTGCAGGCACAAAAAATTCGGAAATGGAGGCCGAACACCACAGTTACCCCTTTGAGATCAGATAAAAGAGTAAGCTTTAGACCTCCATGCCCTCCAATTCAATGTCAGTCGTTCACACTGAGGCCAGTTTTTCTGCAGTAACACTGTGGAGAATTCTAGGTCTCATAGCCACCGCCACAGTACATCCTATCAGTCACTTCATAAAGCCTTTTTTTTATTTTTTTTATTTCTTCTTCTTTTTTTGCCTTAAGCGAGTGTTGCGCATGGTTGAGTGTCCACAGGGAGCTTCACTGAACATGAAGTCTCGGTGTGACAGGTCATTTCCTAAATAGAGGTTACTCTCCTACAACACTTAACCACTGAAGACATACCTGGACACGCTAGACTTATAAATACATACTGCATGTCCATATATATGCATGCTGTATATTCTCATGCATTCATACTGTACAATTATTCAAATGTATTTGGATGAAAGTAAAGGGTGGAAAATGCATGTGAGGTGCACAGTGGATAGGTAATTAGATTCAGTAAGATAATCAAAATTGAAATCTCTCTTGCTATTAATCTGTTCAGTAAAATATGCTGATCATATGATTTATCTTTTCTAACATCGACACTTTGCAGATAGACTCTTTACCTCTGAAATACATCCAACAAGCTCCCTTTTTTTTATCCCAGGCAGTAATTACACCACATTTCTACCTCCAATGTTTGTAATGTGATCTGCTATGTCGGCATATCCCTCCCTTCATTAGAGCTGCTGTCTCACGAAATACTTGCAATTACTGTAGAATGAGGATCTTCGTAATGGCAGGAAAACCTCATCCTGCAAGTGAGACAGAAGCAGTTTCTTCCTAAAGACCAAGCTGACGTATTGCAGCTCTGCAGCAATTAAATGAAAGGAACAAAGAAACCAATACAGTCATTTTCTGAGGCAGGCTCTCCAGGAAAGCAGGCAAAGGAAAGGTGGCTTTGAGCACAAATGATGATCTGTCTTCTGGGTTTGATCACTTTGAGCATGGCTTTAATGGCTTGCAGTCCAGAGATCACCCATCTGACAAAAACCTATACGTTGATGCCAAGAACAAAGGTCTCGACCGGCAGTCCCCGCAGTGTATCAAATCAATTAACAGATCTCTCAACAATCCCCACAGGGTGCATTTTTATGATTTTTTTTCAAGATTATATAGAGTAGAAGCCTTGTTATGAAATGGTAAAATCCATTTGACAGGTTTGCAAAAGGCCTTTTAAAAGACTTTCAGCAAATAGATCCTGGGGGGAGCATAAAATGTGCTGGGCTACACATTTTGAAAAGTTTTAGACACCGTAGTCTCTCCCTATGCTGCCGAATCAGCTATCAGATAAATGAACTCTACTGTACCATCAAATCTCTCAGACGTAAAGATTCAACCACAACCTTTCTGCAAAGTATGATATTTTGCCCGCTCCTCAGTCAGTGGACAGAAAATGTGTCCTTCGCCAAGCGACCGTATGCTGCATCAAATCGAGATGAGATGCCCCCGTAACTCTCAGCAACCTCGACTCGTAACACCCGCTGCCGTCACCAACGATGACCTGTGTTGTTGTGACTACGGAGGAAGCATCATGTAATAAGAATACAGAGGTCAAAATCCACTGATCGGATGTGAAGTAGTGCCTGGGAGAGCACTGAGTGAAGCAGACAGTGCTCTGTCAGGCCTGCTGACGGCAGATGAGGAAGGATGCCTCGTCATTTGTCTCGGTTCTGATCGGACCTGTCAGTAGAGATTCATCTAGTGAGAAATCCGCTGTCTGCTCATGCAGCTTCTATCACAGGTCTCCAAACTTGACTTGAGTAAAAACTTGTCTTGAGTAAATAATAGATCGATAGACAGATAGATAGATAGATAGATAGATAGGTAGAAGTCTTTTGTCTTGTCTAGAAATTAGTGTTTACATCTCTAACTTGCACATGTACGTTATTGTAGCCAAGCATTACATAAAGTCCATTGTTATATATAAACTTGGTGTAGGAGTCATCATTCTGCTCACACTTCTGCTTGTCAGACGATGCCGTGAGGGAACTGTTAACCATGTATTTATCCACACGTGGCAAGTTGTCCAAGCTATGCAGCAGCACTGATCCAACAAGGACATCCATGTTCTTCTTAATGCCTCCCCTCTCACTAAGATTACTTAAGCCCCCAGTTTTATGGGTAGTGGAGCCCTTCAATTTCCCCAAGCTCCTGTAATTATGCAGACTAGGAGTGTGAACCATGTGATTGTGTTCTACAGCAGAAGGTATATTACCTTTTTAGGGTGTCAAGGAGTACCCCGGGGAGTAGCACATAATTGCAGCTCACACAGGATTCAATTGTTAGAGCATGTTAGAGGGATTTTCTTATTGTTTGCTTGACTGCACCGGCGGCTACAGGCGTGCTCAGACTGTCAGGTACAGCTGTGGAATGAAACACGTGGGTAATATGATACATGATTAGTGGTCAGCTCTAATGTGACATTCACTGCAGTGCAATAGCACACTTAGACATATTTAGGTACTTGAAAAGTTCACCAAAGTAACAGGCATTCATGCACCTCATTACATTTCTGTAAACTGAAAATAGGCTGCAATTTACTGTAAAAGATAACAAAAAAATATGGAAACAAGATGAAGAGTCTACCATCATGCGAGTGGCTCTGTGAGACTATGTGACCTGATGATTGAGCTTTGTTGAAAAGTTAAGGGCTCACCAAGGTTATTGCATATCATCCTGGGGGGGAAATGAATGTGTGTAACAAATTTCATGACAATTCATCCAAGAGATGTTGAGACTTTCCATTCCAATGTAATGGAAACCTCATGGTGGTGCTAGATGAAAAGTCAGGGGATAACCACAGTCATTACTTTACATTACTATTATACATTGTCTGGGAAGCACAACCATCTGTCCCAACTTTTGTGCCAATCCATCCATTAGATATGAAGTCATTTCACAGGATATGTAAAAACATTAACCTGCTGATGGCAGGAAAAGTCAGGAGAAGATCACCAAAGTCATTGAAATGTATCCTCTTGGCACCATGGATATCTGTACAAAATGTCATGGCAATCTGTCCAATTGTTGTCAACGCATTTCACTAAAAGCCCAAAATGTCTAGATGATAAATCATATCACCAACATCCATAGACTTCATCCTCTGGGCACCATGAATATCTGTACAAAATTTCATGGTAATTCATCCAATTGTTGATTCAAAATGGACCAAAATGGTGGATTGACTACTCGACCAACAGCCTGACATCACCATCCCTTGAGCCTTGCTGCTAGCATGGCTAAAACCAAAAGTGAAACATTATCAAAGCCTTGCAGTTATTACATTGGAATTTCCCAATAAAGTTCTTTCAGCTTCAAGGCAAGTTATTTGAAAATGAAATCTGAAATATAATGCAGCCTAGCCACGACTTCTTACTGTGAGGCATGAGCTCAAGTGTTACAGTCAAGAGTGTGGATAACAAGTGATGAATTTCAATGCATCATTAGGAGCAAAGATCTTTCATGCCAGTAACTGACCTACATAATTCTTGTGATGCACACTAAAGCACTGAGGTCAGCATAGGTGTTGTGAACAATAATCACATACAGTATGATACTGTGAAAGGACAGCAAGGGTTGTTGTCTCTCTACAGTGACTCCCACAATTGTGATAATAGCAGCTCATAAACATTCAGTGCAGAGAGGCAACTAAACTCCAAGGCCAGGGCATGTCGTCACCTCCAATGTTGCCCAAAGTGTCTGGTGACGCTCACTGCTGCTCTTACCATTCTGCCAGTGTAATGATGAGACATGAGGCGAAGCTGCCAAGTGCAAACAGCAGCAGTTACCTACCTGCTAGCTGAGAGTAAAAATGACTCCCCCTTGACCATCTCTCTGGGATCAATTGAACCCTTGCAGAAGCTGCAAATGACCTGGGAGGCTGAGCGACAGCTGTGAAGATGAAAGGCATCTTGTGAGAGGTTGCAGTTGCTTCACTTTGGAAGTGAGTGCGCTATTAGTGTAATGGTACTCAAAATATCAACACCGGCCAGTCATATCAGCCTCTCCAAGGGTAAAGGACTATAGAGATGTACTGAGCCAAGAGTTTCTATTCACACAAGTTCTGTGAGACTGAGCTGGTCATTGAAAGCAAAAAATACATCTCTAAAAATGTTAATAAATACGTAAATAAACAGGAGTAGCTCTTGTCATTATTTGAAATAGAGTGGTGCTATGTTCCAGTAGGACAAGACCAGAAGCTCTTATCTATTTATACTCCAGAGACCAACAGAGATTCACCCAGCAGCACCTTCAGGCTGCTGATGTTATTCCTGTACAGCTCCGCAGCTCTGGCTCAAGCTAGAAATTCTCCACAGGGATCAGTGAATTCCAGAAATGGTGTGGGTGCTGGTGATGGTGGTGGTGTGTGTGGCAAGAGGAAGATGGGTAATATTATAGGGGGATTGCCTGTAAAGCCCCAACCTTCTGCTAGCTGTCCTCTGTCTCTGTCAGAAGTTCTCCCTGAGGGGGATCAGCCGGTAGCGTCAAGGGAAGGCTGTTCAAAAGTATTTTCCTAACTCCTGGAGGATGAATGTTGCTCTGAACCCCTGCTGCAATACAAAAAAGTCCATCAGTCCATGTAATTTTAATGTTTATCTCAGTAGTAAAAAAAAAATGTAATCTGCCAGTGGTGTGAGGAAATGCTATACATATTTTAGACATATTTCACTGCATTTACAGCTAAAATATGCTTGGATCATAGCTGACACTTGAAACAAGTTAAAATTATCTCACTCCATGTTTCATTTATTGAAAGAAAAAATATTTGTAGAGTTCATTTTAAAGTCTAGGAAGAAGCTTCCATTCTGTATTTTCTCTGTGGGTGTAATTTGGGGGAGATAACCAAAGGGAATATCATGCACAGTCTTTTTAAACAAATACATGGTGAGTGTCTCAAAATGTAAAATTTTCAATACTTTAAGGTCAACCAAAAATACATAAAGAAAGGATTCAGTATTTCCCCACCAGTTTTGAGCCAGCATTAGACCAAGTTAGGTCTGAATATAAAACAAATACAAAAAATGTAATAAAACATCCAAACAGATATCCTAAATCCAGGCTATGACCCTGCCAAAATTGCCTGCTATCTCTGTGGCCATAGTCTGACTGGTTTTATAGCTATGGCTTTAAACCAGGGTGTGGAGGGGTGTTGTCATGGTCAGAGCCACATGAATTGATGCAGCTACAATATTACTGGTCACAGGGCTGAAACCCTACAACAAGGCCTGATTTTGGTAAAGAACTTGAGCAATTCATTGATATTTGGTGCATTTTTGTGTATTATCAGTTGAACTATCGCTGCATAGACTGTTATGTTGTTGTAATGTGAAGTCTGTTGGAATTTGAGGTAGTCTGTGTTGAAGTATCAGTTTATTTTCATCCTTTTTTAAAAACATATTATGTGGAACTCCTTAATAAGTAGAAAAGGATAATTGAGAAAGGCAAAAAAAAAAAAAGAAATATGGGATGGAGGGAAAGCGTAAAAAAACAATAAATATATATATATGATTTTCTATAGGTCTTCTCTTTCTTTCAGTCTGTCTAAATTCCCTCAGAGTCAATGAAATGCAAATGGACAACAAGATCTTTTAAAGTCACAGTGACTGTCCTTTTCATGTTTTGCTGTTGTTGTCGTAGCTGCCAGCAGGTTCTAAACAGAGTCAACACACCTCTCTTACTGTAATACATTAGGTCTGACAGTAATAAGGATAAAGATATCAGTGCGAGTGAAATAAGTAGTTCTTTAGATTTAACCTCTGCCAAGCTTTTGTTACACGCCATCAGTCCCAGCTGCCGCTCGTTGCCATGACAACCAATGGTCAGGCTGAGCTCAGCACAGTATAGTTTTGGTCTTGAGAAAACCATGTACACAGGGACAAACAAAGACTGCTCTCCAATAGCTGTGATCGCGATATTGACACCAGCCTACGTATTGTCACAAGCATAACAATGATCTTGCTGGTGAGAAGTCTCTGCTGCATCCATCATCCACATCTCATGCTATTTCATTGTGTCAGTGCACAAAGTGCGCAGTTATATTGTATACTTCACAGAATGCATTAGGGTGTTGAGAGATTATTTCTGAAATATCTTTTAAATAAATCACCTTGGAGATAATTACATCACATCATCGCTATTAAGCCTCTGACATTTCCTTTATTCTTTAATGTGAGTATAATGAAAGGCTAACATTAAATTCAACGTGCTTCTATCAAGCTGATAATCGACTAAATGGGTAATTATGATTTAACTGGAGGGCTGAGAGTTCTGGGGGCTCGATGGTGACCTGTACGCCTGATGATTGTTCTTGTAAAAGGACATCCTGTGCTCTGCGGCTTGGCCTTCATTGAGCTGTCAGGAGCTGTGGGGGGTGCAGCGCTGTCAGCCTGCCTGCCCACCTCCACCATCCATGGGATCGATCATGCCGCCGCCTCCTAGAGAAACCCAACCACCACAGCTCCTCCAATTACTGCTGATGGGCCACATCTTTCTCTCAGAATAGGCGTCAGAGCCATACTGCGCCTTTCAGGGCCAGGAACAGAAAGAGAGAGGAAGGATGGAGAGGCGAGCTTGCTGTGGAAAAGAAAGAGTAAGAAGGGATGTGGTGACAAGCGCGCGCAGCTGGTGAAACCTTCCATGTTGAACTTTGCCAAGACGGATGCTGAACTTAGACCCGCGTGTGCATTATTAATATTGACCACTTATGCGAGAATAAAGAAGCATTTACTCACCAACTGACATGCCTGAATTAATCATAGAGCCATACTCAAAGGCACGATGTCTTTTCTTTCATAGCAAACCTGGCAATTTTCATGTAAATGACAGATGTCCTCAGAATAAAAAAGGCCATCAGCCCTGTCATTATCTCTGGCATTATCTGATGCACCATCAAAGATTCAGCAGAGGACAGGCTTTGTGTTTTTTCTCAGCGGGGTATTTCCACTCAATGAAATGATTCCTCAGTGGTCATCATACATACATTAAAAGAGGAATATCGCTATCACACACATAAAAAGAGTAAAAGTGATGTAGGGATGGGGTTATAGTATGCCTGGTGAATTCATGGAGTGTAGTCCAGCTTAGGTCTAACCCTCCAAGGATGCAAAGATACATATAAAACATTATTATGATAGTGACTTCTGCAGAAAATTAGTATGTGCTTCTCCCTGCCCATAGTGCAGTGGATGTCTTTCTTGCCGTGGGCAACTGAGCCAGTATGTGTACTGTATAGTGGTGTGGGTCCATATACTTTAACAGTGTCTGTGTGTGTGTGTGTGTGTGTGTGTTTTATACTGCTGCCCTGCACATGGCTCCCGATGGGTCCATCTGGTGGGAGCAGATTTAGGAAGGATTGTTCCTTCAGGGCTTCTCACAGCTTCTCCTTCAGACTCTGTGTTAGATTATAAAGTATATCAAAACCCATGCAACATGTCGGTACGTATCGAGACATACATCACAATCAAAAGTGCATCAAGGAAGGAAGTCACATTTTTTTATGTTTATTTTATTCAACATCTGCATGAGGCACCGTCTATTCCTGATGATGGATGTATGCATATGTGCAGAATATACAGCATGTGTGAAAGTAAGTGCAGGCCCATCTCTGTTGTGATGGGTTACATTAGCACGTTTGAAGTCAGTCAATATCGACACCACCCTCTCCAGTCTTTTTCTCAGCTCCCTCCCCATCCAATCCTCTGTCTTCCTGTTTTGTCCTCCATCCGTCACTGTCAGATGCACGGACTGACATGGTCGCAGTGGTCAGCCCACATTACAGAGCCACCACAGCCCGCCATGCAGTATGAGCTCATCTGAAAATTGTGTGAATGTGTGCACACACCCACGCACATATATTAGCCTGTGTTAGCGTTTAAGTGTTCAGTATCTGGTCATAGAGCAGAACATGACAGAACGGTGGATAAACAGCGTTATCCGCCTGCTGCAGTCCACACACTCTGAAAGTCGGGGGGTTTGCGCCGACACAATCCTGAAGGAGTTCTTGAGTGCATTGCAGATGTTAATGACTCATGAAATGCATTACACTGCTGCCGGGTACAAACCTGATGTCGCCAAAATGTGAACTTTCTAGAAGCTGGGAAAAATGCGGAACTAAATTTTTAAGCTTCATCACAGATCAACGTCACATCTGAAGTGAGGAGGAAAAGTGAAACACAGGAACTGTCTGTATCAGAAAATATTTTATCCGAATATGGAAACAAAATAAATTGCAAGTGTCTTAAGTTTCATGCGTCTTTTGTGTTTACATAAGCATTGCAATTGCCAAATCACCATTACAAACTGCATTTACTGCTGTAACTTTAAGGGGTATTAAAGAAAACAAGATTTTCCTAGTCTTAGGTTGGATTTTGCTCTCCGAGGTGTTTTTGAGTACGGTTAAACAATTAATCTAGTCCTTGTTATTGTTTTACAGTTTTTTATAATGTGATGAAATAGTGCTGTTTGAAAAAGCCATTCAGAGCTGCACCTCAATGTGGTGCCCCTCTGTGAGAAAATAAGGACATTAAATTATAGAATTATTAAAAAAAAAAAAAATTCCTCCTTCTCAGTGTCTGAATTTGTAGATATGGATATACAGTATATATGGATATATAGCAATCACTCAGCCAGCCAATCACAGTTGTAGCTCATGGGTAATGATCTTGATTTTATAAAGTTTTTTTTAAGTTCTTGTAAACTTAACATTCTGTATAACATAAAGATTAAATAGTATGGTAATAGTATGTCTGCATAAAATGTTTAAAAGACTTTTAATACACATCCTCATTTAAAATCTATCTTGAAAACCATCTTGTGTCCTTTGCGCACACCTCAGTCAATTTGAATTCGGTGTAGTAACCATAGTTACGCATAGCACAAAAGACACATTTTGGGTAAGTGCCTGGTTTTATCTCTGAGCTTTTAACCCCTGATGAGCACAGGCACAGCTTGAGATCCTCAGCCTCCTTTGGTCGCTCCACAGTCTAAGCCTGACAATTATTGCTGTTTGAGCTTTTACCATCATGGTCCCTCAGCGCTGCAAAGACCTGCTGGGCAACTTGGTGTCCTTTAAAATATTTTTAGAAACTTCTCTTTGTTTGTGGGGTTTTTTTTTTGACTTGAACTCTGATCTGTTTACATCCTAGTCTGTACTGTTTTTATGTTATTTGAATTATTTCATGCATTTCCTTTGTGCAGTTTACTATATATTTTTTTGATTTTCATTAATTGCCCACATTTTTGTTCATGTCCTAAGTGATAAATCATTTGTTTATACATTGTTTATTTGGTGAGTTATTGATAATATACTTAGAACAATTTCTCAAATTGCTATGATTCAGGGGTATACTGCACTGGCAAGGTTTGAACAGCAACCTCAACTGAACCTCAACATGCAATAGCATTGGTGATACAGTACAGTGATATATTGTAGCCTGCCATGTAGGAGGTGGATGCAGGTCTTTCAATCTTAATCAAAGCACAATATCTTGTGATGGAGGTGGAGAAGGTGTTTCTGCATGTGATGGTGTGGGTGCTGAAGAAAAAACTTGCATCATGACTGCAGTATAGATGTCATGCGGCTGCTCTGTTTTATACGCAGTATATTTGAAGTCTACTTGAAGCCTTAGATCTTCAGTGATAACTAAAGGTGCTCCAGTTTAGTGCTCTGAGGCTCTATATTTATATAACTGTACACATAAAGCTAAATATGGAGACAATGCTGTAAGAATTTTATTCCTGTCTTTTTAGTTTATTTAATGTATTTATATCAAGGGTACTTCATATGCCAGCCTATGTTTTCATTCAGTCTCTTTTTGTCTCAGTGAAAAGAAAGACAACAGCACTTTTCTTTATTCTGACAACAGGCTTTTAGTCTTTCAACAGCAATTGCAGTGAAATGCATGATACACATCATAATGACATAGCAACAAGCATATGAGGACCGTTCTTGCGTGGGAATCTAAAGCTGTAGCTTGTTTTTTTTTCCTCACTTAGCTCTGCTTCCATGTTTCTGCCGTAGTCCTTTTGTTGTTGTCATTTCACACCAGCGCTGACGGCATATAAATAAGGATGACCATCTCAACTTCCTGCCACTATGCAAAAGTGAAGCCAAAATATCTCCTTGTCATCTTGCTTGTGTGATATCATTTGGAGCCAGAGTCTGCGCACTAGAGCCAGGCTGACGGCGGGATGACGGCCAGCGGGACACGCCCCCTCAGCTGCCACTGCCTGACAGAAGTTTGAGAGCAGCTGTCACAGCTGTCAATTATGACGTCACACCCCCTTTTTCTATTGTCAAATAACTAATTAAAAACAAACTAATCAGAAAAATGAGCACTCGGACAAACATCAGCGTGATAAGTGCTACCTAAAATGACAGAAACAATCTTTGGGAAAAATGTATTTGACGTGTACTTTGATATTTTAATTTGGCTCATGTCCCATCCACTAACATGTAAGGGGCGGGATTTATGACCTGTACTGCAGCCAGCCACTAGGGGGTGATTTAGATGTTTTGGCTTCACTTTTGGGGAGCTGTAATGATGTCCATACAGTCAATGGACACCACAGAGCATGTTTTAAAACCTTGGGCTCAGGTCTAATATCTGTGAGTCAGCTGGACCTCCAGAAGGAGGCATTCCCTGTGGTTTTGAGATAATTACTTTCTTCCCTTATGACAACCCTATTGAATTTAGATTAGGCCAATAACAAACCTGCGACAGTGCGTGCCCTCTGCATTGCATCCTGTCAATAGGCTGTTAATGTGCCTGACCCTTGTCTCATTTTTCTCGCCTGGCATCAGCTGGTCCCTCTCCACAACCACAGCGGCTGCCCACAGGCGAGTACAACCGACACTGTGGCAGATGAGGCCGACATAGGAAGTCTCATCAATAATGGAGAGTGGTAGCTGGGGGGAGCCATGCAGAGGAATTGTGGTGGAGTGAGTGAAAAGTGCAGCTGGTGTGTTTGTCCCATTTCTTCTAAATGGACATTTTGAAATGACGCTCCCCAGAGGCCATGCATAAGAGGAAGGCATCTATTAATAGCTGATAGGCTGAATAAATTGTCAAATTGTAGTGTAGATGTGCACCTGGTCATATTTGATCATTTATGGACATTTTCCTTAGGTGTTCTATCATCTTTCCCCCCAGAGGGCTGGACAAATGACATGGAAAAAAAGATGTATATATTTTTTTTTTCCAAAGGCAGTGCAGGTGGTTACCATACTGTTTAACAAAAATATGATACATCCAAATGATTATTCAGCTGAAGTCAGCTACATGGGTGTAGTCCTGAAAGACACACTCCATGAAGGCAAAAACAAAAATCTCATCCATTTCCTGTCTGTCAAGCTGTGTGTAACTTAACCTCATCACAGTCCTCAGAGGAATAGATACACACAATGATTATCTCTCCTGACAGCTGTCCAGATGCAGACAGAAATTCCGTCACCGAAGCACCGAGGATGACCCGGTGGCTGTTATAGTATGGCAGCGTCTCCTCCCAGCTGCCATCCTGCTCATTCCCTTTCCTTCAATGCCCCTCATTGTATTTAGGAAGAGGAGGCCCATTCTTACTCACGTCTCTCGTGCTCTTGTTTCTCCAGGGGACTGCCCTGAGGACGTGAAAACTGTTGGGAGCTTGAATGTCACCGGTGACACAGCTTCCACCCCGTTTGACCACCTTCAGCTGCGCACATCTCTGCTCTCCAGACGGCACCAATTAAGGCAGGCTTGAGACCAGGAGTTGTGACAGTATCGGACGATACCGGCACGAGGAGGACAGGAATACGCTGGAGGTGGGGCCTGAGTTTGCAGCAGACGGGCAGAGGACTGCTTGTAAGTGAGTATCCTATTGTTCTCACTGTTGTGGGGAAACACATTTCCATACAACTGACCAGGGCGATGCAATACCCATTCCCACACATTTGATGTTTTTCCAGTGAAATGGAGTTCATACCCAGGAAGTATTTCATCAAAGAATGAATGCAAGATATTAATTTCTTTGTTAGGAGTACAGTATTTCTATCCAGAAATGTTTTTCAAATATATGAGGATATTTCTTTTCCATCTTCATGTCTTTGTCTGATGAACTGACAGCCGGACTGACCTTGACAATCTTGCTTTGTTGGGGGGTTTTTTTCACTGTCACTTACATCCCACATGAACAAACACACAGCTGCCTTATTTATTTCTTTTTTTTTCCTACAAGGCAGCTAAATTTAAAACTCTGTGAGCATCAAAGGACACACTAAAAGGTAAAAGGAGGATGCCAGTGATAGCACCTCCACCCACTATTTTCCCTCCTTCTCTGTCTCACTCTATCATGGCATGACCCTGCTTTCTGTCTCGCCTCCCGCCCAATAGACGTTCCATTTTCACCACGAAATCCAGCAGAGGAATTAGACGGAGGACAGGGGCAAAATGATCTGACAGATCCACTTACCTCTACTGTCTACAATCCCCTTGGCCTCTGATATTATTAGAAGTTGATATATATGTAGGTGTAGCGCACAGGAGCATGTTGGGAGAGGGTTAGGAGGGGAGAAAGATGGGTTGGGTGAGGTGTGAGAGCTCAAGAGCCGATGCTGCTGATGACAAAGCTGAGGAAATAATCTCAAGGTGTGGAGGCAGTATATGATGAGATAGTGAGGTGGGGGAGGGAAAGAGAGAGAGAGAAAGAGGGGTTTGGCTGTTAAATCACTTGTAGGTTCTGTTGTCTCCTCGCTACCCCAGAAAATATCACTATTTCTTACTGGCAAGTGTAGGGTAAGATGAATCCAAACCTTATATTCTCATATTGCCTTTTGCCCGCGGTGCAAACAAACATAGCTGAAATAAGACAGGTTAGCCCACAGATCTATAGGACTTACATTAACCACAGCGCCCTGGGAGCTCACCACCGGTCAATAGCAGAGCTCAACACTGCTCCAAATATTAAACTTCTATGACTGCTATGCCAATAAAGAATTTAACTCTTTAAAAAAGAGAGATACACACGAGTTCACTGCTCTCAGAAAATGATTAACAGCAGATCAGTGAAATAGAAAAGATATTTTTCTTAAAAGTCTGAACATTTTCTTTTTTTCCCAAAAGTGCACTCATGTCATCTAAAATAGGCAGTGGACACAATAACAGCAACACCTTATAGCCTTGACACAAGTTTTCATGAAGCTCTGACAGAGAAGAGTTCAGCTATGTGTTCAGGTTTGAGGACATAGTCTGGGATTTTATTGGGCAGCTTTACTGGATATTATTGCATTATATTTATCGTTCTTCCATGCAATATTCCCACATAGTTTTATGCACAGCCTCTCCACCAAGTTTAGAGCAAATAGCATATGTTATGTAATAATTTAGATAGCACTTTCAACCCCTTTAATTGGTGTGAGCTGAATTAGCACTGACAAATCAGCATAGCAGCCTCTCATCATAGATTTATTGATGGCCATGATTGCTGCCAGAGTGAAATCAACTCTTTCTGTCTGCAGGGAAATGTTGGCTGAAATACACACTCCTCCTCTCATACACCGCACACACACACACACACACATATCCGTATATGCAGATGAGACTTGTCTGTTCCTTCTGGCTGTCTCTGTAGAGCTGTCACACATGCTGCGTCTCGGAGCACCAGGAGACCGGGGTTGACTTGAATTAAACTGAGAGGATGTCCTTTCCAGATCTGCAGAGGGCCACAGAGACACATCCGCCCCCAGAGAGCGCCAGTCAAAAAGAGAGAGAGAGAGATAGTGAGAGAAGAGAATGGAGAAAGGGAGGAGAAAGAAGGGAGGCTGGAGATTGGGTTAAGAGGAGGAGGGAGTTAATAAAAAAAAGAGACAGGGAGAAATTGTCTGTGAGAGAGAGGGATGGAAGATGAGGTGAAGGAGGAGGGTACCAGAATAAGAAAGAGGGAGAAGGGAAGGTAAAATTGTGTGTGTGTGTGTGTGTGTGTGTGTGTGTGTGTGTGTGTGTGTGTGTGTGTGTGTGTGTGTGTGTGTGTGTGCAGGCACGCATGTGAGTGTTTGAAAGAGAAAAAAGAGAGAGGATGAGAGAGAAAGCTCAGAGAATCTAAAGCCTTCAGACGCACCTACAGTAGAATGAAATTCCTACTTTCTATGTGAGGCTATCTTGGGCCAAAGCTGACTAAAAAATCAGGCAAATACACACAATTAAAAATGATAACTGCATGATTATGCATGCAACTTTAGAAAATAAAAAATCTCCATTATGTTATCAGATGAATGAGGTGTTCAAATTTTGCAGTTTAAAATGTTATGCCAGTGTTGCATAGGGATCCAAAGTGTTAAAAATTAAATAAATAAATAACACATTACGAAATCAATTATCATGTGAATTAATACTGACCTAAATAAATCCAGTAATGTGATAATGTGATAACAGCCAGTCACATAAGTGGATCTACCCTTGTTTGTCCTTATAAAAAGTGGCAATGTGAAATAAAACATTGGGAAAAATGTCATTGTGAAATTGAAGCAGGCTTTTGAAATATAAACTGCTAGAAATAAATAAATAAAAATGACCTGAAAATAGACAGCAATAAACTTAAAAATGTATCAGATTATTTCACAATTTGATGGTTATATATTTATTTTATTTACAGTATATTTATTCATGTGTTTTTTGGGGGGGGGGGTTGTTCTTCTTGTAATTTTTTTATCATATGACACAATTTCAGTGATGTATTATAAGCTTTGTCTACAGTAGCAGTTCTAAAGACGAAAGTATCAGGATTCTGCTAATAAACACTGTAGTCAGCAATTACAGCATAGACCACCATCTGCATGTTGATGACAAAAATATTCAGATGCCCTACTCTACATTAGATACATAAAAAAAAAGAAAGAAACAACACTGGATGTACTGTATGTGTTAATCTGCCTCAGTCTTTATCACAGCTGCAGCATTCAGACTAATCTCCTAAACAGAGGTACATTAAAGCAGTGTCTAAACGGCTACACAGAACAGTGCAGTGTACGTTTAGAATAGATTACAGTAATGTATATCCTGACCTAAGGCTGCAGAACAGATTTAGAATAGGCCATTATTTTCTATATTCCACCTCCAGGCATTATTATTAACAGTAAGTACATTCCCCATTCTGTTCTAGCATCCTGTGTCTCTCCCTTGTCCTGGATGATAAACACGCTAGAGACCAAGGTTTTTGTAGAACAAGATATTGGAACATAAATTATTAAGTGAGAATGCGCCTTCCCCAAAAAAGAAAAGCATTCATTGTATTTCCTCCTTGTGCCTGCACACCAGGCAATCCTTGAACTGCCTGTCTAGATTTCAGATTTCAGCTCGATGATGCAGGGTGAGCTTGTTACCTTTAATGCAGGGGAGACATTGCTCATCATTGTCGCTCCACCAAATCTACAGTAAGCTCTTTGCAGCATTTCTTCTGCCCTTTTGTCGCACAAGCTCTTTGTTCAGCAACGACACAAACCTGCTACGCAGAAATCCTACAGGCGGCATTTTCTCATTTCAATTTCAGGGCATTAGCTGCTGAATCATTTTCAGATTAATGATGAAATTCCATGCGTGAAGCACAATCATTGTATATGATTACTTACACAGAGGGGAAATGAGCAGTTCAAAGATAATAACACACATTTGGTGGTTTTAGGAAACGCTTAAATGCATCTATATTTACTTGGTTTTTCCACTTCCACTACAATTACATTTGTGCCCTTGGCAGTTTTCTGTAGTGTTAATTCTTACAAGCATACAAATGGCTGACCTGAAGATTTGTGGTGAACAAGCAGCTGCCATGAAAATGCTTTACAAAAGTGTTTTTATGCTTTATCTTATATTCCTCCACTCGTTTCTAAATGTTTGTTTAGACCATGGCAGAGCTTTGAGCTTGTAAAAAAGAACCTCTCACTAATAAAAAAAAGATAGTAATACAAATATGCAATCATAACTATCTTGTGTGAACTGTTTAAAATACTGAGTGCAGCAGCAGCAGCTTGCAACACCTCTGAACGGGAATTCAATTTAGAGCACGTGTGCAAGGATAGAGATTTGTCAGACATGGATGTATTGTAAGGTTAGAAGGAGTAAAGTGTTGTGCCGTGATGCAACTGTTTGCAATTTCATTGTTATCATGAGAAATGTCTCTTAACGTTTCCCTCTTGAACACTGAATTATTCAGTGCACCGCAGCCTGGTTTTGGAGTGTAAACCATCCACAGAGGAATTGTATGGCACAGTTACTGTAATACACTAGCTCCATATGCATTTCTCTTTTATTTAGATGATGTTTCAGCCCTCAGGCCTTTTTCAAGATCAACATATTGATCTTGAAGAAGGCCTGAGGGCTGAAACATCATCTAAATAAAAGAAATACATATGGAGCCAGAGTGTGCAAGACTTTTTTCCTAATCTGAAGTCTACTTCCCGGAATCAGCACCTCACTACAACCTTTAGTGTGCCTTACTTTTTCATTTTATAGTTACTGTAATAAACACACCACATACAAGATGCATGTAGACAGAATGGCAAATCACGGTGAGAAACAAGTGTTTTATTTTAGCACATAAAAGGCCAAAATGAGCACAGTAGATCACTAAAAGTTCAGTATATGAACAACTCCATTCCACCTAAACCAACATGACCCACATAACTGGTTGAGTCTCCCAGACATTTTGGGATTTATCCACGAGCCAGCTGGCTGCAGCGCTGTATGGTACCTGCACACAGTGAGCTCCTGCAAGATTAGATAACTAGCACCGCTCTAAGAGTCAGCAAGGTCCTGGGGAATTGAGAAAGTTGGTGTTGAGTTGTCTGATGAAACCGACATGCAGGCATATGTGTGCACAAAAAAACCCACAAGCCAATATAAACACATTGCACTTGCACACAAATACACAACTGGGGAGATCCTGAAGGCATTTAAAGGACTTAAATCGCCCTGAAGCCCAACAGGCCACATCAGTGTGTGTGTGTGTATGTGTGTCATTAGACAGCCTTAGGCCAGCTCAACTAACACCAGTTAACAGGACAACAGCCTTAACCAAAGCACAAACAACCCCCCGGACTGGCACCATCTCTGTTGGGAGGCAAAGAGGGATACGCCAACATTGTTTCGCCCTACAGCTATACAGCCTCAACAATCCCCTCTGAGGCAATCTCAGTGCTCTGTTTTCTAGCCCAGCATATGGTCACCATGTAAGATGTTTAGGGCTTGGGAGAAGTATTTTTAGTTCATATGACAAAGTAGGTGAGCCCACACCATTTGTCCCCATTACGGTTTGTGTTTTACTCCATACTTATCATTCGTTTATTTAGCCAGTATATGTAGCATTGCGTTCACATATTATCTCGGGTTTTGTTTGTGTTTAGCATTGTGTCACATTTACACCTGCATTTATGGTTTAATCAGAGAAGTATTTAAGTTCACTTATTGTTTAAGTCCTGAGTTTCTTGAGTTATATATTAGTTTGTGTTACCATACCCACCGTGCTTTCCAGGAGACAAAGGGGGAGTGACCATGGATGTATAAAGAGAACCCAGTGACTTCCTGCTTTCAAACTCTCACTGACATCACCAGTGATGTCATGGGTTAGACCAAGTATTGGAGGGGGTTATTTTACTTGGTTAAATGTTTGGTTTAGTATCTATATGATTTGTACTTATTTTGGCTGCTGATGAGGATTATGCTGTGGACGATATGTTTTGTGTAAATAGTGTTGACTAATACAAGTAGCACTGTTAAATGCTAGTTGGTAAAATGGGAAAAGACACCCCTGCAAGAAGTGTTGCTCTGGGAGAGAGATGCCTGATCATGATCATGCCTTAGTTTGAGTTATCTGGAGTTAAGCCAGTTATATTTGATTTGCTTGTATTCATTTCCTTTTTTTAAAAAAAACAAAAACAAAACATTGGACAGAATAAATCTCTCACAAATTTGAATCTGCCTCCTACCACCTTCTTAGCCACTCTGGTCAGGTTTCCTCACACTGAAACATAGTTATTCTCATAAACCATGTTTAAATTTTACAAGGTCAGTTTTTAGTTGCAAAACATTGAACCTGGTAGTTGAAAGTCTGCCCAATCGGTAAGCTATGGGGAGTAGATAATTATTACACAACTCACTGTGACTTGAAACACCTCATCTAAATAAATGAGGTGTTGTACGTTATGTGAGGCACAATTCCAAAAAAGCACGGACTACTAGTTTCAGCTGGTACTAAATGGCCTGCCAATTTTATTTAGAAACGGATTTTGGTGGATAAAAGGTACGCCAGTGATGCCAGAAAAGCTGCATAATGGAAAATCAGACACAAAACCAAGGTCAAGGGATCAGCCAGTGCTGCATTTACCAGGGGAGCAACAAATCCTGATACCTGTAGCAAAATAGGTTGTATGTCAGTCCAAAATGACTTCAACAGAATGAGCATTTGTTAGTATGAATCTAAAACTACTTGGTTAGGGGAGGGCTGCTGTCATACATACACAGAGAACTGAAGGAAGGTGTTTGAAGCTGCATCCTCAATGTGCTGTACGTTTGAGCGTGTGTGCTTGAGTTCTGTGTACTGACTCAGTTCAGAACTGTAATAAAACTCTGTTGTCACTCTGAATTGAACAAAGGAGCTAATCAATAGTGAGCCAGTGAAAATCCTCTCCGATGCTCCACCAAAGGTTATTCCCTAATGCAAAGAGAAAGGGTCATTTCTCTCCACACTGGCTCTCAGGATCTCTAAATCTTCAAGACAAAATGAGCAAGAAAAAGGCAAGAAAAGCCATCCTAACCAAAATCTTATTAAAGATGATGATGATATTTTTTTGCTGAAGCAGTCTCCAAAATGTTGGCTTTGTTCCTAGGATGACTGATGACATTTAAGTTTTGTTTTTTTTTTCTTCTCTGAAAACAAAATTGCTTAAAGAAATTGTTTTACAAAGACTGACAGCACTTGAAAATAGACATGAAAAATTGCCAGAATGATTGTCACCAACGTATACTGTAAATCAAACTATGAAGACACCTAGTGAGAATAAAACCAGTAGCTCTCAAATATACCCTGGATAGTACACTGACGTGGAAAATCTCTCTGCCAGCACTATGATAAAGCACATAATTCAAGTAAACATTTGACATTATTACATGATTACAGAAAGATGAATGGTTGTGCTGAGCCAATGACCTTTCCTCATGCTTAGTACTTCATCCATCCAACTAGAAATCATTGTGTTGCATTAAAGGTCAAAGGGCCAGAGGGGTCAGTCAAACTTCAGGGATACATTCATCAAAGTGATAATGTGTCACCTCCAAGGGGTCGTGAATACATGCCAGTGTTTTTTAGTTATAAACCAAGAATCTGGATTTCAGTACAGTGGAAGTGATAAATGCTTTGTACACAAAGGGGTTCACCTAAAGCTAAAAATATGATAATTATTATAATCTGCAGGCAGATTGAGATGTTATTCAGATTTAATATGCATGCATTGGCATCTGATGTCAAGTGATGAAAGCCAGTGACTGTAAAAACAGAATTAGTATCATTCTGCATTCTTAATAACGTGTGTGAAGGAGGATTCACTGTGCATTAATATGAGTCTTTAAAGTGGGATGACTGTGTGAGGAAAAACGCCTTTGATTTGTGCAATCAGCAGACTTTGAACTGTGCAAGAAGGCACAGGCTAAGAACAGTGTGATTGAATGCAGCTCTGAGCACACCTGATTGTAGCCCAGTCCCATCCATCACCTCCCCTCTAACTTTGTTATTGTTCAGCCCTCCCTTCCTGTGCACTTTACAGCTGGATGGCCTAATTGGAACCATTTCCACACATAATGTGGCAGCCCCAAGGGGGCTCATTATAGATACTAGGCCGACCCATGTGAGCCATTCTTAAGCCAAAACCTGGGTCCAATGGTTCAGTCCAGTGACAGATACAGTAGGGTTTCCATCAGCCTATAGGCTATTGATCACCATTAGGAGGGAGGAACGTCATGCAGGCTTTGGTGTGTGTGTATGTGTTTGTGTGTTTGTGTGTGTGTCACTACGGGCACAGGACTGGGCACTGCAGAAATGACTCACCTTTCATGCGTCAAAACTAAATATAAGATAAGAGAACATCTAATAGTAGTGTCAGTAGTTGAAATATAATATGGAATATAACATGTGAGCCGGTTATGGTGCAGAGCTTCAACATGTACAAATTGGCAATTGTACTGTGAAAAGCTGAGAAGTTTATACATTTTTAAGAACCATAGGGTCATTTTATTTTTAGCCAGACTCATTTGGAGTCTCTGCTGGTTGCCTGGCAACCTAACAGTGACGACAACCGACTGCGTCTGGCCAAGAAATAGTCGGGCACATAACCCCCAACAAAACTACAAAGTGTTGTTTTTACTGTTCAGTTTTGTATGGATCAAACAAATGTGATATGTGTTAATTAGTGAGCTTTACATGGGCTGATTGGCATGTCTAAAGCTAACAGGACCCTGCTGGCTGTAGTATCACATTCATATACAGAGGGCCTCACAGAGCAGCTAGCATGCCTGAAGACTCTCAGTACTCTCTTGGTAGACTCACGTAATGAAAGTGTTATACGTTAAATTTGAGGTTTGGTTTTAGTACATGTCTGTCCCAGTTATTATCATTATGACATAGCACAGTGTGTCCTCACAGATGCTTACACAGCATTCATGAAGCTGTGTATCACCAATGGATTTGGTTGCCTGCCGCCAGTCACTGCTTTGCTCTTTATCTTGGCAAAGTCATTGCTCCGTTGAGTCAGTGACACCTCTGTAATGTAGCATCAGCAGACACACAGTCGCTGTGTCAACACTGTTCTGTGGGTGTCATCTTTCTGTGCCCCCGGGTGCTCTTTGAATGTGACAGTGCATAGCTGCATACAAGCAAAGCAGAAGGACAAATAATAATAGTACGTGATAAGCAATGATTTGAGAGGCGACCAAAGAGAAGATTATGAAGGCTCGGGTTGAAATGTCAAAGGTGCCTTGTTTTTACATTGAGCTGGAAACTATGCTGACGTGCTACTTCATTAGGCTTGCGTTCAACATCATCTCTTATTTGACATTTTACCAGACATCTCTAAATGTCAGTGCTTTTATGGCGGTATTCAAGAAATAGCATTTGTAGTTGGATATGATAGTGTTTGTAATGTATTTTTCTTGTTGTGCTTTTTGTGATAGATACTGGCATGTAAGCAAAACTAATTATCAGAAAACACTTTTAATTTTTAGTTCCTGTAACATGTCTTGCCCTATAACCCTGAATGTCTGTCACTGACTGACTGATTGACTCACTGAGTGATGAAGATACACCATTGGTCAGCCAAGTGTTGGAGTTTCCCCACTGACCGTTGCTCTTTCAAAACAAATCGGTGCAAACAGTTCCTATTACGTCCTAAGGGAGCGTTTACAGTGGGATGGACTGAGAGTGAGCACAGTCCTGAAATAAGTTTTAACATAGTTTAACCACTACTTCAGTACACTTTAACAACAAATATTACTGGAACCACTACAGAAAATTGCAGATGAATATTTAATATCCAGGAATTCTAGACACTTCTGACTATCCCTGTAACAAATTGGCCACAATTTTGCATATTGACCATACACAGTCCAGCCATATACTAGGTTTTGACCTAGTCTTGTCATTCACAGTGTGTGGACTACAACTTGTAATGTGTCAACACATCAATGCAAATACATCATCTATGACACTTACAGCCTTATGCACACGTAAGGCTTTCACAAAAGGAATGACTCACATGTGCAGTAAGCATGGAAATAATAATAATGATGTACTTGCTAATTACCAAAGCTATTAAATAACTCTCCCCCACAAAGTAGCTGTCTCCTGAGGACTGTGTTTTACTGGCAGGTTCAAAGCTAATGACAGCATGTCATTAGAAGGAAATCATATATATCGACACTAATTATGTAATTAAGAAAACACCAGAGATGGACATGAACAAAGTGGCAGCTGTGTTGAGTCCATAATTGTTATGTACCCGGTTCATCTGCCTGTACATCAGACATATCTTTAAAACTTCTACTTATCCAGGGGGAGGTTTTGCTGAGCACGCACGCTTGTCCTGCAGCACTTCTCTGCCTCACATTTGCACATGCGACTAAACACACTTGACACCTTATAGAGCCACCCAGTTTTCTCATGCTGGTCACAGAGCCCCACTCCACTTCCCCCGCTGGCCTGTCTGTCAAACCTGAGGCTACTGGTGTCCCCATATGTCATTTTTCATATCATCATTCTTGACTCTCATATCTCACTTTCCCTTTTTACATTGCTCAGGCAGATCAGGGAAAGTATAAAATATCTCTCACTGACAGAATTCAATTCATTTGATTTCTGAGTTTCTTCAGTTGCCCAATGTTTCTGATCCTTTGTCAAACTAGCACTTAGTTTTCTTTGAAAAAAAAATCTACTTAGGAAAGCCCATGCACGTGTCTTTTCATTTTTCTCTTCTATTTACAGCAGTAAATAGCAGCCCAAACAAAACTCTCAGCTGCATTGTCACTCTATTGGATCAAATCCCCCAGGTTTAATTAGCGGTGATCAGATTCATAATTATATATATTTTCCCTCCACAAGGGCATATAATTGGGGGACTTTGACGCTAGGGAATCTTTCATCGGAGAAATCCATGGACTAACCCTCATTACAGAACTCAGAACTCAGCAGAGTTAGCATGTTGAAGTCTGAGAGCGAGATGGTGCAGTAGAGAGTTGAACACCTACACTCCCACTCAGGAAGCAGGCTTTAATTAGCTAATGAATCTGGGAGCTCCCTCTGCCAACCTTTGACCTTATGCTGAGGCATAATAAGCCTGTTCAAAGTGCGAGACATGTCACATGTGGTTGAAATCAATGCCCTGTACAACAAAACCAATTTTAATGAGATAAACACTGTGCTGTCCCTTTATTGTAAGTAACTGTTAAAGTCCACATACATGAATCATTCCTGCAGACTCTCCAAAGGTTGTGACATATTGATTTTGTGTCATTTTCAACAAAAGCCTCTGCTTCATGATGGATATTATTGTTGATGGCACACAAAGGACATTTTCTAATTTAAAGTATAACCAAACCTCTAATAGCAGCGGTGAAGAAAAAATCCTAAACCATAATGTTATTAATTTTCTTGGTGCTACAGGGCAAACTATTCATTAAAAAAGTGGCTTGAAGAAAAAGTCATTATTGGCCTAAAAGTTCACACAGAAAATTTAATTTTGTTCAATGTTGTTTTGGGGCGACATTAATTCCCAACTATTAATTACAAGTACAGAGAGTTTAAAGAAAACTGTGAGTAAAACAAGCCAAAGTGTCAGTCCAAAAGTCCTTTTATTTGGTTGAATTAAGATGTTCAATCTGTCGCAGTAGTTAAAACCCACTCTAAAGATATCTTTGACTCATTAATAATCAGGTACATTTTCTAGTAGCCATAATGAGGAGAGACTTTGAGACAGTGCTGTTAATATTCCCATCTCTCCCTGTGGTCTCCCAAAGATGACATTTCCCCTAACTCTGTTCTGATCAGAGCTGATCTGCGCTGACCCAACATGGCAGGCCCAGGTCTCAGCGGCAGCCTCTGCAATCCTGACGGAGCCCCTTCAGTCTGCTCAGCCAGCTGTGAGAGGCTGCATCGTGCTCTCAGCTCCAGCATTTGAAATGTGCCCTGGGTGAGCCGGACTATAAATTAGTCAGGATAAGTTAAGGGCAGACTGCGCTAGGCTATCCCCCGCGGTTATTGGCAGAGGAGAACCTGCCTGAAGGTTGGTGCTCTTAAATCTTTTATCATTGCTGAGGCAGCCTGATCCAGGCATGGACTGGGGCCATCGATCAGGGCGAATGCTCACAGCTAATGGGTTATTCAAGATTTCTTGAAAATAAAACAGCCATCCTCATCTAAATCAAGCATGAGAAATAGCACTTGCTGCCACACTTCCTGGCTAATTTTTGTATCAGACAGCATTTACAGTGATTGGGCTCTGATTTCAGGTTGTCATGTTTTTGACTGCTTGCACCTGCTAATCATATTTTATACATCTCTGATTTTTGTATAACTGCATTAATTATAACTGTTGCAGTCAATTGAGCTGGTGAGTTAGAATTCCAGTTAGTATGATTTAAGATAAACTTAAGAATATGACACGATCATAAACAACATAGCTGACTTTCCTCTCACAGTCAAGCAACCACACTATTCATACGGTAGCTGCCTTCCCTGCATTGCTATTATTAGCTCGACTCATTGCAGGCCTCCGTTTCATGAGGAGAGGATCAAATTTTGAAGACACTTACTCCATGGCAGGTGTGAATTGGATTGATGGGACAAGTAACACAAAACTAGTGTGAGGGCGACCTTTCATTGAACCCAAAGCTAGAATATGAATGCTAGCATAGCCAGCACATGCGAGCCAGACTTCGAAGATCATAGGAAAGAATTGGAAAAAACGTTTTGAAGAGCGAAATAATTGCCTACACTGCTCAAGATTTCAAATGAACATTGTACAGTATGTCATCAGTTCCCCCATCTGCCCACAAATGACTTTAATTAGACTGAGAGGAAAAGAGGGTGAAATAACATCCAAACTGATGCAAGTCTCAGTCCATCATGGTCTTTAAATCACAAGATTTTTCTGGAATGCATTCATGAGGCAGCCTCCAATTCCTTTTTATATCTCACTACACATATACAAAGGCATGAATAGTCTGCAACTTGTGAGTTCCTGCTTTTCATGATGGATTAAACTGTGTAACAGTGAAAGTTGTCAGTTTATATCAAAATGTACCAGTGTCAAAAGAAATAAAAGAGAGGAAAGAGAAGAAAAAAGGGGAAAAAAGTACCAGTGTCCTCAAGCCAAACCACTGTACATTTATGATACTTGGTGATGATGTGATTCTCTTCCAGGACTATGTGAGAGGCAGTACTTCAAAAGCAATTAAGCCTATTTGGATCAATGCCCACAAATTCAAAATTCACATTAAATGACACCCCTAGGCTAAGCTTTTTGGGGGGAGCTGTGACAGTAAGATCAATAATGATCTATTGCACCGACTTGTCATCTAAGGTTCTCCGGATATCCCTGAAAACTGTTCCGAGCTTCACCAACTTGGTCAGAGACCAATGAATTCATAAAAGAAAGTGAACGATCGGACATACCAGGACACAGTATCTCCAGAGAGCTTCTCTTCCCTGCCAACTGGAGAGTACATCAAAATGATGCCACAGCAAAGCAAGCAAGGAAAAGATGTTGTTATTATTGGTCCTCGGGAAATAGGAGATGGTAAAGGCCATGGGAGCTCAGAAGTCAGAGGCAGACTTGATTACAAACTTGCAAACTTGCCCCTGCTTCGTCTTTGAAGACTCAGCTTAACAAATCAGAGGGAGAGAGGGAAGAGGGAAAGAAAGAAGGAGAATGTGTGTGCCTGCCAGCGCTGACCTGATGGCTGTGATATACTTCTGTGTTTTTTCATAGCCCAAACAACTGTAATGCATTTCAACATATTTTGACATACATATTTTATATAAAAATGATACAAATATAAAATAAAGAGAAGAGAATACATGATTTTTTAGGCACAGATATTACACTAAACATTGCCTAGGAGTAAAATTGTTTCAGTTTCATTTTTTCCAATGAGAAGAACTTCCTTAGTTTTTTGGAACAATTTGACAAAGCTGAGGATGAAAGTTCATTCCTTAACTTGCTATCTAACTAGGGTTTTTTTTTTCCAGAGCTTTCAACCACATCTTGTGGTCTCCTTTAGCAGATTGAGTTTGCTCAGTTGTCATCATGTGACATAAGTCACTTTGATCATAACGAGTGATAACAGCAAAGTCCAGTGTCACTGTATAGCCCCATAAGCTATTCTATAACTGAGCAAACTCCAACTATGAGGGAGACTGTATGATATGGTTGAAAGCCTCAGAAAAAAACTAGTAAGTGGACCTTGAGTTAAGATTCGTTTGTGTTTGTTGTTTGTAGTTTTACAACTAAAGATGTTTAATTATCATTTAGTGCCATCTAGTACGGTAACAATTCAAAAGAAAGCATGAAAGTCAAATGAGTTAAATGAAGATTTTCATAATTAGCTTAACAAGAATGTAAAAAAGCCAAACGTGGCAAACACTACAAGAACTCAACTTTATATGATATGGAATAAGTTTGTCTCACTGTCTCACAAAAAAGTTCCCAGTGCTTGGAGCCATTTTTGTTCCTATTTCTGATGCAGGTTTATTGTTAAAGAATAAAAAAAAAATACTTTCCAAAACAAATAAAAGTAGATTCAAAGGAAAGTTTAATGAGGCACTCTGTGTTCTCATGTAATGGCTTGGAGGTTTGATATATACACAGTACAATGTGTTTTTATTATTTTAAAGTGGATGCTGCTGTGCTTCCTGGTTTTGTAGTTAGGGGGCTTTAAAATTACAATTTAATTTATCAGAAAGAGGGAAGATTTTAGATGCTCAAGCCCCTGAAAGGGCTGTTTTTGTTTTGTTATGCATGCAGAAAGCTCTTATTTAGACAGAAATGAAGCAACACAGTGATAATATAGAAACTGCTTCTGGAGCTGAGTAAAAGCATCCATGATTGAACTGCTATAATCGTAATCATAAAGTTAATGATCATAAAAAGAGACGGTCTGCTGTGTTTTGTACAACATGAGGTCCTAAAACATGTGAGAGCATCAGAGACATAATACTGTCAATATCTCCCATTATTTTTACCTCAGACACTATCATTTTCTCTGACACTCTCAAACCTGCTGCAGAAATGCTCTGCTTCACCCCCGTGCCTCATCTTTTGGGTGTAATGATGTTAGTTCAACAATCAGTACAACAATTTTCACACGTGGCATTGTTGCTGCGATTCTTTATTAATCAGTGGCAGGTGTTCCCTTCACAGCTGGTTAACTCGTGCTGATGTGAAAGTCTGTCAGGCTTCATTGTCTGCCATTGGCTGTTGCAGTCTGCGGCGCGGGATTGACTGTGTGTGCAGTGTATTCTTGCCATATCACACAGTTCAGGTGCCACAAATACAAACAGGACACCTGGATGCTTGTGGGGCACACAGGCGTCGCAACCAGTCCCTCTTTGCATTGCTCCTGTTGATGTAACAATAAGCAATGTAAGCTGAAGGCGTGTTTTATGTATTTGCACATTTATCATCCGCATTCATAGCTCTGTATATTCTGCACACAACAGCACTATGAGTTCCAGCTCCCTTCTGCTGGCAGCGCTTGCCATGTTGTTTTCTTTTTCCAAACATTTTCTTTCAAAAATGTTTAGCACTGAGACACTGCATTGGCCTGTTGGAGGGTCTGAAATGTTGTTGGCAGGTTGTTGTGCTATGCTGTGTTTCCTTCTGTTTAACTCACATCACAATGCATGGAAGAGGGGAGTGTGTTGTACAGAAATCAGCGCGACAACACTGTCATCGTGAGCTTGCATGCATGACAGTACCTGGCAGGGATTGTAAAGTGTTTCTATCACTGCTGTTTAGTTGTTTTTTGTCACTACAGTACTTGTCGCTGTCATAAAAAGCAAATACTGCAGAAGGCTGCACTAACCCATGAAGACAATTTCTAGTGTTTATCTTTTATTCCTTTTTGCACACAGCTGATGTCAACCCTCAGATGTGTGATCCCTCAGTTAAAGAAATTGGACAAGTCAGGCAAACCTAAAAATATATTGTTTTGAAATTTTGTGCACATCAAACACAAACACCTCCTACTGCACCGCTAGGTCACAGGTAATTTGCTTTTTATAGAACAGTATGCTTCAGTAAATGGATTCTGGGACTCCTGCTGTTCATTCCCCAAAAAATCTACATAGTTGCAGCTTATATGATTTTTTAGCACAAAGCCACTAAAAATATAGTCTTCAGCCACCCGGTTTTGGAGCTGATGCAGCATGCAGACATCACTGGCTGAGTGAAGCATAAGCCCCCATAGAAGCAGCGTTCCCTCAGATGTATTTGAATAAGACATGATGCCAGTTTATTTTTGTAACATCCCCCACCCCAGACTGTTGGCAAGCAATGGAGTTGTGACTAAACCTCTTCCAGTTTCCACATTAGATGTAAAAAAAAAAAATAAAGGAAAAATACAGAATGTGTCTCTGCAGTTTCGATTGGAGTCAATGAGCTACAAGCACATATCAATAAATGCAGAATTTTACACATGAGCAGAAACACAGCATTGTAAAGCACAGCAGCGGTACACCACGAGGGAGGGATTCCTCCGGTGAACCTGAGTGATGTGCATCCAAATTAGAGATCATTACATTACACTGGCATGCTTTTCCTCAGCAGCATTTTCAGCCCCGGCTCTTTGATGTTAAATGATGAATAGACGTCACACAGCCACACTGCACATGAAGGTGTACATAGCCAAGAATCTCCGTAAGGCATTTGACTCTGAGAACCAGTCCAAACTGCTATGTTTAAACCTGGCTGACTGTCCTTGAATGTCCCATGCTGGTGTGAGTGAGAGAAGCAGGGTAAGGGGGGGGGGAGGTGGCACATGAAGGTACACGCTGTGAAAACACAAAGAAAGAAGCACTCACAATCTGTCATCACCGAATCGTATTCACAGAAATATCTTTATCTTCCAGGTCTGGACTAGGAGTTGCATGTCTGTGTGAGTAAACACGGCAGAGGAAGTGGGAAAGGAGATGGTCGGCTGACGTGTCATGAAGGATGTCACCGCTACGTAGCTCGTCCAGAATGCAGTGTGGCCTTCCCAGCTGCGCATCATCAGTGGTGCCATGATCCAGTTATAACTGTGGGTGAGCATCCAGAGTCTTTTTTCATTCTCATGACTGTATCAACCATAACTAAATCACCTTACTGTATTCTTGTAGTTACTTAAGAGGCAGAGTAATTTAACACATCAAAGTCAGTTTACTGGTCATAACGGATACTACTCAGCCTGTGAGAACAGTAAAACTCCGTGGCTCTGGTGGAGCCCCCTGATGACATCATAGTAATGTCATCCGGGTTATGTCATCACTATTGAAAGAAGAAAACGCCTGTGTTATAAACTGGAGGTGTGGAGTGAAAATCATAGGCGTTTACCCAGCAGGGAGGGTCAAAAAGAGGCTGCAATAAGGTTGAATTATGATCTTGACTCATATTAGGGATTAAAAGTCCATTCTTTTTAGCCATGCTAGCAGTATTTCTGTAGGGATGGTAATGTTGGTCTGTCGGTCAGTGTGGTTTTGAGTGAACACGTCCTCATTCACGTCCTCTTCAAGATGAATTGTAATCACTTTGGTGATTACTACTTTTCTCTCTTAACTTTTCTTCTAACGCTGTCAGATAAAAAATGTCTGTGTCCAATACTTGGTTTATGATCAAATACTTGTAAAACGAATGACATTTCCATCCACCTCAACTGTACTTTGTGTTTAGTGCCAATTAGCAAATGTTAACATGCTAACATGCTAAACTAAGATGGAGAACAGGGTAAATATTATAGGCTACAGTACTTACTTGTCATCAGCATGTTAACATCGTCACTGAGAGCATGTGAGCATACTTACGTTCCCATTTAACTCAAAGCACCACTATGCCTGAGTATATTCGTGCCACTGGCATTTCTGTAGACTGCCATCTTCAACCAAAATCTATGAAAGGCAGTCTGTATTTGCAGCATGTATGCCCCCTCTTGAAAGTGTTTTTTTGGGTAACTAGATAATTTGTCAGGTGATTTACGCAGTGAGTTTAGTAGACAAGTAGGGCCCAAGAGTCCAAATATTAGATCTTTTAACATGATATAATGATATAACTCTGGGCATTTCTTCATTAAAAGTTATCATTTTACAGCTATCATGCTAACAGAGATACATAACTGATTTACAGTACTACAGGCATATTTGCAAGGTTGAGAAATCAGTTTCACTTAAAATTTAAGTTAATGATGGGTAGATGTTTAGCATTGGTGGGGGGTTGTGCTGCCTGAATGCCTACCAGATTATATGGTGATCTACTGAAAAGAGGCAGTTTTCCCCTCCGATATGATTAGAGCTTTAAATAGAGTAGACATGGATTTTTTCATATTGTATACTGTAAAAATTATTTGCATTTCCAGTGTCTGTAAGCATGTATAAATGTTTACATGGTCAAACCTTCATCTTTAATAAAGTACTGTACACTGAATAATGAATATTCATGTGGTGGAAGATGTGAGGATGTGTATACTATTGTTCCATCCACTCAAAAACATGCATCCACTGGGCTTGCCAGTGAAATTCCCATGCCATTCATTCAAGAACTGGGGATGTGGGTAACGTCACTTTCAGTACAATATATCAAGCTTCTATATAAGCATGGAGAGCCCTGCACAACAATGTTTTCCACAGAGGACTTTACTGTAAATCACCTCTCCACTGAGGTAGAAAAAAACACAGCTTTAAAACTGCAGGGCCAATTTCTTTATCTGCAGAAAGCACTTATATGGTGTGGGGTTTGTGTCAGAACTCACTGAGGACTTTCTCACCTGATGGCTTGAGCATTAATGGTATCTTTAATGGTGCATTTACAGAGCTCAATAAACATAATTGGCATGTACAATTATGTTAAGCCTCAATATGCTGCCACCTTCCTCAGCAAGTCGAGCAGGATCACTGTGAGAAATGCGACGACTTGTTCCCTCATGTGTAGAGCTGAAATGAATACACCAAACACCTGTGCTCACATTATGTCTGTTTTTCTCCTTTGTTTAATTGAGCAGATCAGCTAATAATGACATTTTACCAGTTAGGGCACGGCATGATGCCAGAAGCCTATTAAGGAGGAGGGGAGACAAACCCTGGAAGAGCCAGGGAGGTCTGTCATCCTTGAATTCAATGTAAATGAGCTATGTGGCGATTAAATACACAGAGCGGACTTGATAATAATAAGGTCTGAAATGCACAGACAAATGCAATTTAGTACAAAGCAACTACATCAAATTCTACATTTGTGATCCATGTATAATATTCAGTTTTTGTTGAGACTTTGTTAAAAAGGTGCTAATTAAACTCAATAGTCATTTTTGACCCACCTGTATTTCAGTACTATAATCATACACACAGAAGTGATGGCTACTATAGGCTGCATAATGTTTTTTGGAGATTATTCACTGAGCACGCACCTGTGCACTCTAATGCAATCAAACAACAGCTCTGCCATGAATTCTACTTTTATGAAGCTTATTCTACTTTATGTTTATTATTTAGATCACAAATGTCCTTTTTACCGCAAGTCCTCAAAGGTCCAATCTTCAAATTTTTATTTGACCACATGAATTTGATCATAATATAATATACTTGAAATAATAGACTTGTCTGGTTCCAATCCTCTGCTTTTGATTTTGTGGGGCAATCCTTTTGATTACATTTGAATCATGGATTGTACCTTTAAAGGAGGAGGTGGTAACGGTTGCTAGTAAGTTGATAATAACAGTGCAGAAAAGGGGCACTGCAAATGTTTTATTAAGTAGGAGATGCATTTAGTGTATTCATTATGTTTGTTTGTCCTAAAAAACAGAATGCATTAAAACTTTGGCCATTTGCAAAGATTTTCTGTTTTTAAATTAAATTGTTACATAGCATGATGAAATGAACTAACATTTGTTTGTAGATGCTACTTCAAGTAATGCCTTTCATGCTGATTAGATTTTTTAAAAGGATACAAAGTTGAACCAAATGATCTGGACTCAGAGGGAAGGGCATATTTGCCAAACTCAGCTCAGCCCGCAGTCTGGTGACATTGCTTCCTGCCATTTGGCCAGAGAATAGTTTCAGCACTGGGCATGAAGTCATCGGCCTGGCAGAGAGCACAAGCTCCTGCTCCATGGCCTCCTCCAGTGGCTTTGACCCTCCTTTAGTTGGCTGTATGCGGTGCACAGACTAGATGCAATGACATATGTCAAGTCGATGGACTCTATTCATTTTCTATGGAGAGCAGCAGGTTTTCATTCCCTAGGATGGTGATGGAATGTTCTGTGGCAACCCTCCCCTACTCTGCCAATGTGGAAGTGCCTTAAATCTGCATTCTTTCTAATGGCCAGTGGTTGCAAAAAGAAGTCCGATTGTATGGTCTATGAGAAAATGACCCTACTTCTCACTTAATATATTACCCTAGTAAACACTTTCCTAATGAGTTTCTGGTCTCAATCGCTAGTTTCAAGTCTACTTCGATACAGCATGATGTTCATTTTGTAAATTATGGTCCCATTTAAAGTAAAATAGACGTTAAAGCAGCATATGCTTTAGGGCGTGGCTAACTTGTGATTGACAAGTCACTACCATGGCAACAACGTTGATTACGTGACGTAACCATGGTGTAACCCCTGATTCACAGAGTAAAGGTGGAGCTGCCGCTATTTCACAGTGTGTTTTCAGTACATGAAAGTTAATTGTAACATTTTGGTCACTTAAAAAAGTCTTATTCAGTGTTTGGTTGTACTGTAAGACCCTCAAAGGAGTCAGCTGGTCAGTTTTTCTGTAGGTTTTAGGCCTGTTTTTCGCTAGCGAAAATTAGCATTAGCATTAGAATTATCGTAGTTAACCATAGACTGTAAATGCACCATGCTAACCAAACTAGCAGCTAGTGCTAGAGTCACTTCTGGCCCCAAAAATCAAAGAAGGCAACGGTCAAATCCAAGATGGCGACGGTCAAATCGCTAAACTCAAGACTTCAAAACGGCAGTCCACAAACCAGTGGGTGACATCACGGTGACTACGTCCATATTTCTTTACAGTCTATGCTCATGTCTAAACGTAACCAACAAAAGCAATGAGTACTAGCCAATCAGAGGCAGAGTAGGGCAGGTCTTCGCAGAAAACATTCCATCACCATCATAGGAAATGAAAATCTGCAAGGAAGAGATGCAGCCGCGCAGTGCATGATGGATATGGTGCGGCGAGTTGACGGACAATTAGTCATATCTGTATTTGCATAAACACGACTTGACCTCAACTTTATGAAAATGAGTCCATCCAGTGCAATGCACCCAGCCCACAAAACTGTCAAATTAGGCAGTGCTGATAAAATATGAATCAAGATTCTGTTACTGTATTGCCTATTACTCATATTTATTTTACATATTTTAGTGTGCTGTTTATCTGCAATATAAGAAAGTTTTTGACCAGGCCGCCCTTTTTTCCTGCTTGAAAATGGACAAGCCAAAACCAAGCACCGCCCACCTCGCAGTACATCTATCCAATCAACTGCAGTGTTTCCGTGGTAAGCTACGTCATTTCTTTGGAGAGAAAAAAGCAGTCCATCATGATCATGGAGGAAACAGTACCGCCCACCAGCCGGAGCGTTTAGTAGTCCGGTGCGTCCAGATGTATCCTCACCAGAGGCAGTCTGCACACCGCATTAGTCTCAGTCTGTTTACAATCTATTTTTCTTTTAACTTCTTTCACAGTTTTCTGCAAGGGTGGAACAGCATTCACTTGCTCCATAAACTAATTTTTATGGCTGTGGCACCGCTGCCTCTGCTGCAGAATATTTTATTTTGTTTTAACTAACAGCACTGAGTAAGCCATTATTCAACTTCTGTGTCACCATAGTTCTTTTTTCTTTCTTCCCTCAATAACATTTTGGTCTTAATGAATATGGGTGTCCTCCAGTGTCTAATATGGCGTTTCTGAGGGAGTTAATAATAATTAAGGTCCTGTAAATGTGCTTCCCATTTCCAAGTAATTGAGATTCAGCAACATATGTGTGCGCCTCTGAATGTTTAATGCATCTGGTGCCAAATTAATTTTCTCAATGTTTCTACAAACACAGATGTTACAGGGATGTCACCAAAACTCTTTCAAGCTCCTCAAACTGATTCGGCCTGAAATCCTGTCCTGCAATCCTAAGCTTTTTGATTTTTTTCTTCAGGTAATGCCGAGCCAAATAACCAATCCTGGAGATGCCGAAGAGAAGGGATATTCTTGCCATCGTGTTGATCGTGTTACCCTGGACTCTGCTCATCACTGTTTGGCACCAAAGCGCTATAGCTCCACTCCTCGCCATTCGCAAGGGTACGCATTGCACTGCACTGCACTTCACAGGCAATATCAAAGCTGAAGTAGGTCCTCGAACCTAACACTACACTTCAGGTTTAGACAACAAGTTGTTCATTTAGAGGTACTCACTGTCCATGACCACTAGCTTCATCAGAGCTCTATAACACTTGTCCAGTCATTGTAAACCTCATCAGTGTGGACTGTTTGTGTGCATGATGAAGACTTAGAAGTTACTGTAGCTCATTCAGATATATTCCACTGCATATACACTCTCATACATTTAGGAGATACTTTTATTATTCTGTCATATAGAATTGATTGTTTAGCTGTGTCTAATATGCATTCTTTTGTCTTATGTTAATAGCTTCCCCAGTACTGAATTTCACAGCATTCACGGCTTATCCATTCACATGCTTTGGCCCATCAATTCAATTTTCTTCTTGGTGTGACGCTCAACCACACACAGCATGCAGTATACAGCAGCATGTTTATCAGCTGTTTTATCCATTTAGGTTTAAACTATTCCCCAATTTCATTTTGCTGCAAATCAATTTCAGAGTTTGTTTGATCAGCAATTTAATATAATCAATGTGTCTGCCCAATTAGCTTCATGGAGCATCTTCTGTCTATGTGTTACATCACTTTTGCGCACCAGTCTAAGTCATTAATACACACTCATGAACCTCCCAATCAACCCCCCCGAGACCTCAAACCAACAATGTAAAATGTCAAGTATGTTGTGGAGTAAACAAACTCAAATTAGAGTGACAGCAAATCAATAATACTTGTTGTCCTCTGCTTATGATGTCACAAATTTACATACAGGTGTTAATGAACAAAACAGGTTTACACATGACCCAAAACAGTCTGGAGTCAAAAAAATGAACAAATAGTTATACACAATTTGCAGTTGATCTTAACACTTAAGATAGTGTCTGATTAATTGGCAATCAGTGAAAAGTACTTTTCTCACCAAATTACATTTTATATTAAAGGTGTCTACCATTAGATGCAAAGTAATTTTCTAATTTCTTATGTGAAAAAGTGAAGACACAACGAAGTATTAAAAAAATCAAAAATATTTTCCCCCTGTGCTATCTGACCCAGCTCTACCCACAGGCTTCCTTTTGTATGCTCTTAAAAGAGGAGCTAGAGGATTTTGGCAGGGTGCTCGCTGGCAGCCTCTGTTGAACATCTGGCCATCAGCAGATTGTGTTAATCTATGTGCTGCAGAAAAATCCTCTTTATGCTTGAGAGGCGAATGGCACCCGAGCTGAACAGTGACAAAGATTGCCTTTAGCTGTGGCACAATGAAAAGAAATTAACAACCTTAATGATTCTATAATCATATTCTATCCATCATGGCCAAACTGTTGGGGCCACAGTACACCGCTGGAGTCAACTCAATATGTGTCAGCTGACTGATTCACCACTGTTTTACATGCAAGTCTTGAGTACAGTAAGTGGTCACAATTTTTCATTCAGATTCATTCAAAAGGAGCCTTAGCTTCTTACACAGGGAAATAAACAAAACAGAAGGAATGTGTTGTGCAGGATAACATTTACTACAGGGCCACAGGTGCTGGGATCTTGTGCAGTGAATGTCAAATGGCCAACATGACTGCAAAGGTTGACTAACAAAAGAAACTCACTTGACCTGATAACTGAAAGTAAGGTCCAACCATACCTCTTTGCTATTTGATTACTACAGCTATCAAACTGCAAGACGCAGCTCACAGTAATCACAGTAATTCTATGTTTAGGCATGTCTGGGGCAAAATACCTTTAAACATGGCTGCTATTTCTTTGAACACAAGGAGTTACTCATGTCAGCAAAATACATGACTATGTTTACTGTAATTTGAAAGTGACACACCAAGCCTGAGATATTGAGGGGGGCGGGCAGAAGATGAGGGCGCCGTACCGTATGTGTTGGAGATTGAGCATGAAAAATGGCATGTGAACTGAATCCACATACCCACATTTTTCTTTCTTTATAAAAAGAACCCCAATGGCAATGCTCGGGGAATAGCCTAGAAATAAGCCTCATCTCTCCCTTTCCTCCTCTTGCGCTGTCTCTCTGTCCATCAGCTGTGTTATCCTCTCACGGTGCCTGCTTTCACTTTTTGCAGCCTGTCACCACCTAGTAAAAGAGATCTTTATCATTCCAGAGAGGCTTGCAGTCCGCCACCACCGGCTCTCAGGTACACTTTACCCCATTGGGTTTAAGTCACCTGAGGCAAACATACAGAGGGCAGCCCAAGGTTGCACTAATGCCTTACATGTCTTCTTAACCCCAAATCTGCAGATGATGGTGTCGAGGGCAAGAGGGAGGCAGGTGGCCAGGCGCAGGACTCCAAGGAATACTGTGCCTCAGATAAGGACATTGTGGAGGTGGTGAGGACTGAGTATGTGTATACGCGGCCTCCACCCTGGTCCGATGTGCTGCCTACCATCCACATCATCACCCCCACATACAGCCGTCCGGTACAGAAGGCGGAGCTCACACGGCTGGCTAATACCTTCCTCCATGTTCCCAACCTGCACTGGATCCTGGTGGAGGACTCTCAAAGGAGAACGCCTCTTGTAACGCGGCTCCTCCGAGAAACAGGGCTCAACTACACCCACCTCAATGTCGAGACGCCCAGGAACTATAAGCTGCGGGGTGATACCCGGGATCCCAGAATTCCCAGGGGGACCATGCAGAGGAATCTGGCCCTGCGGTGGCTGAGGGAGACCTTCAACGCTAACAGCAGCCAAGCTGGAATTGTCTACTTTGCTGATGACGACAACACATACAGCCTGGAGCTGTTTGAGGAGGTTAGTTAACAACATGACTCCTGCTTTCCTCATCAACATCACTTAAGTGCATTAAACAAACACACACAGTGCACACATATGTGGTTCAGTTCATCACATGTAAATATGTCACTGTTGCTCTGATTTACAAACAACTGCATAAGGGCTCCTAACTGAAAATGTTCATCGCCCTGAATGACATTGTATGATAGAAAGTGCTTATTTATTTATTCAACTTTGACAATCAAAGGCACTATCATTAAAATATGGCTATTTAATAACATCTGGTTGCAGATGTATTTAAATAAAACATTGGCACAATGTGCTTTTCTCTTTTTAAGGAAAATGTATGTTGAGATTTCACTTGATTGAGCAAAGGGTGACTCTGGTGAGGTGGTGCCACACCACTCCAGCTAGGAGAACATGCTAAAAATACACATCTTTCATCTATATAAGGTATTTTAGTTGTGTGTAAACTGACAGATAGCATGACAAGATACAATTAGAGTGATGTTTTATCTCAAGAATGTGTTCTGTATCTCAAGACAGCATTCTGGTGTGTGCATGTTTTGCTATGTTACATAAAAAGAAAGTACTAGCTTGCATGTACATGTAGCTGATTGGCTAATTTGTAGTTTTCTTTAAGGATATGTTCACTATTTTTCAAATCTGTCTTAAAACAATAGCGAGGTATCCATATGAACATTGAAGGAGGAGGTTCATTCCTAATCATTCCTCCTGTTCATAATCAATATGTTTAAATTAACTGTGGATCAAATGACTATTATTATGTAGAACGGGTCGTTTTGTGACAAACCCATAGAGAATTATCATTCACCCAGCCAAGCACCAAACAGCAGACAGACAAAGTTGGCAACTAGCTGGTGAACATCATGGATCATTTAGCAGCTTATTTTCCCCCTGAAGTTGGTAAAGAACAAAAGCAGAGCTACAGAAGAAGGAGAGTGAATATTGGACATTCGCCCGATGGGCAGAGACACGACTCTAAATAAATGATAACGTTGCTCTTGTTGGATGTGTATATGGCAAATGTTTGCTAAGAAGTTCGCTATGCCAACTTTTTAAGGTAAAAGACGTTAGTGTTGTTCTCACAACTTGTTTCTGCTGCCCCAAGGTGGCCAAAAAACTCTGTATCTTACATTAAAACATTCTTGTGAATTCCACTGTAACTACAGATTCTTACCATCTCTAACCTTAATATAACTAATTTCAAGTTTAGACATAAACCTAACTATCTAAAGGCTTATACTTAAATGTAACTTAATTTAATTGTCTTCCTAAACCATACCTTCCTGTTTGGTGAGCTATCACACCACTACTGCCCATATTCAACAAATAGCCTATGGTGTCAACTGCGCATTTTTCAGACTCAGAACCACTTTCCACCTTCCAAATGCTGCATCACCGATGTCCACTTCAGTTTTAGAAAAGCAAACCACGTGCGCAGTGGATGGTGAGTGATTCAGGGGGCCTGGGAGAGTGAACCATTCCCTGCAAAAAACACAGAGGCGGATGGTTCTGCCTGCTTAGAAAGCTTAAAAGCTCGGCTAACAGAGGAGTGATTGTCATCGATCAGGAAAGCCACAAATCAGCAAACCCACAGTGATATATTAGCATCAATTTGTGAAAATATGTCTGACTGCACTTTTAAATAGGCTGTAGGAAAAGGTAAGGTGGACAAAATAATATATTGTGTCTCTGAATTTTTATTGTAAGATATTAACAAGCAAATGCAACCTGAATTCAATATTAAGTGTGTATTAGAAACATATTACAACAGCAGTATATTATACCACTCTGCCCAGCCATGTACTGTATTGTAAGCATCTGTGTTGTGTTACTGAACAATAAATTCTCAGTTACTTGAAGCATTTTTTTAGCTCTTAACAAGCATAGTCAGGGATCCGGAGCTAGTGGAGAGAAGTTTGGGCATGTAATCAGTACATCTCAGGCCATCCATCTTGACATCAGTTGAATTACCTGAGCGGACACGGTCTAGGTCCTCTGAGTATTAGCCTCAAATCTTGTTAGTAGTGCAGACGGGGTCCGTAGTAAATGGAGCGCTGGGTATTGACGGGGCCTGTCATTACCTTTCTCTGGGAATCAGGCGAAGTGCTCCGTCTCCCTCAGAGGCCCTCCATCACCTCCAACAGGCCTATTTATGGGCCAGAGTAACGGCCCTGAGGGGGAGAGAGAGAGCGAGGCAAGAGACAGACAGAAAAAGAGTGAGAGAAAAAGACAACGCGACAGCCAGATAGACAGAAAGCTGAGAGTTGACTGCAACTACTACCTATATAGTTTGCTGACACCATTATAAAAACTCAATAGTTTGCTGACACCACAGCAAATATTCAGTTTCTCCACAGCTTGAAAACAAATAGGCGCAGAAGTAACTCCTCCAGTGTGGAGACGAGGTTGAAAGAGTGATGTGTGCTGCTCCATGCACTTAAAATAGGTCAATTGTTTTCTCCTGGTTAATCCAAAATGAAGTATTCTTAGACTTTAAGCTATATAATTAATTTCTTCCAGTCTCGCAATAAATGAAAATCTAACTAAGAAAATATCAGTCAATATAAATAGTGCTAATTATGTGCAAACAAACTGTGGACATCAAAGCAAATATAATAGTAATAAAGGAAAATAGTCAAAACCACCAATAAACGCTCACTATTGTTAAATAACTAAAATCAGGTAAGATGTTTTTTGTAGGTCATTACCTACAAAAAAAATCATTAACAGTCAATTTGTTATGCTACAAAATTACAAAAATAAAAGTATTCTACTGTAGTTTTCATACAAGATGAACAGAAAGTAGCTTAAAAATAACTTTAAATACTGTACATGCATAGATGGTTGTACGGTAACATGTTTAAGCTGAACCTAATTAATTTAGCAGGAAGTCTAAAGTGATCCTTCCATATAATAATGATAATTAATAGGTTTTAGGTTAACAGCTTTTGACACTGCATACAGGTTGTGAAAGCTCTTGACTAAGAACATCACCAATTTGCGCTGCCACTAGCATGTAGAATCAGGAGCAGCTTCACAGACAGGAAACACTGCGATGATTCAGTGTATCTATAAAACAATCTGTTCCAGTTGAGTTGTGACCTTTTACCATTATTAGCATGTAAACCTATATCTAAAAAGATATAAATGCACATTATTCATGTTTCAGCTTTTCAAGTCATATTTCAACCAATTAATGTTTCGCCTAAAAGACGATGAAGAAAAAGGTCAAAGTTAAACACTCAAATCTGCAATATTCAGAAATGAATGTAACAAGCCTAAAATTAGGTGCCATTCAAGAGACTACATTATTAACTGCGAAACGCACTTCTTCCACTTCTGCGACAGCGGCAGTGATGCACAGAGCAGCAGCAGTTCACCTGACAGTATACTTCAGATCATGTAACACAAGTCTGCAGAGGGGAAAATAACATACTGACTTGAATCATCAATCTTGTAATTGCACTTATATCCCATCTGCTGCCGGAGATGCTGAAGTAACACTGCTATTGTATTCATACCCACAATATGAACACAGTCTCAGCCTCTTTCCAGCAGTTACCATCACTGACTTATATATGTTGTCTTTTATTAAATGCACACTTTTTTTAGGTCATGTCTTAATGAAAATCAAAAAAGGTTATGAAAAATTCATTTTCCTCAGTTAAAGTACATCCCTGGAAAGAACTGCATGAATTATTGAGGCTTGATAAAAATGTTTGTTTGCTTCCCGAACCAAAGTTATTTACTGTTTGGTGCTATTTTTTAACCAACCCTACATTAACTTAGTGTACTAATTGATATTAAAACTATATATATATATATATATATATATATATATAGTGTAAAAGAAAACTGAATCACATGTTATCATTTGATGTATTTCTTCAATATATCATACGTGTTTCAGACAGTGTTTAAGTTCAGTTTAGTGTTAGTTAGTGTTTCACACATGTTCTAAATTCCTCTGTGCTGTATCTATTCTAAACTTAGTTCTTTGCTGTGTAAGATGAGGCAGTTGTGTGTTTAACAGTTAAGTCTATTCTGTTATACCCTTACCTGAGCCAGTGATAAGATAAACTGTAGTTATGTAGATGTTTATGTGTAAAACTGATAAGCTTTAGAGGATAGTGTGGTTTGTCCTTAATTTAATATAGTAGTGATGTTATGATGTCATAGATGTCATATATGGTCGTGAAGAAAGACTGTTCCTAGGTTATCTGAACTTTTGACTTGTGTTTCTATCTGATGGTTGGTTGCTGACCTGTAAGGTTAGTAAACAGATGTCATAAATTCTGTACAAGTAGTATTTAAGGGACTGGTTAAGTGCCAACCTTTCAGACAAAGAAAAGATAGCTAGGTGGTATGTATCTTTGTCTCCAGAACTATGATGCATTATACTTCTGATTGTATTATTTGATTACATTATTTCATAACCTGACAATGCTCTCTTGTGTGTTTATTGAGTGATCAGCAATTTCCCATTACAATAGCTTATATAATACCCTGCCATTCTTTATGTTCAAAAGACACTTAATTTGTAATTTAGATCAACAACTGGCTGTTTGCAATGTAAACTGTGATATCCATCAGCTTTATTTAGCTTATTATGAGCTGTATAAATACATTTTAATTGAGACAATTTAAATAATTAATTGGAAGTTAAGTCAGGATCCTAAAACCTAAACAACTGCAGCACTTTTCTGATTGGACAGAATCTTCTGATGGTTGTAGTGGGTGACAATTCAATTTTGTTTCATCTTCTCTGCATCCTGATTAATGTACCTGGTTGCTTGTCTTCTTTCCGCTTTCACAATTTGGGGATTTCTTTTCTTTCTATTTTTACTCTGACTTTTCTGAGACACAGCCACTTCGTCTCTGTAGGTTTCTCACTACTGTAAATGAAGCAAGAAACAGCTTAAATGCACACATACTGTAGTCATGCAAACATATTACAGTAAAAGGGAACAAGAAAAACACATAATATTTGCCAGAGTGGGGCAAGAAAATCTTGGTTGCGTTTTCATTTGCTTGGCTGCCAGCAGAAGAGAGATTTGTGCTGTTTTACTCTGGCTGATATCCCCACCAGAGGCAGCAGGCGGAACACTCATTTTCACATTTTCAGTATAGATGGGAAAGTGACAAGCTTCTCTTGACATTGCCTGCAGAAAGCCTGATTTGTGCTTTCTTTTGATTTAAGGCGTACATACAGTATATCTATGAGGAAAGCTGGCAGGATGGGTTAGTAGCTGGATTCAGATGTGACCTGGCAACAGCTGAGACAACCTTGGGCAATGTACTTAGTGGCGCTCCTCAGCATCCAACAGCAGTTTAGTGAAGTATAGCCAGATATAAATATGGGAAACAGTATGAGAGTAAAGCAGGACATTGACAAAATGACATGTAGTTAGAAAAAGAATGCGATGAGAGATGGTTTTGGCCATAAAATATACATGTGACCCTGTGTTTAAAATTATAGTAGCACAATCACAAGGATGCATGCATGAAAGCACACATTCTCTCTTCCACCATTAACACCCAGAGCTCATTAAGACAGAACATCCTGTCAAATCTTATCTGGGTGCTTGGCACTGTCGTTTTCCCTAAAGCTCAAATCCATGGATTCCCATAAGCCTCCAGCACGCTTCATGCTGTTCAAACTCTGCTGCTCTCTGATCCCCCGAACTGACCACAGAGCAGCCTGTGAGATCACACGCCGATCCAACGCAGCAGCTCATATGCAAAGGGCATGTGATTTTCAGAAATATTTGAAAATGAAAAAATATACACATGCAAACACACTTGCATATAGAAATTTTCTGTGTATATGCAAGCATTCTTCTAGATACCGTACATGCAGATTCATTTTAAATAGAGCTTCCATAAGATAGTACCAGCATCATTATTTCTGCTGCATTGAGTTTCTAAACCTTCCTCTTCCCTCATTATAAAAACTTACCTTTTATGACTGCAGCAGCTCTTGCTAGAATGGAAAAGACTCACTGAGAGGCAGACAAAGAAAAGGGCGGCGAGATCGTTTGATGCTGGAAGATTAAAGGACAAAATAAATAAAAAAATTTTTTTAAAAAGGATAGTGCTCTACCTTAAAGAATCTCCTCAGCCAACCGGTGACTAACACCACTTGTTCTAATGGGCAGGCTCCTTCAAACTCTCACGGCACTGTCTGTATTAACTCCCATTAAAGATGGTTGTGGCACCCCATTAGCCAAATGGTTAATGCACCACATGACTGCAACGTCCCTGGTTCGATTCCAGCCAGGGACCTTTGTTGCATGTCATACTCATCTCTCTCTCCCCTTGTTTCCTGTCAGCCTCTTCACTGCTATATATATAAAGGCAAACATGCCAAAAAAAAGAAGATGGTTGTGGCTAATTATCTCATTGTAAGGCAGCTGTTGAACAATGTGTGTGTGATCTGCCTTCATCTAACAATGTGTCAGTGGCACATGGCACAATGGCTCGGTCAATATTCACCATCTTTCAAAATGAATAATAGCAGCAGCTTTAAAAGCCTCCGTCCGTGCGCCGCTGTAGCGCTGGCAGCCGATGCTCTAATACTGTGTCTCACTGTCATGTACGCTTTTCTCAGATGACTAATTCTCTGTCTTCCCTCTTCCATTTCTCTTCTCGACTGTCCTCTCGCTAGATGAGATCGACTCGGAAAGTTTCGGTATGGCCTGTGGCCTTTGTGGGTGGCTTGCGGTACGAGTCCCCCAAGGTCAATGCGGCTGGGAAGGTTTATGGCTGGAAGACGGTGTTCGACCCCCATCGGCCCTTTGCCATCGACATGGCCGGCTTTGCCATCAACCTGAGGCTCATCCTCTTCAAGCCACAGGCATATTTTAAGCTTCGCGGGGTGAAGGGAGGGTACCAGGAGAGTAGTTTGCTCCGGGAACTTGTCACACTCAACGACCTGGAGCCTAAAGCAGCCAATTGCACTAAGGTAATTCCCCCCTTTTTTAACTTTTACTTCTCATAAGCTGCTTAACTTGAGCTTTTAGTAGTTAAGGGATTTGCTAAACTGTTTATGATAGTAAAAACTGCAGATGAGGGAATTTAAGCTGCTGCAACACACCAATACTATGACCTGCAGTGAAAGAAACTTAAAAAGGTGGTTGGTTTGGTATTTTGTTAAATGTAACTTCAACAGATATTCAGCTTCAGAGTTGAAATCAGGCCCCTTAACTGAATGTCACCTTAGCAACAGAGAGAATTATCTTTTCATGTTATATAATAGAAAGTTGTATAACTTTATGCTACCAACACCATAATAAGCACATTGTCTTGATGATGTAAGGTGCTATTCATTCACAAAAACACAAATGAAGATGTGAGAAACTGTATCTCTGCATATAACAAATAAATTAATAAAGTGGGAGAAAGTACTTCCAATGGAATGAGGCCATGAATCTTTCTGAGGATCCAATGGCATCGACACCACAAAACTTTCATTATGATAAGAGTTTGTTGTTTGGTAGCAGCAAACTTTCTTTGATCAATAATCAGGAACAGGGAGTGTCAGTTTTTGATGCCTCAAACTTACTCTGAGCTGACAAAAATAAAAATAATAATCGACACATCCATGAGGCAACCAGTTTGCACTTCTTCATCCTCCTTCGCCTTCCAAGTCCAGTGTTCCTGTTCAACACGTACTACGAGAAAGTGCTTGTTTCTTGGCAGAAATCCCATGAAAACATGAGCATTTTCTAATGATCAGAATGTAAATGAGTGTAAATTTATTGCTGAAAAGTTGGATATCATTGATTATATTTCTTTCTCTGTCCACGTGCACTTCTGCCCACACACACACACACACACACATGTGGTTGAATGAGAGGCTTGAGGGTTAAGCAGCAGCAACACTCTTGTCCGTGCCCACTTCACCATTCCTGCTTACGGCCCTTGGTCTGGGTCACTTCACTAAGCCTCTCTCTGGTCAAAGAGGAGTCAGCCAGAGGGCTTTAGCTTGCCATTATCTACACCGCAATCACCCCTAGACACACACGCACAGAAACACACACACACACAAAAAGTGAGACACAGAGAGGGTAAAGGATGGGAGGAGAGAGAGAGATACTTTTAGCCAGCTTTTTCTCCTGCTCTCCCCCAGCCATTCAGAGGGGTAAATGAAAAGAGGGGATTCAGGGAACGGCTGAGAGAGCGGAATTGGAGTTGGGGGAATGGGGAGGTAGGGACGTCACACTGATTACAGATGAGCGCAGGGACAGACAGAAGGGGTGGGAGAGAAACAGGAAGAAAAAATGGAAAGTCGTGCATGGGCATCTCTCTTCCTCATAATCTACCACTTCAGATGCGAGCGTGACTATTAACCTCCCCCTACACCTGAGCAAAGAGGGAGTGGGCTCCTGGCACATCTCAAACACGCCCTATGCATAATTCATGGCCAGCGCCGTGGTGAGATGAAAGGAAGGAGGGTTCCAACACAGAGACGACCAGGGAAAATGAGCTTCACACTTTTTTTTTTTCTCCCCTTTTCCCCTTGCCATCCTTTTCCTGGATGTTTGTCCGGTCTCTGGGGCCAAATCAACCCAGTCTGAAGGCTTGATAGCACAATAGCATACCCGGGAAAAACGTGCTGTTTTATGTGCAAAGAACTATGGTGCTACCGCCAAGACAAAAGCTCATACATACCATGTCTAAACATTTTTAGTTGAAGGTAGCCATTATCCTATGGTCAGAAGAGGGCTTTACACAGGCAAAACTGCGAGAGCTGTATCATATTTGTAAGATAACACATTCCTGTGATCCCACTTCAGTCCCATCTAATGTAGGGTTCATGCTCAAGTAGCTCTTTACACATAGACAGGCCCTGTGGTGGTCTCTGTACTGTTTGAGCTATAACTGGAATTGAATGTTTTGAAGAACATGAAGCAGAGTGGGGGCTGAAAGGGAGAGCAGACTCTGAATGAGTGCATTAAGAGAACAGCATGTTACTAATGTTGCTGTTGTTTGTTCCTGTGCATTTTTTCTCACCAGATCCTTGTTTGGCACACAAGAACGGAGAAACCTGTCCTTGTAAACGAGGGGAAAAAGGGATTCACAGACCCCAACGTGGAAATTTGACCATTGCCTCCTCACCCCCAGACCACAGTAAGTAACAATGTTAAAGAAACATCAGAAATACCCTCCATTACTGAGCCGAACTCTCTTTTCACCCTCAACAAATTTCCTTCCTGAATGAAAAGGATTTAGTAGAGGAACTGAAAATGTGATGATCATTTTCGCCTAGTCTCAGCTAGTTAGACCAGGTGTTGTACATTTCTTTTTTAATATGCTTTCTGTTAAGGTGCAATTACGGCAGCTGTGAAATAAACAGGTTCAATTAGCTTAAATGAAGCATTAGCGCTCCTTCTCAGCATATCTTAATCCTTTCTATTGCAGGTGGTTGGCCTTGGACCTGCAGAGGGAAAAACGGCGGAGTCTCTTGATAAGTGCAACCAGCGCTCATGTCTTAATCATCAGAAAAAAAGAAGGGGGGCCTTTGAAGGGGGATTTAATCCTCTTGACTGAATCTGATATTTTTAAAATATGGACTGAAACAGTACAAATGTATCATATTAAAGCACAGATTAGTAAGACGTGGCGGTTATTCGTCACATCGGCAATTTGAGTGCAGAGGAGACGACATGAAGGATGCCTCACAGGGTCGGTTTGTGTGGACATGACCTGTACCTTCATGGTACAGTGGCCCGCTGGGGACAACCTATCAAAAGAGACAGCACAATATGAAAAGCAAACAGCCAGCGGACTCAACCAAACAAGTTTGAGCAGGTTAAAGAATATCCTTCACCTCAGAAACGGTACACGGTACAAGAGAGAAATTCCTCTAGGATTTAAGGACACGAACTTCATCATCAGCCTGGAGGAAAACATGATTACAAGGACAAATATGTCTCATGTATTTTACCTTGAACAAACAAACATGGCAAGGGAAGGAATGTTCTTTTGATAACTATGAAATGTTTGCTTTAATTTAATTTAATTGGTTTGGGTGTTTTACAAGCACTTGACTTGCTAGTTCAATACTACTGACTCTTACCCACATTTACTCTTGGGTTATCATTGTTCATTTTATAGTGTCATTATAACTCATGCATTTAAGCCAGCCCGTACACTTGAAGAGACTGCTGTTCCGAGACGTATCACTTGTTGCGCTAGGGAGCTGAAACGTACAGTACATGTAAACATAAAAATCCTAACACTACTTCTTCTTAGCACTTAAAAATACACAAATCATGTTCCTTTATGGCAACATGTGTAAATAGTAATTCAACATGAGAACAATCAGAAGGATTAATGACAAATTTTTGACAAAAAGCATTGTAATTACTGTATTTATATGTTAAAAAAAAGTCTCTTCTCTCTCCTCCCTGGTTAATTCATCACAATGACACACAACGAGGCACAGATTCACTCTAGGTTCAACACATGGAAAGAATAATAGCACATCACCAGTTTAATTTGGTAATAGAAGTTCCAGTTTGTGACACATTCATAACACCTGGACAAGAAAGTCAAATTAGCTATATGGCACATTCACAGTTGCTGACCCCCCCACCCCCCAATCCCACTGTGAGTGTCACTTTTGAAGTCATTTTAGTAAGTTGATATTTCCCCTTGTCTATGCACGTTCATATATGTACACAAGCCAACGGTTAACAAGGGTCAGCTGTGTGCAAGTATATAAAAGAGTAGGATGAAATGGTATCAAGAGTATCATGTCAGATGCAATAGATAAATCCCAAGAATTTGGTTTTACGAGGCTTGTCGATCCCTCTCCTCTTACTATGATGTGAAGGAGACAGAAATTCCCCAACACATCTGTTGACTTTCAACACAACTCTCCATCGAACAGCTGGTGTAAGTTTGGATTAATATATTAAAATAATTTATGCATGGCCCCAAATATTTGGTTTTTTATAAAAACTATAGCTGCCACTTACGAAATGGGATAATACTGTACATGCTACTCTGAAGTGACAGCAGGCTAAAGAAAAGCACAACAAAAATAAAAAGTCAATCTTATTTTTGCTAATAATTTGGTAGTTTATATCAACACATCTTCAGGATTGTGGACTGTTGGTATCTCGTGTTTTCTTTTTGTGTTAGTATCCATCCACTGTACATTAACTGGATCATAGAAGGGAGTAACTACACCTCCGACGATAGACATCAGTAGCTACGACGCTGTACGGCTGAACACTGTAACAAAGTTATTCTACACCTCTTATAATAGATTCTCTCCCCCTACTTGATTACTTGATAAATCATCCATCTAGTGCAATACACAGTGGTGGTTCTTATCTAACATTGCCCAGCAGAAGTAGCCCCCCTCCCGTCAACACACACACACATACACACACACACACACACACACACCTGCAGCACGAAAACTTACAAAGATGTTACAGCCTATCTGGCTCATCACCTGGAGAAACCGTGTTATTACATATTTCGCTTGGAATATGATAAGATACAGGTCTTTCAATTTGTTCTATTCTTCAACTTGTCTCCCATTATTTATTAAAAATCAAATTTAATATATTTATTTATGTATTTATTTCAACTGTGGATGTGCAATTGAATTATAGCACTGTTTGCCCTTAAATATGTACTTTACAGCTGCTCTCTACAACAGCATGCCCACATACAGTACATTATACATGGATTATCATAAAATCAAAAATAGGTTATCAATACCAACAGGCAGACATATATCTTCTTCTTTATGGCACTGCTGTTGATCTAAGTTCTGCTTGAGTGGTCGTTATCAGCTTTTCATATGAATTAATGATTAAATCCACCTGAAATTAATTTAGCGCTATAATAAATTAATACTTGTAATCCAAAACAGGAAAAATGCCAGTGTAAGAATTAAATTGAACACTATCCTTTAAAAATGGCATAAATGGATTTCATTTTATGCTAATAGGATTTCCTGAAATTGATTATGTGAGTACATTATTTGCTTTTCAAATGAAACTCAATTCCTGCTCTCATCTGCTAAATGTTGCTCTTGTCAAGATGCAGGCAAACTAAAAAAAAACAGACCGAAACAGATCCGCATGTGGTTGGATTGGTTAAATAAGATTCTGTGATGTGACTCTCTGGTGTGTCCTGACGCAGCATCACACAAAAGTTCAAAGGGCCTCACCTTGAAAGTGATGTTTGTCTGACATGAGATTTGATTTTTTTCTGACTCCAACAAAGTGACGTATCAAGCAATATCTAATGCTCATAAAGAATTAGTCTTATAGAACCTACCTACCTATACATCAACTATAGCAGTACAGGTTATTCAGTATTTAAAGTCAGTTAATGAGCATTACCCTCTGAGGGCTTCTGTAAGGCACAATACACTTGACACACAAGTCCTCCCTTTTCCTCATCTTCACCATCATCTTCCAGCCTCATGTGAATCACATTTTATGCATGTGACTCTTAAGGTTGTTTATTTGCCACAGCAATTCTGTCTCAGAGAAAGATGTTAGTTTAATCAAGAGAAATAAACAACTGAGAAGAACCTCACCTGCTCCTGAGTTTTGTGTTCAATGGACGTATCTACACAGTGTTTCTGACACATTTGACCTGCAGGATACATAAGCAGCAGCAGAGTGCCTTGCTAAATGGCACATTGATGAAAGCTTCATTATATAAAAGGTAAGGGATATTTCACAGTGAGTTCTGCAAAATGCATTTAATAAGATGACACTCAGTGAGTAAGAATATGAGTAAGAATGTTTCGTCTTAAGTCATATATAAATTGGTTGCTAGCTGTGACATAACTTTCAAAAATAACAGTTTGGGGAGCCAAACGATATCTTAAACCCACGTGCCAATCCTTGGTTAATGTAGATATGACTTTATTTTATTCAAATATGCACACACGGAGGAATAAGTGTGTTTAAAATGAGTGATATATTCAAATATGCTAACGTAACCAAAACCTGAACTGTCATTTAAATCTTCACAATTTACATAATTATAACAGCATTTCATCAAGTTTCAGGTCAGTTGCGTCAGTATTCCACTATGTTTTTTTACTCTTTAATCTAAATAGGTCATATGTTAAAGAGCTAACATTACTTTTCTCCAGTTGTTCAGTTAGCTAAACAGCAGTTACACCAGGTCAGACTTGTCAACCATATTCCACAAATTGTTTTACTCTTTAATCTTAACAGGTCATATATTAGCAAAACTAACGTTACTTTTGGTCAGGTTGTTTAATTAGCTATGTAGCAGTTACACCAGGCAATTAGCCATTGTAGTTCAATATTTAGTAGCAACTGATCTCTATGTAAGAGCAATTTGTTTGGTTATAACTAGGATAAGTTTGAACTTCTGAACAGTTGGTGCAACTGGCTCCAGGATTTCAACACCACGGGAAACCTGATTACCCAACATTTTTAGGTTGCCTATCTATTATCTATTAGCTTGTACAATGTAATTTACCTAAATGAAGCCACTGCTTCACTGTGGCATTCAACTTTAAAGACAATAATTGTGATGATATTCAGGCTGGTTAGCACCAGGCGGAACAGATGAGTTTTCAGAAGGAGTTTTCAAAAAAAAAAAAAAAAAAAGATCTTCAAACACAGCTTGTGATCTTGACTTCTCTGCAGGAGCTCACAGCATATCATAAGAAGGTAAATTTGAAAAAACGAACAGTGTTGTATCAAACAGGCTCTCACTGTGCAGAATAAAAAAAGCAGTTCACAAGCTTCATGGGCCTTGGCTACTGACACAGAGGTCAAACCAGTCTTTATTCACAGTTCTTTTTATGCAGCCTGGATGTAATTTATAAATACAGTCTGTGAGAGGAAGACATTTTATAGCACTTATTATAATCAAGAGCCTTCTCTGTCACAATCCTTCGGTCTCCAGTTTTGCAGTGTATAAGCGCAGGTTAATCATACTGTTACTAAATTGAATAAAAAAAGGATACAACAGAATGTCATACAGTCACCATGTGAAAAATTGCTTGATAAGTCTGGATCACTGCCGCATCGGTGTTTTCTGATAGAGCACAAAATATCATGCTCACTGATGTGTGTGACTTTTGAGTGCTGCTGGTTGTGGTAGGCTGTGGATGCCTGAGCAGATAAAGGTCTCAGTCCTCCCGAGCTCTGCCATCATCCTCTTCCTCCTCCTCCTCCTCCCCTCTTCCACCCTTCCCTCTCACCTCCTGTTCTCACTGGACATCAACAGTCATGCCATAGTCGGGGCTGCTGGCGAACTGGATCTTACCATCTGTTTCCTGCTCTTCAAACACTATGACCTGTGATGAAGCGAAAAATGCCAGCTTAGCCGAGGTCATGAAAAGACAGTTGGAGTGTGTGTCACAGAAAAGAAAAGTTTAAAAAGGCAGGAAGGAGAAACAGAGATACAGTGAATGTAGCTTACTGCCTTTTCCAGAAAGTGCTGCTGAGTTCAACGACATCAAAGCTATGGAGTGATGAATATCAGTAGCTGTTCACCTGTAATATGCTTTTACTTCACCATTTTAGTGGAGGTGAGCATCATACAGATATGACCAAAGGAAATTGATAGCACTCAGAGAGCATATACATCCACCATCTTTGTTATTTCAGTAATACAAAGCCTTAGTTTTTAATTCAGCATCTGGATTCAGACCTGCATTAAACTACACAGTGACAGACAAACTGTATTTTTTGAGAATACTTAAAACCTGTGAATGTTAGGGCCATCCAACTCTGGACATCTAGAACTAAAACGATCAGTCAATTAATCTATTAATTAATCAGCATGTATTCATCTGCAACTATTTTGATTTCAAACAAAAATGCCAAACATTTGCTTGTTCCAGCTTCTCCATTATGCATAATTTACTGCTTTTCTCTGTTTAATGTAATTATAAATTGAATATTTTGGACTGTTGGGTAAAAAAAAAAAAGACATCTGAAGATGACACCATGGGTTCTGGGAGACAGTGATGGGCTGAAGAAAATAATCGTCAAGATTAATCTATAATAATAATAATGGTTAGTTGCAGCCCAAGCACATGTATGTCTAAATTTGCTTTCTATTTCAGGTATCTTGAGATATTTGGAAACCATTTCTCATATTTTTTTCATATGTACCAACTTTGGAAATTGTCTAAGTGTTTTAAAAAAGTGTTTTGCAAAACGGTTTTAAATATACATGTGCATGTGGCAATGGGAGTGGCCTGTATGGATAGATACTACAAATTTTGTTTTTATAACAAACAGTTCCTGAGAGTTCTTCTTTGGCCCATGGCATGACTTTCCTTATGGTTGTTATTGATAACAAAAATAAGGGACTGGAGATACCCTCAGTACATAGCATTTCATCGCTTACAATGTTGTTGAGGTCATCCATGCTAAAATGTACTGAGGTGACTTTGATAAAAGTGTCTCCAGAATGTTAAGCAGGTGAAAGTAGAGATAAGACAGAAGTACCTGGTTGTCCCCTCTGTGGAGCCATGGGCCAGGGAGATAGAGAGTTTGCTGAGGACCAATAGACCAGTAGCGTCCCAGATTCCTGCCGTTGATGAACACAACACCTTTGCTCCAGCCCTGTGGACACAACCAGCACCGTGACAACAGATAAATTCAGCCAATCAGATGCTAATGGGTGATAAAGAAACATACTGATGACTACTGATAACACATCGCAAGCCTTTCTATCTAATATAATTTGCATCTCTTGCTTAATATGTCCTGAGTTGTTAATTACAGCTTTTAGCTTCTCTGTATCCAGTCACTTTGATTCTCAGTACTTGATCTGTAGGAAAGTTACCAGGTGAACAAAAATACCATGAGAGATATACAGTACAGTACAACAGGAGGGAAATGATTAGTCAAGAGGCACTTGACTTGTTCAATCAATAACTGCATTATGTAGGAGTGCATACAAACTGGATCATCAGCAGAACCTTTTTCTGTAAAGAGCCATTCAAGACATATCTGACTGGCTGACTGGGCTGGCGGGGTGTAATAATAATAATATGGGCGATCACATTACATAACATACCATAATCCAGAATATGAATGTCTGATTTTGAGATGAAACCAATCATATAGTCATGTAAATAACACAAATGACAAAGAAATACAAAACTTTCAAATCATCATTCAACCATTGCTTACAAATACCATGCTTTATGTAATATGTTCATTAATATAACCATCAATAGGTATAATTTGGGTGATCGCCACAACACTTCCAGACTAAATGAAATAATAACGTTATCATGTAAATATATCCAATGAATAACAGTACAAGTGGGCCAGTGCTCAAAAAAAGCTTTTCAAAGATATATTTATCTGGTGACTAACAGGAGCACAATAACAGGAAGACCAGTCAATAAAATGAAATACAATAACACTGCCCTGTATTTAACAAGAGTGGAATCAACTCCACTGGCTTTCCTACTCACAGGGAGTTTGATGAAGATGTCTTTAGGAAATCTGCTCACATACAGCGTGGCCTGGAAAAACCCTGGGAAGGACGGCCGCTGACGCATAGGAATCCAGTGGCCTGAACTCTCAAGTCTGTAAAGAGAGAATACATTGCACATTTCAGTTTGCTCAAATCAGTACAGATAATGCTTTCAGAATACGTTTTATGGCATAAAAACACAAATCTAAGTCGTCATGTACTGTTTAGGTACTTCTGCTGCATGTTTGTTCTAAAAATCTATCAGTCTTGACTTTTAGGAGGCTTGTTTGTTGGCTATCAGTATATCATGTCTGAGTTTATAAGCCTGCAGTAAATGTCAAATGAATGTTTGGACATGGATGGCGGGGGAAATATTCAGATTCACTATCTTTGCTTTGGCTATAGATTATATTTTGCCTCCTAGTAAATTCAAAGGTTGCCAGAATATACTATAACACCAAAACGCTTCTCTTGATTATGCATTTTTAGGGTTCATTTATACAAGGCTTCAGGCTTTGACATTTTCAGGATGGTGCCAGGGTAACACAATTTTGCACTAGATGGGAAGAAACCCTAAAATGGCTTGAAAATATATCTATTTAATTTACTAGGTACAAATATAAACCTCTAAACAAACCACAAGGTCAATTAATCCTAGTGATCCTGAGACCATGATGATCTGTGCAACAAAATGTTGCATACAAAAGGATACACAAAATAATAAAAATCTAGACATTACAAATACAAACAAAGATGTGGTGATTGGGACAGGCTGTGGGAGGTGTTTTACTTCAGCCTGGTGTTAATGACCCCAATCTTGCATTTGATCAGCAATGAACAATTAAAGAAGACATTATAATTTTTTGTGATATGGGAAAATTATGAGAGACATGCATTTGCACCTTAGGGTGCTCCTGGTCCTGCAAAATGACCTTATGATGTTGTTCTTCTATGTATAGAAATGACCAGACCTAATGACTGTTATCGGATACAGAAGGTGCCACATTATAGATCCCCCTCCATGTTTAACAGTTTGCAATAGATATATTGCATCTAAGACACAAGTCTAATACTGTCTGAATATAAGAAAGGGCAAATCACTAAGCACTTTACTTTTAATCATGTTGGTGTGTTTCAACAATCACCATCATCATCATATAGTTCCTTTTCGTTGAGGAATGCTGTAAGGATTTTCATGATTGTCACATTGAAGATAGTTTCAGTATGTCTGTCACATCTGGAATTCATGGACTGTTTGGGACCATGGAAATGTCATATTAATTGACTCATATTGTTTTAAAATCAGACATTAAATGTATTGAAATTTACTGAAAATTTTCTGGTACAGGATGCAAAATCCTCCACACCAGACTCTACAACTCAAAACAAACAAACCATACAACAAAACAATAACAGAATATACTTATTTAAAATGACAATAGTTTCACAAATAATCACAAATAAACTTCATGATTATATAAAATATCCTTTGTTGACCAGAATTTATCCAGTCTATTTTTTAGAGTTCACTGAAGGAGCCTGCACTACATCCTCTGGAAGCTTGTTCCATGCATTTAAAGCACCAAGTGTGTCTTTTCAGAGAAACACTTTAGTGGGTATAATTTTAGTCCCTCTTATATCATACGTATTACTCCACAAGTGGATTACAGGCTTGGCTGTGACATTATATATTCCATGAACACTCTATGTTTCCTGTATGCTAGAGTTGGTAACTGTAATTCTCTTAATCTCTCCTCATATGACATGTCTTTCAGACCTGTGTAGCTCTTCTCTGAACCTTCTCAATATCTTCTATTTGTTGTAATTTATGAGGACAACAGACCGAACTTGCAAAATCAAGATGGGATCTCACCAAAGAGTTATATAATGGTAAAAATATTCCCTTGCTTAAATTTTGAAAAGTTCTTCTGATTATCACCAACATAGTTTGCCTTTTTAATTTTTTGTGGAATTCAAGTGAACTATCAACCACTACATTTATATCCTTTTCCTCTTCCATTTGCTGAACCACCAGTTCTCCAGTTGTATAGTTAACTATGCTGTTATTTGATTTCCCAATGTGTAAATGTTCACATTTTTCTGGATTTAATTTCCGCAACCACCCCCCAAACCCCAATTACTCATGCTATGGAGATCTTCTTGCAGATGACCTGTCAGTGTCCTTTGTGATTATTCTAAATATTTTTGTGTTGTCCGCAAAAAGATATGTATCAGATTGTATTACACTTGGTTAATCATTTATATAGACAACAAAGAGTACAGGGCCCAGTACAGATCCCTGTTGAACTCCAGAGGTCCCCAGTTTCCAGCTTGGAGAGGCACCATTTACCACCACCTGCTGTTTCTTATTACATAAAAAGTCCTGTATCCAGTCTGTAACTCTGTTGTTTATGCAATATGATTTTAATTTTGACAGTAGTCTTTTATGAGGAACTGTATCAAAAGCTTTTTGGAAGTCCATATATATGCAATCGACTGACTGTCCTCTATCCGAAGCTGCTGACCACTAATCAACAACCGTGAGAAGCTGAAGTGTAGTCGATCTTCCAGATATGAATCCATACTGCTTATTGCTAAAAAGTCTGTTTGACTTCAGATGGTCAACAATCCTAATAAGATTTTCCATTGTCTTACATACTGCAGATGTCAGTCTAACTGGTCTGTAGTTTTCTGCTATTGATTTGTTTCTTTTTTTGAAAATTGCACTGATTTGTGCCTCTTTCCATTCACAGGGAAAATTGATTCTTCTAACAATTGATTATATAACACCGTAAGGGGTTCAGCAATCACACAAACCAATTCCTTTAAAATCCTAGGATGTATCGCATCTGGCCTTGGTGATTTATAGATGTTAATATTCTGTAGAAGCAGTTTTGTACCTCTGTAGTTATAAAATGTTCTATTTGCTGAATTTTCTTGGCAGTTCAGGTATGTGCCCTTTAGGTTCATTCAAAAACACACTGCTAAAGTATTCTGACAACATTTCTGCTTTTTCAATATCTTGAAATGGGGAGTTAGTATCATTCTGACTGGCATATAAGTCTCCTACTGTTGTTTTAATTTTTTCCTCTTATTTGTATAATTCCAGCTAATCTTTGGTTTCTGTTTAGATTGTCTTGCTCCTCTTTATATATATTTTTTAAATATTGTGTTCTCATTCTCACAAAGTTTCTAACCAATACCCCTGTGTGCCTCTGGGTTTTTACTTCTTATTGCCTTTGTCGCAAGATTATTCTTTTCTTTAATTTTCCTTCTTGTAATTCTGTCCAAGGGGAAATTATGTTTTTTATTCAGCGGCCTAATTTTACTGATTGGTACAAACTTGTCCCATACTTCGTTCAACTTAGTCTTAATTAGTCTCCATTTGTTGCCAACATCATTATTAGATAGGTATTGTACCCAATCAAAGTTTTCCAATTCCCTACGTGCTTCCTCAAAATTCGACTTGTAATTTTTTCTTATAACTTAATTTCTTACCGTTTTTGTATAACAAATGACCTTAAACAACAAGACACAATGATCACTTTTACCTAAAGGGCTTAAATATTGAATGTCATCTATCATATTTTTCTCATTTGCAACTATAAGATCCAACACAAGTGGAGTGTCACCACCTTGTTGATTCTTGTACATATTGAAACAACAATGCATTCTGAATACAGTCCAGAAACCTATTATCTAATGATGTAAGATTATTCCCCTTTGCATTGGTTAAACTCCAGTGTATATTTGGCAAATTGCAATCACCCATAATTAATTTATGTGAGTACTTTTCTGTTGACACTTCCTCTATTAGAACCAAAAGATTATCGTTGTTAGTCTCTGTACCAAAGTGTTAGTCTCTGTACCAATAAATTATTAGTCTCTGTACCAATAAAACTGTCAGACACATGCTGCTAACTGAAATTCAACTTGCAATGAATTGTGTTTTTATGTAGTGTTTTCATTATTGTATTGACAGAGCTTAAAATGCCGCTCTACGCTTTACAGAAGTTTGAATTCCGCTAGCGCTTTATTTTATGAACACATGCTGTCATCCTTTATAGGCATTAAAACTAAAAAAAGAACTAAAGAAAGTAAACACCAGATTGATCTGTCCACAATAGTTATGATGCCAAAAAGGTGAAAGATTCTCTTTCATGTTGGGCATCTTAAATAAACAGCACACTGGTGATGTAATCTTCTACCTATTGTACTATACTGCTTGTTATTTAGATGCTTTAGATGCTTGACATGAGTCACTGAGTTGGAAGGCTGTGTTTTGACTGCATTTCGCCATCCTGCTCCCATTGTAATTGTGTTAAGCAGGGAGATAATCAGCTGAATTGAATCAGAGGTGAGCACGTGTAATGACAGAGAAACACAAACATGGAGGGAAACTGGATAATAATTGAGAGACACAAACCTGTTTACAAAGCCTGGCTTCATATCCAGACTATGAATAATGAAGTCTCGGAGGAGCTGCTTGTTTAACTCAATATCTCCAACAAGACCTGAAAGAGGAGTCAGAGCTTTCAATTTTCATATGGATCTTAAGATATTTTACATTAACATTTTGTCATTTCGCAGACGCTTTTATCCAAAGCGACTTACAAGTGAGGCAAGACAATCAAGAGTTAGAGGACAGTGACTCTGAAAGACACTGTTAATTAGTGTCTTTCAGGGTCTCTCACTCAGTAAGACTTGTGCTGACTGGAACATCTACAAAGCCATCAATTTATGGAACAATTTGTACCTTTACGCTGCTCATCCAGGGTTTTCCCATAATTCACTCTTCCACTGTTCTCCACCAGTAAACTTAGAGTTCTTTTTCCCTACAGCGGAAAAATACATACAACATGAGAGGCGTAACTGAAATACAGCAGTATTCCTCAATAGAAAGAATTTACAACAAAACAGAGGCAACAATTCCATTCAGCTGGTCTGGTTTGAGTAACTGATCAAAGCTAATTACAGTGAGCATTTTTCTGTCAGGTTGAAGTTGACTATTCAAATTTGTTAAGATAAACATTAATTTGAGGATTTGCTGTTGGCTTAATACTGGGACCTCGCCGCCAAAAACATCTATCAGCATCCCCTAAAGCTTTCACATGTTGCGTATGGTTAAATATTAACAACTTTATCCTTTTCAAAAAAGCTAACAGAAAACTGGGTCTAAACTACACACACAAGTACACACACACACACACACACACACACACACACACCATTTACCTTCCCATCAGGGAGTGCAAGTTCTTGTATCTTATAATCCAGAACACCAACAAAATGTTTGTCCACAAAAACCTACGGAGAAAAAGAAAATGAAATGGAAAAACAATATATTTTGAAAAATTAAAATAGCCACATGAGAAACCAATGTAACCATTTTTGTTGCTAACATGAACATACAACAAAGGTACAAGCACAGAGGAAAGGCTCAGCGGGAGCTCGGCAGACTACATGTGAACGAAATGTACAGATGGATGTCTACACTATAAAATAATCTGAACCCCTACCCGAGGTGGAGCATAGATGGATTTGTCTTCACATTATCTTCAGTCTTTTGCTGAAATGTTTAGACATCAATTTTGGAGAACTGCAGGCTTTCATAACAGTGTGACACTAATACCAGAGCAACTAGTCTTAGCCTGAGCTTGTTAATTGTATTCAACAAGTACACTGATGACGGGAGTGATTTACAACTAACAGTTTTCTCACAAAGACAAGTGCAAAAGTTCTCACAAAGACAAGTGTGAATGTGTGATTTTGGAGGCATTACGGTGTTGTTTTTCCTCCTGTCCTTACCAATGCTCTATCTCTGATGTTGTTCCTGGAGTTGAGGGTACCTCCCCTTGTGATGGTGGTTTCATACAGTGTGTAGCCATATGACTGACCATTGTTATTGTTGACAGGGAGATTCTCCATATTCACTGGCCTTTCTGACTTGAAAGGCTACCAAATATGCAACAAAAGGAGAGTTATGTGAGACACTTGAAAGTTTCATATATTGTACAAGTATTCAAATGTGCTGCTAAAATTCATATTGTTTTAGATTTTTTTTTAAATGGTTATATAAGATTTCCTGTATTTAATGTGAAAACAGTCCCAATCTCAAAACCATTCTCAAGGCAGATGGGATCTTATGATTCCTGCCACACAATCTCCCACTTGCAAGATGGCTTCATCCAAAGTGACGATTTATCAAACCTAATGAAGCTTTCCTGTCTGGCGTTCACAGCAATTCTTTTATTCAGCAACCTTCTTTTGCATACCCTTGGGAGGTGCATTATGCACTCTTCACAAGTCAATAAACACTCCCTGCTTTGACACGATTAACCACCTACCTCCAAACACACAGATACAATATCAAACTCAGACATCCCACTCACTCACTCTGAGGCCACTGAAGAGAAAATGCTCATTTTAAACAAGGCTGTGTGGCTGGTCAGAAGCAAAGTAATTGTCGTCTCAGAGGGAAGCAAATTATTGCGACGGGGAGTGAATAATTAATGTTGTAAGCAACTGCCAGACGTGCTACATCTGTTTTGAATATAAATGGCCCTGAAGAGCATGGTGTAAATGGCTGAAGCAAACTGGTGGACATGAAAGTGAGCATACATGATGACACACTCCAAACAGATTGTTTAATAATGAGGCTTTTTTCCTAGCTTTATTCAAGAGCGTAGTCTTTCAATTTGAGAGCATGATTTATTGATTTCATGTTCAGATTTTGTAATTCCTTCCCTCAAACTCTGCCCTCGCACTCAAATAGATCCTGCTTGCACTTAGCTTTGCTATGCTCCTGCTCAAACTGTATGTTTGCACTCAGATATATTGTTGCTTGCATACATTTCCTGCTTCAGCCCTCGCACTCAGGCTGCTTCTGTGCGCTTGTGCAACATCTGCTCTAAGATTTCTACTCTGCTCTCGGATTGTTTGTGCAACAACCTTGTCAAAATTCCCCTAACCGACAGAAAGCCAGGTGTAGTGTTGACCAATGAAATGATCCCCGCCTCCTTGAGGGTGCGTTCACTTTACTTGTTAGAGTGTCCTATACGGGCGGTTAATCTTTAACCGGGTTCATCCAATCCAGTCGTCCGGGGTGTTATCTGATGTACTTCCCTTGCTTTCTTGTACAACTTTTGGTATATAAAGACATTTAATATACATACCAGCACCCATAATTTTTTACTATTATAGCTACATATAATAGTAGCCATATAGCATACCTTTCAATTTGAAGTATTTTTACTAACACAACCTTGTAAAAATACCTTTATGCTGATATGATCACTCGCATTGGCCCTATTTGTAACAGAAAGCTTTGCATTTTTTTTCTTGATTTGAATGTAAAATTAATTTCTTGGTGTGCTTTTACTAACAAAACATTGTAAAAAAAATACAGTCATGCTGCAGAATAACAAGTGTTGACCTTATCTAAAGAAAGATTGACTGTTTTGGGGAATTATAGAATTTAATTGTAAATTGATGGCAGAGAATCTAAAAGCAGCCATTAACTGTAAATTTATTGACAAACAATAATATTCTTCAAAAATAAGAAATGCATGTAAAATTATGTGGAATTTTACTGCACGTTGTATGTAAATTTCAATTTTTTTTACAGTGTAGTGAGCAAATCTAAATGTGTTAATAATGGAAAACAGGGGGCAAGCAGAAATGCTATGCAGAGTAGGCAGATGTGATAAAGAGCTTGTGCTAGCTGTAAGATAAATGCACACTCCTCAGGCTGAGACAGTCAGAATATAGATTTTCTTCCAGTATTTATTGTAAAGTACTACACTACACAGACCACAACAGGCTGGACACCCACATAATTAACAGCGCATTTCCTTTGAGTTAAATGTGACTGGCTTGTGTATATTACTTGAGTATTTTAATGTATTACTGTTGTCTGTATACAAGCTTGTAACTCTGTTCTGAGCAATGCTACATGGATGATGTTTATTATTTTTGTGCTACAAATGTTGGCACTCTTTGTGTGTCTGTAGCTTACCTTGTCAGTGAAATGCAGAATGTCCCACAGAGACAGGTGCTGCCGGATGACAAGAGGCTGGTGTGCTTTCCTCTCCTGATGAGAGGGCAGTTCAGGGAGAGGCTGGGCTGAAAAGCAAACAGGAAAAATAAGAGGTTGCAGTTGCAGTTTCGCTGTATCTCAATTTATTTTAATTTTCTTTATCCTTTAAGTACCCAGGGCCCCCGAACTAATCTTGCAAAGCAAAGTATACATGCACACTGAAAATCCCCCAAAATGTACATGAATCTATATATTTTTAAGCATAGCAAGTCAAATATACTAGCTAATGGATGCAGAGTATCTACATAATCACATCTGAGAGAGAGAAATATAGAAAAAGTTGCTTTCAAGTCTAAAAGCTAACTATAACATCTGAGTACAGCTGGTACTAAAGATATAAGAATGTTTTCTTTAACTTTTTGACACACATAGCTATTAGACCCTCTTCTCCAGACCCAGGGCTGTCACAGGACTGCAGCCTGACTGTGCCACTGAAAACATTTTACATTTACTTGAAGAAGTCTTCATAGTTTGCAGCCTGTGAATCACTCAGTACTTATCATAATATACTCCTGTTCCTTGGAAACTGCTTTCAGGGCTCCATGGGTGAGCCATTTGCCCTCCATAGCAGCATCCAGTTTGTGCTCTATGTTACAAAACAGGCTCTTACAACCATTAACAGAGGTTGCCCATGCCCTCTAACTGCTTTTAAAGGTGCTAAACCATGCAGAGACACCAACAGTCCCTCTGGAAAAGGCTTGACAGCATTTCTTTATCACCAAGTGGTAACAGCTGGATCACTTAGGGAGAGCTTCAAGGATAATGGCCAACACCTTTCTCCTAAATGGGTCTCTGCAACACTTTAGAGCTAGCGCCTTTAGTAGTGTATATACTGTATAAAATCTAAGAAAGGAGGAGGATGTATTAGAAAGACATTTCTATGAAACTATGTCTTTGCTGTCACAAATTTGGATTTTTTTCACACAACAGGATCATATTATACTAAAATATACATAGTATCTTTACATTATCGTCTACAGAATATGGAAGATGAACTAGTGACATCAGTGGTGTGTTGGCTGCATACCATAAGTGCACAGACAGCTTGTGTATAGTCCAAATGCATGTGTAGCAGTGCTCAATATATGCTGTATTTTTTGCAATTTCTGACAGCTTTGAAATAATAAGAAAACCCCAAAGCATAAATGTAACAGGTCTATTTTAAGAGGCATGTTATTGTCAAAGATCAGTGTTAGGCCTTTGACAGATCATCCTCAACCCATGCCAAGTAAGTTATGCAAAAACAATGCCACGGGGCACAGAGTAACTGACACAATGTACATGATTTGACAACCCAACAAAAACAAAATATCAAACTGATCTAATTAAAGAATTAGGCCATGTGTTTGTGGTTGCTGGGTAGAACACAAAGCATCCTCAGACTCACTCTGATATCCAGGCCACTGCTCATTGTTCAGCAGACTACAAAACATACGGATGAATCACGCACAGGCAGCCTTTCAAACCATCTTCAATCACCACAACGCTGGGCAAATTATTACTTTTGTTGTGCTGGATTCAATCCCAGATTGCCAAGAGCTACATTTCTACTCCTGGCCACAAAACACTTGAGACTTCTGCCCCCGACCACAAAACCCATGTTTTACAAATAGAGAGAACTGCATAGGCAATAAACATGATACAAGGCGTAGTATGTAATTTTCACAATGGGCGGTAATTGAGGGTCTCTGACTTGGGCAGAAATCTCACACACATGCACAAACCCATATCTAATCCACGCTTGTAATCATATGCAAAGTTATCCTGCTTTAGCCAACAGAGAACAGGTTCTACAAGGAGAATTAACTTAAGTGGGGGAGATGAAAGGAAAGGGAGAGAAAGAGAGACAGAAGATGTGGGGCGCGACTCAGCAACAACACACAACACTCACTGTGGTAGTGGCTGAATAAATTCCTCAGAAGATGGTACTTGGTGGTGTAATCCCCAGCCTCGGATAATGGAGCATCGTAATCTGAAAGATAATGCGCTATCAGAACAGCAGGCTCGGGAGCCAGAGAGAGGTAGGGATGCCTCTTACCGTGGCAGATGCTTTCACTGTACTCCCCTATCAAACATCTTGAGACAGCAGCGGGCCGAGGCACATTTTGGGTTATCTTGACAGAAAATGGAGCCTTTTTGAGGCAATAAGGTAAATGGCATTCAGAGGGGTAAACACAGGTATGAAGATTACTGAAGGTCAGAGGTGGCCTTCCCTACTGCACAGCAGTTTTTCAGAATTCTCCCCTTTTCTGAAGAACGAGGTCATTACAATGTTAAGTACCCTAGAGAAGGATATAAAACCCATTGTACCATCTTTAATTTACATTTCCCACGCATTTTATTAGGTATGAATTCATTAGTGTGCTCTGCATATTCAAATTTCAAAGCAGTCGAAGGTCAGAGGCTCCTGAGTAGGGATAGCGCCATCTATAGACAAAATATCCTAATCATATTTTAATCTACCTGTCCCACCCACATTTGTTTCAATCTAGCAAGCAGAGACTGAAGGCTCAGACTGAATTTACTGACAGTAATTTAATGGTTATTTTTTCATATCCCTTATAAATTGTTGCAGACTACTTTGATGCAGGATCTGTGGACTTTGACGAGTAGGATAAAACCAGTAGAGTCAGAAATTGTCAGAATCCTTGTGGCATGTCTCTAGTTCAGCTTTGACAAATCAACGCTGTATAAGAAAATATGTCCCCTAACTCTTACAGGGAGTCCTTTTATTCAAATGTTATAAAATGCATACAAACTTGACTCTTGTCCATGAAAGAAAAACAGATTTATTACACATACCATAGCTTGTTACCATAGGTTTAGGTGATGGCATTCCAACAGCAAACGCCCCACTCATGAAGCCGAAATTTGTCCCTCCATGGAACATGTAGAGATTGATGGACATGTCAAGTTTAAGGATTTCAGTGACCACAGCTACCATATCTGTCAAAAAAGCAAAACAAACACCACTGAATGCAGAAAGTGTATAATTGATAAATGATTTGTTATGACAACTGAGTCAGTCAGAGAGTCACAAATGCAAAGCTAAACATTAGGACACATGAGTAACAAAAAATGTTTTTTTTTATTATAGCTTTAACAAGCCAGAGCCACAGTTTCAATAATCCTATTGCCCTCAATTCCACTTCAATTGCAACACGGGTGGACCCCAGCCACATATCCTATTACAGGTCACTATAACTCATTACAGGGCAATGCTCACATCCATAAAGAATTGCCTACCATCCTACATAAATTACCTACAGTATATTCTGCAGTGAACATACCAGGGCAAGTAATTAAGAATTCACATTAGACTTTAGTGGTCAAATTGCACTGATTTTAATGATTTGAACCAAGGGCATGAGCCTCAGTGAATAACAATTGAGCAGCGTGAGTGACAGAGCTGGACTCGGGTTGGTTTCATGGTGGTGGCACAAGCTGTAACTGACTGCTGGGTGTGTTTCAGCCCGCAGAGAACTGAACTGTTAAGGACATGAATATTCTAGCATTTATTTCATAGCTGTGACATTTCATACATGGTGAGGGTCTTTCTACTTTTCCTTTTCTCATTGTGATGAAAATACATAAGGAAGCATAACTGCTGTCCCTTTCCTGTTCAGATCATGTTTTGATAAGATGTGGATGACTGCTGGGAATGACAAGAGTAAAAAGGAAGCTTGAGGCTCTGAGCTGTGTATATGCGGGATATAATGTAGTGTACATATGAGTTAGCCAGCTTTTTCATACTAATACAGTATTATGACTTTTGATACCTTTATGGCCAATACCAACATCCAGGACAATGTGATCCATCTTAAATAGCTTACGATATATGTGTTTGTGAAATGTAGTTGACAATTTTGAAAATCTATTAATTGTTAGCAAGCAAAAAATATGAAACATTTGCTTGCTGAAGCTTCTCAAATGAAGAGATATGCTGCTTTTCTCTGTTTTATATCATTCCAGATATCAAACGTGGGACAGCCGGGTTCGAAGCCAGGACCTTCTTGCTGTGAGGCAACGGTGCTAACCACTGAGCCACTGTGCCATCTTATAAGAGCAGGGTTATGAGGAGCACTGCCCTGAGTGGGTATCGAACTCAGAACCTTGCAGTTTATCAGGGAAAGCTGACATTAACAGAGCTTAACCACAGTCGACAGAGGATCCCGAGAACATCAAAAATGTGGAACGGAAACAAAGAAGATGGAGCCCAGACTCTGGTTTGTGATACTTGGCTCACAACCTACCATGCATGAAAGTATATAAATCTCTGACAAAGCCGCAAAACAAGGAGAAAATGACCATATGCTAAGCTGTACATCCCAGCTGCCCTGAGTGGGCTCTGTGCCTTAAGTGAGCCATAACGTGAGAGAGACTGTCTTACACTTTATCTTACACAACCCACATAGCCCTGCGTTTGTCCTTACCCTGTCTTTCCCCCCGAGCACAGAGACTTTTTTATTCTCAGCTAAAAAGGTTTGTCTTAAGCCTTTCTTACCCTAAGGCACTAAGACTCTGTCTTGCCCTCAAGACAGTCTGTTTTACCTTTGCTGCACAACACCTGTCTTACCCCAGTCCCAAATTAGCCAGTATTATCGACCATCGGTACAGAGAAAGCGGTTTCACCCTCAAAAAAGAATCCATCAGCAGAAATCCAGCCTTACCCTCATCTGGATACCTGTCTTACTGTTATCATGGATCCTGTATCCCCCTTTAAAGAAGTTCTGTCTACCCATCCTACAGTAAGTGTTTGGTACCTTTGCAGCAACTGCAAAAACAAAGTCTGTCTCACCCTCAGCAGTGAAAACATGATGAAGGTTCCCCCAAAGATCGAACCAGCCAGACCAGTACTCCATCACCATCTTCGGCTTTTGAGGCTGGGGGAAAAAAACATGTTTTGGTGTTCCATCAATTTTGGAAAGCAGCATACACTAGCTAAACAAAATGTCTGAATGACCTTTCAGTTTCTTTTGGCTACTACATTGTCTTAAAGATTAAAAATAATTTTGCCAATCATGCGTTTCTATCTCCCATCATACAGGTATATAGCCTTCAATTGTCACTTGGATTTGTCTGAACGGTCTATTTACTGGAAAGTGCAAGAATCACAAATGACAAAAAACTGGTAATGACTCAGTCCAAAAGCTACTGTACAAACATGGATTTAACAATAATGAAAAAGAAAACAAGTCCTAGCCATTGAGGCAGTGGTACACAAATACAACTCACTTGTACTCCATCCAGATACTTGATGTCATTTGGGTTCAGTTTCTGAAAATTGATGGTTTCCAGTGCTTCAGGCAAAAAAAGGTAAAACAATATCATGTGTTAATAAATTAATAAACAAACTAGCAAAGATGCAGTTCAAACTAATACCAAACATGTTTTATTTCAGAGGCTCTTTGTTGGCTAGATAGTTTTATGAAACAATTATTGTTTAGAGAAACAACTGAGTCCCACACATGCTCGTCTTTAAAGAACTACTACTAGTTCCACAAAGCACCTGAAAACTCCATAGAAAGCTAAATTATTATTATTTCATTAATAATTTATTAATATTATTAGTTACTCTTAAATTCACGAAGTTTATAGGCATTAAAATGGTCTAATGTACACTTCAGTGTATGGAATCAGCCAATGAGGCATTAAACTTAAACTGTTTACTTTTCTGTGTATATAACATGCAAATTAGGGTTAAGAAACTTGTACAACTTAAATATGATCATAATTATGCTTTAAAACATGTTATGAATTCCAGGGTGAAGGTTTATTCTAACAATACCCCAGAGGATCCTGTCTTGTAATTATGAGGATGGTGACAGTGCATTGTGTGCATTGATAGTAAAGATTCATAATCACAATAACCACTTTATTATGACTTAAAACAATGTTTATTGATGCATGTGCAGTAAAACAGGCAGAAAAATAGAAAAAAACTAAGGATGTTTTATTTTTTCATTGCACTACAATGCTTCTGCCAGTGATACATGCAAAAAGAACAACTTTCTAATACAACACAGAATCCATTGTGTGTTGAATCTGGTTCTGAACTGCAGCTGCCTGTCACTGGGCCACCCACGGCTCAGACCTCTTGTCACTTTGTGAAAACACTATGCACAAACCATCGTACTGTATGTGTGTGTGTGTGTGTGTGTGTGTATGTATGCACAGACTTGTTTGTCTGTCAGCCAGACAATACCTCCTTTCACCCCTCCAAGCTTTAGTCCTTCCTTGTTGTCCGAGGTCAGCAGCAGCTCTGTGATGCCCCTTGATGTTAAAGCCTGGAGAGAAGGGAGGTTATAGAAGCACCTTAAAAAACATTTGAAATTCTTTCTGAAAATGAATTGTTTGAAAGAGATTGGAGAGAGGAGAGTGAGTGAAGGACAGAAGGGAGGTAAATAAGCATTTCATGCACTACCAATTATTGTTGAAATAATTTACAGTTTCTTACCTCCTTGATGAAGGGCATGTATTCTTTATCTTTAGAATAGGAGCCATATTCATTCTCCACTTGAACTGCGATAATCGGGCCACCCTTGGAGTACTGTGCATTAATTAGCCAATGAATAGAGGACACATATTAGGGCTTGGCACGAGTTCTTGACCATTCCCACCATCAATACAGCTGAATTTTAAAAACACTGTGAAATGGAAATCAGAGCCTGTTCAATGATGCATGGCACTGACAGAAGGAAAATATGGTGGAGAGGACGCAAATTGAACAATTCAAGTGTCTACAGTGCATTGTATTGCTAACAATTGCTAGAATATGGACAACAGCAGCTAGTTAAAGCCCAGTTTTTGAGAAGGAGGTAATAAAACAGATAAAAATTGACTAAATGCATGATAAAATTAAATAAATAAATATGATAAAACACTATAAAACTGTAGAAGATTCTATAATGAAAAAGATGAATTAACAGAAATGTGTATGCATATAACGAACATGACAACTCAAAAGATTACAATGAAAAGGCTTGTCTATTTTGAGTATGTATGTATTTTTGTCATATTCTATTAATTATTCAGCCCCATGTTATTTCTCAAGAATATCTTACAGTGTGTACATCAATCATAAAGGTACTTTTGAAATTTGTATTGTGCTAAGATGGAAACTACCTGATGTGGAACAACTTTCTTGATGAGTTGATCGAAGAAGGAGTTGACTGCATCGGTGAATCCTGGGTAAGTTGTTCTCAGCTTCATGTTTTTATCTCGTAGTAGCCAACTGAAAATAAATCACAGCAAGACTTTTAAATGTCCGAAAAAGCAACATATTGCACAATATGTGCTGTGCTGTTAACTCTCTTTAGGTTTTTAGCAATCATGGATAACCGCACCAATCTAAGCATGACTATCATAAAATACGGTGGCAGAGGAAGTAATGCTTCTCTGTATGCCCTTAGAAACACTCTGTTTTGATGATTATCAAATAAATATTACCTCACCCTCACATTTCCTGAAGGCAAAACTACTCCAAAAATACCTACTTCCAGTCTCTCTCCCTCCAACATTTACTCCATTATCTGTCCGAATCTATTTTGATTACAGAATTAAATGAATTCATCCTTTCAGGGAGATACGCCTGTCAGATTGAATTATCGTACTCTGTAATACCTTACACGAAAAGTCTGATAAATCATCAGTAACTTTCATCTGAATCTCAGCAGTGGTTCACTTATATGATGTGTAATGCCCTCCATCTATAATATGTCTCGTGCCGTATGTGAGGCCCTGTTGTCTTCGTATCTTCCAGTATGTAAAACTCTGGATCAGTCTCACCAACACAAATTCCTTTACATTTGCTGTTCAGTACTACCTGGCAACACATTTCGTGAATCTGGCCAAATAGAAGAGACAGCACACTTGAAATAATTCACCTAAATATATATGTATATCAGTGGTGGCTGGTGACTCAAAAAATTGGGGAGGACAGGAGGAAAACCAACATGGAATCTTACAACAAACCGCATCAAACTATATCATTGTCCCACCTGATGAAATCGGAGGGGTGGGGGGCAATTTTATATGCCAATAAAACAATTTGCTTGAGTGAGGAAAAGGCTGCTTCTTGAAAGACATTTAGCAGATACATAATGTCTCTAAACAAAGAATTGCTCATTTTAGTCATGGAGTGGTTCAAATGTGTCATTTTACCAACAAAGTGAAATTCAAATTTATATAATTTATAATATGATACAGGTTCAGGTCAGTGCTGAATACAAGAAAGATTGAACACTAAATGTCCACAGATCTATATGTGTAGGTTCACATCAGAAAGTATTAATGCATGTATCAAATACATGACTTACACACCCTATATGTACGATATACAAAATATAGTCTACAAAGCTGACATGTTAACACTAGGGGTGTTAACATGAACACAAAACTCACGATTCGGATCGTATCACGGATTTGAGTCACGGATCAGATCATTATTAGGATCAGCTGAAAAAACGGGAGGAGACAAATAAAACTTTGTTTTCCATTTATTCTGTAACACACTTACAGCAAGAAACAGCAAGGAACTTTTGCCCATGGTCTTCAATGAAAACAACATTTAAGATGTCCAATGTTTAAATAAAATAAAATAAAATAAAATATATAAAATATTCGATGTTCAGTTATTGCAATGTGAGGCATGAAACCTTCCTCTTTTAAACAGTGAATGAAACAGCCTCTGTCCACATCATCAAAACTTGATGATAACAAACATTTACCGCTAACGTCAGTTAGCAGCTAAATGCTAATTAGCTGCTCAGCTGCAGTGCATTAAACAGCAGGTAAACACAACTCAACTGTCACATCGGACCCGTTAGATGCTGGTTTGATCGTTGCTCTTCAAAATCCCTGTTAGCGACATGCTGTCTGCCCATGACTTGTACTTACAGCTTTTTGTTTACTTTGTCTTAACTGAGACATTAAATTTTGCAATTAATCTGCAGTTCATATGCCTGCCAAACCGTGGGGGGCGATCCGTACGGATCACGGATCAACTACAATCCGTTACACCACTAGTTAACACTTGTTATTCTAGTTACTTTAAGCTTATTACTCAATATACAACTCAGCTTAAAAATGAACTAAAGAAACTGTCAGAAGCAAGCAGCCAGACATCCTGCACTCATTCACTAATCACACATCAACAGGTGACTGAACAACCACTCAATTAAAAAGACAGCTCACTATAACTTCAACAAGCAAACTACCCACAACACATTATATGATCTCTGCTGCATTCTTGTTAAGGAGATAAAAAACACAAAAGCCAGACATTTAACCATCAGAGATGAAATTAGCGACCAAAGAGACAGAGAGAGAGAAGCTGTATCTGACTCATGTTATCTGACGTCTTCTTCTTTCTATCATGGAGATAAAGTATTGATGTCATAACGTCCATTTGTAGCTGTTGGTCATCTTGTATGTTAGTTAACAGAACTTTATGGCTGCTGCTTAACCAGTCTGATATCATTAGCAACAATGACAAACAAGCTAACTTGCTTAACTAGTCTGATATCATTAGCAACAATGACAAACAAGCTGTCTCTCATGGTTGTTTCTCCGGTTGCTTCTCTCTCCCCGGCAGTGTCCTGCTGCTGCTGCGCTGCCCAGTCCAGATCATTTCTCCCGTTAGCTTAACAACAGTCCTTAATAGTCCTTCCATGGATGTATAAAGAGTCCTTCAGGCTGCTACAACAAGCCAGCTGTTGCATTGGCTAACGCAAGGAGGTATCTACTGCTGCTACTCTGCCTTACAGTGGAGAGAATTGAAGATGAAATGGAAACTATCATTGGACCAACTTGATGTCAATATTGCATTCTGGTTGTTGATTGGTTAGGGAGGACAGCCTCCCTTGGAGCGTCATTTTACGTGTCATGGCCAATCACAGATTAGCATGAAAAAAAATGAGATACATTAAGTTCAATGTTAGAGATCCCGCCCTGCAGAGGACAGCAGGCACCCGTCCTCCTCTGTCCCCCACTCCACCTCCACCAATTGCGAAAAAAAAATAAAGTTCTCACCTGACCCCTTACCAGTTTCTCTAACACTTTAGCTAGACGCAATAATTTAGAGTTTGGACGATAATTATAATAATAAATATAAGCTCACTGGACTGACCCCCTTTATGTAAAGGTGAGAGTAGGCAGTCTTCCAAAGGTCAGGGATGCTTTCTGTTACCACAGTCAGATTAAAATAAAAGTCAAGCATTCAACTAGTAATGGAGCGGCTAATAATAAAAGCCTTGGCTCAAACTGATCAGCAGCAGTGGACTTTTTTGGGTCAATAGAACAAAGAGTATTAAACACCTTATGATTCGTAAAAGACTTCAATGAAAAGGTCTGAATGCCTTATTTGTTTGCCCAGAAACGCGCACTATGATCAGAGACAAGTGGGAGGCAATCCAGCATTTTCAAATAAATAAAATTATAAGATAAAATGTTCATTGAATGCATCACATATTTTCTTTCAAACTGTGGAAGTGGTGGAACCTTGAACAATGTCATTGGGTAAGGATGAAGTAGGTCTATGTAGTAATGATTTAACCGTTTTCCAAAAAATTGCTGGGTTTCCTTTGCTTTCAGATAGTGCAGAGACATAAAATGATGATTTGGCATTTCGAATAACAGTGAATAATTAAACTATGAATTATTTCCAGGAGTTATTTGGATTTAGCCTGCAGCAAAGACACCACTCAATAACATATAACGTGACTGAACATTTCCAAGCCAATTTAAGGAATTAATTTAGCACCCCACTTGCTATGTTATAACATTTTAGAATGGTGCATTAAAATGTAACCACAACTGTAAAGCAGATTTCAACTACATGATAAACTTTAATTGTGGCTCTGTGATTTTTACCTGGGTAGTCCCCCTAAATCCCACTCAGCACAGATGTAGGGCCCTGGACGCAGAATCACCCAAAGGCCCAGGTTGGCTGCAAGGCGGACGTAGGCTCTGAGAGAAGGATACAGGATGTGTAAAAGATGGGGTTAATTTATTCACAATACAGTACATTAACAATGTAGATAGAAAGTGGGAACAGATAATCATTCTCAATTCAAAATGTTGATGTGTGCAGATGGAAAATTCACTTATCCAAAAATATTTCACTCAATTTATTTATTGTTTTCATTTTCAGAGCATATTTTTGCCGTTTTGAGAGAACATCCGTTTCTTGCATTAGACTTGATAGTAGTCATACAATGTAATTAAATGGGTTGACACATCTAAATCAATAAATCAAGAATCAATCATACTGATAGTGCACAACTAATTAGTCAAAAAGGAAAACGTACACCTCCTCAGCAGTATCGAATTATTCAACATCCAGTATCTGAGCCCTTTTGCAATGCAACACTGCCATCTGTAGGAATTCATCTGCTCTGCAACAGAGAATTCCCCCACAGGTCTTCCCTCCACTGTTCCTTACTCTAAATCCAGCTGATCTTTAAAGTTAAACACCCCTCGCTCAGGTTCATGCAGGTTCCATGGCACATACCTAGAAAAAGAAATAGAACGTATTTTGTGTGTGCGGCAAGGATTTTAATAGTGATGCATTTGAGTAATTTAGGGAAATTAAAGTTAACTAGTATTTCCAACTCATACATTTTGTCTGCTGTATTTTGTTTTACTCAGATTGTATTTGATATGTGAATTTCTTCTCCAGTAAAAAAACAAATATGTGACACTTTTCATTCTAGTGCTTTAAGGTATCAGTATATTTAACCAGCCATGAGTTTCAGTGGGAGCTTACGTTGTTAGAGTATTTAGACCACAGGCCTTCATCTTCAACAGCCGGTCCTCCCAGTAGGCTCTGGGGACACGGAAGTAATGGATGGAGCCTCCCAGGATGCGAAAGGGCTTTCTCTCCAGAGTGAATTGAGACGAGTTGGCCTTCAGACCTTCCACACGGTTCATTCTTCTTACCTCAGGACGATTCCTGGGGGACCAAAATATAGTTCACAACTGAAAAAGAACTGGTTGAACAAATGCAACTGGATCAAAACGCTTTGAAGACATCTGAGACACATTTCACTGATGGGAGGAAAGCTTGTGAATAAATATTCCTTAGAGCAAAAAAAAAAAAAAACCCTTGAGCCCTGTTGCACCTGTTCAGAAATCTCCTTCACAAAGTCATGGTGGAAAAGGTCGCTCTTACAGGTGCACCTCTCATGTGTTGCTGGATGTAATTTTAACACATAAGACTTCCCAGGTTCACCTAAGGCTGAGTATTTTGACAGCATATAATTTTGACAGTCCATCATGTTGCAGCACTAACCTGAGAGCCTTGTGTATACCAGGGTAGCAAAATGACACAACACTAATAGGATATTGCTTTCTGATCAGTAGAAAAGGTTTGAATTGAGAATTAGGCCTATATGGTTAGTTGAAAAACTTTTCCTGCACTCTTTGCAACAGGAAAAACTGAGGTTTAATGCAATGAAAGTTCACCTAACACAACTTGTTGCGTCTCAAGTGTTCAATGTCCACTGACAAGCAGGTGTGTCAGGTGAAAGTTCACAGGTAACTTGTTTGGTTTCTTTATCGTATGAATTTACAATGCAATGCAACCAAGAAACTACGCCCAAGCACAGGATATCAGAGAGAGACTAGACCACAAGAAATGGCTGTTTCTTAGACTAAACACTGCAAAGTTTCAATGGGCGTGGATTTCACCCAGAAATTCATCTTTCATGCATGACTCCGGTTAGATAAGGCTGATTAGACGTTGGCTCAGTTCAGTCTTCAGTTAGCTGTTTTTCTTAACTTACCTTGTGAACCGATAAACAATTATGGCACCGACGGCAAAGCACAGCAGCAGAAAATATCGTTGCTTGAGGGACAGACGAACACCAAACATTGATAAGCTATCCATTGGCAAATAACACGAGTTGGGTGACAGATGCACCCAGTGCGTATCCAGCGTTTATAAGGCAAATTAAAGCACATATCAATAGTCCTCTTTTCAAAAGCTCCCTTTTCTTTCCAGTTTTCTCGACCGACTGAAGTCCTGATATAATGTCACGACTCTGTCACATAAATTCGCGATAATCCAGTTTCGCAAAACCTGTCAAAAGTGACGAGGGGAACTAGCTTGAAGTTATAAGCTATCCCATATTCACATAACGCTAAGATATTCGTACTTCCGGGATAAATAAGTCAAAAAACGAAACATAGTCTGTAAAAAAATTAAATACAGCTTCCCATTGTGGTTGCTAGTGGATACGTTAACGTGACGGGAAAGCGACCGCAAAAGTTACGATAAGCAAGAAACCGACGACAGTTGGTCGTTAGGGATCATCACAAAACTATACTATTGAAGAAAAAACGCAGAACATTCAAATTCGAAAACTTCCCTTACTTCTTTTTGGGTTTTTTGCTTTAATTATTATTTTAAAAAAAAGATTGAACATTATCACAATCAAAAATGTTCTCCTCAGATTTCCTTTTTATTATTATTATTATAAAGCAGATAAATGCATATTGTATAGTGCTTTTCTACCAACCATTCAAAGCACTTAACACTAAATACCAACGTTCACCCATTCACACACACATTCATACACTTGATGGCAGAGGCTGGCATGCAAGGTGCCAACCTGCTCATCAGGAGCAATATAGTGCTTTTTATCCAAACACTATGTAATTATTTATTTTTATTTACAAATGTCTCTAATACTTACTCACCCATTCACACACATACTCACACACCGATGGCGCAGGGGGCAATTTGGGGTTCAGGATCTTGCCCAAGCACACTTCAACATGCAGCCTGAGCCACAGCTGCCCCAAAAATACTGTGTATCACTGTACAAATATTGTGAAAGTATCAAAGCGCTCAGTCCATGGAGAAATGCACACAGCCTATATTCAGAAACTGTGCCTTTAAATTAGCCGTTTTGACTTCCACAAGGTTGTGATGTGACAACTATATGCTCAGTGTTTCCCCTCCCATTGCGGCTTACTCCTCCTGAAAAAAACAAAATATGTTTATCTATATTATTTACCTAAATTATGTGCACTCATTCATTTCAGCTCAGTGTGAGAGTCTCTACTGTGTTTTGTTGTCATTTATAGTTGCGCTAATTTCTCTCCTCTCCTGCTTGCTACAATCCGTTACCTTTGGTTGGCCAGGGCGTGTGTCACTTAGAAAACAGTCGGCCAATCAGAAGAGAGGGGCTCTGATCAGACACAAAACAGCCTGCATCCATGTCTTGTACAGCTGTAAGTAGGTGCTTTTTGTCTATAAAAACATGCAAATGTTTGTAAATAGACCACAAAAATAAGAATATTAAACTGGGAAAGGGGCACAATATGATCTATTTAAATGTTGTAAATGTAGGAATACGAAAGTTTCTTATTGCATTTCTCAAGTTGAGACAAGATAGTATTGTTTTTACATCACAGTCTACATTAATCTAATTGTTCTACAGCGCCTTTTTAGTGACTGTCTTTTTACATATTTTGGCAAATAGAATTTCCAGGATGCTTTCTAAGGAGGTGCAAAATTAAATGTAATTAGAAATACAATATGCAATTGTTCTGCCTTACCTACCTTATCTACAATACCTAACTGAGTTAAATCTATATAAATTGACAACAAAATTCATCAGCTCCTAGCCTGACTATATACAATGTCAAGTGACATTTTGCAAAATATTCTGTCAACCCTGTGTCAAAGGTAAAAGTAACTAATTGACCATTTCCTCTCAGTCCATTTTCTTTCATGTCCACACACACGTATACTATTGCACACCATGACCACATTTGCACACAGTCCCTTATCTGTAGGCTGTGATTATATTTTGAACCACTAGGGGGCATCAGCACATTCTAGTCTGTATAGCTAAACTTTATCATGAGATCAACATTACTATATACACAATGCTGCCTCCCCTCTCTGACTGAGGGCTAAAGAGCTAGAGGGAGTGAGAGAGAGACAGACAGAGCACTATTATATGTTTGTTCTGAAACAACAATAGTTTCCCTTATCCACAGTGTTTGAGGCCTCCCAGCACTGTCATCCCTTCAAATGCTCAGTGACGAGGCCAGCTTCAAGGTACAGCATTGATAATATTTTTTCAATGTGAATAGGATTTTCTGTATTCTTGAATTTGGAACTTTCCTGTTCAGTCTTGGTAAGGTTTGACCTTTGTTATGCTTTTATAGAAGTTTGTTAATTTTGTGTACAATATATCAGAGATACATCATTCGAAGTGGCTTGCTGTTTGTAAAATTGTATTACTGAAACACATGTTAAAATGTCACTTTTGTATACCTTTGAATGTTATCATCCAACACACAGAACGCAGCAGAACCATTCTTTTTTTTTCTATTCTATTTTATCGAACAGTGTTTTCCTGGCCAGACATCGTCCTGAAGTAAGAAGAATGAGCCGTGTGGAGGGTCTGAGGGCCGACTCCTCTCAGTTCACTCTGGAGGGAGAGCCTTTCCGCATCCTGGGGGGCTCCATCCATTACTTCCGTGTCCCCAGAGCCTACTGGGAGGACCGGCTGTTGAAGATGAAGGCCTGTGGCCTCAATACTCTCACGACGTAAGCTATCACTGAAACTTGACTATACTTCAATTCACAATAATCTCATTGGACTTTTACTGCAGAAGATCAATCATGGATCAGATTGAATCAAATATGTACAAAATGCTTTATGAAACTTTTTACCTTCAAATAAAATAGAAACAAACAAAATGCCAGGATCTCATGAGCCATTAGACTGTATTATTTCTTAAGGAGGAATTATTTTCTTGCTTGCTTTTATAGATATATACCATGGAACCTGCATGAGCCTGAAAGAGGAACATTCAACTTTCAGGATCAGTTGGACCTCAGGCAAGGCCTCCTTCATCATTTTTGTATTAAATATTTTAAAAAGGCATGCAAAGCAGCTGTTTTGATGTTATTTTTAATGCAAATTAGACACAAAATGTTTCTGCCTTTTCTCAGGGCTTATGTCAGTTTAGCAGCAGAGATGGGTCTCTGGGTGATCCTGCGTCCTGGACCATATATCTGTGCTGAATGGGACTTGGGCGGGTTGCCTAGGTAACACCATCTGCCCATTAGTTTAAAATACCACCATACATTAGCAGCATGCCACCAAATATAGTTGTCATGTTTTTTTCAGCTGGTTGTTACAAGATAAAAACATGCAGCTGAGGACAATGTATCCTGGATTTGTAGATGCTGTCAACCTCTACTTTGACAAGCTTGTATCGGTGATCAAACCTATGATGGTAAGTGCAACTCACTGTTTTGTCAGAATATTTTATGTCATAAATTTCGTGAAAGAATGATGAAGGGATATTTCATCAATGGTGAAGCAAACATTTATTTTTCCTTGTGTGTTTTTTTTAAGTTTGAAGAAGGAGGCCCAGTCATTGCAGTTCAACTTGAGAACGAGTATGGATCATATGCCAAAGATGAAAGATACATGCCATTTATAAAAGACGTGAGTTTAGTAATGTCTTGCAGTGTTTCCTTTTCACTGAAATGTTTATATGACATCTGTGATTCATCCACCATGTATGGAACACTTAATTTTCCTCCTCCTGCAGTGTCTCCAGTCCAGAGGCATCAATGAGCTCCTGCTGACTTCAGACAACTGGGAAGGCTTGAGATATGGAGGGATGGAGGGAGGTAATGAAGATATCAAAAGTAACTTTGGAACTGTGTGTAACTTTTTCACTGAATACTGTATTACATTTGAAGATATGATATTTTGCTCATTTCAGTTCTAAAAACCATAAACCTTCAGAGACTGTCATTTGGAGCGATCCAGTGCTTAGCTGACATGCAGGTAGGCGATGGATGATCTTTGATAGTCATGACATTCTGGCAATTGCATTCATTGTTGGTTTCCTGTAAAATATGCATTTATTTCTATTTTTGTACATAGTGTTATATAAGATATTATATAAGTAAAATGTGTTATTAAATTGTTTTTAAATAGGAATGTGGTCTGCTTTGTGTAGCCCCAGAAACCTCTGATGGTTATGGAGTATTGGTGTGGGTGGTTTGATGTCTGGGGAGAGCATCACCATGTGTTCCATGCTGAAGGTATGGCAACACTTTTCAAAAATAATTTTTCCAGGCAACATTTTTGCTGTGCACAATGTCATTTACAAAACACTTATAAGCTCCACAGTGGCCAGTGTCTATTTTTGTCTGATTTTGGATACTCTATTATAATTTAAATCAGAATGTCACACTTCAGCTGCTAGGTTTAGGTATAGTACATTGTTTAAGGACACCTCAACAGACAGAAAGGAGCATTACTGCCTTACTTTACAACTATTTCACTTCTGCATATTGCTCTTTGACTCATTTTGTCTACTATGTAATAATTTATTAGTATATGCTTTCCTTTTTAAATACTACAAACTGCTAGTTTCTTAGTGATGTGTGTGTTGTCCCCTGACAGACATGCTAGCTGTGGTGTCAGAAATCCTGGAGAGAGGTGTTTCCATTAACCTGTACATGTTCCATGGTGGAACCAGCTTCGGCTTCATGAATGGAGCAATGGACTTTGGCAACTACAAACCTCAGGTCACCAGTTATGGTTGGTAGGAATCACCTTCTGTCACCAAAGCTCAAAGACCAAATAACAAAATATGTTTCAGATGTCTGATTGATATGTTTCAGTAGATTTCTGTTAAAGTAAAATGCATTTTTATTGTATCTCTTTTTTTTGTCAATGTTTTCATTGCAGATTATGATGCTCCCCAAACAGAGGCTGGAGACTGCACCACAAAATATCAACTCTTGAGGAATTTATTCAGCCAGTACCACTGTAAGGTCTTTTTAAGCATGCACTTGCACTGATTGCAATACAGATTTTATGAGAAACCATGTACACCTAGCTATTTATTTGATGACTTGACAACCCAGAGCAATTAAGGCTGTCATAATTAGCATTAACTCTGTGTTTTTGCCAACTCATTTAAGCTGAGCCTCTACCTGAAGTGCCCTCTCCTCAGGAGAGGAGAGCATATGACGCTGTTGTCATCCAGCAGTACCTGTCACTGTGGGACAGCCTGCACTTCACCGACAAGGTAAGCTACTGTACAGATGGCAAGCACCTGCCAGATGTATTGATTATAATTCATTATATAATCTGTCAATCAGAAAATGCAAATCCAAATTCCAACTAGACCAGACTGTCAGATAAAACTGAGTGCCATGCTGGGCAGAGAGCAAAATGTAAAATGTGGTGAGTTTCAGACAAACAGAACATCTCTGTTATCAGTCAAGATGAAATCTAGCAACATGCTGCTTTATGCTCAAGACAGATGATTCACACCTGGCAGCTCGGTTTTGGTCTTACATCAAGGTGTCAAAACACCTGCTCCTTTTTTAAAGAAGAAGAAGAATCTGTCCTATACTGTTTGGCAGTCTCATTTATTCCAAGTGTGTTACACAGTGTCATGCACATGCACATGCATGCATGTGTTGTAGGTTGGATGGAACTTCATCAACAGTGCTTGTATGTTGTCCTGCCTGTAGAGCCACACAGCTTCAGATTTCTTCTAATTCTAATGTCTTCAGAGGTCTGATGTTTACTGTGCTTGGCCAGATTCTTGTATCTAATGCCATGAGACTATTCATGCAGCCGTACAGGTCAGAAAGGCCGGTGAACATGGAGAATCTCCATGTCAACAATAACAATGGTCAGTCATACGGTTACACGCTGTATGAAACCACCATCACAAGTGGAGGAACCCTCAACTCCAGGAACAACATCAGAGATAGAGCACTGGTGAGGACATACAGATGCACCCAAAACTCAGACACACATTCATGTAGAATATAAATTCTAAATATTTATTCAGAGGTTCAGCACAAGACTTAAAAAAAGCCACATACTGTATTACGGGAAAAAGGCTGAACCCTTGCTTTGGTTGCTTTGGTTGGTAACACATACATAATCCTGTTATTGTGACTTTTAATGCACTCTAGGTTTTTGTGGACAGACAATGTGTTGGTAGTTTGGACTACAAGATTCAGGAACTGGCTGTCCCTGAGGGAAAGGTACTGACTGTCTTTTATATCTGTATTTTATATCCTCCCCACATTATAGTCCTTGTCCTCAGCCCATGGAACACATACATTTTTAAATAATACTTATGTTAGTTATTTTCTTATGTTAGCCACCAGGGCATGTACGTGTGAAACCTCACAGAAATACCTCACTAAATAGCCTCAAATTCATACCTGTTACACCTGTTGTACCTGTTAGTCAAAGCTACCCAAATGCTCCTAAGAAGATACTATGCCTTTTTATAAGATGATGTCGAGGTACAATCAGGTAATTAAAGGTAAGCTTAGTCAAGCATTAACTCGCAAATCAAAAATTAAAAAAAATCCCAGTGCATGTTTCTTCCCATTAAGCACTGAGAGAAAGAGATGGTGCAATATCCACCTCATGCATGAATATTACAGGATTTCTTATTCATTATTGAAAAACAATACCTCTTAAATATTTTATCTGCAGTAATAATTCAGCTAAATATTTGCAAACAGTTGTTGGTTATTGTCAGGTATTAACCCAATATGTTGTAAAAGATGGCGAAAGCCAGTGTACCTACACTGTTTTAAATGTATGTAAAGCTGTCATAGACCATCATTTTCTCCTTGTCTAGTGGTGGCGAGTGTGAGTCCGAGGGCATTTAATTGTACAGAATTTCTCAAAGTGACACCTCAGATTTATTCAGGTCATTTAGACAGAGCTCGCAGTGTTCTGTACTTGTCACCGGATACCTCTTGGGTATTGATGCACTGAAATCTTCTCCTGTGCACAGAAGTATCTTTGCTGTCATTTAGTCCCCCCCCCCCACAATCATCAGTAGAGCAGCTTCATTCTTGCAGATGGTGATATTGTTGGTCAGCCTTGGTGAAATTAAATGAGCTACCTGTGTTTTGTTTTGGCCTTGATTGTAACATTGTGTCATATCTTTCATAAGATTTAATTTGACTCATTGAGGATTTTGGTACATTTGAAACAGAATGTGATTCTGAGCAGCTTATATATACAGTATGCACATGATCTGTTCCACTACTTTATCTTGGCATATTATAACAAGCAGAAAAATGCTGAAATGTCTTGCAGTGATAACTTTTTATTGCCCTACTCATTTCCTTCCACATGTTTTTTGCATTTGATCACCAAAGGGAGACAGGACATTGAGTTTACTTGTGGAGAACTGTGGAAGAGTGAATTATGGAAAAGCTCTGGATGAACAGCGCAAAGGTATTCTACCTACAAACATTAGTGCCATACGTCGGTTTATTGCTTTTACACCAGTTCAGTCATCTGAATCTACAACTACCAATTGTGCATTGCTTATATAGATTTCAGAGCATATTTTTGGCTCATATTGTACTACAGGTATTGTGGGAGACATTGAGTTGAATCACACGCCTCTGAGAGGATTCACCATCTTCTGTTTAGATATGAAGCCAGGCTTTATGAAAAGGTTGGTTAATAAAATTAAATTTTTCATCTTGTGAAAATGTCTGGACTAGTAGATTGTTGACCATTGTAAATTAAAGGACAAATTCACCTTAAAATGCTTTATACCTGTCATAATCTGCTTAATAACAAATATTTGCTAATGCAACTTGAATATCTGGGTCCACTTTGGTGTTACGCTTGATGTGGGAGCAGCTGCTTTTATTTACCCATTGTTGTAGTATTGGTTGCAGTCAAATAGATCATGTTCTGACACTGGATGTTGGTGAAAAGCACCAAGGAAATTGTAAGAAACCACAAACTCAAGGAGACAAGACAGAGAAAGTAAAGCCCAACATTTCATTAAAACTCCTGTCAGAAATAAGTGCACTGCAGTAATTACTGCACAATAAAAAGAATCCGCTGAATGTCACAAATGAATAATAACTGCATAAGAGCATCCCTCACCTTAACATTATTTATCATGATTTGCCGAATCCCTCTCACTGTAGTTTCACATGATTACTATATGTGTTTGAAATTAATTCACCCTTGTTTCAGATTAACAAATTCGGGTCAGTGGAAGTGTGATTTCAAGCCACCCTCACTCCCAGGGTTCTTCCAGGCCAGACTGCATGTGGATGGCTCTCCCAGAGACACCTTCATCAGACTCCCTGTGAGTAGAATGACCCGTCAGCTTTTATGGTGAACAGCATCTATTAGAAAACATTCTAAAACTAATCTATAATTTCTAATATTTTATATCAATTTATTTTCAGTACAGTGCTTCCTATGCATGTTTAATAAAATTATTATGTGGCTTACATCTTTATTTTTCTGTTTTGTTTCTGTATGTAGATACATGCAGAAAGACACAGCTGTGTGTCATTTGTCACTTTGGTTTTCTAAACAGGATGAGACCAGTGTTATCAAGTTAGTTAATTCATAATACAGTTTCCACAGTCAGGCTATTGATCATAGTGCATCCATCCATAGGGTTGGGGTAAAGGAGCTGTGTTTGTCAATGGGCAGAACCTTGGACGCCATTGGTTCATCGGCCCCCAGCATTTCCTTTACCTCCCAGGACCGTGGCTCAGAAGCGGAGAGAATCAGGTAGCCTATATACCCATGGTGGAACATTGTTGTTGTTTTTTTGCATAAGTTTGTGAGAAATTTTGCATGTGTAGTATGTTACATTAGATTACAAATCATATTGTTTTTATGCTTTCTTTCAGATCATTGTTTTTGAGGAACAAAAAGCCGATGACAAAATACAGTTTGCGGAAAATCCTGATCATGGAAAGACAATTGATGTTTACAAGCTTCCCTTTTGCACACTGCTGTGATAATAATTACTAAAACACACACTTTCACACCACACACACACACACACACACACACACACACAAGGGCATATTTTATTGATCAGAGTTATTGCCACTTATTCAAATCAATTAATTTACTAACCATGCTTTCAAATGCAATTGTGCAGCAGTATGCAGTTTTTTTTCAAAGCTTTGATGAAATGTTAAAATATGCCATTGATTATGTTGCCTTCTGCCATCATACCATAAAAATACTGCAACGTCGTCTCATTTGTCTTGCTTCCTCATTTCAGTGGTGAACTTTGCGCTGATTAGAAATAGCTGTTTGAACCTTTGACAGCGGGACACACCTCACAAGCTCTCATTGGACCAAAGGCTTGTCTGTCATCACCTACACGCAGCCATATCGATTACACCGACGCTTAGTAACCGGAAAATAAGTCATCTGTTTCTTCACAATAAAGGCACAACATTGTTAGGGTGATAAACATTGAAAAAAAATATAGACTAAATTTGTGGCAAATAATATAGTCACGTTAAAGAACTTTAACTGACTATATGAATGTATGAAATTGCGTGTGCATATACCATCGATTTATGCTGTAATGTGTGTGCACTATATCAGCATAGATTTATTTCGAAAGCATCCGGAAGTCTTATATGTACTTTTAGCTAGCTTGACCTGTAAATATATGCGTTGATGTTTCTGTGTTGGCTGAGCGATTGCGGAAAGAGCGCTCGGCCAATTCAAGCCTTCTTAATGCTCTTCACAGCCTTTATTCAGTAACTTTATTTAAGATAAGTTCACAGTGAATGTATGAGTACATTAATGACTTTTGAAATGGGCGTATAGCAGTTGTTGGAGCAGCTCCACAGTTAGTTATCTTAGCCTAGCCTAAACTGGTGAGCTGCTGAACTTGACGAGTTACGAGTAGGTTTTGGATATTAAGTTGAGCTAAGTTGACTTTTTACAAATAAAGGTTTGCTCCCACATCCTAACATGGAGTCATTTGGAGCCATTCTTGGATGCTGTGCGGGCTTTGCGGTGGGTGGGCTTGTGTTTGCAGCCTACAAACTTGGCTTACTCTACCAGTTGTTTCACAAGGTAAGTTAGGTTTTCTTAATTCTATAAGGTAATCATAACCTCCATGCTTTTCTATTTCTTTGTCTACATGCGTTGTCTTTTAAAGCAGCATTGCACAGATCAGTCATCGCAAATACACATGCATTCTGTTTCCACCTTAACACAATCACTCGCACCGCTGTAGGCTGTCATAGGTGAAAGGTGAGCTGGGCTCTATTCACGTAAACTTTGACCCGCCTTGTGGTTTTCTAGCACAAAGGGTATCACAACACCTTGGCTGTTAGTGGGATTGCACAAAGCCCAGAGGCACATCACCACTGCAAGCCTGCACAATATGTGGTTATTGTGAAATATGAAAGGCCAGTGCAGTGACTAGATAGTGTGACAGTTGACCTTGTGAAGGGTCATCAACCCACACTGAGCTGATTGTTTATCTGATAGAGCTTTCTTCTAGGTTACAAATGTGTTCATTCTATTAAATTAATCAAGAAACAGTCCAAATACTCTTTTGACTCCTTTGACTTAACTTTTATTCTGCTCACTGCAGACTGAGACAAAGAGCCCACGGCATGGTGGTGAAAGTGTGGCAGAGGTCCTCCGCGCCCACGGGGTCAAGTATGTTTTCACCCTTGTCGGTGGACACATCTCACCCATCCTGGTGGCTTGTGAGAAGATGGGCATCCGCATTGTGGACACCAGACACGAGGCCACCGCTGTCTTCGCTGCTGATGCTGTGGCAAGGCTCTCAGGTGCAAATTTATCTCACATGGATGAAAAAAATGATATGTCTTATTTGAGCTCATATGCTGGTGCCAGCAGTTTTGGAGAATTGAGGAATTGGGTGTGTCTCTTGGGACAGGGCTTACCTGTCAAATGGCATCAGTAATGGCTGAGTTTCATTTAGGTGTGCCAGTGTCTTGCCCTTGATATTGCAAACAGCAAGTAGTCATTGGATAACAAATTTAGGATGGACTGTCTCTGTGTCTTATACAGTTGGTCCACTGAATCAGATGTGAGCATGTTTTTTGAGGCTAGCTGATAGCTATCTTGATTGTCTCTCCACCAGGCACTGTTGGTGTAGCAGCAGTGACTGCTGGGCCAGGTCTCACTAACACAGTGACAGCGGTGAAGAATGCTCAGATGGCTGAATCTCCGTTGCTGCTTATAGGAGGAGCTGCTGGTACACTTCTTCAGGTGGAGTGGATTCACATACTGATGCAAATATGATTTGAATATACTAGGGCTGCAACTAACAGTTATTTGTATTATTGATTAATATGCAGATTAGATTTTCGATTAATTGATGAATTATTTGGTCTCACAAAAAAAAAAACAGAGCACAGAGTGACATCATCAAATGTCTTGTTGAGTTGTCTGACTGACTTTCCAAAATCCAAACATATTAAATTTACTAAAATGTAAGACAAGCAAAAGCAGCAAGTTTTCACATTTGAGAAGAAGGAGCCGTCAAATGTTTGGCATTTCTGCTTGAAAAATAACCTGAACGATTAACAGATTATCAAAATTGTTGCTGATTAATTTCCTGTCAAACAACTAATCAATTAATTGTTACAGCGATAACTGTTCTCTGCTTTAACGACTAACCTCACCATATACTGTGCTTGTGGTACAGGGCAGAGGAGCACTGCAAGATATTGACCAGATGTCTCTCTTCAAGCCGCTGTGTAAGTTCTGTGCCTCCATCAGGACTATCAGGGAAATCGTGCCTACGGTAAAGAAGGCCCTGGCTATCGCCCAGTCTGGAACTCCTGGTCCTGTTTTCATAGAATTCCCCATCGACACACTCTACCCCTTCCACCTGGTGTCCAAAGAGTTTGCGGTTAAAAACCCTCCCAAAGGCCTGATGGGAAAAATTGTCTCATGGTATGTTATCAGCATGTGTTGTTACAATGTGTAATAAAATGATAACAGTAAAATAAAGTCATACTTTGAGAGAATAGAAGACCGATTGACTTCAGACAAATATAAAATTACACTTGCCATGTGCATAACTGAAATGATCAATTTTATAGGTCAATTTATATGCTGAGATTTGTTACATTGTTATACATAACGGAATAGCCTGTATGGCATCCTCTAAGCCCACCAGCCAAGGAAACATACCTTGTAACCTTAGCATCTTTGGTTCAACCTGGACCTTCAATACAACCAGAAACCTTTAGTGTTTTTCTTTCTACTCCATTCATGTCACTTTCAACTGTGAAATACAGGCAAAAATGCAATAATACATATAAAATGATTTGATGCGATGGTCTGATTTCTCATTAGGTACCTCCATAACCACCTCATTAACCTTTTTGCCGGAGCCTGGGAGACAAGAGATGTTTCTCCGCTTCCTGTTGACATCCCACAAGCCACAGACGATCAGGTAAGTCTGTTCTTTGCATTAAAGGTTTGCTGTTTGGTTCTGAATGTTGTAACATTTTTAGTCAAATACCTAGTTTAAAGAGTTTTTTTTTTTTCAATACAAATCAGGTTCAAAAAAGCATAGAGCTGGTGAGTCGAGCCAAGAAACCTGTTATTCTGCTGGGTAGCCAAGCGACACTACCCCCAACGCCGGCTGATGACATCAGGTAAAGGACATTGTATTATACCCACCTCTTCTCTACTATTCTGTGTCATACTGTTTTTATTGTTTTGTTGCTTACTCTTGATATTGATGAAGTTTTAGTGCTTAAAATTGTTTTAAAATTCTCTAAATGCTTTAATACAGTCTTTTTACAACTGTTTTGTCTGTTAGTCTTTGGGTGGCATTGAAGTTTTTCTCTGTAATGTTACTGTCTTCATTCAGGGAGTACAAACATTAAAGGGGAGGAGTATCAGCCACAAACTCAAATTCTCTGATGTTTACTCTACATCTAGAGCAATTTGATTTCTTTTCGTGATACTCATCAAAAATGTTTGCCTGCATTACAGGAAGGCATTAGAGGACCTGGGCATCCCTTGCTTCCTTGGGGGCATGTCTCGTGGCATGCTAGGTAAAGCTAGCCCAATCCACATCAGACAGAACAGACGCGATGCTCTGAAGGAGGCCGACTTGGTGCTCTTAGCAGGTCAGACATACAGTCTTATAGTTCAGATTCCATGTGTTAATATTATGGCCTTTATTTTTCAGCCCTGCTAGGGGCATGGCTATAAGGATGGCAATGTCAGTCTGTCCACTACTGAAATATCTCAACAACTATTCATTGATCCATCCCCTGACTTTTCCTCTACCGCCACCATGAAGTTCACATTTTTGGTTTTCAGTGAGATGTTTGAACAACTATTGGATAGATTGCCATGACCATTCATGTCCCCTTCAGGATGAATTGTAATAACGCTGACCCCCTGACTTTTTATCTAGCAACATCATCAGGTCAAGATTTCACTTTCACAATTTGTTGTTTTGGTTTGTGCCTAAATGTCTGCAGAACTACTCACATTCCCATCAGCCTCAGTAGCACTTAATGTTGAGCACCAATTAGCAACTTATAGCATGCTAACACTAACTAAGCTGGTGAACATACATATTGTACAGCCGCTAGCATGGCTGTAGACCCTTTTTCTTGTTTAATAATCAAACCTAAGAAAATGACATGCGGTAATTAATAAACACAAGATGACAGGTGATAACAATTGAACACAGTTATGCAGTGGATAAGTGCTACTGATTTAATATTGAATTTATTTTGTGCTTGATAGAATGACAGCTGCTTCCTTCCTTGCTAAAAGTAACTTGAACCAATACTGGAAATTGTTTGTTGACATACAGTTAGAGGTTGAACTGTGCTTTCGAAGTAGCCTGTGTAGCCACAGGCCATCCATAAATCCTAAAGAAATGTTAACATTATGTTGCTCTGTTTGCAGGCACTGTGTGTGACTTCCGTCTGAGTTATGGCAGAGTTCTGAGCAGACGTAGCAAGATCATCGCTGTCAACAGAGATAAGACGCAGCTGCTGAAAAACTCAGATATGTTCTGGAAACCAACTATAGCAATTCAGGGTATGTTCACAACATGTCATTATTATCCAGGTTTACAATTAAAGTAGCAATGTTTCATTTTATATTAGTAGTTTCTTCACTGATCACCCTATAACATTTGTGATCACAGAGTTTTTACAGCTGACTTGCACTCTTCCAGGGTTTGGCGATAGGACAAAAACATCTGTCTAACAGTTAAAGTCTGAAAATGTAATTATTTGCCTATTTTAGGTGATGCTGGTTCATTCTTAGTGCGACTTTCCAAAGGCCTGAAGGGCCATCGCTGTCCAGAAGAATGGCCTCAAAGCCTCAAAGCAGGAGATATAACCAAAGAAAACACTAACAGGTAAGCAGAGCTGATGAGTTCCAGTTGGTCCCTGTTCTGTGTGTGTCAGTACTGTACAGTCTATGGTCAGAGGTACTGTAAAACTCTTCTTCTCAGTTATGTAATTACACTCCAATCTTTGTGATTAAAAACATCTTGATCAGTGAAATCGTTAATGATGAGACAGCAATCATAAGTTCATCAACTAAATTAAAGCAAAGGCATCCATGGATTTCTTTTCTCACAGAAATAAGAGTATTTTTTTTTTTCATTTCAGGGCCAAAGCTGATGAAAAGACAGACCACCACTTAAATCCTTTGAAAGTCCTCCACCTTGTGGATGAGCTGATGGCTGAGGACAGCATCATTGTTGCTGATGGTGGTGATTTTGTGGGAAGTGCTGCTTACATAATGAGACCAAGAGGACCTTTGCGCTGGCTAGATCCAGGTGAGATCCTGTAGTTCAGACATCAAGTTGTTTTTGAAGAACAGTTGTGAGTAAAACAACAGATGTTTGGTCCCTAAGATGTGATCATTTCAGAGATATGAATGTGAAATGATTAATCATTGAAAAAAGTCTGTTTATTTGTTGACTTAACAAATACTGTTCTTTGTCCCTACAGGAGCCTTTGGGACCCTGGGAGTGGGAGGAGGATTTGCACTAGGGGCAAAACTGTGTCGGCCTGAATCTGAGGTACAGTACTGACAACAGTCTTTTTTGAAAGTGCTTTGTCTGATCATCTGTCAGTTAATTTGAACCTTTTGTGAATGAAATGCTACTTTGTGTACTTTCCAGGTGTGGATAGTCTACGGTGACGGCTCCTTAGGATACAGTGTTGCAGAGTTTGACACATTCACTAGACACAAGGTAAAATCACTCTTACGATATTGTCATTATGTGTATGTAAGCAACTCAAGTATCTATAGCACATGTGCAAGACTAGAATAAATATTGCATATAAGAACAACATGGCAGTATCAGTTTATCAGTATCAACAACATACCAATAAGAACTAGAAATTTTCAGAAGAACTGTGAGTCCATCGCTGCTTTTTGCGTATCTCAGTAAGATTGGATGTGTTCCTCACAAAGACACCCTCACACACACAAACAAACACAGATCTAAAACTCAAATTGTTAATCACAAAGATATAGACCCTCACACACACACACACACACACCAAGTGGTCTATAATCAGGCACAATTGGTAAAAACACCTGTGTGGATTTGAAGAGTCTTTAAAAATCATCAAGGTCATTGATGGACAGGAAGCGTTACTCTATATTGAGTTTTGCATTAATTGTGTCATTGATCAGTAGTACAGTGGTTGTCTGTAGGGAAAATCTCTTCCATAAATTGATTGTAATGCAACACTTTTCTAGATTTTTAGATGTCACAGAAGTATGCATATAATCGTTTTATAAAATGCTGTTCCTCAGAGGCCTTTGAATAGAATTATACACACATTTTGCTATGAGGTTTTGGCCCCTGGGAGCTGTAATGCCTAATTGTTGTACCCTATTAAAGGCCTCAGCCAGTGAATGATCCTTATTCTCTCTCGATCAATAACATGCATGATATTTTTCTTTCTTTTCGTCCGATATTCCACATTTCACTTTTTTTTTTGTCTTCCAGACACCAGTTATAGCCGTGGTGGGAAACGATGCATGTTGGAGTCAGATTTCCAGAGAGCAGGTTCCCATTCTTGGCAGCAATGTGGCATGTGGCCTCGCATTTACAGGTACATTTTCTGCATACGAGTACAGGTTATATCACATTCTCTGAACAGAATTAATGTATATTAATGTATAACATTGACATCAGTTGCTAATTGACAGATTGTATTCTCTGCTCCTTTTTGCAGATTATCACACAGTGGCTGATGGTTACGGTGGGAAGGGCTACCTTGTAGGGCGTGAGGACGAGGACCGGCTGAGCGACATCATCAGACAGGCTCAGAAGGAGAGCCAGGAGGGCAAGGCTACACTTCTCAACGTTCTGATAGGGAAGACCAACTTTAGAGAGGGCTCCATCTCTGTATAGAGCAGCTGTGACTTTCTAAGAGTGTATTCTTCCTCTACCCTCGGCTTCCTTCATAGATTTTTACTACCAAGGTCTATGAAGGATTTCAAAGAATAGGTGGATACTGTTGGATACTGTGTGGAGCCCAGCCCCGACCAGACCTCTGTTAATCCTTTGTGCCCTTAAAGCCATATTTCACTTTGGTAAGAGAAATGACTTTACAGTATACTGATCTCCCATAAGAGTTCATGAACTGTCAGTTGTGTAGTCAAAAATCATACTAGTACTGCATTATTATGAATAAGTTATATTATTATTATTATTACCAGTTAATATACTCTATTACACTAAGTTATTTACTATTATGCAGTAAAATATAGCTCAAGATCTGCCAGCCTTGAAACTAAAGCTTTTATTGTGCTTCATGTGACTTTCAGGTTCATGTTGTGCTAACTCAAAGCATAATTGCTGCATTTCAAGAAGGGAAAGAATGCAAATTTCAAAAATGTTTGCTTTGTTTAGGGATTTTACCTCTTCAGGAGCTCGGGTTTGATTTTTGACCTTTAAACAGCCTATTATAACTAGACATTTCTTACAAATAAATCAGTGATTGAGTCGGAGTGCATTGGTTTAAATATGCTAGTATGCCTTTTCTCCTGTTATAAAATGAACATGGAGCCTTTTTTTTGAGGATATGTGGAATCTTACAGCTGTAATATTCTTTATCGGTTGATAATTTGGAATAAATTTGCTAAATGGAAAATAATTTTGAATGTTAAAGACAGACAAATGGTATGCCTTTTAATGTTTGATTGTATCTTCAAATACATTGATATGTATAGATTGAAAATGTGTCTGCTGATTTAGTTATGTAGTCAAATGATATTTAATACTAACATGTATGCAGTGATGTAGGTTATCAGTTAAAAAATGCCTATACACAATATGTATTGCACTATAATCGTAACTTATTTGCTCACAAGGTGAACACATATGGATCATCTCACTCCAATATATATGCTGTTTTATTTGGTATCTCGAGGGACGTATGTCAGACTTTTGATCATTAAATGTTAATTTGGATTTATTCTCAAATAAATTGAATAAAAGTAGTAATGAGTTTGCTTTTGAATCTAAGTGTAGACTGTTTTGCAGGCACATGTTTTCTTGCAGATTTACATCCAGTTATTTTTACACATCTTTTTTTTTTTTTTTAACAACTCAATGACTACATCCATACAAAGTTCTAACCATAACTTCATGGTTATACAGTTCCAGTATTTATAGATCAGTGTTAACCAGCTTGTGCTAACAATGCTACGCAAACATTCAGTTTTGGTTTTAAAAATGCCAGGACTGGATTGTCAGCTTGCCACAGCTGGTCTGCAGAAGAGAGGAAATTACAATAATAATAGCTGCTTTTTTAAAACTTGGTCATTTAGCTTTAAATGCTTTTGTAAATGAACTGTGTCATCTATGTTTGGATTTAAGGAACCTTCACTACACCAAATTCTGTGCAAAATAAGCAACTTTGTTGTTTAATATTACTCATACTCTCCCTAATATTGCTTAACACTCCCTGCAACTTACACAGCCAATCTGGCAAGAACTGCAATATCAAGTTCTGTAAATATTTTATAAGGTCTGAACCTTCTATTTATGTCAGTGTGGCATAACTTATACTTAGTAAGTAGTATTAATAAATAGTAGGTAGGACATCTACTTTATGTCATCTCTGAGGTGCAGTGCGCTGTGTGTTTTGGAAAAAACTACTAAGAATAGAGAACGCACTTAGCACAGCTGCACCTGCACCCATGGTGCAAGGGGGCCCACAGTCTCAGGGTAAATACACACACACAAATCAACACTCACTTAGTCTCAGTTGTAGAGTCCATACAACTTCCTCACCCAGATTTGTTATGATCTAACTCTGCTAATGGTACAGATGGACTGAGAGACACCAGCTGTGTGCTCATCACTATGAATGAACACTTAAAGCATTAACATATTTGCATGTAATTATTTTCTTATTTTACTTACTGCATCACTCCAAACATTAAAAGACTTATAACACAAAACCTTTTTGGAACTAGGTTCATGACTTTTGCCCTGAATACTTCAAAGTGTGGTTTTAATTTTAAACAGGAGATGGCAGTCTAGTAGAGGCTTTACTGAAGTAGTCTATGCTGACGTGTTCCTGTTTAGCATAAGTTATGAAGGAAATCAATGGATGTGTTAGACGAAAACAAAACAGGCCACTAGGAAAAATGTATGCTATGTTGTATTGACAAATGTTTACCTACAACAGCAGCCTATTTGTGATTCAAATATATATATGTTGAAATATATGAATCAAATATTGTACAGTTTTATTGTTAACGATGAAAGCTCTGCCTTTTAAGGTGTAAATGTGCATATAGGCTTTGCTGACGGTTGTGATACTAATCATTTTTATTGCATGTTAATTATATTGTCTAATCATGCCTTCTCCAAGACAAAAAGATTTACAGACTTCTGAATCTTGCTATGTTTGTTTTTTTTTTTTTTTTTAATTCCACAGATTTCGGAATGATGCTACATTAGTAAGTGAAACGTGCCATTGTCTCTAAAAGGCTGCTATTAATTATAATAATTTAGTTAATGCAAGCATCCCATATGCAGTAAACAACAGTTTATGGTGCAAGTAACAGTTTATATATACTGTACTGTCTTTTTTCTCTTTACTGACAACAGTCAAACTCAAGCAAGAGTAACATAAACAAGTTTAAAGATCAAACAGAGGAAACAAAGTGCCACTTATACTGTACTGTCTGCTGTCTAGCCTCATGCCCGTCTTTGACGTCACAAACTCAGAAAGATGCTGCTTTCAAGTGCTCATTGTAAATCCCTAATTCCTAACTTTGAGAGTGTGAATACGACAGTTATTTTTGTTTTGTCAAAACAATAAAGGGCTATTGAGCTATATTATTAAGCTTGGTGTAGTGGCTGAATGAGGCTGATAAAATGTGCGTGTAATACCTAACATATCAGAATACTACCTATACAGAATAGTACATTCATTATAAAAACAGAAATGTGTTTGTTAATGCTATACTGCAAGCCAGATTTCCTATGCAAGACAATAAAGCCTGAACTGTTTACTCGTACAGCACATGAAGGCATCATGAGACCGGGCATACATCACCACAGGCGGTGACTTCAACAGCTCCGCAAAAACTTAAACATCTTCAGGCAATGTGTAGGACCGTAGCCGGGAGAGTCCAGAGCATTCGCTGTGTATACAGCTACGCGAAGGAAGGCAACTGGTAGCGTTTTTAGATAAACAGACTTGTTTTCAGCGGATTTATGCCGCATTCGTGACTCTACGCTCAGCATGACAAGTAAAACAGAGGCAGTTTGGGGCTTTTAACAACCTTAGAGATAGCTGAGTTAACATAAACAGCTAAGTTAGCTTATAGCAAAAACAAAGTAACGCTAGCTGAATGCTAGTTAGTTGTAAGTTGGGGTTTTGGTTGTCCATTATTCACTGGTGCTACAGTAACAGTGTGGTAATCATTGGGTTTGAATTAACACCATCGAAAAGCTGAAAGCTCCGAACTCCAGTTGATTTCCAGTTGGTTAACGTGATTTAACTGTTACGTTGATACACAATCGACGTTCGCTGACTTCAAATCAGAGGGATTTCTACTTGAATATCAAGGTAAGTAATGATGACATTAATTAAACGTTTGTTAGCTTATGAAATAACGTTTTGTTTACTGTGTACACTAACGCCGCTGGCAATTGTTTCCTCTGAAACTAATGTGTTAGTATTAAAACGTGGCGTTGGTTAAATACTAACGTTAACTTGGCGTTGGAGCTGTGGGGCATTGACTTAACCTAACGTTAACACACTGTTAAAGGTAAACAAACAAAAACATTGTGAAAGTGTCACGCTATTTAGGAAATAAAAATATACATTTGAAAAACAAAGAACATTTTAATGTTACTTGGTCTGACACTGTTCCTTTGAACAATTGTCAACCTCTGGTCGTTTGTTGAAACAGCATTTCATCAAAAAAGGTGTGCTGCCAGGAGGAAATTTATAAATGATTTCCTGTTTGCAAAATGACATAGCAGAGATGACGTCAGCTAAGTGGATGCGCCATTTCATTTGCTATGATTTATATATAAAAACAACTTCATATATGACGTGATTACAATAGGACCAGGTCGGTAAGAAGCTTCATAAATAACAGTCAACAACAATGCAAGTGTCAGTGTATAAAATCCAGAACTGCTACACTTGTGTTGCCCATTGTTTACTTAAGTAGTCATCAGACTTAGCATGTGGTTGATCATGTTTCTGTTACAGGTGCTGAATGGCCTCCGTTGTAGGAGTGAAAACTGAGAAGCGACCTGCAGCTGATTCTCAGGATGCAGACTCAAATGCAAAAAAGCCCAGGTAAGCTTAGGTGCTTCTCTGGAACCAACTGCACACTTTGCCCATGACTCATTCATCAGTTTTGTCAACAAGGCTGGATTTGTTTTTTTTTGCATTCCAAGTTTTTGCTGGTCCTAAATGCAGGTAGGTTTTAGTTTCACAATGCATGCTTGAAAATGATTGTTTAACCCTCATGCTGTCAGAAGGATTTGGAAAGCACCGTCTTTGGAACATGCATCACTCAATCTCTGCTTGCCCCAAAGGAAACTGCTGCCCAGCCTGAAGACTAAGCGAGCCCCTGAGCTAGTCCTGGTGATCGGCACGGGGGTAAGCTCCGCAGTGGCCCCTCAGGTCCCTGCTCTCCGCTCCTGGAAAGGTCTCATCCAGGCCTTACTTGATGCAGCCAATGACTTTGACCTACTAGAGGAGGAGGAGAGTCGACGTTTCCAGAAGCACATGCAGGAAGATAAGAATTTGGTGCATGTGGCCCATGACCTCATTCAAAAACTTTCCCCGGTAAGACTACTTGGTCCTTTTTTTTCTCTTTCCTTTCTACACCACCCTGTCATACATGTACTGACACATGGCAGACAGACTGCCAACTCATTGTCCTTTTCTCAGCTTGTGACGTGTTGCTTCAACTTCCATGAATTGAGATAAGACATCTCAGCAGCCTTATCTCATTAAAAGACCTATAGCAAACGACACAAGTCTTGTTTGTGTGGCTTGTCTCAGAAATTATTTTTTCATCAGTTTATTTGAAATCATTCACATATGCAGTGAGCTGGCTGTTTTTTTCTGTTTCTCTGTTTCTTTTCTGTCTCTCATTTTTTTTAAAAAACACCAGTGTTTTCTTCAGGGCTCCCTGAAAAGACACCCTGATGAAGGCATGCAAGCTGAACCACATATGTGGTGTGTTTTCTTTTATAACCTGCCCTTACCCTCCTTATTTAAAGTTTACAACATATTTACAGCATACACTGTATATACGGTACAGCATACAAACCTTCATTGAACTGGTTTTTCTATACACCACAAACATATAAACTTAAAATACAACAAGCTGCACATCATATATGAGACATCTGGTTTAATACAAGAGACAAGAGAGAGGCTGCAAGATTGATCTTATTACTCTGTGCAATCTCATTCTTAGATTTAATACATATTTATATTGAAAAAGATGTCCAGTTTATCACAACAAGCATTCTTGATTTCTACCTTAAGTTGCATCAGTGATAAACAAGACTGGGTTACACTGTGTGATAGCACAAAGGACAGGAACAAAAATAAATCTAACTTGTGTGATTAACAGAAAGCTTTTGGGGAACAATATGTGTCAGCTCATGCGTGATGACAAGGAAGAGAAAATAGATTTAAACAAACACCAGTTCTGATAAAATCGTGGTGCTTGTACTCTAAAAATGGGTCACATTCTGTGATATGGCACATTTTGGGAATTAAAGACAATGATGACAGTCAAAAGCACAATGTTTTGTCATAATTGCAGCAGCAAAGGGTAACACCACAGGGTAATGCCACCTTAAAATATGATCAAGTAATCAAGGCCACTAAAAGTACAAGGAAATCCCCATAGCCCGCCCACATAACCATCTATAACAGGATCCTTACACAAAGCAACACTATCTGTGACAAGCTCTCACAGGCTCAAAAACATTACAGAGGCAACATTTAAAAAAAATAGTCCCTACTGATCATGAAAGAAAATTGTCAGTGTGAGTGAGAGAATCATGATTCTCCTTTTTTTTCCAAAACCATGCAGCTCTAAACCAGTTGGACTGTCAGACATTAATTGAAAAATAAAATGGATAAAACCACACTTGGATCCATATAACTCATTTCTCTTCCTGTCGGACCAGTCTGGTCTGGAGTAGGGCTGGCAGATGGGAGCCTTAATACCGTTTGCCTCCTGTGTTAGTCATGTCTCATCGCACCTTTGACATTGATAAAACACGCTTTGTTTCAGCCCTCAGCCTGTTGTCACAAAGGGAACAAACAGCGCTTTTATGGCTTTATCCATCGTGTTTATTTCAATCCACAGTCGTGCAGCCCACTGCCGTTGGCTACAGACACAGCAGGCTCTAGCATACTGAGGAAAAACAAGCATAGAATAATGTGAACCAGCAGCCCACCAGCCCAGATTTTCCTTTCAGACAGAATTAAAGCACCACCCAGACACTGAGCATACAGTAAGTTACACTAGAAGACAGTAGCGTGTAGAGACTTCCCATTCACAAAAACACATCTGCAGATATTTTCCCCTCTTGCTGATAAGCACACATGTTTGCACTTGACCTGAAGTGATGTACTTAGCTGATTCACTGTCCTGTGATCCCTCAAGGCAAAGAGCTAAATGCAACAGGCTTCTTAAACATAGGGACTCACTTATGTACAGACGTCCTTAATCATGGTTGAATCATATGTTGAGAAACTCATCAAAACCTTGTACTGAGTCTTCCTCTCTCCACTAAATTTCACCAGAATTTCATTAGGATGTTTATTATTGTGAGGATTTAGCAAGAACTGTGTTAATGATGCTAATATCCAGTTAAATCCAGTAACAGTGGGCTGTGAGAGTTTAACCCACTTTTCATGGAATTGTGTATCAGCTGGATTATGGTGGTCTACTCCGCAGGCACACAGTATCAGGTAATGAGGATAATCTGAAGTTAAAACTCAAAGAGAATGTTTTTGTCATAAATCCTCTCACACCTGTGACCTTGGAGAAAATGAGGCTAATTACAACTTTGCGGACTAGTTTATTAGCTCGATTCAGGCAAGAAATACTTTTTTTTTTTTCCTTCCCTCCCACACAGACCTGGGAGGAAAGCCTTGATCATCTGCTGATAATCAGTGAGCCATATATCATCCAAAGGCTTTTCAGGTAGCTTGCAAAATTAAAAAAAACAGTTCTTTTTTTTCCCCCCAAAGTCAACTGTCAATGTGAAATGAACCAGAACTCCTTGTGGATAAAGATCAAGGTGTGTCATAGGGATTTTCCAGTAGCAACAGATCTGTGAAAAATCAACATTATATCTATTGAGAACTAACTGTAGGCATGTGCACAGTAGGGCAGTCCAGAGATATCATAGAACTTTTTAGCGAAACAGATTTATGAAAGTTTAGGATGAATATTTTAAAAGCAGAGTTGTTTACTTGCACTTCATTTGGTTATTACATAAGTCCTTAGGCAGTCCAAGGACACAGTGATCAGGATGGGTGCTGTAGACACTAGATGTGGATAATGAGCTTCTTCCTGTGGAAAGGACTCCCGCTGTTTAGCCCATTAGAGCTGTAATCTCTGGAAGTCAGCGGAGCATTTCCCTATGCTAGGATCACCTTGGTCACTACAGCTCTGCTCTACCCTTTGCTATTCTAAGCTGCCCAACTCGTCCTGCCTCTTTTTTTTTTTTTCCTCTTTTTACAACAGGCTGTGTCAGGTAAGGGTGAGATTTAGATGGTGTAGACACAGCCAATAATCTCATGGTGGAATCAGGTGGTATGTGAGTTGCTACTTGAAGAGCTCTGGACAGGATCAGAGAGGGAAATGGAGTGTTGGATACAGAAGAATGTTGCCATTGAGCAAATGTTTTTGAAAAATGTCAGTTTTCATTGCTTTACACACAATTTACATTCCTAAAGTTTGTAGTTTCAAAGTTGCTCACAGAAACTTCACTTTAGCAATAAATTCAGACGCATTGGATGCCAGTTGGGATTCCTGGGAAGGGAAGAGCCATGGGGAAGGCTTGTTGAAACAAATATTGAGAAACAATAATAAATACACATATATAAGGCCTGGAGTACAGTTAGTAAAAAAATCTTGAGTATAAAAATTGTGCATACTTTCTGTCTGTTTCTAAGAGTAAATTAGGTCACACTGTTGCTTTAATTTGTTATTTTCTCCAGTGTTGGTGGAAGTGTTTGTGCTGTGGTTTTACTGGGCTTCTAAGTTCAGAGAAAAAAAATATCAACATTCACTGTTTTCTCAGACTGGGCTCAAATGCACATTTATTTTAAGACACTTGATGTAACATGATAAGGTCACATGGTAAGATAAGTAAAACAGTGTACTGAGGAGTTCAATCCCATTAAAGAGCTGCTTGTTGCAGGTTTGTGAAAGTGTATTTGGCATCACAGTTGGGGTAGTTTGACAATGGCCGATTGGTATTTTAAACTTAAAGTTTATCATGAAATACTTCCCGTAAATCTGTGCAAAACACATTCAAATAAGTTAAACAAGCTTTTTCCAGTGAATGTGCAAATTTTAAGCGCTGACAGAGTCAGGGGTTAAATTCCCAGCAGGGCCACTCGCACTAAAAATGAACTCACAGTAAAGTACAGTTTTGATAAAATGAGGAACATTCAGTATCGTTTTCTCTCTGAGACTGTATTCTATTTCAATTATTTCCCTCACACATCATTTCAGTCAGTCTTCAGTCAGTGAACACAGTATTTTTAGGTTGGAAACACTGTAAATTCTTATCTATATTTAAAACTTTGGAGAGTGCAGATCTTTGTTTTTACTAAAATTTGGCCAGTCAAGGTTTTGGCACAGTCAGCACATTTTGTCTATTGAGAGAAGGCAGGGTTTGAGGCTGGAAAGCTGTCTTACATTGCTACAATAGTGAAAATCATCACAACCCTGTTAACTGAAAAACTTAGAGACTTTTTAGCCTAAGATCAGTGATCCAATCCTCATTTTTTATGTTATTACTAGATCACAGTTCCACTTCTCTTCCCAGCTGTTGTCATATTGCATTCAGTGTTGTTTAAAGGTGCTTCACTGAAGTTTCAGTAGGTACTGTAGGCACAATGGTATGGCCTTCTGTCTGCAGTGCAATGTGCACTGTATGAAGTCTCATTGTCATTGTACTACAATGGTCACAGTGTTCTGTAAAACTCAATTGTTTTTCAAGGTCTTTGTAAATAGTTCCAAAGTATTTATGATGGACTTGGACGTTTCAGTCAGCAGATTAATGTTGTGTTAAAATGTTGCCACCTAGAGAATTGCTTATATCTACACTCGTTTGTCTTACAGAGAACAGGCAATGTGCGGTCCACATTCTTCAAGGACTGTCTATACGAGGTGTTTGACGATTTGGAGTGCAAGATGGAGCATGCAGGGAAACATCTACTGCGCTCGGTGCTGCAGTTAATGGAGAGTGGCGCACTGGTCCTCACTACTAACTTTGACAACTTATTGGAGATCTATGCAGCTCATCAGGGCACCAAGCTGGAGTCTTTGGATCTGACAGATGAGAAGAAGGTAAACAGTGCTCAGATTATGGTATGACAGTGATCGATCTTTCCTGCCACCATAGATCCAGTCAGCTTTTTGAAAAGAGTGTAAAGGTCACTAAAACACACTCTTAAGCAAGCACTCTATGTTAGGCCAGGCTCAGATGGATTCAAAACCCTGACAAATAATGAATTCAAGTGTCATTTCACAAATGATCTCATCTCACATCGCAAACACACTTACAACATGTCTGTCAATTTCAAAAGGCAGAGGTGAATTGGCTTCAAGTCCTCACTCTGTCTGATTTACATCTGTGACATTGCCTTTCAGTGAAGTTCCTCATTGACTAGATCTGGAGAAAAATAGATAATACTTTGACCTGAAAGAGCCTTTTGTCTCTGACAGGTGGAGGGAGGTTAAAGTTCTAGTCATTACTCCACTGCTGTCAAATTTTATGGATTGAACAATATTTGCTTTTGGTTTAAGACTGGACTGAGGAGGAAGCCTGTGTTTTCCCAGTAAACATAGGTTTGTTTCATTTCTGACCAGTTTCTCCATGAAATCTCAGAGCTCCAACCATGACGTTTATGTCCCCGTTAATATAAAGTTAGTTTTATTATTTGTTACATACAACACAAATTTGCTAAATATGGTCAGAGTTTTCTGAGAGACTCGTGGCTTTGCCTCTCAGTCCTGGTATTTATGCCTTGTCTCCATCAGGGCTAATATCCTCTCACTGCTGTTCAGTGATTTTACTCCCTGCCCAGTCAGAACAGGATTGAGTGCAATGGACTGTTAAGTGGGTGTGCTTGTGTGTTTGTGTGTGTGTGTGTCTAGGTATTGGAGTGGGCTCAGGAGAAACGGAGGTTAAGTGTTTTACATATCCACGGTGTTTACACCAACCCCAGTGGTATCGTACTGCACCCTGCTGGCTACCAGAATGTACTGAGGAACACTGAGGTTATGGTGAGCACTGAAATTGTTCACTGCTATCTTTCTGTTCTAGAAAGTTCATGTCTGCTAAATGTATAAATTTGTGGATTACGTCATGTTAAGGTACTTGTTTCATTTGAAATGGTAGCAATAACGTATTACCGCCGGTTTCAACAGCGTGAGATCCAGAAGCTGTATGAGACCAAATCATTCGTGTTCCTTGGCTGCGGGCGCACAGTAGACGACACAACCTTCCAGGCTCTGTTCTTGGAGGCGGTCAAGCACAAGTCAGACCTGGAACACTTCATGCTTGTGCGGCGCGAGGACGTGGGTGAGTTCAAGAAGCTGCGTGACAACATGCTGGACAAAGGCATCAAGGTCATCTCCTATGGAGACGAGTATGGCGACCTGCCCGAGTACTTCGAGAGGCTGGCCAATGAGATCTGCAATCGTGATGTATCAACCAACGGCTGGGGTAAGGAGGATAAAAGCCAATCACAGTTCATTTGTGTACCTATTTGTAGTCAGTGAGTTCATTCTGTGTTAAAGGGGCACGCCGCTGATTTTACAGATGAAATTCAGATCACTCGTCACAAGGAGAGTGAAAGAAGAAATGGCAGGAGATATTTTGATGCGCCTGGGTCCGGAAGTAAAAGTCTCATTTATTTGTCCCGTAAACAATCTGAGGTGACTCACAGTCGAAGCACTTCTGCAGCTTGGATAAGGTCATGAAACTCTCCCAGTTCTTGGACAAAAAGTTTGAGTTTAAAGTTTAGTTTTAAAGTTAAATATGATCAGCTTAAAATTCTGTTACTGACGGCAGAGCAACTTGCTCACTTTTTGCACTTTAGCAACTCACTTTTTGTTCACAAATTCTCTGACCTGCATCTTCTTCTCCACAGCAACGGCAGCTGAGGAAATTGTAGTATTTTGAGCCGTCTGCCATGCTAAAATGACAAAGATTTTTGAGAAACAAAGTTGAAATGATTAAAATTGGTGGTCATAATATAAACCTATATGATCGTTCCAATGTTCAGCGAGTCCTCTGTTTCTACCGTAAGTATTGAGGATATCGTTTAAAGAAAAAATTGAAATCAAGATACGGAAAACACTTTTAGAAAAAGTGGCACCTAGCACTTCACAACTCAGCTGCATTCTCCAGTCATGAGATACTATGATGTAACAATACTTTGATATTTTTTAACCTGTTGAGGGCACCAGGGCAATTAAAGTGCAGTGCATTTGAACTTTTGTGTCTAACAGCTTAAGACAAAACCTGAAAACGTGAGCTTTTCTTACATCAACAGATCTGGTTAACTCTCCTTTCTGAGTGGAGTTCAATGTGTTGCCTGCATTCAATAATTGTCTTTTTTTTATCTTTATTTACAGGGCCTCCCTCAGAAAATGGGGAGGAAGTGCAGAATGGCTTTAACACACAGAAAAGCCTCCTTCAAGGTTAGGACTGAATGCTTCTCTTTGACATCAGGCAGTGGCCACTTGGCAAGAGACATTTCCAGAATAACACAATAAAGCCCTGTCTTAGACTGTTTTCTTACTGCATGCTGGTAGAGATAGAAAATCAAAGTCTGTTCTTGATTTTCAGTTTCAAAAGACCTGCTGATATTCCTTTACACAAAGACACAACTGACTTTGTGCTATTGCATGCATGGAAATCAGTGGCAGCGTTTCAGTTGATACGCTTTGTTTTTCAACTGTTCACTCAAGTTCCTTCCTTCTCTTTTTGCCCCAGACTATCATTCTTGACAGGCACACAGTCGGGATCAGTATCAGACATTTTCCTCCACAGCTCCAACAAGAGATCAGTCTACTTCGAGTAGTACTCGAGTCTGATTTCATTCTATGGATTTAGGTATCCAGGAACATTATGGGCCATGGGAGACCTAAATGCTGTTGTCAGTATTTTCCAGATGTTTATTTTTCCTTTAATAGTTCTTGTTTAAAAGGGAAAGGAAAAATCTAACATAACCGTTATAACCAATACCCAACCTCACAGCCCCCACTGTACTGTATTTAAATGTTGCCTAAACCTAGACTTTTGGGGATCTACAGTAGAAAATAAGTATGCGGATTGTGGAGCAGTGACACTATGGTATGTTCTCACTTCAACTTGACAAAAATGATAGATCTGAATCCACTGACAGAAGTTGGCTGCGCTGCAACGAGTCATTGGATTTGGACATACACCTTGACCTACCCGCCCTGTAGGAGAAGCTCTATAGGTGCAAGCTATAACACACATCCTGTGTAGAGTATGTAAGGTTTGTATCTGTCATGCTTAACCCTGAAACCAGGGAAACTTGATTTGCACACTACTGGGTAGGGGATGGGTGGAAATAATTATCTCAGTCATGGATGGTTTACTTGGTTTGCAAACACATTAATGTTATGACGTTGTCCTCAAATGAAGTTCAGAAGTGTATGTTTCCATAGCAGAGAGGCTCCCTGCCAGTAGCAATCACTTTGCCACTCCTGTGCTGAAAATTAAAGAATGTTCTTTGTAAGCCTTTTTGTATTTTTAATACTTGCATGTGTTTTCTGACATAGTATTTATAAGTACTATTTTCAAAATAAAGCTTTTTGGTATCCCATTTGTCCTGTCATGTTTGCATTCCTTCTAATAAAAATCAGACTCTGCTGGAGCAGTCTGTCACGGGGCACAACATGTGCCTCTGAAACATAACAAAACAAAAGTTACAAGCTGTTATAGCATACAGCAGTTTTATTTAGAAATGTTTACATTCTCATAAATTAGCTCAAATCTTCTGTATAACTCTTGATTCTCTCGTATTGCACTACCACAAATTAAAGGGGGCTAGAGATACTCATATATTTCCTCTTGTAAATGAAGAGTAAATCAGAGGGGAACATAAATATAAAAGGCCCACCGGACTTCAACTGATCACTCAAAAAGTGTAGTCTGAAAATCTATGGACAACCTGTAAGAACAAAAAAAATCAATTTACAAAATATCTTACCACTTTAAATCAACTAAAAAACTGAGGGATCAAAGTTTCCTTTCTGTATTTAAAATTAGTTATTTGTGTGTTAGGCAGGTGAGGAGCTCTGGGAGATGAATTTTATAGAACAATAAATCAAGAACCAATGTTCCACAGTAGTTAGTGTGTTCAATTGATGTACTGTCAAATGTTACAGCCTTGATTAAAGTGAGCGTACAGTATATTCTTTACTCTTCCATGACTTAGATTTTTAACAGGAGGAATTTTACATATACTAATTTGAGTGCTGATACTCACACCCACCCCAACTGCAGACTGTAAACTGAGTCAGTGGTTTCTGACCTGCATTGTTATGGTACTGTTGATGGACAACCACCCATTTAGTGAAAGTGTTAACTAAGATGACAGGAGACAGATAGGCACTATGGTCACTAAGCTTTCCTCAGGCACATGCAGCTGCTGAAAAGTCATGTCCAGCAAGCCTTGACGACCTGACCTCATTTACATGAAGAGGGGAAAACTAACTGACAAAACGCCAGGTAAGGAAGTTCTACTGTGTAACCCAGTAAACGGATGACATTTACAGCCTATTTCCATTTAGTCAGCAAAATGTCCATTGGATGTGACTTTGTTGTTGAAAACTCAGGCTGATCTGAGGTACTTTATTTGGCCCAAAAGTTTAGAAATGATGCAAAAGGGAGGTTTCCTCTAGCTTTGTTGCAAGATGTTCTGTCTTTTGAAGTGCACAACTTGTCCTTTACTCTGGCCTGGAGCTGGGAGAATAAAGTTCAGTGCGTGACATGAGTTCTTCATTTGATGCAAAGTAGAGAGGGCAGGGCAGGAGGATGAGAAACGCAGGCTAGCAGGGCTGGAACATCTCACGGCAGCGTGGCAAAGGTATTGTTGGCTTTGTTGCGACGATGAATAAACAGCAGAACATGCAGCCACTTAAGCCTTCATCAGGGCACTGACCACGGCGCGGGCGTTGAGGCTGCGCAGGTCGTTGTAGGTCTGCCCTGTGCCCACAAACACAATGGGCTGGCCTGTGATGTAGGTCATGGAGATGGCAGCACCAACCTGTGAAGGAGGGAGGGGTGACGCATTAGTGCTATCAGCTTTCCTACCGCAATCATTCGTAAGTCATTTAAAAAAAAACAAAAAAAAACAAAACAGCTACAGACAAGTCATTAACTGCATCAAAAAGATCCTTTTGAGGCCACATTGCAGGATTAAATCCAGACAGTGCGTGTGCAGAAAAATGTTTAAATACCTTGTCATCAATGGTGTCAAACTTAGTGAGAACAATTCCATCGATGAGGCGAGGCTTGTCAGACATGGAGTGGTCTGCCAGAGCCTGATTGAACTTTACCTGAGGACACGAGGGAGAAAGAGAGAGAGAGAGATGAGTCATTCAACGAAAAAACCGGGGATGATGACAGAGGTTAATATGTATAGCACCATCTTTCCATCTCACTATTTACAAAATGTAGAGGAGGCGCAGACAGACATCTGTACCAGCATGATGACAGTTTTAGAGAGCGATACTGACACCTGCTGGAGAGTGTATTACAGTATATTCATGTTAACTGACTTTCTCTTCAGCGTCAGTCCATCAGTAACATTTCCTGTCAGCGCATGATGTGTCTGAACAAAAAGTCGGAATTTGTCATAGTGCCTTACCAGCTGATCGACTGCCTCGTTGCCCACCAGAGCTTCCCCAACAAACAGCACAAGGTCAGGCATGTTGACTGCGATAAGTTTGGCCAGGGCTGTCATTAAGGGGGCGTTGTCCTGCATACGCCCAGCAGTGTCCACCAGCACCACGTCAAAAGCCTGGTTGCGGGCTGGAGGGAAAAGACACAGAAGGTGTACGTGTGACTTTACCATATGGGTGACATTAATCATTAATGGAACACCTCATCACCACTGCAGCTTCATAGGTTAAATTTCCACCTCTACGTCTCTTTTCATAACAGATCTGCAGAATCAACAAGCTTTTCGATCTCGTGGTATAATAGTCAACAAGAAAGAAACTATTTTACCATATGCAATGGCCTCCATCGCAATTCCAGCGGCATCCTTCCCGTAGCCCTTCTCATAGAGCTGGACGACGAGCCGTCCTCCGTGCTTCTCTGGAGGATGCAGAGAGTTCAGGCGGCGCTGATGAGTGCGGAGCTGCTCCACCGCCCCGGCACGAAACGTGTCACAGGCTGCGATCAGCACTGTGAAACCGTTCTCTATCAGCCAGTAGGAGATCTGGACCGAGACAAGGACAAGTTTGGCTCATGTGAACATGTGTGGGACACAATCTGGACATGCTGAGAGGTAAAATGTATCAAATGAACTGATAATTAAAAAGTGACACTGAAGCAAATATCTACCAACTATACCAAAATACTTGATATTGTTTATTGTTTTTACATATTTAAGAACAGGCCTTTTTTCACAGAAGACATTTTGACATGTCACAGTGGTGAAGGCACAGGTGTTGAATTTTTGAAGAACCCACAAACCCTTTGCAAATGCACACAGTGGTCAGGGGTTGAACATTGCCACAGGCTGTGGATGAGCTGGGTCAGCGGAAACTCTTTTCACCAAAATGTAGGTTAAGTGTTGAACTGAAGGTTCAATGTAAAGATTGCGACTTGTATACTGTGCTCTACTAATGGGGCTTTACATGACCAAACACTTTCACAAAACAAGGAACAACCCACACAGGAAATTCCCCTGGAAGTGGATGCTTGTGTGGGTTAAAGATCAGCAAACCACAGACAAATTAACATAGAAGCACTTACTGGATTTGGGGGGATATGTGATTATGCTTGTAACAATGACAACTGACCTTGGCTAGGTTGGTGGACTTTCCAACCCCATTTACACCACAAAATGTAATGACAAAAGGCCTTCGCTGGCTCTGTGCCTCCATGACATCTCGCAGAATGTCCACTCTCCGCTTGGGCTGCAGGATCTGCACCAGTGAGTCTTGCAGGGCCTGCTTTACCGTTGAGGCAACAGCTACAAAACACGGAAGAAGAAAAGGGCTTTGTTGAGCATTGTGTATTCATCAAGCACTATTCTGCATGCTATACGTTTACTGACACACATAATCTGATATCATTTAATCACTGTAGTTCTTCTATATGTTATTGATATAGATAACAAACGGTACACAGATAGGCTGACGACAAGTTACACCGAGTGTCTAATTCAATAAAACACATCTATGATGCAACATATGCACTTAACCCCTCTAGCTTGAGGATCTGTGAGATGTTTCTAATTGCTGAGCATCATTTTAAAATCACAATTCTGTGTATATGAAATGGAGAGAAAGGATCTATTTTAATCCGTTTATTGTGGTAATGATACCAAGTGTTTGGGAAAACAAATTACTGTAATCACATTATTTTCCCAGCATGTAGACCAGTGCTCATAGGAGACGAATCAATTTAAGAGAATACCTCATGCTCATCTGTTCCCTTCTGGGCTTAACCAAATGAGGATTGTGATGTATGGTTTATTGTGGGTAAGTTGTATACATGCTTAAAGTTTACTTACTGGTGAATGTGCCCATGACTTTGCCCTCCAGTTTCTTGGCTACAGAGTCACAGAGTTGGGAGGCAATGTCGGCTGCTACATTCTTTGCTACAGGATGATAAAGGAGAAGAGTAAATAGCAGACAAGCCAGTTTCTAATCCTGCAGAATGAGGACGATGAGTGAGAGATATCATACCGATGAGGTGGTCCCTCATCTTCTCCAGAACTGACTCCATGTCCTCCCGGGTCAGGCTCTTGGAGCCTACCAGACCCTTCAGCATCCCAAACATGCCCCCAAAACCGCCACCTTTTTTGGAGCTGAGAAGATTTCAAATGATCTCAAACAGATGAAGCTAAACACATGTTTACAGTGCATCTTACATTTGAGACATGAAGCAAAACATGCAACACATTTGAAATCCAAAAATAAAATAAGCTTTCTTACCTTGCCTTGCTTGTCTCAGGGACAACCACTCTCTCCTCTTCCTCCTCCATCTCTTCTTCTTCCTCCTCGGACTCGTAGTCCACAGACAGCAGGTCTCCCTTCATGGAGCTTAGCTGCATCCCCTGAAAAGCATCCATGACATCAAGAACTTGGCATCAGAACCTTTACTTTAACAGCATTAATGTGACTAAAACAGATGTCTCTTTAACTACAAAACCTCTTAGTGATGGATGGAGGGGAAGGGTACATACTGGGTCAATTTGTGCTTCCTGGTTCTGGTCACCACCATTGGGGGAACCGTCTCCATTCCTTTCACTGTAGTCCAGGTTCTTGGTGCTGCTACCACCCATGTCCCAAACACGCATTTGTTTCTCACGAGGTTTCTGAGGCTTTGGAGACTTACTATGAGTAAGATGACAGAACATCAGAATTAAGCGATGCAAAACAAGCAGTTAAACATGCTTTACACTAGGAGACAGAGCAAAACCTGATTAGTATAGAAACACACGTATGCCCAATTGATTACTATGGTTCTGAGGTAACATTGTACGCAACACATTTATTAAAAACAAATCAAATTTTAATGCTCTTTAATTTTAAGCAATACCTTACAAGGATTCACTGGGGATCGATATTATGCACATCACTGAAGTGTATCAAATTTGAAGGATTTAAAAACACTGCACATTATTTGTCTATAAAGCTCTAATGGGAAAACTGCCAAACTATCTCTGTTCTCTGATCACATCTAAATCCAGCAATTACAATGTCAGGTCACAGGACATTTTAAGTTTAGCTGCACCGCATTATCAAGCAGAACTTGGACTGTTTGAATAAAAGGATTAAACAAAATAAATAAAAATGAAAGGGATTCAGGGTCCTGTGAGCTATTAGTTTTCACAGATTTGTGCATTTCTCTTGACAACATCGTTTTGTGCCTGCTGCTGGTGGTGAGGTACAGTGAGTGAAACGTAATGTACCTTTATCAACAACATTTACTTGAACTATATCTTGTTAGATATTTCATAAACATGTTTTCTCTTACCTGGATTTTTCAACAGGTCCCGCTGTGCGCTTACGAAAGAATTCCTCTCTCTTTTTCTGCATGATCTCTTCAGGGGTCAAGCCCTGGTTACCATTCTCAACCATCTTCTGGCCAGCAGATGAGGCCTTGCCTTGATCCACTTTGACAGGCTCAGCTGCAGGAGCTGGAAAAGATTGGAAATTAAATCAAGTAAGGACTGAAATTGATGATGATGGTGATGATGATTATGATGATGCTACATTAGCTATTTAGAACAAGCTTATTTAGAACAACCACGTCTAGCAGCACTTACCCTCCTTTTTGGTATTTTTATTCTTCTTGCCACCCTGTTCCTTGCCTTTGTCCCCACCCTTCGTCTCAATCATTGACTTCACAGTTTTTTGGGATTTCTCGGACTCCTTGAAGGTCCGCATGGGGGCAGGGCCTCGAGCTTTGCCGCTCTCCTCTGCCTCTCTTGTGGTTAAACATTTGTTATGTGTCAGCAAGAGCAGAACGAGAAAGGTTATGGTTAGTGATTCTTTTGATTCTCACAGCTTCATTGGTCATTTTTTTATGATATGGGGTAAACTTTATGATACCACTTGCACTTGAGAATTTCCTGGCAATAACCATGACACACTTGACTTAAAGCTACTGAAGTTTGCCATGTACTGGTATAATAAATCAAAGATACATTTATATAACTCACCACAGACACAAAACAATATTATGCCTGCAGTTCTCCAAGACAAGAAATTCCCTCCATGAGTGAAACTGTTTGTCTTTACCTAAGAAGCATCTTGAAGTCATCTTCGAATTCAAAGTTATTGCTGAGAAGCTTCAACGCTCCCTTTTGCTCCAGCTCATTCTTATAACGATCCCTAAAATGAAGCTGAACGTCATCTATGAACTTGTCCACATAGGTCAGCGTCAGGATCTTTTGAAAACCCACCTGGGTTACAAAAAAAGGGGTAAAGATCGTTAACGTGTAAAGATAAAGACAACATGCAGCCCACAACCTGGTAGTATTTGGTTTTCATTCATTCAGTGTGTGAGTAAGAAACTTACCACAAAAATCAACTCAAACTCATTATCCAGCTTGTATTTAAGACTCAGGGCCTCATGAGTAAATGAATTGTTCCCACTTCGCTCCTGAAACATCACAAACATCGTTGACATGTCAACGGGAGATAAACACACATGTCGTTGTTACAGCTGCTACATCTTTAGCCTTCTGTGCCTTCTAAACAATGTGTAAGAAGTCACTGTAGCACAAACTATAAACAAAAAACAGCTTACAATTCGTAATAAGGAGAATTTAGGCTATTTACACCTCAGAAGGTCCCTTGTTTAGTACACTAACGTTACGCAATAAGCTAGCGTTTGCTGCTACCTATTAGCGTTAGCATTAGCTGTCAAAGCCATACCGAGAATTAGAAAAACGCAGATAAGTTAACTGTCACAGGTTTCCACCTGTCATTGAGGCTCACCTGTAGGATCACGGAGCGGATCAAGGCGTTGACAGGCCCGGTGAAGGATTCAGTGACTCCAGCTCCCTGAAAACACCACAACACTATCCCCCCTTTGCTGAAGATGGTGAAGAAATCGAGCATCTTGCCACCACGTATCTAGATTTAAAAAGCAAACACGGAGGGAAAAAAAGGTGAAACTAAAGCCCTGCGTCAAATTGAAAGTTTCGTAACGCATTTTAAAGCGCTAGTGCCTGCTCTTACAAGAATTAAATCTTACCAGATAATACTTGAATAGATAGTAAATCCCCCACCAGTGAGAAACTGTTTTAGACACGTCAGATGCAGAACCAGGAAGTGACGTTTTCTTCCGGCGTTTTTTTTTTTTTTAAATGAATTTTGCGCATGCGTTGTCTGATGACACAGCCTGCCAACTTGACGTCAGCACAACTCCCCCAGCCAACATGGGTACTTAACATAATAGATGTATTTTTAAAGTGTATTTTATTGTAGTTAAGTACACATTTGTGATACTTTATCTGACATCATGCGTTAGTGTTTTTTTTTTACCAGTCTCTTCTGAAAACCTTAAAAACCTTTCTATTCAGGAAGGCTTTTTCATCTTAACGATTATCATTATTATTTTCTTTATGTTGTTTGTCCTATGTTATTAATGCTATAGCACTTTGAGTTTCACAATGAATGCAAAGTGTGGAACAAATTAAACCTTTCATTATTTTATATTAATATTATTACATGCAAAAAAGTGAGACGTTCATAAAATGTGATGGCATTGTTATGGATTAAACTACCCTGGGTCAGTTTAACCTGCTGTAGGGCACAGGTGCAGAAATGAACTGTGGGTCTTTACCTTCATTAAAGGCCTTCATCATTTCAGTTCATAGTTTGCTGTAGATGTGCATGAATTATTTTCAAACAAATGTTTCCAGGGAGATTGGAGCCTTTGCTCCCATGTGGCAGTTGCCCAGTTGGTAATATTTCTTATAATATGGTACTACTTTCATTTTTACATAGCCAACGGAAAAATGAAGTGAGTTACTTCTTGTGTAAACAGGACCATATTGTGGTCAGTTTTAAGCACGTGCTTCACCAACTTTTTAATGACCCAACAAGAAAGACAGTCCATAAAATCCCACATGACTTCCTCTAATGTGAAAATGCTTTAGCTACAGTGGTTATATCATTTATCATTAGTTGGTCACTCTACCCCAACATTAGCCTATATTGCATATACATTTTGCCAATATTACTTATTTTTACTTACTTACTTAATTTTACTTGTATGAATATTTTTTTATAATCTGGTATTACTTTTACTTAGCCTAAGTAAAGGAAGTGAGTTACTTCTTCTTGGGTAGACATGACCATACTGTTTGTGGTTTTAAGAATGTGCTTCCGACTTTTTAAATAGCTCAACGAGAAAGCCACTCCATAAAATCCAACATATGCTAATGATTTCCCGTAATGTGAAAATTTAGTTACAGTGGTTTTATCATTTATCATTAGTTGGTCACTTTACTCTGGGCAAGGACTGCAGACAGGGGATCAGAAAGTAGTATAACCGTAACCTATGAAATGTTGTTTTTGTTGAAAATAATTATATTGAACTTGTCCATATACCTACTTCTGACAAAGGGTTAACTGCCCGCTCAGTGAAGTATGAAATTTGAGACATTTTGCATCAGAAATTTGGTTGCACATGTTGTGGCTCCACTTTCAGCAGCCAGCAACTTCCTTCTATTTATAGCAATATCACAGAGACAAAGTTTTCACTTCGTCTTTGTTACATTCGTTCGCTGTCGTTGGACTATGTCACATTGTTGCAACAATGATTTGTTCAGCTACCATCTGTGATTCCTGGACCATGTGCGCAATGAGTCAGACAAATCATTTAAAAAATATGAGACCATCAAAATTTTATTGACTGGAATGATCTTGGAGAGGCGTGACAAACATGACAATGCCGTTAACAACATGCTTGGTGAGTTAAAGTTTCAGCCATTCAATTTGTAATGTGAAACTTATCTTTGATTCCTTTTTTTTTTTGGGTCAGGGCAGGGTTGTTGATCTGTAGCTATGCTTTATTTCCTCCCTCTGTTCGTCTTGAATTGTGAGGAGATTACACTTTTGTGGAATAGATGAAAATTGTTCCGAATACACATTGTTAATGGCGCTATACAGTACATATTAATGTTAATGCTTTCACAGCCTTTATGGCTCATTGCTTGAAGAATTCACAAGTATTTTAAAAGTCAGTATTAAGTCAGAAATATATACAGATTGTCTTCTTTCTGTTTCAGGCTGGTTCCAAAAACTCTTGAAATCAAGAGAATCATCATCAACATGTGAACAAGAAACCAAAGTGACAAAAAATTCATTGACTTCTGTTAGCAGTTTATCATCTTCATTTACATCATCATCCTGTTCTTCATCATCATCACCAGGGACAACCCCCTCTAAACCACCACAGCTACAGTCTGCTCTGAGCTCATCGCTGCGATGGAGTCTAAAATATGATGTGTTAGTGTGCCACAGCTTAGAGCCCAGTGACACTGAACAGGCTGTACGCCTGGTCTCTTTCCTGGAGGCCTCGCCCCGCAGCCTTCGGTGCTTTCTTTTGCACAGGGACATCTGTCCAGGAGGTGCATTTTCCACAGAATTATGTGAGGCTGTACAGAACAGCCACTTGAGGGCTCTGCTTATCACTCCTAACTTCCTGCAGGATGATTGGTGCATGTATGTGATGAACCAGGCTCTGGCAGAAGGGCAAATGTTCAATCGCATACTTCCGCTGGTTCACAACTTGCCACACTCTCTGTACCCTCAGGAACTGAAGTTTTATTTCTACATCGACCTGAGCAAGAATCCTGACCGATGTTATACTCTTGTCAACAAAACTGTGCTCAAGTGTGAGTAATGGAAAAAAAAGTTCTTTTGGCTCAAATTAAACATAATTTGAGCCTGGTCTTAGGCCCAAATTTGAAATGAAATCTGTTGAGATCTTTTTTCAGTCGTGGTCTTAAGTTAACCCATGACAATATCAGTGGCCAACTGTTTTTTTTCCTCTCCTGACAAATGTCGAATTAGCATTTTGGTTACTTTGGCTCAGCAAAAAAGGAGGCAATCTGCAAATGATTTAAACATTTTTGGAGGAGAATCGATCTTTAATAATATCCACTTGTTTTCTTCTCCAGACCTGCAAGACATGGTTAAAAATGAGAAGACACTTGATTGCAACATGGACAGCTCTAGCAGTGGATTAAGTGGGGAGACCAGCTAAAATCAAAGTATGATCTTGCTGAGACAATTCCGCTGGACGTGAAAGAAGACAGATGAAAGCTTCAAGGACGTTTGCTGTCATCAAGGCAACAGTAATTAAAGAATGAGATGAAGGGCATGAGGCTCCAAATGGAAAAACAATGCTGCTATTGACTGACTTCAACTTTAACCAACCTTTCATCACATTGTGTCAGTAAAATGAAGCTACGGTTTTACTACTTAGACTTTTCTTCACTCTTTATTTGTGCTTGATCAATATTGGGTGTGGATGTTCATACAGTGAGCAGGAAACTACTCACTCCACTTATTTTCTGTAACATATCCAGAGAAGTGCAATGTACTTCTTTAGATACATATTGTGATCATTTGTCTTGATAGTCTCATCTTGCAACCCACTCAGTTGAATTGCACCCCATCATTTAAGTGTACAATAAAGGGGACTATAGCACCATAAATGCATGTGATCCTCCTTTTAACAGAGTAAAAAACAGCAGTACTGTGTTAGGATGAAAATATTGTGATACAGATCATTTTACCACTAGGTGGAGTACTTTTCTATAGTATCCAGTAGAGAATGGTAGTGAGGGAATGTCAGAGTTGATCTAGCTGGTACTGTATCTCTATGTCCATCATGTGCGTGTCTGCCTGTCATAGGCTACTTTCAGGGACAAATTTAAGACTTAAGACCAATTGATTGGGGACGACTTGTCCAATCAGGCACAAAAGCTGTGTCCTCAATGGGGAAAAGGCTGATTTTTGGGTCAGTGATTAAGGTTAGGTTAAGGGTAGGGGTAAGGGTTAGGTTTAGTCGAGCAGTGGTTATGGTTAGGGCTAGGATAAGTCTGACATTAATGTAAGTCTATGTAATGTCCCCAAAAGTTACCTAGGACAGCGTGTGTGTGGTTTTGTGTGAGTGTGTGTGAGAGTGAGATAAAAGGGAGAAGACGCACCCACAATAACAGTTGACTATGATATAGCCTCTCTGCTGAACAGAACTTTAAGGAATAGAGAAGCAGTGTAATTCCTGTTGAGAAAACACCTTTATACTTCCCGCTACTTTCTATGAACAATCTCTTAAACACAGCAGGAGGTCAGACTTACAGCTCTGATCCGCTGGCATATTCTAAGGCAGAATATTTCTGACTGAGTGGTTTTAGCTCAGCTATTCGGAAGAGTCTGAACATGTCGAAAATTTGGAAGGAACACCCTTTCTCCTTCATCCAAAGAAAAACTTTCAACTCCCTGTTATGTATGATCAAGTTACTTTTGAACCGTAATAGGTTACATATTACTAGTTGCCCTATTAAAATTGTAATAAGTTATATTATTATATAAGTTATTATAATTTTAATTACTTCAGCATAGTAATATAACTTATTTCATTACTTTTCTAAGAAATGTTTTAATCTGGGAAATAAAGCTGATTTGAGCACATACTGCCAAATGAATAGAGCCTGTGTAAAAGCAGAGACAGCTGCTTGTAAGCCAGTAGCATAGGCAGAAACCACAGACCAATCATACTTTATAGGTTCTGAAATATGTTAACCAAAATAGGCCGTTAAAACAATACTTGCCTGAATGCACCACAGTTTAATCATACAAGCCTTATACATCATCAGAGGTAAAGTTGCAGGCACCAAGATCAACATTAATAGCATTGTGTAGCCTGGCATGGCAGCCACATATTCACACACACTGACAGATGCAGCATCATTAATCAAGCATATGGACAGAGGTACACCAGCACCAACATGCTCAGTAACGTTAAAAATGACACCTGAACATAGCCGGGCACGGCAGCTACATAAACCACACACACACACACACACACATACACACACACACAGATGGCAGACACAGCAACATCAACATAAAATCCAATTGTGCACCCAACAAAACTATACCCAATAAACCATAATATTAAAACAGGCAATAGGCTACTACAGTTGGAAATGGTGAATTAGCTTAACTTTGATGATTACAGCAGGAGACGATGGGCCTTGGTGTTGCACACTGAAATTATTTCATTGCAGTCCAATGATTCAGTCACATACTGCTGCTGACAGGGAAAGGGCCGAATTAGCAGCCACATACGTGTCATTGCTACTTGGCACTTGTTGAGGAGAAACTTGTGCAGGAATAGGTGTCTGGGTTGAGAGTGATGTCTAAACCTGAGCTGAATTCTCTTCCTCCTGCTCCTCACGTCTTTTTGTGACAAACTTGGGCAAACTGCTTTGTTTCGCCATACTTTTCATCTTAACCTACTTTAAAAGCAGCTAGTTAGCAGACAGCAGGCTTCTACTCTTCTGTGCAATGTGCGGGATGTACACTGAGCGAAAGGAGAGGGGCTGTTTGCAACCTGGCATTTGCAAAATGCACTGCCACAAAATTCTGATGTATCAACATCATGTGGTGCACTCAAATTTGTCCCAAACATGGATGTATCCGTGGTCCCAAAGGCTTTCCTGAGTGCTGACCCGCGTTGTCCGGAGATATGCCAAAGGAAAGCATTCCTGCATGGTGAAAAAAGCAAAAGAATGAATATAAGCTTTTTACCAAAAAGAATATTTTCGGATGTAACCCCTTTGTAATAACCAACATTTTCATTAGTAATAGTGATTTAATTACATATTTTTTCTCAGTAACTGTAATGGATTACAATTTTATTCATTTTGTAATTGTATAGTGTAACACTGTTACATGTAACTGGTTACTCCCCAACAGTGTGTATGATTACTGGCAGTGCTTCTTTTCAGATAGTTGGCAATCAACTGGATCATAACCTTTGTGTTCCTATAGTATTATCTTTTGACGCGTGCACCCCCCCCCTTGCATAAGGCACCATCTGTTTCCACGAAGTGCTTTATGCTTTCTTTTTATGAGTTTTATTAATGCTGTATCACCATCCCCCAAACAACAGACATTTAGTGCCACAATAAAAGACCCATGATAATCGCCTCTTTTGTGGCAAGCCAACATTGTAACATATAAATTGAGACTAATCTCTGAAAGGCACAGATGTTCTATGAGGCTTTTGTTGTTACCATAACAAGTCATCCTTCCGATGACACACACACGCACACAGTGTGAGATGTGAGATCTGAATGCTTACTGAAAGGCAATTTCACATTTAACATAATATAAACTGTTATATGAAAAGTAACTGTGATATCATTAGCCAAGACACATCATACACATATAAAGCTATCTTTCATTTTTATTTGAGAAGGTTACAATCTGCACTGGAAAATATCATACAGATGCAAAATATCATACATAACTTAAATATAGAAGTTTTATTATTTCAAGTTATTTCAACCTAAAATTTCTAAAAAAAAAAAAAAAAATTCATTTCAATACCATTTCAGAACTCATATTTATGAGTTGAAGTCTTTTGACTTGAAATAATGAGTTGAATGAATGAATGAACTGTTTCTACAGAAGTTTTTGTGAAGTTTGAAGAAAACAAACATAATAGAAACTGACTGTGTGTCTTTAATACATGTTAAAATAAGTAATGGTAGTTATTTTCATCATCAACAATAAAAACAATGCAAACCATGATGAGGGATAATACTGAATTCAGTCCCTACCCCGTACACTACAATGACAATGTCACTGAGTGCAGCGTTGCATGTATACTTTGCACTCTATGACTCTCTGACTCTACAGAGCCACAACAGCAGACGAAGCTACAAGTTGGTAGTTCCAAATACCTGTTTAATGAATGAGCATTTCTAAATCCACTGAACAAAGACAGGATGTTGACACAATGTGTAATATTTAGTCAAGGTAACTTTTGGTGGTGTTACAAGAACCATTTGTTGATTTAACCAAAAATTTTAAAGCGGCCATTTCACTCATAATTAAAGTTGTTGTTGAAACAACAAGTTACATTTTACAATGTGTGATTTATTAAAATGTTTAGAAAAATTTTGATTCGGATGAAATAGGACACGATTCAGTGTACAGTAGAGTTCATTTTGAAATTGTGACAAAATATATTCATCATCAAAATATATGCTGCTGGAACTGAAGTGCATGTGAACAGAGATGCAATTGCTTAGCTTAGAGAAAAAGTGTAACTACAAACAACATAGTGACTACAAATGGAGAAGATAAACCCCATGGCTACAAAACAGCTTTGAATAATGCTACAAAGCTGATGGGAAATTAAGGGAATGATTAGATGTTTAATAACTTTTTAAGTCATATTAAGCTAACACCAAAAGGCAGCAGTGTAACATTATGTACTAGCATCTAACAGGATATTGCTTGCATATGGAAGTTTAGCCAGGTAACCCAGCTAGCTAAATTGGCTAACCTCATGCTTTTGACATGTTTGTCTTATTTGGAGTATTAAAATTACTATCCATCCAAGGACACACAATATAACAACAGAACACTTTTGATAGTCACGTCCTGTCAATTTTGAATGGCTTTAGGCCAGCTAAATGCGGTGCATTTGCAATTTCTTCTGGTTAATTTTAAGTTAAAGATGAAAAAAACAAAAGGTTCTGGCTTCAGTAAATTCTGGACAGTGGTCTGTCAGTTTGGATACATTTCAACCTGGAGGCAGTTTGTTGATGTTTTAAACTAATTAAAACTAGACTAAAATGTTCACAAAGTTTTTGTTAACTAATCTATGGATGATTGACTAAAACAAGTTTAAAACGGGGAGTGTTTTTGTCGACAAAGACTGAAAATTGACTAAAATGAAGTTGACTAAATACGACTAAAACTCACATGTACTTTTGATCTCAGGACTAAGACTAAGACTAAATCTAAAAATGACTCACATGAACTGTTGGAAAGCCCCTGAATGGGTGTGCTAGCTATGTGTCAGTATCCTTAACCTTTCAGCATGAAGCAAGAAGAGAAAGAGAGGAGAAAGTGCAGGCTGTATGATGGCAAGCTGGTGTAAATTGGACCACCAACAGTATGGAAAAGCACTCAGCTGTAAGTCAGCATGGTGGTCTCTACTGGGTGTGGCAGTACTGACCTGGACGTTTCTATCTGTGGTGAGTAAATTCAGCTTGCAGTGAAGCACCAGCTGGGTTAATTAAAGGAAAGCAGGAGATCCAAACATTTTATTGGGTTTCTAGTGAAATTTAGCCATACAGTGAAATGAGACGTGAGAGGGCTGTTAGTAAAACTGAGCACAAAAATGTAAACCCACATGCCTACAGCATGAACATGTACAGCAACACTACTTGTTAGATGCAGTCAGATACATTTTTCACCATCTACTTTTCCTGCAAACAAATATGCTTTACAAATTAAATGTTAAATTTCTTTGATTGTAATTTTGCTTTGTGTTTATATTTTACGTTTCTATATTTATATGCTTTTTTTATGCTGCCTTTCTATGAAACCACCGTATTTTTGTGGGACAATAAAGATTTGATCTTCTTTTGACCACAACTATGATCACACACTGAGTTACAAAATGCTCAAAATAGGATTACATTATGTCAATTTTATGGAAAGACACATTGTTCTCTACTATTTTCTGCATTTGGTGCAGAGAGAATGTATAGTACCCATTGTATGCTGAGTCACACATGAATTATGGACACCACAACTTGATAATGAAACGCTGCAGTGGAATTAGAAGGCCTGTAAAGGAGTGATGCACTCTTAGATTATTTACAGAACCCTGACATTGGCTTTGGTCCTGAGCCAGCAAACATTTATCCAACATATAATCTTTGGTTCGCCCAAAACAATCCTGTTGCCAGCAGATACATTAGAGGAGATCTTTATACGCCGGTTATTCACAATCTAATAGAAGACTTAGGTTCAAAAATAAAGCATTATCAGTTCTTCTCATTATATCCAACTTTTTTCTTACAAAAATCTAAAAAGAAATCTACACAGATTTATTCAACTTTTTTTCCAAACAAAATTATACATAGACAATGTTGCCATGGTGGTGGTTATTATATTGTATTTCTTCTGTAAATCTAGCCTCTAACTATGCAGCATAAGCTTGATAGAAGCTGAAGTTGATCTTGTCCCTGACTTTCACTCTGTTATCTGCTTTAAAAAGATTTACAAAATCACAGCCAACAGCAGCAGGACTTCCCAGATGTTTTTCCCTGTGGGAGAAAAAAAGGCAGTCATATTAAGAAAGGACAGGAGAAATGATTAGAATTAGCTGAAGATCACTGACATGGAAAAGTTCATTAACGTGTGTGCTTCAACACCAGCACCAGTTACAGCAGGCTTCATATTTGCAGCCATGGTATTTGAATGTGTCTGGATCTACCATTCATGACTTTGATGCTCACATTGCTTCTCTGTGGGTGCCTAGGGAAAGTCAATCCTCAAAAAGTTACAACTGAAATGCTTTCATTAAGATAAAGCCACAACTGAACCAGCTCTGGATACAGGCTACCATAGGTGCCTGGTTATGTATTAGAATGGGGGAGCAAACTTGGAGAGATACTTAATTGGTGGGATTAAGTCAAGAAACAACCACCTACACTAGTCCAGATTAGTTAGATTGAGGGCGCTATGAAAACCAGGAATACATCAAGAACAGTATATAATTGGGTGAATCAGGACAGGAAATGATTATTAGAAAAATGGCTATTTCATATTTGAAATTACATTTATAAAATCATTATGTAGCCTGAAATGTTAGTAGGTTACAGGTAACTAGGCCATCTTCAAGGTTAAACAAGGAGAAACAATTTATATAAATGAAATATTGCTATTCTCAATACTCACAAGGCCATCTTCAAAGTCTAACAATTGCAGCAAAGTAAAAACAAATTAGATGAATGAAATGGCCTCACAACAACTATCTAATTCCAATCCCACATACGGGTTCTAGTGGAAGCTGTTAGCACCACCAGCTGATGTAGTTGTGATGTTATACAGGAATAAATAATCATAACTTCAAAAGCAGATTATTTTAAATGACATTATCTCAAATCAAGGACTATTTTAATGCACAACTCAGAGGGTGACTTTTACTCCTCAAGACTTAAAAGGGCCATGTTAGTTAAGGACTAGACCTTACTTCCTCTTAGAGTAAACTTGCAGCTCTCATTTACCCTGTATGAGAAAATGAGAGAATAATCATATTAATTAAAGCACAGCGCAGAGCATGGTAATTCCAGGTAATTCCATCCAAAGTCTGACTAAAACTGAAAATAAAGCAAAGTATTCTGCAGAAGTCTAATCAGGTTACTTTCCACCGCTGAACATTTGACTGTTTGTTAATTCAGACACTTTGGTGCTATGAGGAAAAGCTCTGCTCTGTCTGTCTCTCTCTCACGACAAGTTGGACTAAACCAACTCGAATGGTGGTCCGAAAATGTCAGATTGCTGAAAATAGAAAAATTATCATTGATATGGGCTGCTTAAATTTAATCACCTGATTGCAGGGACTGTATGATGATAAGTTTATTTTTAAAAAGACAAATAGTAGGGTAGAAAAACCATAACTTTGCAACCCCTAATTGAATAATAGGGATGCATTTACTCGACTTGCTCCATTGCTCAGGCACCTATGTAGGCTACTGTAGGTTTTTTGGTATGATAAAGGGCCTGAGTTTTTCTTTTTTACCTTCCTAACAATCATATCACTGAGACAAAATGGAACTGCAGGAGATAATGTAACATCAATGCATGTTATTAACTTGGCTTCTTCCCCGGAGTTTTTTGTGCTTTCTCATCTCGCAGGAAACCCTGGGTTGCAGGCCAAGCCTTCGTGGTCCTTCGCAGTCCTGTTTGTGTCCTTCCCTGGCTATTGCTGCTGTTATTGTTATTGTTATGATTGTTCTTCTGTCCCCCCTGCACCTCGATCCAGGGTCTCTTAATAACTATTGACCAGTCTCTAGTCTTCCATTCTTTTCTAAAGTACTGGAGAGAGTTGTGTCTCAACAACTTTCGACTCATATAAAAGAAAATGATCTATATGAACTGATCTTCTACTTGCTATGGATTCAGATTTTACCTCTGTGCTTCTATTACTGGATCTCAGTGCAGCCTTTGACACCATTGATCACTGTATACTATCAGACAGTCTAAATTGTAATTTTGGTGTCTCTGGCCTAGCTCTCTCTTGGCTTAAGTCCTAATTATCTGAAAGAATGCAGTGTGTCTGCTATAATAATACTACATCTAAATTCTCTGATTTTAAACATGGAGCGCCACAGTGTTTAGTTCTCGGCCCTCTGCTTTTCTCTCCTTATATTTTGCCTCTTGGCCAAATTATGCCTAGTCATGGAATAAATTTCCATTGCTACGCAGATGATACTCAGCTTTATGTGCCCATAAGGGCTGATGATGATACTCAAATTACTAAATTAGAGACCTGTTTGGCTGTTGTGAAAAACTGGATGTCACTAAATTTACTGCTTCTAAATTCAGATAAAACTGAAATGCTGGTCATTGGCCCTGTTAGACAGACACCAGTTAGACCAAGTGACAGTAACACTTGACAAATGTGTGATTTCAGTGTGTGACAGCCAATAATCTCGGTGTTACATTCGATCCCAGCCTCTCCTTTCATAAGCACATTAAAGAGATCACCAAGAGTGCCTTTTTCCACTTGTGTAACATAGCTAAAATTCAGTCTTCCCTGTCCATGGCTGATGCAGAGACTCTAATACACACATTTGTTTCATCCAGACTTGATTACTGCAATGTTCTGTTTTCAGGTCTGCCATGTGCTAGTACTAAACGTCTTCAGATGGTTCAAAATGCTGCCGCTAGAATCTTAACTAAAACAAGAAAATTTGACTGTATTATACCAATTCTAGCCTCCTTTTATTGGCTTCCTATCCATGTTAGATCAGACCTTAAGGTGCTTCTGCTGACTTATGAAATACTTAATGGGCATGCTCCATCATACCTGCCTGATCTCCTAAACCTTACATTCCATCTCAAGCTCTCCACTCTCAAAATGCAGGGCTCCTGTGTGTACCCAAAGTTAAAAAGAAGTCAGCAGTTGGCAGGGCCTTTTCCTTTCGAGCTCTGTTCTTATGGAATCACCTCCCTGCTAACATCAGACAATCCAAGTTAAGTCCTTTAAATCTAAACTTAAAACTCATCTCTTTGCCTTAACCTACAATTAGTTGCCTCTAATTGAGTACTTCATGACCTTGTACTGCACAGTTTGTTTCTGTCTCAATGAATTTACTAAGTGCTGTCCTGCCAACAAGATTATTTATTATTGCAACTGTTCTGATAACCATTGCATCTCTCCAACCTTTTGTTTGTTTGTTCCACAAGCCCATGAGTGTCTGAGCTGGATGCCACTCTCTCTTCTCTCCCTCTCTCTCCCTATTTTCCCCTCCTGTCCTCTCTTGCCTCTCAGGCATCTCTTGCTGGACCAGCACCCATCCTGGAACCGCTCTGCTTCCCTGGTTGTCAGTGCCATTTCCTGAGGTTTTGGATCTGGTTCCCCATCCTGCAGGAGTTCAGCCTCATCTCATGTCTCTCTCTCTGAATGATGTCTTTATCCCTCTCTCCTCTGTGAATACTATATTTTCTCGTCTCTTCTCTCATGTATGTGAATGATGTGATGTGAGTCTCCCCTGTGTGCATGTGTAGTCTGTCCTCCTGCCAGGTGTCCATGTTGATGGAGGTCACGTGGATCAGGTACTGTTCTGCTTTGGTGGCACCTGGAAGCTGCTTGGCATCCTCTTCATCACATTCTTCATATATATTATAAATTCATTATAATTTTGTTATCCTGTTCAATACTGTATTCTGTAGTGCTCTATTCTGTACACACAACATCTATTGCATGTCTGTCCATCCTGGGAGAGGGATCCCTCTTCTGTTGCTCTTCCTGAGGTTTCTTTCATTTTTTTCCCCTTAAAGAGGTTTTTTAGGAAGTTTTTCACTTATTTGAATTGAGGGTCTAAAGACAGAGGATGTTGTATTGCCAGTTAGGGCCAGCCCAAGTTTGCCTTGGACCAGCCCCTACTTATGCTGCTATAGGCCTAGACTGCCAGGGGACTTCCCATGATGCACTGAGCTCCTCTTTCCTCCTCTCCCTCTCCATCTGTACGCATTCATGCCCCATTAATGCATGTTACTAACTTGGCATCTTCCCCAGAGTTTTGTGTTTTCTCATCTCACAGGTGACCTTCAGTTGGGACTGCTGCCTGTGGCTGCAGACTGCCTGCTGTCTCCTTGGTCCAGCTTGACGCCCACTGCTACTACTATTATTATTAGTCATATTTGCCCACTGCTATCACTATTGCTATTAGTCATATTTCTATTATTATTGTTGTTGCTGTGCTTCTCTGTGTCTCTCCCTCCCTTCTCCCTCTCCCTCTCCCTCTTTCTCTCTCAACCCAACTGGTAAAGGCAGATGGCTGCCCACCTATAAAGCATGGTTCTGCTCAAGGTTTCTTCCGGTTAAAGGGGAGTTTTTCCTTGCCGCTGTCACCAAGCGCTCGCTCATGGGGGAATGTTGGGTCTCTCTAAATTAAAGACTATGGCCTAGACCTGCTCAGGGGTGAAAAGTAACTAAGTGCATTCACTGAAGTACTGTAATTAAGTGCAATTTTGAGGTACATGTACTTTCCTTGAGTATTTCCATTTGATGCTACTTTATACTTCCACTCCACTACATTTCAGAGGGAAATATTCTTTCTACTCCACTACATTTATTTGACAGCTTTAGTTACTTATTAGTTGAAGATTTGACACAATGGATAATATAACAAGATTTTAAAATACAACACATTGTTAAAGATGAAAACAGTGGTTTCCAATCTTTTTGGCTTTTCACATCTTACAAAAAGCAGTGTGTAGTTGGGGTCACATTTCAGATGTCTATGAGTTGTTAACAGCTCCACCAAATAGTGATTTTTCCCTCTAAACTTCTCACATGGTTTAATTTCAGTAAGTGTGCAAATAATCCAATATTTCTCCAAAAATCAAAAGTTAGAGAAAAGCCCCACAACTGAAAACAAATCTGAGTATCAGACCTTTGTTTTTTCTTCTTTCCTCTGCCATTAATGATCTGACGACCCTCAGATTTATCTGGTGACCCTTTGGAGGGGCCAGGCCCCTAGGTTGGGAACCGCTGGATTAAACTAGCTAACTGTATATAAAGTAGTTCAAACTAGCTCCACCTCCAGCAGCTACAACAGTAACATGCTGCCTACACACTGATGCTTCAGTATTAGTAATCTAATGATGTCATGTATAATAATATATCTGGCAGAGAAATGAAACCACAACTTTTACTTAAAGACTTTAAGCGCATTTCGCTGCTAATACTTGTGTACTTTTACTTAGGTTGGATTTTTTGCGACTTTTACTTGTAATGACGTATTTTTACATTGCTGTATTGTTGTTGCTGTACCATACTTTTACTTGAGTAAAGGATCTGAGTACTTCTTCCATCACTGGACCTGCTCTGTGTGAAAAGTGCCCTGAGATAACTTTTGTTGTGATTTAGCGCTATATAAATAAAATTGACTGAAAAATTGTCTTGATATCGGGCTATACAAATAAAATTGACTTGACTTGACCTCAGATGTCTAAAAATTATTTTAAAAACCCTTACAAATTCACAGCCAACAGTCTCCAGATGTTGTTCCCTCTGGGAGTAAAGTCCAGATTGAAGCGGATTGAGGAGGCATTGGGGGAATGCTCATACCTTGATCATACTGTAAACGTCGATAACCTGTGAACCACAGCAACGCCAGCACCATCAAGTTACGGCTTGTACAGTTTTTGCAGCCATTGTATTTAGATCTGTCCTCCAGCAGCCAGCCAGTGCGCTTACCGACGTGCGCATGCGTTCCTGCATGGAGTGAAAAGGGAACGCGCTGTAACAGAGAGAAAGAGATCCGCTATATCAGCCCTGCAGACTTCGTGCCAGTCAGACCAACAGTAAACTACCGTGTGTATGGTTCTTGTTTCCGCTGAGTTGCTCATAGACATGAACTTTGAGACTCCAGTATCATCACTGCTTCTACCCGGGTGTGTGCGCTGCTGGCAGATGCATATTTCTCTTTTTCCCATGGAGTGAGTGTCACCAAAAGCAACGTGAACTTGGTATCAACATCATTGTACGTACAGCACAACAGGCTCGCTGCGAGGATTAAACCTCATCTGTCGGGGCAGCACTGCTGGTAAGTAGGTATGACTGTTACAATCATTTGCGGGCTAACAGTGCAGCCTGTATGTGTGTTACTGTAGGAGTTCTGTACATGCTTGTGGGGAGGGATAAAGCTGCCCTCCTCTGTTGTAACTGGCCTCATTGGATCACAAGATGTCAAATTTAATTTAGCTGGTGCGACTCTTGTTTTCTAAATACGTGTCAGTGTGATCACTTTTAATTTTTCTTTTGGTCGGATGGTTAATGTAGATTAGGACGGAGACTGTATAATGTCATATGTTCCTAAATGTATTTAACCACAGACAGTGCTCTGTTCCCTGTGATCAGTGGCATTTAATCTGACTTTAAGTGCAGCTTCAGTTGCAGTCTGCCAGTAAACTTTGGTTAAAATGTAATTTCTCAGCAAGTCCAACAATCAGGCAGTGATACTGTAGGGAATGATAATTGCCAGTGCTGATAGTTTAGAGCTTAAGGAGCTGCCTTTGTACTGTTTTATATTGTTTATATGTAACATAGAAAGAGGGCTGCAACAATCATCTGCAGATTGTTTTCTTGATTAATTGTTTGGTCTGTGAAATATCAGAAAACAGTGAAAAATGACCATTATAATTTTTTAGAGTCAAATGTGACTCCTTCACGTCTTGTTTTGTCCAACCAACAGTCCGAAACCCAAAGATATTTAGTTTACTATCATGTAGAACATAGAAAAGCATGAAATCATCACATTTAAGAAGCTGAAACCAGCAATTTTGCTTAAAAAATGATGAGTGACTAATGAATAGTTGCAGATCAATTTTCTGTCAATTGACAATACGGTTAATCCTTGCAGCTCTACATAGTAACATCATGTCATCAAGAAATTCAAAAATGGTTTTTGATGCATCAGTCCTCTGTGTTGCTTACTGCTGAAAACTCACCAGCTTTTTGCTTCACACTCATGTTTGGTTTGTTTCAAATCTGTTACCTTGTACGCAGTTCTTTTTAACTTCAGATGTGGCATGTAATGGGGCTATGTAATATTAAGGATCTGGATCTTGGAGCAAACTGGCTGAAAGACTATGTTTTGCTCTCTGCAGTAGTAACTCTGCTTGTCCTTGAATCAGTTAGCTGCAGTCTGGTTGAAAATGTGAAAGCTGTGTTGAACACACATCTGCCCTCAAAACATAGCTAAATTTTAGGCCAACTCTTGTATACAAAGAACCACATGTTCTTTAGTTTACCATAGTGTAAAATAATAGCCTATATGAGAACAACTAATAGTGGGTATTGTGAAAAAGGTGTTTCGTCCTCTGTTTTATTTCTCAACTTTATGTAAGTTATGTAACAATCTCGTCCTGCGGGAGACAAAAAACAACAGTGTTCCCTAACAAGTTCTTAACCTGAAGAAGAGCGCAAACTGGATAAATTGGAAAAGTCAAATTACAGTTGTAATTCAACCTGATGCCGTCATTCTTCATACTGTCATCGACGTCGTCTATAGATCCTTTTTCCTGTTTGGCCCTGAGCCACTGACGTTCACAGTTGGATCAAGATACTGTATGTCACAATCCTCCAAATTTGCGTAATGGAAAGCAAATATTGGCTAGCTTCGTCTTGGGAGTTGTTTCTATATGCACAGCAGTGTTTCCAGTTAATTATATAAATAATTTCTGGGAAAATTTGGGAAATTGGCCACGTGTGTCTGGCCAAGTGTGTCAATGTAGAAACACTTTTTGGACTGGCCATAAAGAGGGCCTGGCTCTTGAATGCAGTGCATTTGTTTGGAAAAGTGGGTTTATTATACAGTCATACATTGGGATCAGTGAGTATTATATGGATATTATATATCATTTCTTGTTAGTGTGGGTATGATCACATTGTAGTTTGTTTGGCACCACTCTTGATTGCTAATGTCTTTCATGATGATGTCACCTTTGATGTCATCTATCTGGTTTTTATTTATTTATTTTCTTCTGAATTGAATTTGTTCCTTCTAGATCTGCTTCTGTATTTTCGGCTGTGGATTTCAGGCACTGTAGCAGCGGCTACATAAGAGAGATTTTTTCTCCATGGATGTTGCATTTAATGGAGCTTAGAGATATTTAGCACATGGCAACTTGTAGCAAACCAGCTGAAAGACCACAGTATGACCTCTGCAGTAATGACTCACTCCTCTTTTGAATCAATACGTTAGTAGGAATCTGGTTTGAAAATATGATAGATGTGTTGAGCACTCCTCTGCCCTCAAAACATAAGTTTCAGGGGAATTTAACCATACTCTAATGTACTTCACTCTGCAGTGAAGGCCCACAGGCTTCCATGGGTCCTTGAGGGGGTTTTCATCGATTTATCAAATCAAAAACATCTTATTGTTATTGAAAGAATATATGCAAAGCTGGATTACCGGCCTCTGAAGTTCTTGGACCCCAGGCCTTAGTGTGATTTGGGTAATTTGATTAATTGCAAATTTGTGTGTGAATATAAACACTTAATTATAATCTTGTGTCAATCCTGCATTATTCTTGTAGAAGAGCCATGTATCAGTAAGTTTTTCTCTATTTCAATTTACAGATTCATTTTCTCACGTGGCGTTTACTTGAAGTGCCACAGGATATGTGCACGACACAGAAATGTGCTGGTTATGTGGGATGTCAATAGGGACCTGCAGGTTTTTTTTGTTTTTTTTAGCCCTGGAGCCTCCTAGTTTGGTTAGTCCACACATTAATATGACAAAGAATGACCAGTCAAACCAAAGTTTCTTTCTCTCCACTTATATTTTCTGTCTCAGGGTAAGAAAATTAACCAAACGAGACTCAATAGTGGTTCCTAAAATGAAATGGAAATGGTAATGGGATGAGGGTATTGTCGTAGGTGAGATCCCATTAAATATATTATTGATTTTAATAGTATTTTGTTCATTCTCACTTTTCATATTCTGGATCTTTTACAGCCCTGCACTTAGGTTACACCTCTCTAATTGTCCACCCACACGTTGCATAAAAACTGAAGAACAAATGAAACTTTTGTAGTTCCCACCTTACGAAATAACTGTGCAGAGGAAATTGCAAAAACTCAAATTCATAAAATAGCTTTCTTCGACATTTTAACCTGTGTAATATCTCTGGCGGCATCCCTTTATTCCCCTGACACTGTTAAGCTAAGGAAGTTTTTTCTTCCTCATATAAGTATAGCAGAGTGCAATGTACAATCAACTGAATTTTTTATTGCCCCTTGTTTTTGTCCTGAGACCGCCTCTTCTTCCTTTTTTTTTGCGGTCACATATAGATAATCTTTGCAAATAATTAACAGTTTATGGGTGTAGACAGTGTGCAGTTGTTTGCAGATGGGAATGAAAAAAAAGCCCAAAGAAATGTAACCTTGTTTCAATATGTTAGTGTGGGAACAATCTGTGATGACCAACTGGAAATGGTCAGCTGCTGCCAAAGTACAACTGAGCAAACACTAGAACTAATTAAGAACAGACTAATTTCCAAAGAAGTGAGTTGGACAGATGTACTGAGTCATCAAAGAGGGGTGTGCCTGCAAACTTCCAGGCAGCTTTATATTTACACAACTACGTAGCAAAAATTTCAGATTATACTTTAATAATAATACCAAATTGTTATCATGCTAATTTCCACTTTCGATGTCATTTATTTATTTATTTCTCCATTGTTGTTTCCAGCATAGTTGGGGATGTCCCAAAACATGAAGCATGACTCACACCTCCTTTAATTTGATCAAGTACTGTGGCCTGTTAACATCTTAAAGGAGGCTGGACTAAAAATATGAATCATATGCTAAGAAAGCTTTGAAGATTTAAGTTTACCAGTCTAGTGAGTAAGTAAAATATGTTTTTGTGTGGATTTGGTGGAGTTCCTGTTGTGAAATGTTGACTAAGTGTTTCCCTATGTTCCAAGGCAATGATATTTAGCTACGTTTAGCAATAGGACAAGTAGAGGAGAATCCCAATAGATTAGTCTGTATATAATCCTAAATTGGTTGACTTGCGTATATGGGGCAATACATCATAGTTGCTAGACAAACAAATTACACATTTGCATTAAAACTCTTTTCATGAAAAACATTTCCTATTGAAATGTACAAAAGTGAAAGACAGTTACTGAAATTGCATAATGGAAAGTAGTTGCTAAAAACTACAAGATGGGTAGAGAATGGCAATTGCAAAATTGCAGCGTAAATAATAACACAATTATAGATAAGCAGAACTGATGCAACTCAGACATACCATGGATGAGTGTGGTAATGAGCGTTCACCTGTCTTGGCGTGTTAGTGCATGCATGTACAGTATCAGTCAAAAGTTTGGACACACTTTCTCATTCAAGTGAATGGGAAGGTGTGTCCAAACTTTTGACTGGTGCTGTATGTTTAAAAATGAGAAAGAAGAGAAGGAAAAAAAAAATGCTCGGTCCATTAGCAAATTCTGCATCATATGGAATTGTTGAAAGATTCATGATCTTTAAAAAAAAAAAAAAAATAAGTAGGGGAACCTGGGGGCAGTCGACAAAGAGGATCAAGATATTGAAGGGAAGCCACACCCTGGACTAAAATTTCCTTCAGCATGATTGCCATGAAACCTGTGCAGGGGAATCAGCATGTGTCATCTACTGTACATTCACTGCCTTAAGGTGCCTTTTCACATACAGATGCTTTTAGGAGGCAAAAAAGGTTTGACTAGAGACTGCAATTTCTTTGAAAGCTTTTCTTCATAAAAGGGGTCAAAATGTTACAAATGGGCACCAGATTTAGCTCCTCTGACTGGATTAAATTCTGGGATTATGTGTTTTAGAGGTGATTTTCTATTGTGAGCAGAACACACATATGATTTTCTTTAGCCAGTGTGTCTGTGGTGGAGGGAAATCAGCTGTTAGGTGTATAGGGGTTTAAAGAAGATCATTCCGTGTCATCATTTAACGTCAGTCCTGACTGCATTGTAAGGTCAGCTGTTCAGAATCTCAATAAATCCGTTACGCCCTGTATTGTGACTTATTGTTGTACTGTTAGTTACTTCCACTGTGCTATTCTGTGGTAGTTGCCTGACTCATCTTTAATCACTACAGTGTGTGACTAAGCTCTTTAAGTGGTCTGTCTGCATTTCTTTTCGTGATCCACGGTTAGACTTACAGCAATGCTTTGAGAACATCTGTGGTGAAGTGCAGTTCTGACAGAATCTTACTTTGCTGCTCCTCTGTCGGTCCTTCACATCTTGAGGACTTTTGCCAGTGTCAGTCTGCCTCACGCCATCGCACACAGCCAGCCATTGTGCTGCTCTGTTCTTGTGTTGCCTGTGGTGCCTGTGAGGAGGTCCTGAGCCTTCTGTGTCTCCTGTGATTTATGCTCCTGTGAGCTACAATACATCCAGCTGTTGTTACTTCCTCAATCATGTTCAAAGTTCATGGGAAACATTTGTATATATATATATATATATATATATATATATATATATACACACACACACACACACACACACACACACACACACACACACACACACACATACCTCCTGGTAACTTTCTAGGTAACGTTATTTCTGTGGCACATGCACTCGCTTTTTTCATCCTGCCATGATCTGCTCCTCTCATTACAGTTATGGATTTGGCTTCAGTAATGATTATGAGTACAGTACTATTAGAAGTCACGTTTAACAATCTGTGACACATGGACAGTATAACTTAACGTTACTTCGCCAATTTATATGCCTGGTGAACAAGCAAGCTAGCTTGCAAATTACATAACGTTACACAATGTTGACAGGTTTACTTGAAAAAATGAAATACTTAAATATCAAAATTGTTGTGTGACTTTCTGTCAGGATATGTCAGACTGTAAAACATGTCAACATCCAAGACCTTATCTGATGATAAAATTTCTGTATTATGAACCTAAGACATAATGCATCTGTAGTAATACTGCATCCATCCACTTCAGTTATGAAAGAATCCCTGCAGTGCATGAGTGGAGTTTGCATTTCAGGAGTTACTTACTGCTCAAATCTGTGGATCTATTTTCCTATATTCTGCAGATATCCTCCAGTGACTTGCATGTCTGATTATTTTATGTTTTTACTTCAGGGACAAGCCCAGGTTAATTACATCTGAACCTTGGATATACTGTAGTCACTGGAAATGAAAGAGGGAAAAGGTAAGATCCCCTGTTGTAATATTGTCATTTTTTGTTGACATGAAAGTGTAGCAGTGAAGCTCATTTACAATTTCTTCAATATTTATGTATGTGTTTATTTGAGGTAGGCCCTACGTCAGAAGAATCTGTGATACTTGTTATTATTAATTGTTTTGGCTGGGTACCAACCGAATCACTTCGATACTATCAAGTATCATAAAAATTCTTGTCATTTGGTACCAAAGTTCGACACCTAGCAGGACTGGAGCTGGAACATCTGACTGTAGCTTCTCAACATAAACAGCAATGACGGCGGTGGCAGCAGCGGCGGCAGCCGCAGTATCTACAGGGGTTTCATTAGGAGGTTGGATCAAAACATGTTACCTGACAATAGTGTCTTGTGAGGCTCTGCTATGTCAGCTGTGGACTCCTGTGTTGTTATGGTCCCACAGAGGCTGCTTCGCTGTGTTAGCGCCCATTCTCCAGCCACCGAACCACCGCTGTATTGATGTCAAATGATTCATAGTATCATTATCTTCGATATTTCAATACAGCTTGATCTTGCCTTACCTACAGGTTACTTACGTGTTTTGATCCAACTTCCTGTTCCTTGAGTTTGCATTTTAGGAGTTATTACTTTCTGCTCAGAGCTGTGGTTCTATTTGCTTTAGGAAATGTTCTGCAGATATCCTCCAATGACTTGCGTGTCTGACTGTTTTATGCTTTTACTACAGGGACAAGTCCAGGTGCAAATTACGTGACATTATTAACATTAAATATTTGCCCAAGGTTGGCAGGTCTGGGTTAACTTAAGTTAACTAAATTCTCAATTTCAACTTTCCACATCTACCCCAATCCGTTTACCTTCGCAAAGGAGTTAAAAGAATTGTCCTCACCTTAGGAACCAGCCAGCCGCAGTGAGGAGGGGGAACAATAGGGATAATATTGATGTATATTGCTGTTGATTTGCAGTCTCTTGAAATGACATTATACACTTGTCAATCAGGATCATCGCAGCTTCATATTTGGGTGAAGGCAGGGGGAATGAATCTGGTGCTATGATTGGTCAAACTCTTCTTCTTCTTTTGCTTTTCGGCAGGCTAGACGCTGCTACCTCTTGCTGTTAGACTTGAGACACTCACAGACCTTCCAACCCTGGACAAATATTTTGAGTACCACTTCGGCGACCCATATGTGTCAGATGCAAATCATTGCTTTTCTTACAGTGAACTATTGTGCACAATTTGCAAACAACCACTTCGGAGACCTATATGTGTCAGATGCAAATCATTGCTTTTCTTACAGTGAACTATTGTGCACAATTTGCAAACATATACATAAAGTCATTTACATACAAAATGATTTACATAGTTCAGTTGTGCATGTGCACAATTGAACTCACAGGCGTCACCAGCTTTTTGCGTAGTTTACAGTTACAAATCATGCCAGCATATTTTGTTATGTTATGTCAAAATCATTAACTGCTACGCAAAATGTGTACAGATTGGTAGGTCTGCACTCAACACACTTTCTCTTTAAAACCAACCAACGTTAAAACTAGTGACTTTTGCTGGTTGGTGAGTTTTAATGTCATTACAGTCACAGCACATGCTGGGTGCCACATCCAGACTTCATTAGCTGACATTATGGGTTGAATTGTTTGTTGTGCTAAGATTAGCTTGATTGCGTCAACAGTATGAAAGTGACTGTAGTAAATAGGTTTATATTTTTTATGTTATGAAACTGCTTTGAGTGTGTAAAAATGCCAAGGAGCTGAAAAATAAAACTAAAGATTTGTACTTTAATGTCATTTTCTTTTTGTTAAAATGAATGTTATAAAATTGGTATTGAAAAAAGTATCGTTCAATTTTTTAACGATACCCAGCCCTATTAATTATATCAACTACATTTAAAGAAGTCATTCAGGGAATTTTGTTTGATCTTTCTATTATTTTTTTGATTAAGTGATGAATAGTTTAGTCTGTAAAAATGCGTGTGAAAAGCTGTGAAACCATTTCCGGTTTAAAACAGAGAGAAACAGCATATCCTTCCTGTATACCTGGTAAACTGAGATAAGGAGAGGTTTTGGCATTTTGCTTGATAAATGACTTAAACAATCGTTCAGTTATCAAAAAGTGGAAGAAACATAACTTTGCTTGTTTTATGAAAAAAAAGATACATCTGAAGTTTGCTACTGTCCACATTCTTTAGTTTTTTTTTTATCATTTCCTAAACAACAACTTTAAATAAACACAGACCAGCCTCATATCCGGCTCAGGATGAAAACAAACCTGCTGCATTACAAGTCAAAGGAACTACACCCAACTTCAAGACACAACAATATCATATCATGTTTTCTGTTATGAAATGACACTGTTTTTGTTTCACTGGGAGGGTCTTGAGTGTCCACATATTGTAGAGTAAAATCCACTGAACGTCCCTGTGGTGGTGTTAATCGATCATGAGGTTTCCGTTCCCTCGCTGTCTCCAAGTTTGTGTGTGTGTGTGTGTGATTTACTAGTAGATTTACAGCAGTATTGCCTTACTTTTGTTGCAATGTAGCATGTTCATGTGCACACACACATGCACACATCGTAAAATATATGTTCAGCTGTGTGCTCCCTCAGTTTGCCATAGATCTTCAGTGATGTGTCTTGGCTCTGAAGCGGTGTCAGGCATGTTCAATACCGTTCGGATTCTGAAGGGCTCTGGCTTATGAGTGAGAAAGATCGTGGATAAGATGTGCATTGTGCATTAAATAGGCAGATGTGCGTTGCGTTAAATGCCTTTTAATCTGATCTAAGCCCTAATCTGACCTCAGCCTCTCCACAGCACAGTTGAAGCAAGCACGCAGTGCTGAAGCTGTGATGGTGCCTTATGGTGTATGTCCTTCAGTTCAGGGACGAAGTGTCAGTCTAGCATGATTCTCTTAAACTGATCTCCCTTCATCTGCTGCCCTTCTCTCACTGTCTTTCTTTCTCTTATTCTTTCTTTTTTACGCCGGTATGTCTCTCTTTATCTTTCCTGTTTTTTTGCTTTTTGTTTTTGCTTCCGTGCATTTGTGTGTTTCTAGGCCACTTAGGTTTCCTCCAACCGCACCTCTAGCACAGTATGTGTGTGCATGTGAGTGATAACTACTATCTCAGTGAACCACTGTGTATTTCATTTGACAGTTAGTTTCCAATCTCCTATGAATCCTCTTCTCAGAAGTGAAGGATGTTATCTACATAAAGCTGTTAAAAAGGAGGTGCTAATATTTGGTGTTTCCTCTTTCTTCAACTGCTACCAGGATGATCTCATGCAGTGTGTAGACATGAGAGGACCAAGGAGCACGTGAAGATGTCCCAGAAGGCAACTAAAAGTAAGCTCTTTTGCTGCGGGTGGCCGAGGACATCTGTGCATAAAAGAATTATAATTTTTTTATCAGATGTAGTTAACGCTTTGCTCTGATTTGTTGTGGGCATACAGCAAATTATTTGCATCAGACTTTTTTCTAAGTTTGATGTTCTGTTTGATATGCTGACTGTGTTATTTCACATGCAATGATTAGATGATCATGGCCCTAAATGCACTTTGTCACAGGTTAATGATCATACCTACATAATACTACTACTACATTATAACCACTGTTGTTTTTCATTGGGTTACCACCAGTAACTTTTTTTTCCTTTCAAATCTGCAGACATATCCATCCATATGCATACAACATACGTGTGCAACAAGAGTCTTATAATGTACTTCTAGTCACTTATCAAACATTGTTGATAACATTGTTAACACAGTGATTTGATTTAAGTTTCCTTTGATGAAAAGCTGGACTCTCTCCCCCATACAGTAGAGCAAGATATAAACAGAGGAAATGCGGTGGCAGCTGTATTGAAGGTTGCTATAGTTGGTTAGTACAGAACTTTGTAGTGCTACAGAGTGTTTGAAATATGGTTTATCACCAAACATCAGTTTTAAACCCCATTCGGATGGGATTAACATTACAGAGGGAGGTGGGGAATAAAATATTTACTGTGCTCCTTGACTCCTTAACTCATCATTCGCTTTAACCTTTGCAAACTAACAGAATGTGGTCTGTAATAGACATGGACATTCAGCAGGACAAGACAAAAGTTCTATTGGTTCCCAAATAGCCCTATATGTTGGTGTTAGTAGCGGTACCTAGTAGTTCCACACTTCACCCCCTGTAAAAATGCAACTTTTTACATTTCTGTTTTTGTACAGATTAAACAAACAAGATATCACGTGTTAATTAATGAGCTTTAGAGGTGCAGGTAGATGGATTTTGTTAGGACAGAGCCAGACCAGCTCTTTGCCCTTTTTCCAGTTGTTTGCCATGCTAAGCTAACCTGCTGCTGGCTTTAACTTCATATTTAAAGGGAAGGTATTATGCTCGTTTCCTGGTCTATATTTTTAACCTGGGGCTCTACTGGAATACCTTTGCAAAATTTACAGTTCAAAAAACCAGCTGCTGTCTCTTTATTGCCCCCCTGCCGAGGAGCCCAGTCTAGTCTGATTGGCCAGCTTCCGGAAGCTTTGTCTCTGCAGACTTCCACTGGCTCCGGAGGCTACATAAACATACAGTACACTGTAGTAGGAGAGTTTTACCTCTTTTTCTTGTTATTTACTTAAAATGTCAACTTCTCAAATACATCCATGCATGTTCAAGCCTGAATCCGATCCAAAATACGAAGAGTAGACAACGTGAACAACCCTAGCATCAACCTTAGCAACAAAGGCTACGGAACAGACGGCCATTTGTGGGCATGTGTGAGAGATCTGATGTCAGTTTGATGGGGGTAACTTTACAAACAAAGTGCTCAGAGCAGGTTGAAGCCCTGGCATTTGAGTTTCAGGGAGCATTTTTGCATATGTTCATCTCAAGTTTTAAAACATTGACCACGTTTAACAGACATCCGACATCATAACAGTATAAATGTAACAGAAAATCATAAAAAGCATATGTCCCCTTTAAGGGACAGATGTGAGAAAATTCTCTCTCAACTCTTGGCAAGAAAGCAAGTAACCATATTTCCAAATTCAAGAACATACCACTGATGTTCAGTTTTATACATGGTTTTCCCTTTTGTCCCAGGACAGAAAATTCATTACCGTGTCCAGTCTACATAAGTGGAAAAAATAGCAGAGATGACTGAAACAGTTCTGAGGATAATTGAATTAAGATATGGGTACATTTCCTGGCTTTGGACAACTTAACAGGGGTTTTCCAAAACCCACTCACAGTAATTTTTGGTTAAATCAAGCACACAGCACTCATGATTACAGTGCATATGAACATTTTAATCCCAATTTTCCAAATTGTAACTTAGTCCTCCCTGTTTTTGCTGCGTGTTTTTGGATATGTAGCATAGTTTGTGGTGTCATATGTAATTGTTAATGACTGGTATTGAAAGAAGTTTTAGATTATATTGAATGGGTAAAATTAAATCTTAAGAATTCATTGTAATTTGTGAGTTTTACTCTACATCATGTTCAGATTATAGTGGGTGGAGCGCTTTTTGTGGTCTTACTGGAAATCCATTATTACTTTCTGTTTCATTTTTCAGTACATATATTGGTACTGATACTATACCTGCTTTAAACTGGATGGCAACTGTAGCTGTATTTTATTCAAAAGCTTTCATTTGTTAGTTTCATTGATTGAAATTACACTCCATTATTTAAAGGATCAGATTTTGTTTTTAAAATAACCATGAAAACTTAAAATTGGATTTTAAAGGGTCAAGACTTTACAGCCAGAACAGTGTTGTATCTGAAATATGATGATCCCATTTTAAAATGTGTGTACTGTATGTTTGCTTTTGTTTTTTATCTTCTCTGACTCCAGCATGGTGCTTTAGGCTTATCCCAGTTCTCGTCTTCCTCATCTCCTTTGTCACATACTACTGTTGCTATGTCATACTTCAGAGGTAAATACACACACTAACACAACCATTTCTTTCTTCCCTCCTTAGTCTCTGTCTTTCTTTCTCCATTGCTTTGGTATTGAGGTCACTCGATTACAAAAATGCCCATTTCTGGTAAAAAGTAAGCTCATGAGGTCTGTGAAGTGCTGAGTCACTAAAAGTTAAGGAGACAACCCACATTCTGATCATCCAGTGGTCTAAGCTGCTGGTCAATTTAGGCCCTCACACATACCCACTTTTGCACTTTTTCTTTTTGAGTGCTCTGGACCCAGTTACTGGCACACTATGTTTTTATGAATTCAGCAGTAGTTTTCATGCCAGTTGTGGTGATTGTCAGTGTGTCTGTCTTTCAGCAACGGAGGCACCAGCAAGTCTCTTAACAGTAGCAAGTCGCTGTGTGGTGGCTGGCTTACTCAGAAGAAGTGGGAGAGCCTTGACTTTAAGTGAGTAATGGCATGTCTATGTTTTTTTTTTTTTTTTTACAAACTGAAGGGAGTGGATGGCCTATTAAGGGAGGATGGCATGCCAAGATTTTTATTTGAACTAAAGGTGCCAGGTTCCAGGAACTGATTCATGAAGGGAAAAACATATTTGACAAAGAACAGGATTTATTATTTAAAAAAAAGATTTTCCATCTAAGTCATGATTACATTAAGTCTTAGTAATTTGTGTGGAATGTCTTGATGAAACGGTTGACAGAGCGAGAGATTAAAACCAGCATTTACTAGAAAGGAGCTCTTGATAAAGTTGCATTTTATGGAGGCAGACAATAGCTTGTTCTGTCCTCCTCAGGTTCTGCCTTGTTAAGTAATCATTGTTCCACAGCCCCGAGCCCCCCTCTCATTTATTTTCTCTTGCACTATTATCAGTTTATTCAGCTGTATATTTACTGTTGGTCTTTTTGTGTGCTCTGTTACAAAACAGTGATATGGCCTCCATCTGTGGTTTGTCCCAAACTCCTCCAAGGTCGCTGTTTATTTCTTCAGCCCAGTAGAACCTTCCACAGCTGCCCTTGACCTTTAAAACAGTCCAGATTCATAATCTCTGTGTTTACCCCTGTAAAAGAAGATGATTTGCAATACAATGTGTTCCTGGTCGGCAGTTCTTGGATTTTCACATCAGTCATTACAGTTGCAGGGAGGCCTTCCAAGCAATCACAGTGACATTTTCTCTGATTAGACCCCTCCCCAGAGATTTATCCCGATCGCCCACGTAGAGCTAGCTGGCACATGAGGGTAATAAACGTCTGAGAGACTCACTGTCAAAGACAGTAGGTCATAAACAGCTGGAGTCTGAAGCCAGCGAACACAGAAATGCAGTTGTTTCATGTATTACAACCTGCCACATTTGTCTCACTCCACAGGCTCTGTGAATGTTGTTGTTTTCTTTTCCTTCCTCTCAGCAGAGATATGCCAACAAAGGAAGATTTTAATGAGGGAAATTGCTATTGAATGACATCATGTAAATGGCTGGTTTGCTTATAATGAGCCTGGTATACCTGCCTAATAGATACCAGAACATTTGGGAAAGTTAAGGCATCAGTGAAGCACATGAAGCAGTTTTCCATGTGCCACTCTGAATGCTGTACTGTTTGGCAGTGAAGTTGGTATTTTCCATTGTGTGGTTTGATGGTGGTGAATAGCCAAAAAATGAAAGTAGTTTTCTTCATCCTCACTGTCTTACGCCTCATTCATACCACTCCGCTCTCTCTCAGCCACAAAACCTCCTGTAACATAATTCATCTATACAGTGGAACCCTGTGCACAGTATTATGTTGTAATTCCTGCTCTGACATTTCTCACGCAGCATTAGCAGACGGACACAGCTCTTTCTGAAACTGGAGGATTTCTTCTGGCAAGAGCATCTGTCAAAGCTGGCATTACCTTATGGCATTAAGGGCAGTGGTATGTTGACTCTACATTATCCGCTGCTCTTTCTGCTCAGCTCATGTGTTGGATTTTTTTTTTGTTTGTTTTTGTTTTTTTAACAGGAGCCATTTATATGTTAATGTACTAACACCAGCTTTAACCTCACTTTAGATGTTCACCTCTGCCAAAGTAAATCACAGATAAACAGAACTCTTTTAATACTCTGTGACTGAATTCATGACCAGACTTGATATTAGTGATGCTTTACTGTCATAAAGTTAGAGTGTTTTGAAAAAAAAGATTACATAGCGTCATTCTGGATACATATTGAAATCAGGACCATAGATCATACTTTTTCATCTGTGATATACAGCTGATGTGATCTGTTGTTCTGCATTCACAGTTGTCAAAGTTGTCAACAGCACCTTTTACACCTCCCTTTCTCACTTCCTCTCTCAGAGCTGCAACTACTGAAAGTTCTCGCTGTAGCTGCAAATTATCAGGTCCCAACCCATATTGAAAAGTAAGTGTGAGCAGCTTAGCACATGGTACTTAGGGTCAGCTTGCTATTACAAAGGTTTTGGTTCTGATTTTGTATAGTATTCATTCTTTCATTCTAGTATTCATTTTCTTTTACTGTATTATAGTCCATAGACCACTACAAAAATAGATGAAAATTTCAACTGTGTGTGTGTATTTGTGTGTGTGTGTGGTCTACTTCTCCGCAGCCTTGAATGCAGAACCTGTGTAGTCATAGGCAATGGCTTTGCCATCAAAAACAGCTCCTTGGGAAGCATTATCAACAAATATGACGTGGTCATTCGGTAAGCAAAAACAATAACAACACATGAAAGTATTGTTAAATAGTATATAGTATAAGTATTACATAGTATAATATAGTGTTACAAGATTAAACCAAATTGCTACCCACACCTATGGAACCTCGGCTTTTTCAAAGCTTGTACGGACTGATTAGGAACAGACAGATGCTTAGGGGAGTGTGGTGATATAAATTCACTTGGCTGCAGACTAATCATGGACAGTATCCGACTGTGTGACCGTCTGACCCTGACATAGAGCCGTCCTCTCTGCAATTAGCAAACTTTTGGTTCAAGTGAAATTTTTTTCAAAGGAAAGCGTTTTGTTTACTCAGGGACAAAGGCACTCTGCAAATCTGACTTTAAAGCCTAGGAATGAACACATGCATTCTGAGTTTTTATAAGCCTCTTTCAAACAGCCAGAATTTGGCCTGGCCACAATGCATTTTTCTCCCCCCATCAACCCCCACCTCCTCCCCTCACATCTCTCTTTTTCTTCTCAGAAGCTAATCGTTCCCTGGCCAAGTAGAGTAAGGTTATTGACACTCAAAATTCAATGCATGCCTGAGAGTTTGATGTCGCTGGACTGGTTCTGTCATAGAAACCCCGCTAGACATTGTTAAAACCTGTCAAGACATGAGTGCAGGCTAATAATTTAACCAAACACAGTCTTAGTCTCTGTTACTGTGTTAATTAATGGGTCAAGCAACGAGTTATGTGGATTTTAGAGGTTGTTTTATTAGGGATTTGTTCGAAGTAATGAAGCAGGGATGTTTTCATAATGAAACACACATCAAAATGTAAGCCCTGGACACTGGAGTGTGTGTCAGTAGTTTCATACTGTCTTTGCAGGCAACTCTTTTTTTCATTTTTTGTCAGACAGTCAGCTGTGGAAAGGTCAGAAATTACTGAATAGAGAGGGACCTGAGTGCAAAAACATCCTGGTCAGGTGATTAAATGGTACACACCCAACATTCTCAGGACACTTGCAAATATTTAAATCTAAACATTAACATATTTCCTTTTATCAAGCAGAAAAAGAACAAATATTAACTGAAGAAACAGTAGCTTGAACAGTTTCCTGAATTGGGGAATCATCAAGTCATACTGAAAGCAAAAGACAGTTGGCGACTTGATACTATTTCCCTTAAAAAGTGGTTGTTAAAAGGACATACTTCATTAGTACGTGACTGCATACGAAACGATTATTAATAGAACTTTGTTATTACTGCAGATGTATAGTTTGCTAGTTGGCTGGCTAAACATCTAGCTTGGTTAGTTAAGCATAGTTAGCTAAAATAACTAATCCTTGGGGCTAATTTCTACGTATACTTTCAACGCAGGGCCAAGTTTTTGAAATGATTCAAGTAAAACTGAATTGGCTTCAGGAGGCTTGCTCTGCTTAACCTGATATACTTTAGCCAGAATTGCATTTCTTGAATGTCTAGGTAGACAGCTAGAGAGTACAAAGGTTGAAAAATACTGGAATTTCCCTTTAATGCTCAGAAATGTTTTAAAAACCATGATGTGATTGTATGATTCAACAAAAAAATGCTATATTTTTGTCATTTTATCAGTTTGAGATGAAACTAGCAGTGAAACAATGCTGTATCCTGTCAACTCCCTAAGGTTGAATGACGCACCAGTGAAGGGCTATGAGGAGGATGTGGGGAACAAGACCACCATGAGGTTCTTCTACCCCGAGTCGGCCTCCTACAACCCCGGCCTGCACAACGAGCCCAGTACACTCATGGTCCTGGTGCCTTTCAAACAGCAAGATCTACGGTGGCTCAAAGAGATCCTCTATGATGAGAAGAGGGTACAGGATATGTGTGAGAATGCACTCTCTCTCGCACAAACACACACACACACACGCACATACACATGCATGCATGTCATGTCATTCTGTCTTACTTCCTTTCCCTCCCTCGCTTCCTCAAAACAGACTCCTTTTAGCTTCTTTCCCAGTCCTTGAAAGGTTCAGTGATGCCAGTGCCCTTCAGAGTTAAATGTAGTTTCCATAGCAGACATCCTTCACTCTGTTGCTCAAGGCATCTCCGGCCTCCCACTGCTAATAGTTGCAGGGTCATTACCCGCTAATTTGCACATTGATTTAGTTGCCTCCAGACATGAGGGAGTCATAGGTTCAATTGCATCTCTGTTTGTGTAAATGAGCTCACTGTGCTGACCAAAAATAGCAGTTTCGTTCTCACTCTTTCTGTGCTTTTGTTCCTTTTACCCCATCTGCCTCTCTGTGACTTATCTTGTTGTCTTTTTATGTGTGCACCCCAGATCAGGAAAGGCTTTTGGAAGCCCCCTCCCCAAATCTGGTTGGGTGATGTCAGTAAAATCAGAGTGCTGGACCCCCACTTTCTGCACCAGACAGCAGAGAGACTCTTACGGATCCCCCTGTACCCCAAAAATAAAGAGGTGAGAGATTGCTTCCACTTAAATGTTTGGAGAATTGTCAAGCTGCAGGCGAGGAGATCAGAGTTTTAGAAACAGATGTTTTGGTCAAAGTCCACACCAAATTGTTGCCTTGATCTGAACCAAACCAATCAAATCTGTAGCTTAATGAGTCTAAAATTGTGGTGGTGATGCTTCTCCTCTGCTGCAGCTCATTAATATTGACCATTTCTGGCATCCTCAACTGCAATTTTCCCACTGGAACCACTTCTCTTGTTTGTTCCCCTTCTCCCATACCTCAGTTTTTTTTTCCCTTTTTGCCCTTCACTGCCTCCCACATGAATGTTAACAAGGCTGGATGGAGCATCCACTGATTAGCCACAGCTCCTCGAGTGATACGTCTTGAACGCTGTGATAAACAGTTTACTGGAAGAAGCACTTCTCATGAAATCTAGCTGGGTCAATAGTGATTTTGTGGATCCAATTACTGCAAGACATGATGAAGATTAGCTTCTGCTTGGAATTCTGTCATCTCATTACAAGATAAGCTCCCCATGTCTTCAAGGCTGCACAGTGAATCCCTGGGAAATAATTGGCTTTTAAAGGCAAGCCAAAATATTGTATAAATTTCAACCAGATGCCTTTTTTTAAGAAAAGGGACAGCTTCCAGTGTTCCTTCTCTGCAAAACTGATTATTGCTGCTTTCATAGGAAAATGTCCAGATTTTGTGACCTTCATTGTTTTTTCCTGATTTCAAGGTTTTGTTGAACCTCAGTGGGATTGTTTACTTTGGGGCCGATGAAATCTTACCTATTACTTATCCATTAAGAAGAATATAAAGTATAGGAAAGAAGAGATAAATTCATCAAGTTAAAACATACATAACATAACCAGAACCGAAACACAACCTAACTTGTGAAACTTTGGCTTAAGAACAGTGATTATGCAATGAGAAAACACGAAGAGGACATTTTTTGCAGTGTGCCATTGATCTGTTTTCGTTTCACAAATTGGACTTTGACTCCATGTTTGGCCCACGCGCTTGGATTTTGAAACGCCCTGGGATTCGACTTGGGCTATTACTCATGTAGAATGAAGTCTTTTATTGGCCCATTGCATCCCATCTGCCAAGCGGGCTTGTTGTGTGTTTGGTGGGGATTGTCCCTGACGTGGGCCGGAGCCAAGTTTTGTTTTGGTTCTGCTTGTTCCCCTCTCCTGAGCCCTTTTTGTCAAAGAGCGAGGGGGGTGCGGGGGGGGTGTTACCGCTTTGGACTGCAGTACAAACACAACTGGCTGGTGCATGAGACGAGTGAGCAGTGGGAAGGCAAGAGATCCTACAGGCGACCAGCGGGCTCGCCCGACAGGAGCTCTGCACCATCTGCACAGACTCTACGGAGAGGGCCAAGGGGAGAGGATGGTGGGCAGGAGGAAGAGAGAGATAGAGGGATGTAGCTGGAGGGAGAACTTGGGTCCATAGGCAGTTAAATTTTACTGTGTTGAACAGTTTTAAACTTCAACAATGGAATTAGCTTTATTTAGTGCTGTAAACATATCTTTTAAACAATAGTGATGTAACTTGCTGCAGAAGTCATGGAATCCTATATTTCTGTCACCATATTCTTCTGTCTCTCTCCCCTTTTCTGTATTCCTCATCTGACAAATATCACCAGGATTCCTGACTGTGCAGACCATCTCTTTGCAGATACCCCCACCCCACCCTCCCATAGCTAATGACCAGGCCAGATAGACAAGCGCTCCCCTCAACACACACACACACACACACACACACACACACACACACACACACACACACACACACACACACACACACAGGCACGAACTCATACTCTCAGACATGCAACCAATTTTTTCTTCCCCCTTTACTTCCTCTCTTTTTCTGTGTGTCTTCAGACACACATGCATACCTACATACTACTCACATGTTCACACCCCTCTCCCCAAACACAGGCCTGTGTTGAGCTCTTTTAGGTCTGGCTTGCAGTGGTGACGGTATGCAGCCCTCCGTTGCCCCCTCTCACCAAGGCTCCACGGGCCCACGTCCAAACTATGCGCCGCGCTGCTGCAGAGCTCTGGTGTTCGCCGGTGTGCTGGTGACCACATGAGGCTAATACACACAGAATGTCAGCTGTGTCCCATTGTGGGGTGCTCAATAGATTCTGAATTAAAGAAAAAAAAAAAAAAAAAAAGACAGTCACGCTCAGTGCAATAGCAAGTTTATCTGCTTGAATGTTGCACTTACATCTGAGCCTTTTAGGCACTGTGCTTTGATAAAGGTATTGTAGGTTAAAAGCTAAAGAAACAGTCTGCACCCACTCCCTTCACCTCACCCTGTCCAGTAAAACTGCAACTTGACATTTTAGAGGTGCTGGTAGGCTAATTTTGTTACCTTTAGACAGAGCCAAGCTTGCTGTTTCCCCCTGTTTTCAGTCTTTATGCTAAGCTAAGCTTATCAGCTGATGAATGTGGCTTCATATTTCACATACATTCACATCTCAGCAAGAAAACATGTTTCACAAAATGTTGAACTATTGGAGAGTTTGCCTTTGTTAGTTGGGGCACAGACATACGTTATTTTATCTGAATCTAGTCAGCTGACAAAGAATTTTTAGTTTTGGTAAAAATCGATGGCATGGGCAATCATAATTCCTGGCTAGAGCAAATGTAGGAAGTAGACCATTGTAAACACTGATTCATGCACTACACTAGTGGGACACTGGACAATAGAAATGTCCTTGCAGATAAGGCTCAAGCAGAGGAAACTTGATGAGAACATGGAACACTACAAAGGAAAGAGATATGAAAAGGCTGTTGGGAAAGCGTGCAACAGTTTGAAAAGGGATAGAAAGACTTCTATCTCCAGATCATGTGGAAGTGATTCTACTTCTTGCCTCTGTGAACGTGGATAATCACTGACAGAGTCATATGGGGAAAAAGCAAACAACACGTGGAAATCTCAGCAGGGACAACACAACAAACATGTCTCACCTCATTAAATCCCACATTAGTTTCATATCTTGTTTTTCGTGCTTTTAGAAAAAAGCAGATCAAGTGACACGCAGAAAACTGTGGCTAAACTGAGTAAAATTTATATTAGCTCTAATCTTAGGACATGAAATTCATTTGTGTGGTGCTGCACAGGACATTGCCATTTTTTTATTTATATATATTTTTTTCAAGAAGTAAATACAGTAACCATTCTGATATAGAGACAGATATGAAACATGCGAAACAGGCAGAGGGGAAGACATGCAGCTAAAGTCAAACTAAGGGAGTCACTTGGTATGTTTCTTAGAACGTGCTCTGTGATCTTCAAACTTAAATCTCTTTTAGACTTTGAGTGAGCCAGAAGGTGAGTTTGCAATGTCCTTTATATCTTGTATTTTTATATTTTATCTTATCCTGACCAATCCCTTTGGAAGATAGTACATATCAGGGTGTGCATCAGTGATACCAGCTAACATTTGCAGTGCCAATAATACATATCCACCCTCTCATCTTGGACTTAGTCGGTTTATTGTTTTAATAACATTGCATTCATCCCTTTATTATGATATGTCCATAGGTCATCGGAGCTGCAGTCAGTGTTTTTTATGTAGCATAAATTGAGCAGAGATCACCTGTGTGTATGAATGAGAAAGATATTTGTTATCGATGCAAAGCTGGGAAAAAAACTATCAACTCAAAGCTGTAGTAGTTTGTGCCCAAAGTACCTGTATTAAATATTGTTTTGAAGGGAGTAAATACATATTTTTGCAGAGATTTATTTTTACTTTGTCATTTAAGAATTTTTCCGTTGATCAATGTCAACAGGGCTTGCCTAATTCACAGTGATATGCAGTAACAGTAGGAATAACCAAGTCAGTAAATCAGAAGAAACTTTTGATAAATAGTTAAATGCAGAATCATTGTGGGCTTTAGTCCCAGAGCGAGCAACAATTCATAGGAGTCAGCTGAATGCATCAATGTGTTCAGGGCATAAACTTTTCAGGAGCAGGGCCATGAAATATTTTGAAAACAGTGACAAGCACCTGAAAGCCAATTAGATAGCTCAAAGGCAGCCAGTAAAGAGATTTAATTGAAGATTTGATTGGAGTGATTTGTTTGGAGTGAACCAAAGAGCGTGAAGTGTGCACACATTTTGGTTTTAGGATCCTGGCAATGCTTTTTGAAACAATTATGTCTGACATATTGTAAGAAGGCTTGTAAAAAGTACATTTAAGTATTCAAGATTATTTTCAGTATTTTGGGGGCATTATATGCTTTAATTAGATTGTTGACAGTAGAAAGATGATTCTTCTTCCTTTAGCAGTAGAAAGCAATTTACCCAAGATTCCTTGTCAAAGATGGAGTGGAAGATGTGAAGTGTTTTGTCTTTTTTCTTCAACTTGTTTTCATAATCTCATCCACTTGCCTGTTACACTTATTTTATGGCATCCAAGATTCTGGTATATTTTTTATCAACTTTGAACAAAGCTGTCTCAGTGAGCACTTTGCTTTTGTGCCAAGTGCCCTCTTAAATATTTGAAAGTAGAATTTGAATACATTTTCTAGCTGAAGGTGAACCAATCTCTCAAGTGTTTTGCTCAAAAAACATCAAGTGGGACATTATCCAGAAGTTGTTACTTGTTACTGGAATCAAGAGTGCTTTTTTCTTCTGAAGAGGCCATACTAGAGAAGTTAGTAAGCTGTTGGAAAACACCCAGACTGCAGGGAGAGACTGTCAATGGGGAGTAAGAGTGCTGTAAAGCAATGCAAAAGACTTTTAGAAAGCTGCTACGTAGGAAGGGGTTCAAGGGCACAGGTACTTTGCATAAGAGGAGGCTGTGATTAAAGCTGTTTTAATGTTTGGACAGTACATCTGATATCCAGTGTTTGTTGTTGTTTGGTGAAAAAGCTGGAAAGCACTTCATCCAGATTATTATGAGTTTCCACAAAGGGTTGAGGATTTAGTAAGTGGTCAGCTGTTGCAAATATGAGGATTATCTTTGTTTGAGATAAAATCTGAACTGTAGGTCTACCTGGAAAGTTAAATCTCTGATTCACAATATTCATTTAAAATATTGTTATTGTAATATAAGTTCTTCTGTTTTGCCAGAAGGTCACATGACAGATGTTTTATTTATATTACATAAAATCTATTTGACAATGCTTTTGTTCAGAGCAACTTACAATAAGTTCATATAACCTTTGTAGGAACAAGAGCTCAATGTCATTACAAATTATAAGTGCGTACATTTTGCTAAAAGTTCACATGAAACAATGCTTAAGTCATTAGAGACAATTTTGCACATGGAAAGGCTTGTGTTGATGAACTGCAAGTCAGAGGCAGGAGGGCCAAGCAGTTTATGTTGCCCTCTACTACCATCTAGTGGCAAAATGAAAGATTGCAATTTACTCATAAGAATCCCGCCTACTTGAGGAGTCATTATACAAGAGATGCACCCTCAGCTTTTAGCTTTTTTACAACGATGCTGCTTTCATAACCCCTTTTATACATCAAGCAAAGGTCATGTTGTGTGAATGTACATTTCAGCACAAAGATTTTAATGTGGGAGTTGCTCAATCAAACATTATTTTCTAATATTGGCTATAGGGCAGCTCAATTAGTTGTGGATTATGCAAATGATTCAACATTTTAAAGCCCCTTTGTGTCAAATTTTCATGTGCTCAAATTATTCTGATGGCATGTTTATTTGTTGTTATGTCATTGTCTGTATTGCTTTCAACCCATACCTCAGGTGCCAGGGTTGATACTACCACTAGGAGGCACCAATGTCGACAATGTTCAGATCCTGACATAGGAGCTTTAAAGGTCTGCCAGGAGGCACAGAATCAATACTGTGCGCTGTCATTAAGTTTTGTTTGTTACAGAATCCGGTACATCCTACCACGGGTATCCTTGCTGTGTTTGTTGCTCTCAACTACTGTGATGTGGTCCACATTGCTGGTTTTGGATATCCAACCTCAAAGACCCAAAGGCAGCCTATCCACTACTATGGATATGAAACCATGAAATCTATGAAGGTGGGTCGCAGTCATCTTCCTCAAATGTAGTCTGTTGCATAGTGAAAAGCATTTTTCTCATTTGCATTCTGCTCAGTTCTATGAATACTGATGTGTCTTTTTCTCCCTGTTGCAGAATTCTTACCATGATGTCAATCATGAAGCTGAAGCCTTAAAAAGACTGGAGGATTTAGGTGCCATCTTGTACCTGCACAGACACACATACAGTACATAACACTGTTCCAGTTTGATTTAATCCAAAAATGATTTAACACCAAATCTCAATTGCATTTGGTTTGGGTCATCAGATGTTAATGTGCCTTCTGCAGTGGGATTCAAGACATTTTGCTGGTACTTTGACTCATCGTTTGGTGACACGACTGGCACCTATCTAGCTGTGAAGAGCGTTTACCTCCCTGGCACCTTATGTTTTGTTGAACTGAGAGGCATAAAAAGTGTTTTTAACTGCTATTTTAACAATGTTCCATTGATTTATGAAGTGGTATGATGTTTTTATAATGTGGCTCTGCATTTTGCGTCACTTTTGGGGGTTTGTATCTTTTGTGTATCACAACTTTCAAAGTCAATTTGCAGTACATCAACAATTCACGTGGTGACTCAGATATCTGTTTGTTGCCGCTCCAACCTAGCTAGTTAAGTCTGATTACGTCAGATCTTTTATAATTGCAATGCTTTGATGTTGTTTTTAGGACCATGTAATGGCACAGGCTTATACATCGTATGAGCATTTCAAATCTACAGCTGAAATGGGAGTTCTTTTGTCCAGAGATTTTATGCTTATCGGTGAGCTGCAAATCTAATCAGTCTGGATTATTTCTTATACACTCATCATGATATGAGTCTCATTTTCAATTTTATTAAGTCAGATATTTTGTTTTCAATGAGAGGGTTGTTAGGATTTATGGGGCATGTTTTAACTACATTTTAAATGTACATTTTAATTCATGTGAAACAAAAATGAACTGATCACAAACCTTCACGCTGTTACTTCTTGGACTGGAAATACTACTTGTATTTTGCTCATTTGTAAGATTTTTAATTACATCTCCCAAACAGTTGTATCTGTTTTTTAATTTATTCTTTTTTTTCACAAACATTGCCATTTAATGGTACCACTGGATATTTTTTATTGCACAGATTAAAATAAATTTTTAATTAAAAAGAAATCAGTATGAATTTCATTCTCATTTAGCATCCATATAACTCATATTTTTTCTCACCTTGTTTATGTTGAGATGAGCAGGCTTATGTGTCTATTGAACGGAAATCACTACACTTGCATTATTTGACCTGAGTAACCCTGCACTGAGCTTTCCTTTGTCTGGAATTCATTCAATATCACTGATCACCACTAGATGGCAGAGAGCCTCCATTGCATGCATACTATACAGGAGATACTCTGCTGCACTGCACATGGTGCAGTCATGCAGCAGCCCATCTTAAAGTGCCTGGGGTAATGGTAACAACAAAAACCAGCACTAGCACATGTGCTATGGAGCACATGTACAGTACAAACATCTGGAAGACCAGAAAATTGCACAAAGCTAATAACTGAGAATGACTAACACACATTTGCCCTTGGCGACAGATGTTAATGATGGCTTCTACTCTCTGTACACACAGCCCTTTATTAGTGTTGACATGAATGGAGTTGTGCCCTTGGCATTTATAAACTAGGCTTACTCATGGCGGTGCAACATCAGCTGTGACAGTGTCCAGCTCATCAACTCAGATCAGAATGATACACTGGACATTTGTTGTGATATCAAATATGTTATAATATTGCTACTACAACAAGTACCACTAATGATAATAATAATAATAGTAACAGCTTACTATTTGTACCATGTTCCTTATATTCTAGTGTGAATGTTTTCATCTAATAAGGTAAAATCTCAGGAGATGTAAACTTGAGTGCAGAGTTGTATCTTTTGAATGGTGATGTAGACCTTTTCTTCAAGGTCAGACTGTAAGAAAGGTTCCTTTGTGCTGTAAGTATGATGTGCTGTGCTACTGTCTGCTATTGTACTAGGTGAACTCACCGCATGACTATGTAGGGATGTTTTTCTACCATAGATTAGTTCTGCTTTTGTACATAGGCTCAGCTGTGTGTTCTGTTTTGCCGAAAATCCACATGTTTAGCCTGCATATTGCTGATACAGTGGGCAATCCTGTTTGCAGCAGGGTAAAGACTACAATCATACGCCTACCCCATATCCAGTTCAGTAGAATTGTAAATTGTTGGTGCTAACTGATTTCCTGGCAACTGAAAACAAATCTGACAACAAACAAAACGTCCTTTTCAGCCCATCTAAAGCTCATCATGTCACTTCTGAGAGCCATCCATTATGTGTGGAGGGGCTATTGTCTCATACTGTTAAACCATCCTTTTTTCACTCCCCTCCTCATGCATTCAAACATGTTCAAAAATACCAACAAGTTTCACCTTACCTCACATCCACATGATTAGACACCTTTACTGTCTGTGCACATGTTTGTACCCAGACAGCCAGACACCCAAAACACCTTACCTGTATTATCTAATCGAGATATCTAGCTGGTCATCATATAAAATTAGATGGACCGTAATCTATTTGTTTTCCCAATAACACAGGGAAATGTTGTAGAAAAGCCCCGTCATGTCACACTTGATGGGCTGCGTTCACTTCCCCTACACAACAGGGAGTTACATAATTGAACAGGATCTGTGTGAATCTGCAGGCTGTTTATATGACAACTGAAAATCAGGTCAGGCTTTTCGGGAGAATCTATTGTATTGTGAGCACACCTTTGAACCCCCAAGTTCAGGGTGTGCTATAGAATTCTACAGAACAAACATGCATGTATGGTGCATTTTACGGTACAATGAACGTATATATTTTTAGCATGATTAGGTCCCGTGCAAATTGCACTCCTAACCCTTGTTCTGATCACACTGTGGTGTACCAACTGAGCCCTACAAGCCCATTTATGCATGTTATGGTGACCAAATGAGCCAATAGCTACACTAAGATTCATTTGAAATGCATAGCTTTGAACTTTCTGGCAGACCTGTACTGCTCTATGACCTCGAATTCATTGGGTGGGATTTTACAATGCAGCAATTTCATAGAAAACTACATGGTCCGTGATGATTGCTGTGCCACTGTAGTGCAGTCTCATGCAAGCAGAAGCTCTGATAGTTTGATTGTTATTACAGTATATCTCATTACACCATCTGCTCTCTGCACACTGCTCTCAGCCTGACAATGAAATGTCTTACTTTAAAGCAGTTATTTCCCACTTAGGAGTCATGATCCTCTGATGAAACAATAGTATATCTATTATACAGTAGGCGTAGGCCTATGTGTTTATTTCATTTGATAGTAGCTTGAAAAATGAAAATATATTAAAGTGAAAAACAGTACATATTGGTATCACACTTATGCATGTGAGTGTTGCAACAAGGGGATCAGGAGCTGGAACACTATTTTAGGTGCCATAAGCCAAAAGCACAGAGAAATAGAGGAGCCCTTGCCGGTGTCGGCTTTCTCCCTTGAGTCACTGACCTGATGAAGTACACAGGTACACAGCGATCTAGTGAAGACACCTGAGGCCTCCTTTTTTTTCTCAGCATTGTTGAAAAAAATAAAGACACACAATGTGGCCCAATGGTGTGACTGTGTGTAAGGAGCCCAGTGGACAGTTTGTGTGGGAAGAGGCAGAAGAGATACAGTATGTAGCCGACTACCAGGAGAGAGGGCATCTGGCTTGGCTCGCTGATAACTCCCCCACAGCCCGGAGAGCTGCCGTGAGTCAGGTGCTCATGCAAACACACTACCATAGGAACCGGGAAAATGAGTAGGAAATAAGAAGAGTGATGGAGGAAAAAAAAAAAGATAAGCAGCTTTTCTCCAGTGTGAGTTTTGCTAGTTCTGCTTTTCCTTTACAAAGCCCCTTTTCCTCACTGCCGCGTGGGCACTGCCTCCATGTGACGTCGGATTTTCAGTATGATTTTCATCCATTCCACCTTACAGAGAGGCTTTGGGCTGAAAAAAAAAGCACATTTAACAGACTGTGTGCAATGCGCAGTTTTCCTCTGTAAAGAAAAGGACAGCTGTCAAAAATAGTAACAGGCTGTTGAAAACAAAAATAGAATTAAAAAAAAAAAAAAGAAACAGCCTAATTCACAACACTTTATGCTAAGTGGTTCCATGTATCTGTTGCACAGCCCAAAAGGTCAGCCAACTCAGCTGATTTAAAGGCTAACACGCCATCATTGTTTCCTTGCAGGCAGCCAAAGGAACATTTTATGTTAGCTCAGTATTTGTTTTTGCTGCAAACTCATTAAAAATAATAAGTTATAATTCCAGAACTAACGGGCAGCTGAGATATAAATTTGGGTTATGATGAAGGTTTTAACATCAGGTTTTATGGAGGTTATGTTCATTTTTTTTTTTCTTTTAATAAATGTTATTACAAAGGCACAAAATCCCTGTGGAAGAAACATGAGCTGTTTAAAGTCTAAATCAAGTCTGTCAGAGAAAAAATTTGAGTCATGTTTCAAGTCTTCCTAAGAAAACTGCAAGTCAAGAGGTTATTAGAAAGACAGAGGATTTCACTATTTTTCCCTCCAAATGCATTGTAATGGAACTTAAAACAAAAAGACATAAAACAAAAGGACAGATTACACTGCAAATTTGTGCCACAAGGAGACAGATTTCATGCATTTGCACATGAGATACTTGTTCTAACTGTTCTTACAGACATGGCAGACTGAAAAAAAAAATTAAAAGGTTGTACCATGTGTGCTGAATTTTCTAAAGCACCCAATAATACCAAAAGGTGTGGCCTGCAGATATTATATACTAGTACACCACTTCAGGGAAGCCAAAGATTCAATCACACATATTCAAAATAACCCGAAAAACACATATTTTCATAGTATACTGTGGTGTGACCAGCATGATAAAACCTGTAAGCAGAGCCAACATTGGTTAAGAATGGCTAGTGTCATAGTGTGGTAAGCCATGTATGCATGGTCTAGTGGGATATACACACACATATACAATATACACACTGTGTGTCCATGATGTGTTCTGTCTTTGATCAATTTCTGCAGCATAACAAGCCATGAAGAGCAAAGTATTTCTTAATAATTTCAATATCATAGAAATGAAAAGGCATCAAGACTTATCTTCAGTGTTTTGGAGAATGTATATGATCATCATCACATAAAATCGTTAAGTAGCCTAACGATTAAATAATTTGAGCTACAAGTTGTTGCTTTACTCTGTTCATTGATTTACTTCATTCAGCCACAGGAAATAGGCCTGATGATTTAATACTTACACTGTAAGGTGTTTTATTAGATCTAAGTAAAGTCTTACTTATGTCTGATGCAGGTCCAAGTATTAAGTCTACAGCTCTTGTAGAAACATGGAGTAAGAAATGATATAAGCAACAAATACCATAAATATGCAGGAATCTGTCTGATGGCATCGACACAGACAGCTGCCATATTCTGAGCCTCAGCTATAGCAGAATTGGGGTTGTAGGTCAGAGAGTAGACTGAGAGCTGTTTTCTTAAACACTGAATCTACCCCTTCTTGAACGACCTCCAGATGCAGCAAGGAATATAAATCATGTTGTATATGTTTTGTGTGTGTTTGGATGTACTAATTTGTTCTGGCTCTGTGTTACAGATCCTGAGGTTGTTTTGTATCGCTAAGCCATAAGACAGTTATCCCACTGTACATGTGGAGTGTGACTTGACAATCCTGTCCTCCTTCTGTTGTGCCAAAGAGGGTGGAGTTTTATCCTGGCACCACTCTGTCTGTCAGTCTGTTGGTACATCTGTCTGCTTGTCCTCGAGGGCTGGATGTCTGGAGGCAGCATTGTGTACTGTTCCTCTGTAACACAGGACCCAGTATTTTATTTTATTTTGTGTCACTGGAGATGGCAAAGGAACTCACATGTGATGCATGACCTGAATGCACAAGGAAATTTCACACAATAGTGGCAAAATGGTGTAGATATACAAGGAGGTGTGTGTGTGTGTGTGTGTGTGTGTGTGTGTGTGTGTGTGTGTGTGTGTGTGTGAATGTGCTTTTTGGGGTGGGGGCATAGGATACATACATGTAATACTAAAAAAACACTGGGTTAAAAATTGACCCATTGTGGGTCAATAGTACAGACAACCTGAGATAAGGGTTGTTTTGACCCAATAACCCAACAGTTATATAGAAAATAATAGTTAAAGGTGCAGTGTGTAGTGTTTAGTGGCATCTAGTAGAACAGACTTGGCAGAAATGAAATACAATATTCATAAGTATGTTTACATTAGTGTATCATCATCTGAAAATAAGAATTGTTGTGTTTTCGTTACGTTAGAATGAGCCCTTTATATCTACATAAGGACTGGGGCCCCTTCCATGGAGCCCACTATGTTGCACTGCCATGTTTCTACAGTAGCCCAGAATGGACAATCCGAACACTGGCTCTAGAGAGGGTCTTTCATGTTTTTCATGAGTTTCGTGTGGGTTCTCCTACACACTTAAAAGGAAGGGATGAGGGGTTGCAATCTGCAACCTCACCGCTAGATTCCACTAAATCCTACACACTGATCCTTTAACACTGGGTCAGAATTATTATTATTATTATTATTATTATTATTATTATTATTATTATTATTATTATTATTATTATTATTAATGTATTAAAGCCCCTGAAAACTTGGTTTCAAATATATTTCTCTATATTATTTACATATTTTATACAATCTATTTCTCTGTAACAGTAAATTTCATGACTAAATAAGCAACAATTAAAGTAAAAAGAAAAGGTATTGATATTTAGGTTTTAGAATTTGATGAAAAAAGCACAGCCAAAAAAACTCTCTTGTGAGAAACAATAAAGCTGTTCTAACTTTGACAGAAAATGTTCTTTCATGTAGACAACCGTCACTAATAGAGAGAGGCTCATTGAGAAAATAGATTTTCAGGAGCTCTAATTCGAACTAGAGCAACCTTACAAAAGATCTTCCTCTATGTGGTAAATGGATAGCCTTTTATCCTCAAAGAAACCAGACATAAGAGTGGAATCCAAGACTTCACCCTGAATAGTCTGAACTCCTGGTCCTGATCCCAGGCATTTGATGTTAACTGTCAGTGATCTCCCACCTTCACAATAGTCAAGAAAATAGTACCACAAGAGCTTCTGCAGTATATTATCAGTCCACTTAATACATGACAGACTCTGCCTCCTCCTCACTCTGAGAAAGGAGAGATGAAGAAAGACAGATGGATATGAAGTTTGATTTGCACTCATTATTGCTCTCTATCATGTTGAGTTTTATATAACACCACCGCCCATTACAGCTCATCAGATTTGACAGCAGAATTGCTATCATAAAACATCTCACAAATAAGCAAGCGCATTTTCAGAGAAAATGTACCACATTCTCCTTATTCCTTAATGTATTCTTTTACTAGTTTTGTATTATAATTTTACACCACATGTACATGTGACTTATGATGATGACACTAGCAGGACACAACAAAGACAGTCCCTTATGTTTCCTGTTCTTATATGGCACACTGAGAGTATTTGTTCTTCAATAAAAAATGTTTGCTGACACACGGGAGCACTTCACTCATTAGGTCATGTTGACTGTAAATCCAGATGGTTGGAGAAGAGTGATGATAGGATCTGTCATGCTGTGTGCAAGCTTACTGTTATTGTTTTATACAGATAAATAAAAGTCTGCATATGTGTAATATTATTGAAGCAAACTTTTTTTTATTTTTTTCACCCTTTTCAGTTTCGGCCTCTATCTTTCTCTCTGAAATAGACTCGGAGCTGCTATGTATAATTGCACGGCATATTTCACTCTTATGGGAAAATGTTTTTTGGCTTGTAATGTGCACTTACATAATGGTGTGTTGTCGTTTTTCAATATCCAATCGACTTTTTTGGAGTAAGCTGAAGCCTTTTGTACCTGTCAACCACCTCTCGATGTGGTAATGCCCACCCACGTTATCAAGAGGTCAACTCTCTCTTTCTCCCTCTCCCTGTCTGCTTGAATAATGACCATACAATACAATGTAAAAATACTGCCAGAAGTGGACGGTTTCATAATGCCTCCGAATTATTATTTTTTTCCTGTCTAAATGATATTCATAAGCGAATACTCTGAGTGGTGCAAAAGAGCTCCTTAGCAAAATCCACTCATCAGCACTGTCACGGTAATGGGAGTGTCTATTTTGTATACAGGTTTTATTCTGTTTTGGTGATTGTCAATGCAAATGTCACAAAACCACTCTTTTATGGAACTTCAGCTTTTCGAGATGACATAAAAAGGTGAATAAGGAGGACATACCATACTTTAGAAAATACTCTTGAGCAACCAAGATTTCTATAGACGGTTTGCTTTTTTATTGCTGTAATAACAGCCACTGTCTCTATTTTCCATATTCACATCTCACTTTTTCCACATATATGAAGAGAAAAAGACTCCCATTGTACTGTAAGCTCATTTTCTGCCATCTGAGAGTGATTCAAGCCTTATTCTCCCTGAGCTCTTAAATGACAGTGATAGATGATGCTGTCATTAGAAGCAGTGGAGCTCATCTACTGGCCCTATTTGCTGATTTCTGTGAACTTAACCCCTTTTTTTAGCCGGCTCCATAAAAGGCACTGGCAAATGGCTGCACCCTCCAAGCTGAGGCAGCTCTGTAGTCTTTTGTTTCATACTAACAGGTTTGAGGATCACAATCTGAGTTAAAGTAAGTCTGTATATATTTCTCCTATATGATGAGGCTGGATTCAGAAGACAGGTATAGTAGGAAACTAGTCTGAGCCAAGCATGATTAAATAAGAGTCGGGGTCCAGGGGGTAACATCAATATGCTCAGCAGAGTGAGGGCCAAACATACTTAGATTGGACAAGTAATCCATTCTCCTCTGAGAGACCATATCTGGCACACCTGAATTTATTTCATCCTGTTCAACAGGGAGAAAAAGCGCTACAGTAAGCAGATGAGGGACAGGACCTTTATTAGCTGGCCCTATGCTAAAGCTGGCTCATGGCAATGAAAAGGACATTGGTGAAAAATTGTTGTTCTTTCTTGGTGTTTTTATGTCTATCTGCCCCTGATAGAGAGAGAGAGAGAGAGAGAGAGAGAGGGAGAGAGAGAGAGAGGGAGAGAGAGAGAGAGAGTAGCAAGATGGGGGAATATATATACCTTCTTATCTCAAGGCACGAAATTGAATAAAACCTTAAGCCAGCATTGCTTTACATCTTGGTGGCTTCAAAAAGAAACCCTGTGGGCCTTACTCAGTTAATAAGATCCACAAGATCTCTAATTTAATGCAGTATGGTGTGCCCTGTATAACCATGACCAGAAGCAAGTCGAGACTAAATCATGTTGTGGGTGTCTACAAAACAGTTTTGCTTGTGGTGTGATTCTGGGTCATGATGCAAGGTTAACTTTCTTATGTCAGGTGCCAGTGACTGGTCTTTGCATCTAAAAAGCTCCTCTGTCATCATAGATAATGATGACAGAGGAGCTACATTCTTTTTCAGTACTGTCAAGGCTGTGAGGAGGATCCCCCCATAATGGGCATCATGGCTTTCTACAGACTCTCCATCAGTGGGAAGTGGAGTCCTCTGGAGGCTCCAGACAGCAGTTCCCAGGTCAAGCCTCAAAAGAAAAGGGAAGTAGGATAATGCTGAAGTTCCACTCACTTCCCTGTATTGATGATTTATGCTTTAGGATTCTTTAGCATTCAAGAGATTCAAACCAATTTTGATCTGCACAGAAACCCAGACATCTCTGTCCCAGAAAGGTAAGAGGAGAAAGATATAAAGTTGGACACAGATAGGCTTACTGATGCTGAAGCAGGTAATTGTGGTATTTCTTTCCTGCCTTCATCAAATATGTTTATGTTTTAAGACAGGAGAGATCCATCAAAACCTGGATATATTGTACATCCCTCCCAAACAAGTAAAAGCGTATTCATTGCTGCAGCAGGAGTTCTTAGAGTTGAATGTGAGCTGCAACAGGGAGACAGTGTGTGAAAGGTGAAGGTGAGGTTGAACACCAGGCAGACCGCAGCCTTCTGGACTAGCTGCAGAGGTCTGTGACATGTGCAGGAGCTTAAGCAAGGGTTGAGAGTTGTAGTTTTTTAGGTGGGAGAAGACAAATGCTTGGATGAGCTCCTGGGCTGCCCCACATCTTCCTGATGTTGTACAGGAGAAATCTACTGAGAACAACAGTTCATTGTCCAGGATCACACCCAGTGGGTGGACGTGTGCATATTTTACCCTGAGGGCACAAATTCATGTCCAGGTCAGCCTTAAGGTGGTGCCTTGACATCCACTCTGAGATATCTGCCAAGCAAGCATTGATGCGTGCCTCAATGTGGGTGGTGACATGATGGTTAGAATAACAAGAATAGCTGAGTGTCATCAGCATAGCAGTGGTAGGAGTAGCCATGTGGGTGTATGATAGCACCAAGAGGGAGAAGAGGATGGGGCCAAGGAATGAGCCTTGTGGAGCCCCTGCTGCCAGGGTTCAGCTATATAAAAAATGCTTGCAACCGCTGCCTTTTGTGAAGATGAACTTCAGAGTATGCGTGCTGTAGACTGTCCGGGTGCTGCAGCTGCTGAGTTTTGCCTTTTCATTCTGTCAACATCATGTTATTAACTAACATTTAAAGAATTGATTTTTGACATTTGTGAATCAATGCAGAATCGTCCACATCCTTAGAATCGATTTTTTTCCCCCACCCCTAGGGTTCAGAAACTGATCCTTTCTAGGTCACCAGGTTGGGTAGACCCAACAGGTAGGATGCAAACAGAAAATGGGTAAAGCCTGAGACACCCAACCCTTTAAGGAAAACACTTTCAAACATTTGATTAAAGCAGAGGTCTCATGACAACACATACATTTTGGATTAAAACATTTCAAATTAATTTTCCAGACAAAACCTGTAGATGATAAGTAGTAAAAATGCCAGTTCGGCCATTATTATGGTAATTACAGTTTAAATTAACATTTTTACTGTAATAAAACTGGGCCACTTCTTTTCAGAGTTACTCCAAAACATCTAAGAAGGCCCTTTGCAGGAAGTGGGCTACTGTGAACTTAAGAGAGGGCCAATATTGGTGTTTTATCACTTTTTTGAAGTACATTTTAATGTTAAAATTCAAGAGTTTCAAACAATGCTTAATCTAGACATTAGGCAGAGTGCACCTTCCCACAGGAGAAGAGGAAAGACAGAGGAGGGAGAAGGAAAAGCCTGGATGTGGTGTGGACAAACACAGGTTGGTTCGTTTACGATACCACACAAGCTTGGAATACATTTTTTAATTACTTTGCTGAAAATCTCTGAAAGTCTGAGAATATAGTATTCAGAATGATGGTTCTGTTATTATTAGGGAATTACAGTTTGAACTTACACTTTATTGTGTAATTGTCACACCCTGCCTGGACTTTGGGTGTTTTTTGGTCTTTTTATGTTCTTGTGTTCTTTAGGGTCTCCTGGTTTGCACTTCTGTTTAGTCCTTCGGTTCATATGGGTTATCTTGTTATATTTGGGTGGTGGGTTTGGACTGCCTTTTGTTGTTTAGCCTGGTGTGTTGTATACTTTAGTTTAGGTTCATGATGGTTCTTGGACAGGTTGGTGTGGGTTGTATTAGAGTATTGTGTTTTCTGGGTTTTAGTTTTGTTACTGTGTTTCCCTTGTGTGTTCATGTACTCCTCCTCACCTGCCCTGCTTCACCCTCGTTAGCCCTGCTTTGCTCTGTGTCTTCCCGACACCTGCCTGTATCAGTCTCGTTAGCCCTGCCCTGCTTCCTGTGTTTCCCTCAGCCAATCACTCCCAGCCTGCGCTTGTGTCTCGTCACCTGTTCCCAATTCCCTGATTAGTTTAGTCTGTATTTAAGGTCTGGTTTTGAGTTGAGTCTTTGTTGGATGGTTTTGTGTTATCTTGTCTGCTAGTTCTGTTCAGCTCTGTTTGCCTGTACTTGACCATCCATTATTAACGGAGATTTTCATCATATCTGAGTTCCGGCCCCTGCATTTGGGTCCACTCCTGCTTCCCCACCTGACAGTAATATATGAAATTAATTGATCCATTTCCACAACACAACAAAATTCTGTATCTAGACCTAGACCCTCAGTGACAGTGAAAACCTCGATGAGTTTTTCTAATCATTCCTTCTGTCAGAATAACTGTTTTGTACACTGTTGTACATAGTCTTAAATGCACAAAATTATACACCAACATTTTGTTGTGACATCTGGACAGAAAATGTGAGAAGATTCTTTGATTTTTGTAGTTCACCCTGGATTTAAATGGTTTTAAATTTCTACTTGGATTAGTAGAAATTTAAAATACCTGGTACACATATGTACCAAGCTCCAACAACTGTCAGTTAGAGCCGGTGTCTATGTGACAGTTGACAGTGTTACAGTTGTCACCAGTCTCTGTCAGATTTAAGGTCCTTGTCATAGGAGTGTCAGAGTTGTCAGTGTAAGAGCCACTGTCAGTTGTTGAGTCATCATCTATGCTGGAGTTGACAGATTTCTGCCCCTTTACACCAAGGACCTGTGTTCAATCCAAATCTTGCATGAAACTATTTACTCAAGAAGGGAGAAAGAAACACTATGGACCAGGCATGTTGCTGCACTACACTTGAGTCAGATGTCCAGTGTCAACCCTTTTTCACCAACACATAGGTCAGTAGGTTTTAGTTTTGGTGCTAAAAGATCATTAAAATAAAATGTGTAGTTTTCCTAAATAACATCAGTTCATACCTTGAAGATAAGCAAAATTGGTTCTATTTCTGCTATCATGTAATTGAACTGAAAGGATCAGTCAATTGACTTAATTGCTATCTTAAAAGGAAACTTTGGTATTTTTCAGCCTGGAACCTATTTTTCTATCTTTTTGTGTCTAAGTGACTAATAGGGACAACTTTTGGAAATTGGTTCAGTATTCAACTAGAGTGCTTCAGCCGACAACCATGAAACAGGCTGCAATGTAATCCGACGGGGCAATAGTGCCCCATGAATGTACTGTACGTCCACTAAAAGTGCTTGTTTTTGCCACTGACAGGCTCAGATTGTTATTATAAGTGTCTGACAACATTACGGAAAGAACCATAAAGATAAATAAAACAATTTTATTTACCTTTTGCCTGATCTGGTCTGTTTATTATTGTGTCTAACCAAGTCTCACTCAAGGAGAAGTATCATTCTGAAATCTTGTGAGAGTTGAGTTGTAGTTGAAATCAGCTAAACAAACACTGTTAGTGGACATACATTAACTGGGCACTATTGCCCCATCAGATTATATTGCAGCTGCTTTCACAGTCCAATGCATCTTTCACAGATGCCAGCTGCAGCGCTCTCGCTCAATACTGGACCAATTTAAAAAATTGTTGTCCACATTTGTCTCTTAGTCACAAAAAGATTGGAAAATAGGGTCCAGGTTCAAAAACACTGAAGTATCCCTTTAAGTTCCTTGAGATTAAAAATAAACATAGTTTCCCAAATGCTGTGCTCAACTCATATCACCATCACCACAAGAAGATCCTATAACAAATCTGGGATACTCCATTGAGCTAAGTTATCTTCAGTTGGTTATCTTGGCCTGCAAAGAGCTACAAAGTCAGTGTCATTGATCACTGTATATCTGAAGTGTGCAGTGACAGTCCAGTGCAGTTTTGTATTCAGTACCAAGCTGCCATAGTAGTAACCCGGGGGCTGTTTTCTTAATAAGATTCTGACAGCAAGTGGAGTGGTCTATGTGGAGCTGCAAATGTCACTTTTGAGTTCTGTTTAGCCTCTTCTAATCTCTATCAGTCTTAACCTCTTGTTCTTCCCTCTGACACTCTGTCTCTCTTTCTTTTTCTCTATTTCTTGGATGTGTGTGTGTGTGTGTGTGTGTGTGTGTGTGTGTGTGTGTGTGTCTTTTTGTGTCTATGTGTGCGTGTGACAGGTATGTGTACGTGTGTGTGTGAGTACATGTGCCCATGTCCATGCTAATTAATTAGGACAGGAATCAAGGGAGAGTGGATCTCCAGCTGCTTCTCCTCGCCTCTGTACCCCTGGGTTAACTCACTCCTCTGAGACCAATACACATGAATGCACTTGCGCACACACACACACACACACATATACACACAGACACAGACACACACACACACACATATACACACACACACACACAAACAAACACACACGTATATATAGACTACACAATATATGGTCTGACTCCTGGGATTGTAAAGTCCTAAACTGTTTTCAGATTCAGGACTGAAAAAAGCTTTACATGCAACTATATAGGTGATTATTTAGACAAGAAACATTTTATTTTGTCCGTCTCTTTGAGACAAGTGTCGGTCAAAAGGTGGAAAGTTTGTATTTCTAGACATATTTGATACAGATCTTTGTTTTGCTGCTCAAATTACAAGGGTTGTACAGTCCTTAATTTAAGAAATATGCCCAAAATAAGTCTTTTTCTATTCTCTGCTGCCCTTAAGAAAATTATAAATGCTTTTATCTCATTTTTCCTGTCTGAGCCGGAATTTGTCTCAACTGGTCCAAAATGCAGCCTGGAGGCTTAACCAATTCAAGGAAACATTATAATTATCACCACTATCTTGGCCTCCTTTCACCGGCTAATGATTAATTTTAGAATCATTTTTAAAAATTGATTACCTTCAAGGCAAAACTAGGCCTGGTCCCAAGCTACATAACCCAGGCATGTTATTCCTGTGGGGGAGGGGGGTACAGATCCCACCCTAAAGCTAAAAGATAGCATACTTATCCCCCACCATATATACTGCATGTTGACCAATACTGGAAAATTGATAAAAGAGATATGGCTATGTCCACACATAGGGCCAGCCATGACCATATTGGTGCACTAGGCGAGGTTTTAGATTGGAGCCCCCAAAAAGTGCGACAATAGTACCTCCACTCCTAGAATTTAAAAAATTGAACTAACACTAAAATTAAGTAGTACCAATCAATGGTACCTCCAGCCCAGACAAAACCCTCCCAGTCCTCCTGACAAAAAGGCAGGTGGGGGTCAAGGTGCCTTTCAGTGAGTGTTTGCTGCCATTGCCTTAGGCAGCACATGAAGTTTGGTGGTTGGTGGTTGTTGAGCAAAAACTAACCAACCGACCAGTAAGGCTTTGAAAATCAAACCAGATAAAAACCATGCAAGTCAGTGGAGAAAAAGAGAGGAATAATGTTAAGAAAGGAGAGCATGTGCATATTTTCAAAAGCTGTGAACAAGCACACCTGTTAGTAAGAAAAAAACAAAAAAACAAACAAACAAAAAAAACATGTCTCATTAATTTGGTGCCCCCTTCCTCATTTGGAGCCTTAGGTGACTGCCTATGTGGCCTATGCCATGGGCTATCCCTGTCGCTACACAACCACTTATAAGACTTATTCTGTGTGAAAAACTTAAAATATCGATATGGATGTCAACTGCCAGCTAACTCTGTCTTTTCCCTCTCAGTGTGTCTAATGTTAGTGTATGCAAATGTGTCTATCAGTGTCTGGACCTACCCCCTATCCTGCTAGCTAGTTATGTTTCTCAGCCACATATTGTACCTACACTGAGCCACCCTTGATGCAATAAATAGTTCAAATACCAACCAAACTGCAAGAGCCTCGTCAAACTCTGCCTTGTGAAAATTGGCTGTGTATAATATGTGATAAAAAGGCTTGAAAAAGGCTAGTGTTGGCAAAGAGCATATTATTGGGGAGTACTGAGGTCCCAGTTTTATCCTTGTTAGGACCAAATGGCCATAAATAGGCTATATATTATACCATGCTGATATTCATATTTTTGTAGCAACATAGTTTAGTCATTTACCAGATAGTTACATTGCAGTTGTCTCTAAGCAACACTGAAGTTTGCAAAAAGAAGTAGAAGATGAAAGCTAAAATAGCTTGCAGACAATTTAATGCAAGCCTTCTTCCAAAATAGCAGTGCAATAGTATGAAATGTAATGTGGATGCACTGCACAGATTCTACTTTAAAAAAATACCCCCTAACCCTCTCTGCACCAGCTCTGCATTTGTCCATGAAAGAGCATTGGTACTGATTAGTAATAGTAACCCAGTACCAGTTCCAGAGCCTGGCTCATTAAGGGAGCATCGCCTGCAGTAATGACCATCCTGGCACATGTTATCTGCATCAAATATGCATTCTTTCCCTTTTCTCTGACATTGATTTCGCACTATATCCCTTTGCTTTTTCACTTGGCAGCTGCCTCAGGTATCTGACAGTCTGTGTTACACCAGTGTCCTTACTTTAGTTTTTCACAGCATTCTGGCAACGTTGCCAGACTCAGTGCTGTAAAAAATAGATATATAGAGCAGGAAGGATCAGTGAGGTATTTTCCTAGACAGTTCCCCCGGCAGTTAGACCTGACCAAGCTTTACTTGGCAGTGGGAAATGATTACTTCAGAAGGCAAAAATGAATTTCAATTTTACACTTGGATTCAACTAAATATTGCAGATGAGGAACCAAACAAGTTCATTTGAAGTTTTTGGAGGGTTTTGAAATCCATTATCTTAAGACAGCCATGTTTGAACGTCTTATGCTTTTGCACTAAGTAGCTGTGAAGGATATTATTAATTTACTCCGGTGCATAATATTAAGACTAAAGTATTGGTATTGAATACATTTGCGGTTATGTTAGATGGTCAAAACGTTTCAAAATGAGGTTTTTTGCTCTTTCTGAAGACTACAACAGTATTTTCCTTTCACTGACTTGTCCGCTCACCTCGACCTGCAGTTACTTTACTCTCAGATTTATATAGGAACAGTGTACATTCAGAGGTAGCCAACTGTAAACGGTGGGAAGGTTTGGCACTGATGCACAATTTCAGACGTTCCATTTTTCTGTTTGGGCTCAGTATAAGCTACCATCTGTCTACATGTGATTGACAACTGTCGAAGAAAGGAAGAACCACAGAGAGAGAGAGAGGCTGATTGTGGACTTAATAACACTAAAACTGGGGGACAAATGAAAATGGAGAAAATATATGATGAGCATCAACAGATGAGGTGTGTGCGATTAGGATGGAGTGGAGGGTGGAATCAGGGTTATTAGACAGGGTCCCTGCAGCGACGCAGGGCCAAAGGAGCCCCTTAACCTCAGCCCAGCTCACTATATCAAAACATTGGCTAATAAAAACTCAGCCACAGGGGCATATTACATTCTGATAGCCCCACATCAAAGGGCTGCTGTCAGCTGTAGCTGGTTTATCCATTAATTAGAGTAGGAATGGGAGGAGTGCTATTAGAAAAATAGAGATATGCTGTCATTTTCTTTGGCCAATTGACTTTGTTAGAGGGATGCTGGTGACAAAAGAATCACTAAGTCTTGAGTTGGAGCTCTCTCAGGCTCCGGTCCAGATAATGATATTGTCATGGAGGGGGGGGGTTGCCTTTTCTATGCCATAGTTCAACTCAGCAAGCACTAACAGTAGCAGGTTGGTTGGATGGGAACCAAACAGTCATTATCTATTTAACAGCGGCCTCATTAGGAGCATATAACAGGACATTATTCATCTGTTTATAACATTGGAAAACAATAATTCTCCATTATTAAAACATTTTTGACACTTTTACCAAACACAGCTGTGATGCAGAGCTGTAGACACAGAGGAAAGAATGAGATAGACAGTTACTCTGAACTAAAGCAAGAGTATAGTGGAGTGTCAGTGTTGTGCTGTGCACAGTGAACTACATAAGACTGACTGTGACTGTCAGTAGACGCTTCATACAGTAGTCCCTTCTGAAATGTCTCTCCATTTCCTTCCCCACCCCCATCATTTTCTGGTATTTCCCAGAGAAGAGAGCAGTACAAAGCATATCTTTTTCTCTGGAAAAATGATGTCTGATGTTTACAGAGAAAGTATATTCAGGTTTCATGTTAAATTTCTGTATATCCATTTCAGAGCAAGAAAAATGTCAACTTATATAAATTCATTTATTGCTAATAGTACACAAGGATTGAACACATCCTTACCCCAAACACAATGGGTTTATTGGAAAACTTTTAACCCTGAGGGAGCATAAAGTAGTGGCTATCCTGCTCTCTTTCTTATCAATTGGTCAAGTTCAGCACTCAGTCACTCATCTTGATGAGCTGTCCTTCTTGAAGAGGAATCCAGATTGAGGCTAAAGCAGCTAACTCTGTGTACTGTGCTACACAATAACAGGCAGCAGAGAAGCAGATGTCAGCTGCAGTCAATCTGCTGTAAAAAGGAACAGGCAACATAAATGTTTTCTGGTGTTTTCATGCCTGACACACATTATGGTTTGCTGCATTGTTGTTCTGCAGCATTTTTGGTTTTGCTTTGAAATCAGGTTTAAGTCTGTACAACCCATGCCATACACCCACTGGAAAGCAATGAAAAGCCAATTTTCAGTCAGAGGCACAGATTTAAGCATACACAGTGCAAGGTTGATTACACATATTTACTGTTTATTTGCTGTTATGTTAATGTGAACATTTACAATTGTACCTTTGATAAAAACGAAACTAAAATTAAGCCCAGATACAACTCATTTTGTCCACGGAGCTGTTACATTTCCAAAAATGGTGCGATTTTTGCATTCAACTCAAGAAGCCTCTGAATAAATTGGTTGAGAAATTATATTTCTTGGGCCATGAAGCCTTTGCAATGCAGATCACACCAGTGCTATAAGTGGGCATGAATTTCAACCATTTAGAGCTGGCACACTGAGCAAAGCAGACTGCACTGATGGAGAGTATTACCTTTTCAACTGGAAGGAGCTGAGACAGTTATGTGATGATTCTGTCTGTGCCAGCAGGAAAGTGTCTGGTCTGGTCTCTGATCATATCAAATCTGGATTTACTGGCTTACGGCATGAAACAGTTGAGAAAAAGAACCAGCTTCATATCGTAATATCATGCACATGTGTAAAAGTCATTTATGAATGGACTTTATATTGGATGCAGGTGAAAGCCTAAATAGTGGATTATACTTAATACGCCACTGTATGTTTGTATTTCTTGTTGTAATGTGGCTTTTTTTTCAATAATCTTTAAAGAAACTGTTCATTTCACAGCATTAAATCTCCCTTTTAAAGTCCAGTCGTACAGTGTCACTCAAAAAAAGTGTCACACACTGTCACCAGGATCTCACATGAGCTCATCAAGTCACATGACATTTTCCTGATGATTCTGTCATGCCGCAGATGGCTGACAGCCCCTTCACCCGTAACATCTACCCAGCGGGGATATGTGCGGATTAAGAATGACATTAACAAGAGCCATCAAGAGACATTTGTCAGATGGAGCATTAGTGTTTTGCAAATTGCAAAATCATGTGATGCCATTGTTGCTTTGTCATCATTCTGAATGCCACCTTGAAGGAGCACCGAGGCTGAGGCAATTAACTGTAAGACATTGTCCCCGATTGGTGATTAATTAAAAAAATTTCTAGTTGAATGGCCACAAGATGGTCCCAGATGCATGACATATGACGACTGGAGGAAATATGAGGCGTTTGTTCTTTGATGAATAAACTAAATGGCTGAATAAATCTTAGTGAAAAGCAGTTCTCCATTTCTAATTTAGGAGAGCTTGTCCCAAAGGAGGTCTGCCTGTGTAATAGCTGAGAATACCAAGAATACAAGGAGCCATCCAATCCTAATTAAAGACCTTTTACAGCTGAGTCCTCACATAAATGCATGCACAGACTCACATACACAGGTGTCCATGCACAGACAGTCACAAACCCGTGCACACACAAACACAGACAAGGCCAGGGCTGGCTGCTTTAGGTGGCACACATCTACAAGGGTTGATTTAGCTTGTTTTAAAGAACTGGCATGAAAGCAGTAAACACTTTCTCAATTGAGTATCAGCTAGGAGACACTAAAAACATTTCTGCCTCATTAAAAACATGGCATGAACACAAATTTGATCACAGCTTTTGTGGTCCTGTATCCCATTTTCTTACCTGTTTTCAATGTGCTGTCCAAACTTGAAGGGATAGTCTCTTGCCGAGAGTTAGATGAGAAGATTGATACTTGTTTTTTTGGCTCTTGCTTCATATTTACAGTACAGATATGAGAGTGGTATCAATCTACTCATCTAACTCTCAGAAAGAAAGCAAATAAAGTCAAACTATTCCTGTAATGTAAGTTATCGCGGGTTTGCAATTCATCAAATTATTTTAGGTCTTTGTAGTTGATTGATTTCAGTGTGTTTTGCTGGATTGTGTGTTCACAGAGATTGGTTAAGACATGTGGGTACACTGGTGAGATGAGGTAAACATCAATTAAAAATGAGCATCCGCCAGCTTTAGCATGACAATAGCTAACAATTGGTATTTCACAGAAAAAAAAATCTTTAATTCAGACTGTGCTTTGCCTCATCAACTGAAAAAAGTATCAATCAAGAGAGCAACATATTGAGGTATCCTAGGAGACAAAAAGCTGATTTTACAGCCCATCACAATCTTAGCAGAATGCTAATAAATAACACATCAGCGGACTGAAGGATTCACTAAACATTATTCATCATCTCCTGATGGCCATCATGAGATCGCTATCATGGGATTTTTGCTTGATTAGGTGGTGTGAAGAGCGGGGATAGGAAATATGAGGGATGAGGTTTCATTATGCAACAAATGTGAAAACTTGGACCTGCATGACTTGATCGGCCCACATATGCCTCAATCTGCTGAGCCACCAGGAAATGACCCTTGAGGGTTTCTAAGGACTTTTTTAGCATACATTTCCGCCACCTCATTTGGCGTTCGGGGTTACAAATTGCACTGCTCCAGTATATGATAATACTAGAGAGCAATCAAATTCTTGCCCTGAGAATCAATTCTAGGGATTTCACTGCCTTAGGCAAAAACCAATCTTTAACAGCAAAGAAATCCCAAACTCTGATCTCTCATTGTGGCACAGCACTCGCTAATAAAAAGTGCATCAATAAAAAGCACAGTTAACCTTTACAACTTAATATCACATAGAATAATGTGTCACTGGGAAACAACATGATGTGCTAAAATTGAGAAACAAAGTTACATGCTCAGTTTTCTGCAACACAACGGCTGTATGCCATGCAGTTAGTTAACAGTCAACTGCACCATGGGGACTTTTTGGGTAAAGCTTTTGGGTAAGTAAGGATTGCTGCATAATACTTGACACCTTCGCGTTCAACTTGAAGGCTATTCCTTTCACTCACACAAGACCACACAGAGGTCTGATGTGGTCACATTTACCAGCTTTTTGAAGAAGTGCTGATGGAAATGCAATTTGTCTCAGAAGATTTACTGAGTTCTCCTTAAAGAAGGAAACAAACTAACACATAAGTAAGCTTTAACCAGCTGGACCATAAATTCACCCACTTAATGGGATTAAAACTGAGATCCACATAATAAACATTTATTTGGATTAACTGAAAAAACTGGATAACTAGAAAGTAATACATACAAAGGGCTGATTATAGTTTAAGATTATGCACATGATGTGCCTCTGATGCCTTTAAAATGTATCTATAGTATATGTCTGTGTCTGATAACCCTGGAAACAGAATATTACATAATACTACATGATATCTCCAAATTACTAACCACTGCTGGAGGGTTATACATTTTCTGATTGATGTCTTTTAGGTTGAATAATTAACTTGATGGGTCCAACGTTATCATTATTACTGAAATAAATGAGTGTTGTCCATTTGTTAAAAAATGCCACCCTTTGTTCATATAATTGAATCTGGATTTTTAACATTTTATTCTTCCCAAGATTCCTTTTTCAGACTAATCCAGATGCTTACAGAGAATCAATATCGGAGGTTTAAAAGCTGAAGCAGCTGAATAACTTCCATTGATTTCAGAAATACTGTGAGCTCCTCTTAATTAGAAACAGTGAACAGCTCTTCCTTTTTTCCTTCAACTAACACTTCATCATTTAAAGTTTTCATGGCCGATACTGGTGGGTTTTTAGGCTTGATGATTGTCCTTGCTTGTTTGCACTTATCTCTTAGCCTAGATAGCAAGTAGCAACTTTCTGACGAAATGAAAAAAAAAAGGTTCATTATTTTTAGATGAAACAAGAAAACCCTTCTGCTGTGATGAAACTTGCTCTGTGCGTGAACAGTGAGACTTCACTTTTTCCTCACCATGAGAGGATTACATGAAAGAGACATGATTTAACAGACCGATCTGGATCATGGAATAAAAAAAAAGGTATGTGAGTGTGAATGTGATTCAGCAGGACAATCAGTGCAGTCCTGATGGAGGACACATTTCTTAACTCCATCTGGGAGAGTACAGTTATGCAAGAGTTTTCATCTCTGGGGGCTTGCTAAGTGTTGAAATAAGATGCACTTCATCAACTAATAAACGTGAGAACCCCTCTCACCCTTCACACCCATATCCATGAGAACTAACATTATGTTATGCAACCCCATAAGCATTTTAACAATGGGATCACAAGAGAGTGAGAAAAAATAGAAGCTGAGAAAAAAAAAAAGGATTTGGGGTAAAGATTATGGACTTGGCAGAGCGTGTGGTGGAGGCTGTCAGATATGCCTTCCAGAAGCTAGGTGCTCATTAGCATACTTCATTCGTCTAAATATAGTCCTAATCCAATGCTGAAGGGCAAACAAACAAATCACTGTGTGTACAGGGGGGCATGTTACTGATTCTTCACCCTTGAAATATTCCATAATGACAACAACATGCGCAATCTGTGTAAAAATCATCAAATGCCTATACCTCTGATGCCTGACATACAGTTTATGACCCTTTTGGAAACGTTTACTATGCTGCTTGTGACAGAGCAAACTGCAAATGACTGCAGGCTGCAGTGATGCCAGGGGAATCTGTTAAAAGGTCACAGGCAAAACAACTAGCTTGGCTGGAGGGAGGACATGCAGTGACAAGGAAGCACGTGTTGAAGATGCATAAAGCTTCTGGGACTTCAAGAGTCTTTGAGACTCATCGGCTTAGTTTGCATAAAGGGAGTAAAATGTAAGGAGCGTTTCCCTTAGTGGTGCGCCCTGAATGGCCTGCTGTGAATGCATGTGAAAAAGCGCAATGTATGTGTAGTGCTGTATATGCTTGATGTGATTATAGTATGAATCATAAAGGACGACTGCCTTACGCATGAAGAGTTATAGTACAAAGCAGTTCACAGATGCATGTAAATGCCAGGACCCAAAGGAGACAATAGCCCTGGATGAAAATGCTTCACTTCAGTACAATTCAGCATAGCATGGTTTAGTCACATCTATAAATATTTGATATTTCTCTCAAAAACCCAAACAGCCCCCTCTTAAGTTGAAGTGAGGCAATGTTCGTACTGTACAGGCGATGTGATACGGAGGTATGAGTAATAACTGAGCATTTCTTTAAAGAGGCAAGGATTTGGCTGGCGGTGCACTCACTCTGTCAGCTGTTAGACTGCTGCATCTTGTAACACAGACTTTAAGCAGAAGCATTAACAGGATGATATTGGACAAAATGAACACTTTTGGGTGTGAGTGTTCCAATCGCGTGTGTGCCTGTGCGTGTGCTGTGGTGTGTTATTTGCCCTGAAACACATTAGTCATCCACAGGTAGGTGAGAACCGGACAGCACTCTTTCCTGTTCTAGTATTGTTTTGGTGCGTAGGAGGGAGAAGAGTCATAAGGGTTACCTACTCAATGAGCAAGAGAGATGGATAGAAAGAGAGAGGGAGAGAGAAATGAAAAGATAAATATAGAGAGTACAAACTTATCTCTGCATGAGGTAATTTGGTTTCCCACAGTTGCTTCGCACAGACATGCTGGTAAACTGCACAGTATGCAGTCTAAAGTGATTTCATTTGATTTATAGTGTTGGTTTACTTTTTACACAAGATTAAGTCATCTCTATTAAATGCACATAAAACCTCTTAAAGTGTAACTCATGTGATTTGACTATTACCTTAAATAAATGCACTGTTTGTTTTTCTGCAACTACAGCATTATACACCAACCTCGCTGCAGGGAGTGATGAAACATGAATAACCCTAACATGACTTAATGTGTATGATTTTCACAGAAAAAGGAGGCTACTCGACTGGCTTGGGTAGAAATGTATTGATACAGACTTTGTTAGTTTCTAGTGCTAGTTAATCAATAAACCCTTTCACAGTGTAAAGGCATTTATCTGTTTATCTGAAAAGGTTGCATCTTTCCTGAATGGCAGACAGTTTAAATATTGCTATAAACTTTACCACAAGCACGCAAATCAGGTCTTGTGGAGGCTTAAAATCCTCCTGGAACAAAGGGCTTCTTGGTAACAGAGCTCCCAGACAAAGCAAACCAATGCCTTCATTTGGAGCCATTGTGTGGAAATATTGATTTATCTCTATCATTGATGTGGGATCTCTCACATCTTACAGACTTCTCTATCTTTCTCCTACACATTCAAAGGTTTCTCAAGTGGGCTTTAAATCCACCATGAGTTCAAAAGCATGCGTCAGTTCCAGTCTATTTTTCCTACTTACCAGCGCAATATTTAGATAAGAGACAGAGAAAAGTGTTTTATGTCATAACTGGCTGTGAAATATTCCAGAAAGTGGAAAGTAGTAAAACAAAGATGAAAAAAAGAACTGTCTGGTAACTAAGAGGTCACTTGTTTGAATCCATACTTTTCTATACCTGTAAGCGAGTATAGAAACAGTAAGAAAGGATGCTCTTAATTCTATTAACTATGTTTTCCATTTATTTATTTATTTGCTTTAAAGATGTTAAAACTATACAGGTGAAAGTCGTCTTACCACTTGGCATCTGGATGTTTTTTTCCTGTACTCCCCCTGTTGTTACTCAAAACCCACAGTTTATCATTGTTTGTCTAAAAATCAGTAAAAAGAGCAAATAAAAAAATGAAAAATTATCAAACCTCCACATAAACTGAATCTCTCAGCTTTTTCCAAATCTCAAATATCACAACATCCAGTGTTTGCTGCATCACACACTGTGCTGTGCCATGATGAGTCAGTAAGCTGCTAAAGTGCTTGTGGATTACAAACTCCTCTCTCCACCTCTAAATTCAGTTCATGTTCACTGCAGTATTAATGTAGGAGTAATGCCTTGCTATGATGCTAAAAGGTCACTGTTAATTAATCCAACCCTCTATGCTCTGTTGACTTGTACAGTTTTAAACAAGACCTGGGGTGACAGAATTGGCTCACATAGTATTAACTAAAAACAAAACAAAAACAAAAAAAAACTAAAGCTCCACAAGTTTCTGACATGAAGTGAAGCAAAGTATTTCATTTCCCTTACAGTTCTTTTTTGGGTTACTTTTTTTCCTTTTTCACCTGTGGGACTATTAAAACAATTATTCGACATTTTGGGAAATATACTTATTCGCTTTCTTGCTGCACGTTAGATTAGAAGATCAATACCACTCTCATATCTGTCTGCAAAATATTAGGCTACAGCCAGCAGCCAGCTAGCTTAGCTTCAGCAAAAACAGCTAGCTTTGCTTCCTGTAAAAGTAAAACTTTCCTTTTTTTACACTTCATTCACTGTATGGATTAAACAATCAAGATATAACCTAATGTGATAATGAGTGAGCTTTAGAGGCACTGGGAGGCAGATATTTTTGCCTCTGGACAGAGCCAGGCTATCTGTTTCCCCCCGTTTTCCAGTCTTTAAACTAAGCTAAGATAGCCGGCTGCTGGGTGCAGCTTTAGTGGACAGATAGTGGCATCGATCTCATCTAACTTTCGGCAAAAGGTGAATATGCATATTTCCCAAAATGCCAAACTACTAAAAATGCGAAACTTGAACTTTCGCACTGATACAGTTTACCTTCTTGAATAGTATTGTGTTCTCAGTATTGCCTGTCTGTGCTTCTCAGCAGGTGAAGCTCAGCCTACTCAATTTGGAGGCACAGCCACTCCATAGAAAAACGCCATAGAAATCGTCATCAAAGGCTGCCTTCACCCAAACACATCAAAGAGGCAGACCTCTGTCTACTGGCTGGGAAAAGGCAAAGGTTTCTCTCTCTGTGTGTCTGTCTGTCTGTTCAAAACTCAGGGAAAATATCCTTTATCAAGCAGCCTTTTAGACAGAACTTGACAGAGTTGTCTGGCAGTGCTAGTGGTTTGCTCTCTTCATCCTAACCACTGTCTGTGAAGTTTCAGTGTAAAATCTGATCATACTTTTCTAAGACAGTCTTAGAAAGGTGTTGCAAGACTGTATGTTGTGTTTAACATATGGCTGTATGCTAGTATGCAAGAGGAGATATAATATGCTCTAAAAAGTGTATAGATGTAGATGAGTAGCTCCTATATAGCCTATAACTTTTCTTCAATTTTCAGTTTTCAAATGTGCTTACTTTAAATGGTTTAACTGACCTGCTCCGAACAAATTTTCACCATGAACAAACAGCAGACTGAAATGCGTCACCTCAGAGCTTCTTGCGATTGGCTCACTTGCTCTGTGTGAAGCTGTATTACATAAGGTTTTGTAACATGTTCACTGCTGGATTCTGGGGGCTTACAGCTTTTGTTCAGTTGCAGAGGAAGATTCCCAGGAAACCCGCAGGTTGTGTGGGTTTTTTTTTTTTACGTAGAGCGGCACATGAAGATGCATGTGCAAAAGGGGGCTTCAGCCTGTATGCATCAGCACCTTACAGGGAAGATAGAAAGTTAAATTACAAGCTTCAAAAAGGGAAAAAGAAACAAATGACATGCATAAAGCTGTCTTTTACCAGTGGGAGCTGTAAGGGATGAAGACAGAGGAGCCATTATAGTATCATGTAAGAGGAGATTTGAATGCTTAATAAGATAATTGCGGCAGGGAGTCACAGTTGCTAAAGAGGGGGAAAATGGGGTTTAGGAGCTTTCTTTTTCAACTTTGGATGTCACTTTTTTCTGGGCAGGAAAACATCACCAGGCAATCCATGAAAAAAATGTGAACAGTACTTGTTCACTGTAAAATAACCCATGCTCTGCTTGATTGTGTCTGTGTGTGTCTACTGTATGTGTGTCTTCCCTCTGTGTGGGAATTGTTTGAAAGGGTCATGTAGTTGGAAAAATAAGGAGTCTGAGAAAAAAAATATGGAGCTCAAACTACAGTGTGCTGCACCAGAGCAAAATTCCCCCCATTTGCTTTTTTCTTTGACTGTAACTCTCTTTCTTATGCAGGATGTTTTATTCTGACTACACAGTTGTTAATGGCCTATGTGCTTCCTTCTTAGTCACAAGCATGCATTATTTAATGGGGAAGGGAAGAGTATTAGCTAGCCATGGAAAGAACAATAGCTAGTTACTCTGTTGGTGCGATGCCATTCATCAGCCTTAGCTATGTTATTTTTCTTTGTTCTTTTCCTTTCATCATTTTTCCTGCTGTAGAAAGGGCAGATCTAACTTGGCAAAAGCTTAAATGGATACATTTGTGTTTTGTTGTGTGTTTGCGGGTGTTATTGTGTGTACATGTGCACTGCTGACTTGAGGGTGTGATGACTGATTATGTCTCTCTTCCTCTCTTTGTCTCTCTCTCACACACATGCTCCCCCACACGCACCTGCCTTGGGTACCTATTTCAATGCACCATTCAATGGATGCATTATATTCATCATCGTACATTATTCAGATTTGAATCAGGGACTGTCATCTTGCTGACGATCTAGCTTCCAAATTTAATAGCTCGGACAAGAATAGCCTTGACAGCACATTGCTGTGATTCAGTGAATTTCTATGACACACTGGCCACCAAATGTAACATCATGTTCCATTTTCTGACTGGTGTACTCTGAAGGCGCTGGATAAATGTGATTACCCCTGTGAGTTCTGCTGTGTTTTCCCTGTCACTAGTTAATAGCTGTGGTGGCCCTCTTAATCAGTCTGCCAGCTGTTTTCTGTGATTGTGTCTTCCCATTTGTGAACATGTGTCTGTGTGGATGTAATTGCTGTCTCATAATACACAAAGCTGACTCAGGGATGCTCTGTAGGTCCTAAGGACTCCAACAGCCACAGTCATGTTAATCCATGAGAAACCATTGGTTATTTGCCTTTATAGGCTTGGACAACTACTGTTAGATTTCAGGATTTAGCACAAGAAGGGTGTGGGTTACTGCTGAGATGTATCCAGAATTTGCTGCTGTACGCTTTTAATTCATTCATTCATGTTCAGACATGGAAAGGGAGAGACAAAGTTCTTGATGTTATCCCTTGTACTTGTTTCCCTAGCATGTATGGAGCAGTTTTTGCCTCGAGCTTTAGTACAACACAAGATTGTGCTGTGCTGATAATTAAAGGTTGCTTAATTCTCCTTTTCATGATTTGGTGCACAGTTAATCCAGTTTTCAGGCAGCTTGTGTGTAAGACACAGTTGTTTTACCCAGAGCCATAGGTTAAATCTGCCATTTTGTCACACTACAGCTGATAAAATGCGGTGTTACACTTGTTAAATTAAGGTAGTTTCCAATCCTCAGTTGCAAAGTTATGTGCAAAATAACCACACACAAACACACACACACTCATACTAGCGCTCATGCATGCACACATTATCTAACAGGAACATGTTGTTCTTTCGGCCATATTATGTTTATTCCCATGAGAACACACAGAAAACAGATGACATTCCAACAATGAAAGATGATCTCTCTCTAATGACAAACATATCGTTTAGCAAAAGGAATACATAGTAAGATGCTATAATGTCACAGTGAAAATAAATACATTGATTGGACAAGCATCTGTAAAAAATCAAAAACAATTTAACATTAAATTGGGGAGTGGGAGATTTGAAAGAATAAGGAATCTCATCTTTCTCTCAACAAATGATATTTGGATACATTATCTGATAACATATTGTAGAAATCTCATAATTTGCATGCCTAGAAAATACCCTGTATTTATTACTGTATTAAAGTTACTCAGCAATGGGGGACATAAGGGTTGATTCATGCATGCAAGCTCTGACATGTGTCCTTTCAAAGAAAAGTCAAAAAATACTGTAGGCTATGTCCCTCACAGGACAAGTGTCAGCTTCCAAAACAGTGGTCACAAGGGCCATAAACTATATCAAGCAAAAGACCCAGGGGCAGTTTGTGAAACAGGGCCAAAGTGCAGATTGAACTGAGTTTGCATGGACAACGAAGACCTCAAATCATAAGGTGAACGTTAAAGGTGATGTTCAGAGGAAACAACTACGAAGAAGGCAATTACTCAAGGTGATGGGTCGGCCAGACTCACAAGATTCGACAGAAAACCTGCTCCTATCATAGGTATACTTTTATGCGACTGAAAAATATCAAGGTTGAATCTCTTAAATATTTAAAACAAAAACAAAACAAACATTAAAGGATACATGGAGTATTTCATTTTGCTTGTGGAGCATTTGAAATATTCATGTGCGTGGTGTATAAAAATCAAGAACATTTCAAATAGCAGTTGAGCATAAATATTTCATATAAATATTTGAATCTACATTTGAATGTCACTTGTAACTAGGACTGACATGCATCAGCCAGTAGCAGTGGCTAGGTGTGTGGTTGGGTCAGCGTGGAGTCACCTCTTGGGAAATTGTGCTTTATGTATCAAGGAAAGGGCATAGAATTAATGTTTTAGTAACTGAAGCAGGGAGAGGAATTAAATCTTTAACCAGCCACAACATTTTCAAAATAGTCAGTCAGTATCATATACAGCTTTTACCAGCATTTGCCTCATTCTTATTGTTAATTTCAAACCCTGAAATGAGTATAAAATGAGGTACTCGCTGGCTTCTTTTGGGTCAAGGCTCCCGGTGTGTTGGGGAGACACTCAGACACACACTGAAAGTATTTCTGGCAGTACAACCATGAGGAAGGGTTTCAACAAAGAAAAGAAAACTGGATAGTGGTTGCCAGTACACATTGCATGTTATGGATCAATTCCTACATCTTGTCTTGTCCTAGGCAAACTACAAGCCTTACATATTTCCTCCAGGTGAAGGGGACACAGAATAATAACAACATTGACAGAGAAAGGAAATAATAATCCCCCATGTTTTTTGAAAATCATCAATAGCAAGGTTCAATTACCACGCAGAAGCTGCTGTCAGACACATTAGCTGAGTTATGAGACTTATACTTTGCTCAAATGAAGCTGAATTAACACACTCTAAAATGAGAATATTGGAGTATCCATGATAAGCCCATGGTACTCTGTCATGGCTACCGGTTTCAGCTCAGGTTTATGTTATACAACTTGAGCTGGTATAGCAGTTAAGTGGTCGTTACGATTATAAAAAGACAATCTGAACCACCAACCTTTAAGTGTAGATATAGATACCGTACGTGTGTGTCTGTGTATGTGTACTTACGTGTCTACAAAACCAATCTATACTATAGATTGACACTCTAGTAGAGGAGTATTGCATGAGCCGGGGGCTGGAGAAAGATGCCTTGTCTCTCCAAACATTGCAATGGAACAAGCTGGCCATTGACTAAATGAAGCATTTTATTGTCCAGTCCTCTTGTCCAGTCTCTCCTGGGCTTTTAGCTGATGTGGCTAATCAGTCAGGCAGTCCATCAGCAAGGGGTGGCTCCTCTAAAGCAGCAGCTGAGCCATTGGTCTCTCCTCTGTCACCCCCTGATTCTCTCTCCTCTTTGTCCTCATCCTGGCTTAGTGGGTCCGGTTTGGACAGGCGGTCTAGGGGGTCAAAAGTATGCAATTTGGGTTCGGGGCTGAGGAGTGAAAGCTGAGGCAATAGAGGCTCGTCCCGAAGCTTAGCAGCTAGCTCCTTGGCGCTGCAGGTGGGCGTGTTGGTCTCGTAGACATCGTGGAAGTTGTTGTAGTCTACCTCGTAGAAGCCCTTCTCCAGAGAGAGGACCGGTGTGAAGCGGTAGCCCCAAAGCACCTCAGTGTCCAGGTAGGAACTTCGTGCCTGACATGTCATCCCTGTTACAGGTATGGATAGGCGTATGTATCCACATACACACACAGACAAACAAGCACAAAACATCCAGATGTAGCACACATACACAAGGTTTGAAAAGAGGCAAGTACACACACAATCAGAGTGGACAGGTAAACAAACACACACAGAGATGGAAAGAGGTGTGGGGAGAAAGAGAGACAGCATCAGTTAATTATTCATGCTTATACAGAAACTGCACACAGAAAAGCCCCGTAACCTGTACCATGTTACCTCTAAACCTCCATTGTTTTTGTGAAAGCAAAAGTTTTTGAAATGCCACTGATCTAAATAGAAAGTTTTTTTGTTAATTTGTTTGGCTGATAAAATACACACAGTTGAATTTACACACAACTGACTGGCATAACAGTGCCAATATTCATTTACTGGTGTGCGATTGTGCCAACAAGCAAGTCAGGAAAAAAAACAACACATTTGGCATGCCAGACTTTGCAGCAACTGCATTTGCTTTTGAAATGGAAAAAGAGAAAGGCTCAGCCTTGAAGGATAAATGCTAAAGCCACAACTTTACTGTAATTTTAAGTTTTTCTCATTAACCACAGTTATGCATTGCTAGAGTTTTATATATGGATTTTTAGGCATTGCACAATGGTCTTTATGGGCAGTGTTGATTTGTATGTGTAAGATTAATAGACATTTTTTCATGGCAGCAAAATCACAGGTGTAGTTAATAACATGAATGATGGTTCAGTTCCATTCAGTGTCCCAGTGAGCCATTTCAGTGAGCCAGCATGCCATGCATGCATGATACCAGAGCCCTGAAACTGTCTCAATGAAATGGAATGTAGTCGTTAATAACATTATTAATTACGCCTGTGCTTTCCTGTGATGATAAAATCTCTGCTGTGAAAGCTCTATTTGTGGAGAAACTGAGCTATAGGTAGCCATGCAGCGAATGGCTTACTGTGATACAGACAAAAATAAGATATAAGAAACGGGAATTACAAAACACATAATTCACAAATGAGGCAGTCCATTGTTACTTATAAATTCAGTGGGAACAATAGATGCTCTCATTATCAGTTCTGTCTCACACAGGCTATTACCCAGAGTATTACCCATAGAGTCCAGTAGAGGACAGACCTCTACTTGACGCTATGGGTAATACTCTCTTCCAATTACACACACACAATCGCTGGTAAATCAGGACGTGCCTCGGTAACGTGTGTCCCACGCAGTATAGAAGGCAGCAGCTCCCATCCTTCTCATTTCAGCGACGGCGAAATTACCTCACTGATCTTGCTTCTCTGCAGATGGAGTCGCCACTCCATGCTTGTTCCTACCTGTCTCATTGCCTCCGCCGCCGGGCATCTCTTTGGCAATGAGTGCCTTGGACGAGACCACGCAGAAAGCGGCATGATGCAGCCACTGCCCTGCATGCACTGCTGGGCACTTTCTTCGACTCAACGCTGGCAACGGTGGGACCACTTTCGGCTATGTGACGTCTCACTTCACTGTGACAAATGGGAACGAGAGCTCGAGATTGATCTCCACAACGAGGGTGAGACAACTTTTCATCTGTGTCTGCAACATTGCTGACCTTTGGAAATCCACCACCGACTTCAGTTCGCCATGATTTCCTGGAGGTTATGGCCATGGTGGCAAAACATGTAGGGCTCCTCCCAGATGTTCCGGTGGAGTTCACTGCCCCTTCCCACCACTGTTCATGTTCATGTATGCTGTTATGTGCCTGTTGTTGAAAATGTTTTAATAAAAACAAATTACATTTTCCACCAAAGAGCACAATCCTCCATACTCCCCTCTTCCACCTCTCCAGCCCTCTGTGATGCTGGGATGATAGCGTCTCAGAGTCAGCGTAATGCAGGAAGCACTTACTCAGCTGGCGCCCCTGCCTCTCTTCCCTCTCTCAGGGAAGCAGATGGCGGTTGGCCTCATTCAGCTGCAGGCTGTGCTAGCTGAAAAAAGCTCAGCATTGAACTCTTCATCAAGTCTGCTCCGCTCCCCTCAGGTTATTTCTGTGGGAAATACAGACGGTGATGGGTGCAGTGACACAGTATCTAATGCCGTGTTGAGGCAGCCGACAGTGATGCGTTCACGGACTGCTTCGTTGGTTCGACCCTTTCGATACCTGCTGCCCAAGGGCCAATTTTCCGTTTATGGAAGGTATGGCAACTTAGAGGGCTGAATTGGAATGTCACAACTCCCTGGCTGCTGGCCCCCAGCTGGTTGCCTGTCCTCTGACACAGTTTTATGAGGAATGGCATCACACTTACGCATTATCAGAGTGGATGGATAAAACACTGAGACTGGACCATTCAATCCAGTTCTACCATGTTCCTCCTCCGTTCTCAGGCATCAAGGAGATAAATCTATCCTCTCAAGAGGAGACAGATTCTCTCTCCAAGGAGATCCAGGACCTGTTACTGAAACAGGCTCTTGATCGTTCCCATTCATGACAGAGAGATGGAGTTTTACTCTGTGTACTTCCTGGTTCCCAAGAAAATGGGAGGCTTCGGACCCATTTTGGATTAAATTCTGGACCAATGTATAGCCTGAACAACGTTCTGCATCCTAACCATCAGGAAATTGCTGGAACTGACTCAACCAGGCAACTCGTTCACCGCCATCGACCTGAAAGATGCTTATTTCCACCTCAAGGTGGCGCTGAAACACAAGAAGTTCCTGCATTTTGCCTTTCAGGGGATAGCCTATGAGTACAACAGACTACTGTTTAGGTACTCTCTGGCTCCCTGCACATTCAGCAAGTGTGTGGACGCAGCGCTGCAGCCGCTGCATAACCAGGACATGAGGGTCTTCTTTTACTTAGATGACCTCATTGTCATGGTCATGTCCAAGGAATGGGCCATTTTCCACACAGTCAAGTTGGTGCTGCACCTAACCTGATTAGATTTCGCCATGAACTGGAAGAAGAGCGCTCCCCAGCCATGCCAGCAGGCAGACTATCTGCGACTCGGTCAGTCTGCAGGCCATTCTGTTGGAACACAGACAGACAATGGGCAATCCAGTCATTCCACTGGGGTTCCTGCACATGCGCTGCCTGCAAAGGTGGTTAGCCAGCCTGTGCTTGGATCCCATGAGGCACAAGCACAGCTTGGTGAACGTTCCCCCATCAGTGTAAGAGGCATTATTGCAGTTCCCCACAGCATCTATTGATGGCTGGGTCGAGTGACCTCTTACATAGCGGTGTTCACAGATGCGTCCCTGACAGGTTGGGGGAGCGATAGGTGGCGTATGGCCTTCAAGGGAAAACTGACACATCAACTTACTCGAACGTCAGGCAGTGCTCTTGGTTCTCCAGTACTTTTTTGGTAAAGATGCGGTGCTCTCAGGTATGTGTATTCTAGATGTGGGCCAGTTCTGGTTTATCTGGTTTGTTCTTGGTTGACATACAGTCTGCTTGTGGCCCAGATCTGGGAAACAGGAGTGGACAGCCCAAGTGCCATCATTCCATGCGGGCCGGATGAGAGTGCTGAAAATGTTGGGTGTGGGCCGGAACTGGACCACAGCAGTTTTGCTATCTGGGGAGTGGGTGCTGTACCCTGAGGTGGTGCAGCAGATTTGGAACCGGTTTGGGAGAACAGAAAAAACATCCATTGACCACTCTGGTTCTCCCTGATGCCACAAGATGATCCACCCCTGGGGGTGGATGCGTTGCTCATGCGACATGGCCAAGCTGCTTTACGCCTTTCCTCTTCTTTGTGTCATTCCTCCTCTGCTGGAGAGAGTGAGACAAGACCAACTGTTAGTCATCCTGATATCTCTGGAACACCGTTCAGTGTCATGGTTCACAGAGATGACCCAGATGTTGGTGGCCCAGCCCTGGTCCATTCCCCAAGTGTAGGGGGCTCTATCCCAGGAGGCGGGCGCGATAGGCATGCTGCCCACATTGGGCCAACTTCTCCAGGTTTTTGCTCCTGTCCTGGGACAGGCTGATGCAGGCTGGTCTGTCTGCACAAGTGGTGCAGACCACAGACCACAGTGGTGCTACTCTCAGACCAAACCCCTCCTTTGTTCCCAAGAACATAAGGAGATTGTTTAGGTTGAGAACTATTCAGTTAGAGGCATTTTGTCCTCCACCCCATGGGGACATCAGGGAGGCAAAGTTGCATCTAATGTGCCCAGTACGTGCGTTGGCATGTTATGTTGAAAGCACAGCCCTCTTTTGGTGCACTGAACAGCTGTTCATATGCTGTGGAGAGGGAGTGGCCAGTAAAGCCCTATTCAAGAAGTACCTAGCTAGTTGGCTTTGTGAGTGCATTCCCCAAGCTTGCAGGTAGGCAGGCAAGGACCCCCCCACTGTGGTCCGAGTGCATTCCACACATGGTGTAGCAGCGTTAATAGCCTTATTTAGTGGGGTGAGTGTCAAAGACATATGCACGGCAGAGTCTTGGTCTATGCTTTGTCCGTTCATAAGCTTCTATCTCTTGGACATGACCGGCTCCTTTTCAAGGTCCATGCTCTCAGGACTTGTGAAAAGGGTGGTGTGAGTGTCAGCTGTAGTACACCTGACCCCCCCACCCCCCAGGCAATATGCGCCTGCATTCTCCCATACTCCATGATGACTCAGGGAATTGGGTGTGCAGGGTTTTTGTTGTATGATCTGTGACCCCTGTGACGTTGGGCCGTGATATACATTTTAACTGGACTGGGTTGGGCCTCCTACTGATCTGCTTAAGTGGCTGGGATTATTATAAAGTAGTAGGAGGGCTGCGGTGATTAACCTATAGCCAGTCAGGCTCAGTGGGGCAGTCTGATGACATGTCATGACAATGTTGTGACATTCATTGGTCTCCACCTACTGTACCAATAGAGTCCAGTGGAGGGCGGAGCCTGTGTGAGATAGAATGGAGGTTACAATATTGTAAGCCTAGTTCTATAAGCACAGGTGGAGCCCTCTTCCTATGGACCCTGCTGCTCCTATGCCATCTGCTTAAGTGGTTTTGGATGGTGAGCGACAGCGAGGTGCTGCCTTTTTTACTGTGTGGGACACACGTTATCGGTAGGTGCGTCCTGATTGGCCTGCTATGCAAATTTCTATGCAAATTTCAGTGAGCGATTGTGTGCACGTGATTGGAGGAGAGTATTACTCATAGAGTCCAGTAGAGGGCTTTACCTGTGCTTATAGAAGGGTTACAATATCATTACCTTCGCTAGCAGACTCATCACTAACTAGCTTACATTCTGAAGCATTCTTCATGGACATAAAAAGTTTTAAAAAGTTTATCACACTTGTTTCAGTGAAGCACACTCATTTATTTCTTTTTTTCTCCCCCACAGCTTTTTGTTTATCACACAGGTGTATAGAATTTGGTTAATTAGGCTCTTCCTCAGGAACATGGTCACAAGCTAACCATAGCAGCAACTTTTTACGGTCACCTTTCAAGCCTTCAGAAGGCAATTGTTTGATACTCAAAAGACAGTTTTGGGTGTAGTATCATTTTAAACTGAAAACATCCGACTCATCTTGGATACTAATTTTAACTCACCCAGCTGTTGAGTTATGCAATGTGTTGTTTCCCTATGAATGCATAACATCCCCAATAACATTAAGCATGTGCTCTAAAATAGATGTAGATGCCACATTGATATGGTGTCTAGTGTCACCGTGAGAGGAGGGGCTTTTGCACCTTTTATTCAGCTTTCCCTCTGGAAATGAGTGGCCTAGTTTCCACTTTTAACTTGTGAAATGTTTGTTATTTCTGTGACTATCATCAAAGACAATATAGTGTCTTTCGGTTTCTAATGAGATGGGTTTTCTATAGTGTCTGTTAAGGTTGTTGGCACAATGTTTGATGTGTTGGTTTTAAATTCCTAGTTTAGCTAATACTTTGCAGTCCAAATACATTAAAAATACTTGTGAGGATCTATTAGTATCTTGTCATATTAGCATTTAAAAGATGCTGCATACAATTTTAATTATTATATTTAGGATGTTACTCAGGTGGACTAAATCCAAGAGTCCAGCTGCCTTTGACATTGAAATGTCTTATGAACAGGATGACTGAGACTTTTCACAGGCAATGCTACAGTATTTTGATGATGCACAGGCATGTTGATTATTGTGATTAAAATGAACAACCTGTTCAAGTGACTGAATCAATTCACAAATACAAACAGTTAAGTACTATTCTCCATCCTCCACACACACACACACACACACACACACACACACACACACACACACACACACACACACACACACTTAGACACACAAACAGATTTTCAGACACTACGAGGGACACTACAGACTTTCCGTAATTGAAGACACACTCTCAATTTATCACTATCAGCATAAACAAATAATGTATGATAATGTCTCTCTTTTTCCTGTACTGCTACAGTAAGCTCTTGGCTCCAGAAAAGTGAACTGGCTTTTTTGTCTTGCATCTTTTTTGAAAACAACTATGTTTTTTTTTGTTTTTTACATTTGGCTGAAAAAGTGTACTGTGTGTGTAGAGGACATTTGTGCTGTGATGTGTTCATATGCTTCAAGACTTGACAGTTAGCGGATGAATGGCAGCCATTGAAACAGATGAGGTTACTACATTTATATTATTCTTTTAATGACAATCGTTGCTTTTTGTTGGAATTTTGGATTTGAATTCCTGCACAAAAAAGCTTGTGATGCAATTGATGCAATGATGTTTGGCAGCACATGAACACACCACCCACTGCCATGTAGACATACCGTGAAAACAGCTTCTGCATTCTGTTACCTACTGTGTTACATTAATTTTTTATTATGTAAAGTACAGGGCTGTACCATGGTCACTGTTTCACATTTTGGACACATATATTCATATATTACTGTCTTCTAATATATTATTATGTTGAACTGTGGTTCTCCAAGAGACCTACAGTGAAAAAGCAACAAAAGCAAACATGGATGTCTTGAAAGGGATCATGTAAATTTTGTTGCTTCTTGCATTACAAAAGCTGAAGTTGAGGATTTCCACAGCATGCAAATGAAAACACATCTTAGCATCATCTAAACAATAAGAGCAGACCAGAACATGTCTCAACCCAAATATAGTGAACAGGATAAAGCATTTAAAAGCACCCGCGTTATCTTTGTCAAACACAGGTGTAATTTGGCTGCTTTCCATTTAGGTATTGTGCTTACTATCATACCGGCACACCCAAATGGAAAATGGCCATTGTTAATGTTATTACTTACACCTGCTCTTTATATGCTTTGGCACGTCAAAATGTCAGAGCGTCATTGCAGGTCTAACCACTGCAATCACATGCTGCTAGTGCTTTTCATGTAGCCCCACCTCCATCCCAGTATCCACCTGTAAACTCTGAGTCTACCCTGCGTGGAAGGTCATTGTCGTCACTTACCATTCTCTGCTGAGTTTGGTGTATCTTTGCAGGTACTGATGAGGTCAAAGCCTAGATGCCAAATTCATGTAGTGTTCTTTTGACTAAATTACTTTCATTAATCTTGCCTATTAATCTTGCTATTAAAAAATATGTTGAGAAAAATACTATTGCACACATTTTAAACATATATATTTCCATAATTTTGTCTTAGAAAACACCTAAACTGTGACTTATTCCCATTCATTTGTTGTAGATTATTGATGTGGTTTATGTCAAAAGAAATCATGTTTATACAGTAAGTTGAGAGAACATTATCGGGTCTCAATTCAATAAAAAGCTAATAATAATTTGTATGACTACAGTTAATCTTGTGTTCTGTGTTCTTTTACTCATTTTTAGTTTTCCCTTGTGTTTTGTGGTGACTTTTGATTTCCCCTTCAAGGCTTCATGTATACACTCAGGTCTGACTACAAAGTGTGCTGACTAAGCTTAGTAACCTGTGTAAGGGCAACTCAAACTCATTCCAGTACCAGAGACCAAGATGCTCCGGGCTTGTCTCAGGACAGATTTTCTTTTCCTGTGGACACGTTTAAAAAAAGGAGTACTCGTCCTTCCTTAAACATACATTTTGCTGGCTTTAGTTGTAAGAAAACAAACAAACAAAAAAACAAACAAACAAAACTTAGAGCTGTGGGGAATATAATTAAAGCACAATACAGCCTGATCACTTATGTTATACCTGACAAGTGTGGTGATCGTGCTAATTATTATAATTTTCATAATTATAATTTTCCTGTGCCTTCCAAAACTGTTACAAATCACTGTCTAAAAATCAGTTTCTGGTGTTACAATGCTATGGTTATGGTTTGGTTAGAATTAGGCACAACCTTGGTTTGGTTTAGGGAAAGAGTGTGGTTGGAGTTTAAAATGACTACTTCTTTAAGGTTAGAGGACCTTCATCGACATGGTTACAATAATAACCTTGTGGTTGAGGTCAGGGAGCGACAGCAGTCATGGTTAAAAGTAACAAATGTCGGTTGGAAAAAGGATCTCCTGTGTTAAAGTCTGACGTTGTGTTGACGCATCCAACCACCTCACCTCCTCCCTCAGCTGACTTTATTGTTTTATTATAATGTCACCTCATTTCCTCCTTTGCTCCTGACGCAAAAGAACCATAATTCCTATAGCCACTAGAGGGCTTTGTCCCTTGAACATAAACATGTCGTTTTGGGGCACTTGCTGAAATGGCTTTTTGGGAGGACAGTCTTTATCTACAACAGGAGTGCCGTTAACCCTTTACGTCGAGTATAAATCCAGTTTAAATCTGCAGTTCTAAACTGCTGCTGCTGCTGTTACTTTCCTTTCCAAAGGATTCAGCAGTTTAGACTGGATTACAGGTCCTGAAATGGAGGTCTGAAACTTCTAGAACTGTACTCTGTAACTGGACTACATTGGCTGGGCCTGGTTCTGGTTGTGTTGCATCAATGATAGTGTGCCCTTGCTTTAAATAACTTCAAAAACAAACATTTTTGTAACAGCTTTTCAGCAGTTATATCTGTTGTCAACTCACCAGCTAGCCCAGACTTGAATTACAGTATGGCAGTACCCATTTTAATGCTTAGGACAAACCACTACTAGTAACTATTTCTAAAACTTACTTTTGGGCCCTGCCACAGGTATTTGTTTTTCTGGATTTTCCTGGAAAGTATTGAACCAAAAACATGAGTGCAGACACTCTTGTTTAATATTGATGCAAGATGCTTTCTGGATTCTGAGAAACGGTATGAAGCAGGCCTTATTTTATATATAAATAATTTACTGTAAAGGAAATCAGAGGACAATCAGCAGTCTTAAACCTGCTATCTTCAGACACTTCAATATGGAAAACAAGGTTTGTTGTCAGCAACACTGACGCACATGACTGCGCCTCTGGCACAGAAGTACAAGTACCAGAAATGTTACAGTAAACTGCAGCAAAATCACTTTTTGTTTGGCGCAATATGTTAGCTTGGTTATCTTTATAGAACAACTTCTTGCCATGGGTTGCCAAAGACAATTTGTTCAATGGGTAGTTTTATGAGTGAATACTCTTCGACTATGTATTAAAAATACACAGAAAAGGTACATAAACACCTAAAGGCCATGAAGGGATCTCTTTGCTGTTATTTTGGGGACAGCTGGTTGCTGCTTAGGCACCCACAGGTGACAACTTTTCTATCTAACCAATGCCTGATCATTTACACATGTTTACTAAGAGTAAGATTTAATTAAAAAAAAAAAAAAAAACAACACTGTGCCACTGGGCACAAACTACCCTTGTGAATAAAGTAAAGTGGAAATAAGATAAAATGTACATTTGGATTAATAAATAAAATAAGTGAGGAAAAACAGAAATATTTATCTGTAGCTCTCTGCACATTGTCACGTTTAGCAGCTTCTAGAGTTAAGGCGAATAATGTTCCAACTACAGTGAAGATGTTGGTGTTGCGGTCATTGTGTTGGAAGTCTACCATTCGTTTGAATCACCTATTGTTAACCTAGAAAATGATAGCCAATAACTAAGTGTGATAGTCAGGTTAGCTTAATTTAGATGTTCATGATTTCATGTTGTTTTATGGGCCTCAATTATATAGATTAATATATTTTCAATATATTGAAAAAATGTGAATCAGACCCTTAATTGGATAAATGTATTGTGCTGTGACATTCTTTCATTCTGTTTATTAACTTAGAGAATATAATTGAGTTAATTGCATGTTCTCTCTATTTTATTTATTTTCATTAGTGCAATTATGCAGTGTCATCAAGTGGGAAGGCACAATATTCTTTGTGTTATCATGTTTTACGTTTTATCTCAAATGCAGTGGGAGTGCCTGAAAAGCAAATGCTGTTAGTGATTTTCAGAGCCTGACTCACAATTATGCTAAAAACCGGGTGGTTGTCAATGGAGGAAACAAGTGATGGCTGGCCATTAAGGAGAAAATGAAGCCATTTCGCACCCACTTATCTGTCACTACCAAAGTCTGTGACAGCATCCATCCATGTGGTAAATATTTTACTCAAGAGTTTTTACTCTACAGAGTATGCCTGAACAATTTATGGACATCATCAGATGCTGATTTCAATCTTTCTCAACTGGATTGAGTTCATGAAATCATTAGTTGCTTGATATGGGGCCATAAATGTATGTTCTAAAACTTTTTAAGAAATAATTTAGTAAATGAGATGTTTTTACTGTATCTCTACCCTGGCATTACTACTATTGTTACTAGTAGTAATAAGCTTTTATATGGGATCAGATAAATAGTATTTTGTACCACAGCACTGGCCTTGCATTGATTGATGCATAATTACTCTGAAATGGCGATTCATCAATTTCAAATAGCAAGTGAGATGCCTATTCAGCTATGATCTTATACTTCATTTAAAAAGACACTTATTATCGAAAAAAAGTTCTTTTTACAGGCTTTAGTCAAACTCAAACATGTGGTTTTGAGTTAATACCATCCTGACTTCAGCATGAGTGTCAAATGCAGTACTGCAAGTATTTATATAAAGCTGACGGCAAAATTTGAAGTGTCATGATTGCAAAAACTCAAAATGGGTGCAAAATGGGTAAAAATAACATTAGTGCACTTGAATTCCCAGGCTTACACTCTGCAACCTGTTTAACAAGTCTTATTAAGGTTAACTGGGGAAAGAAGCGGGGGTAGGGACAGTGAATGGTCAGATTGGTCTGTTGCCTAGCGGTCAAGGATGATGATGACATAACCCCTGCATGATGCCATGGTCTCTGCCGGTGAAGCGAGAGGTGATTTAATGCCTGAGTCAAGTATCCAGCAGCGTGAGCAGGAAGCATGATGGTGCTTTGGAGAAAAAATTTAATAAATAGAGAAATCAAAAATGAAATAGAGCAGAATTGTTCAGATGCATGCAAAGCCATGCCTGATCACATTAGGGAGCTCTGCGGTTTGTACATTTTTTTAAAACAACAATTGTGTGTCCATGAGACTAAATGCTCCTAATCAACCAGTGTGTCTCATTTATTGATGCAAAGTATGATGATATCCAATAAAGTAAATTAGTAACATGTATAATGCATTGTATTTAAAATGAGTGTATTATAATTAGTCCTTGAACAAAGGCCAATAAACAACGGAGCTTAGGCATATAAACAATACCTGCTTTAGCCAATACCCCACAGAAAACACATTAGAACAGCAAATTAACAGCTAGCGGTGGGCCATCATGCTGTAAAGGTCTGTATTCATCACATTATAATGATGAATAATAAGGGGATTGATGTTTCATATAAGGTTCTTCAAAGATGACAAAACACTAGCTTTAAATATCATAAATTGAGTGTTTTTGATAATCCCATGAATGAAACACGGTCATAATAACCTGCTGTTATCTCATTTTGATTGTTGAGCTGAAGATGCTACATTTTTCTTTTTCAGCCTCGACAGTCTTGCCTTGGGAAATAGGAGTTTTGTGGAACTTTACAGAAACACCTGGTCATGTCTGCCTTGTAAATGTAACTAGCCTGGAGCAATTTCCGGGACCGCGTGGCCTTTACACAAAACATAGACCAGCAGTGTGGGTAGCTACACTTCATTCATTTTGAAATAAACAATATCAAAGACATAACCTTGAAGTAGCAACAGTGGAAATGCGGGCAGCAGTAAGTACAAAGAAACATTTGCAAGGCAGTTGTAGTAGACAGTTATCTGCCTCAGTTGAAATAACAAATACTTCCTCAAACACATTGTCAGCGGTTATGACATCATTAAAATAATAAAAACTTCATCAAAACCTGTGCTAACTTTAAGCTGAAATGCATTAATATTATTTATGTCTTACTTAGAGAGTCAATTATTTGTTAATGTTAGTCTCTCTCTGTTTTCATCCATTACATTATTATCTTTTCCTATCTGCAGCATTTCAAGGTACTCACTCCTGCCCCTCCTCTCTTTTAAGCAATGCCTCTTTCCCTATGAGCCTCCTCTGTCTTTCCATCATCCTTCCCACTCAGCTCACCTCCTGCATCCAACAATTCATCTATCCATCTGTCTATCATCCATATTCTCTCATTTCACCTCTCTCCCTCTCTTTCCTCCTCCCTTGACCATCTACCCCCCTTCATACCTGTGGCCTCCACCATGCCCTCGAGGATAACCACGATCTCGAACTCCTCCTTCTCCATTTGCGCCAGTGACATCTCCCAAAAGGGGCTCTTCTCGTTGATCTCGTGAGAGATGATGAGCGGTGACACCAAGAAGAGGCGGTCGTCTCCCGTGTCAAAGCCGATGTTGATGTCAGTCTGGTTGAGTGGGATGAACTCCCCCTCCTTGGTCTGCTGCGAGCGGATCAGCTTTGCCCGGATCGAGGCCTCCACGATGTGAGAGTTCCTCAGGTCACCAACCCGAAACATCAGGCACATCTTGTTGTCTCGCACTGATATGACAGCTTTGTGCGAGAACATGAGGGTCTCGGCACGGTTCTTTGGCTGTGAGATCTTGACAAACATGCAGCCCACCATCATGGCGTTAACAATGGAACCCAAAATGGCCTGCACCAAAAGCAGTATGATACCTTCAGGGCATTTTTCTGTGATTACACGATAACCGTACCCGATGGTGGTCTCTGTTTCAATGGAGAAGAGGAAGGCTGAGACAAAACTGTTGAGGTTCTCCACACAGGGGGTCCAGCCCTCCTCGTCACCGTGCACCAGATCCCCACGGATGAGTGCAATCAACCACCACAGAAAGCCAAAGAAAAGCCAGTTGACTACATAGACCAAGGTGAAAATAAAGAGACTAAGACGCCAGCGTAGGTCCACCAGTGTTGTGAACAAGTCACTGAGGTAACGGTAGGTCTCTTGCACATTTCCGTGATGAACGTTGCACTTGCCATCCTTCTGCACATATCGCTGACGCGGCTTCTTCGCCGGGTCGGAAATCAAGTGGGTTCGCTCTGTTGAGATCTGAGCCTCCCGCAAGTGTTTGGGAAGCTTCTTCACCTATGTGGAAGAGGAAAGACAGATAGAGAGAGGCAAAGTAAGGGGAAAAAGAGAGTGAAAGAAAGTAAACAAACAAAGACAGAAAGAAAGGGAGAGAGAGAGAACAGAAGCAATTGAAGTTTTTTCACAATGGCCACACTAATTTCTTTCCATAAATATTTTTTTTCTAAAGCTATAACGTGTTTTTACTGGAGGATAACCTTTTTTTATGTGATTTTCTTGTAGCCTTTGCAGAACCACACTGCTCTGTGCTGCTGGAGGGGAGGCAAATAAAATTAAAAGCTGTTACACAGTTGCTGCTCCATGCTGCTCCACAATGACATTGTAGGTGTCAGTGGATGTATGTGTATATACAGGGAAAAAGAGAGGGTAAGGACACAACAAGAGCACAAGGACTCCCAGGTCTTTGTCAATGTTGGCCCAGCTCCAGTGAGGCGATCTGGCTCCACAGCTGTGCCCTGCCTCCCTCCCTGTCCCCTGTGTTCCCTCCCCTCGCACCCTATGGGACATTGGCAGCACATCCTCCATCCTCCCCCAATAGACGCTTATAGCATCCTTAAAAAGAGAGACATGTGCCTAGCCACATATATTGCACTTGTCAAGAAACAGGCTTTCAAATATTGTACACACAGGATTTAAATATTTGATGTTTTGCATGGGTTGAGAACATTTAGGGATACAAAAGACAATGACTGTCACACAGCCTGGAAATAGATTGCTCCCAGGACTGCATAGCATTTGCCCAGTTGCTCTGCCCTCTTTTTGGACAGATCCATGCATAGATTCAGACGGAAAGACACACACCGTAGGACACAGTTGCAAGGCACCTTTCAAAAAGACCAAGGACATGTTGGCAGCACACTGACACTTTCCAATCTGAGTTGATAATTGAAATGCATTGTGTTGAGGCACGAAAACAGCTTCTGTGCCCTCTGAATCTCTCACTGCTAATCGGACACCTGTGATCCGTCTCTCTCGAGGGTCATGCTCACCTCACCAGGAAAGTTATGTCCTTTTGTGCTTGCACTGACTGCTCTTCTGCTCTATCACAAACACGATCACTCTCACAGTTCAGCCGGGGAAGGACATAATCTAAAGGCACCACAATATCCTCTCAGCGCCTTCGACTGTAGCACCCAGATAATAAAATCTGTCAGACAGGTTTATTCAAGATAGGAGAGTTTCATTGAGATGTCAGGTGCTGTTTCACTGCTGTCCTGTGTGCATGCACGTTCGGCTGGGCCTGCGTGTATTGAATTTTCAGATATTGATTTGAAGTGATCTCTGTTTAAGGAACGTTTTGACAAAGAAGAATTGAAAGACAATGCTTATTGACCGGCATTGCAATTAGTGGCTTGATGACAATGCATTCACTAAATGTCAGCGGGCTCCCTTATGACCAACTGTGCTCAGAGATATTGGATCAAATGTAGAGTCGAAACACAGCCAGTCAACCCCATTTTTTAGATTCAAACTTTCCACTGACAAAATCAGTGAATGTTCAGCTATTTAAATTGTTGTTAATCACTACTACACAGCTTTCAAATGAAAGACAGACAAAATAGGTCCATTCATTTTCACACTTTGGGCTGGGGCTAATTGAGTGATGAATGAAGTTGTCACAAGCAGTGCCACCCAATCTTTGGCCTTTGTAGTCAATACAGTCCCTGGGGGTGATGGTCCATAAACAAATTCATTAGTTCTCTCTGCATGGCAGTAGTAAGTGGTGGGTGTTTTCTCTCATTGAGCTTTCCCGGCTGCGCTTGAGTAGACAGTATAAGAAGAATCAGGACAGATAACCAGTGCAACTCCACCACTCGTTATTGGGAGTGAATGAGGTGTCTCTTCCTTGCCTCCCACTGCTAAGCAAACTGAAACATGCACTTATCTGAGCTAGAAAAACAGATTTGGTTACACTATGTGGTGCTTGATCTATAATCTGTACCTCTTAGTTGATCTATTAAGTATGTATACTACAGCATATCTACTGTATATCTAACAGCCTTTTTATCCTCTTTATTCCCACCATTCTTGAAAGCCATCAGTCTGGTTTTCTTCCTCACACACACAGCTCAGTCCTTACTAATCATTCCCATCTCTCTATATCTTCTCCATCTTTTTTTCTTGGCCTACTCCCTCAATGGGCCCCCACAACCATGCCGCCTTTCTCATCACATCATGCCTCTCACATATTTTCTCTCACAGTTATGAGAAAACTAGTAACTAGTACAGTGTTTGGCCAGTGGTGGCTGAGCAGTTTACCTGTGCAGGCGTGACTCCTATCTCCATGTTGTGGTCCATGAGGACTCGAGAATCTCCTGCCATCCTCAGCTGAAGCTCAACACCTGTGGGACATAAGAAAGTATATCATCACTGAGGCACTTAAAATTCAGCCAAAACAATGTAAGCATTTTGCTGGCATTTGCAACAACAGAATGAGCTTCATTGCATTGATCACTGACATTAAAATCAACCATTGCAATAGAGACTAAAGGTCAAAGCTACAGTGCACTCAGAAGACATATACAAGTTTTACCCAGTGGGCCCTTCAACCTTTCAGCCCTCAGCTAAATTACACAGCCTCTTTGAAAAGAACATACATTATATCTACACTAACAATGTTGTGTTGATATATAGTGCAACCCCCCAGGAAGATTATTTCCTACCTGTCATTTAAATTGCTTCAGTTTGTCAATATGTCAATATTTGCTAGCTGGTGTAATTAGAACCCACGGAAATCTACAAGGGTAGTTTGAACCATGAGCTTTAAAAGGTCAAATCTTCAACAGAGTACAATATTTGCATTTGTTTTGGTTGTAATACTTTGTCTCATTAGTGTACGTGACATTTTTTTCAGCAAATTCTGGGATATGGGTAGAAGTAAAGAAGCTGCCATTATTGCAGTGGCATCTCATTTGTAACCCCAAAAAATATAATTGTAGTGTAGCCCATGTAAAGAATTTCACCATTCAACCACTTTTGTGGAGCTTTCACTGCAAACCAAAGTGCAAGAAATGAACCTGTGTTGTTATTGGCTGTTACAACATTAGTGCCAAACTTCAGCTTTAGGAAGCAAATGAAATGCTAGATCCACAAGCCTCTGCTTTGTGAAAAATGTTGCTGTTTGAGAGCATACTTCAGTATAGGAGAGTTTCATTTTTACATTTTCATATCCAGGTTTTTATTAAATTGTGTAACTCACCACAATGCAAAAAAACATGAGCGTGAATGACAATTATCTACAAGAAAATTAAGTCTGAGGACTAATGGCACAGTAGCTGAAGCAGCTCTCTCACACGACTCTCTCTCATGCATCTCTCAGTCAAAAGTGGTGATGTTATCTGTCCCAAAGCTGATATCATGATTTATTTATTTACTCATAATTATGGATATTTGCTCATCTGCTGCCACTACCTCTAAATCACTGAATGCCATATACTTTACTATAGTGCCATTCCATTTATCACTCCGGACAGCTATCACACTCACCACTGTCAGATCAGATATATGAAAAAGTTGGATGGTCATAGTGGCATCTAGAAGGCATCAACATACCTGGTACTCCTTTAAATCATTACTAATTTGCTTTGCCAAATCAGTTTTGAAGGAAATCTAATTGCTGCATTTTTCTACAACATTTTTGTACCACATTCAAAGTCGTAGGAGGTCAAGTTGGATGAAAGTAAAACACTTTTATAAGAGAAAAATCAGGGTTTCAGTGAGATGTTAAAGTAAACACATCCTTTCTTGTGCTGTAAGTCACTTTTGAGTTTTTCAGTCTTTAACCAAAGCCATGATCTTTCCCTAACTTTAACCGAGGGCCATGATTGCCTAAACATAAACATGAAAATGTGTTAGTATGTATTGCCATAGGAAAAAATAAATGTTGTCAGTTTACTTTTTGTGACTTTGCAGTTATGTTCATTAAGAGTATTTTGTCATTATGTGGATAAAAAAACATAATATGAGCGACACTGAGTTTCTCTCAAAATGTATTTGCTGTTACAAATTAGTATATAAACACAATTTCTCAAGACAGTGTTGTAATCTAATAACCACCCTACCAGATCATAGGATATGTTAGCTTCACAATTTCTTCATGCCAACTCTGAACTGGGGAAGACGGGGAAGGTTTCTGGTATCATGGTGGTATCTGGTGGTGTGCACTTCACTACTGGAATGGACAAATAAGTAAATTTTAACTAGGATTTTAAAACTGAATAATTTCCACATTGACATTCTGTAAAAGATAAATTCATCTATCAAATGGGAACCATTTCCAAATGTTATCAATACAACTCCCATGATTTCACTGTCAGTTAAACTGTGTTCAAATCAACTGTGCCACCAGAGAGCACACCTCATGCAGTAAATCAGCCTGCATTATTGTGTATACTGGTGAACAACAACTAATAAAAAGACAAGTGGGTGGCTCAGGATCTGAAAAGTGAAGCCAATGTGGAAGTGCCTTAAATCTGCATTCTTTCTAATGGCCAGCTGGGGGCAACTGCACTGGCTCCAAAAAGAAGTAAGATTGTATAGAAGTCTATGGGAAAATGACCCTACTTCTCACTTGATTTATTACCTCAGTAAACACTTTCCTAATGTGTTTATGGTCTCAATCGCTAGTTTCAGGTCTTCTTCAATACAGCATGATGCTCATTTTGTAAATTGTGGCCCAATTTAAAGTAAAATAGACGATAAAGCAGTGTATGATTTAGGGTGTGGCTACCTTGTGATTGACAAGTCACTACCACAGCTATAACATTAGTTATGTACGTAATGTATCATAACCCCAGATTAGAATAGGAGTATAGGCATAGTTGTTGCTATTTCAGTGTGTTTTCAGGTCATGAAAATTAATTGTAACATTTTGGTGGTGTTCAGTTGTACTAAAAGACCCTTTAAGGTTTCTGATGTTCAGTTTTTCTGGTAATTATATTTTGTTTTAAGCTTGCTTTTTGTTAGCCAAAATTAGCATTAGCATTATCACAATCCACCATAGACTGTAAATGCACTGTGCTAACCAGGCTAGCAGCTAGCGTTAGGGTCAGCTCCACCCTCTTGTCCAAATATGGTTACTTCTGGCTCCAAAAATCCAAGATGGCGACAGTCAAAATGCAAACTCGAGGCTTCAAAACAGGAGTCAGTCTATGTAAACAGCCCATGCATTTTCAGCTTACCCTGTAAATACACTGATTCTAGGGATGTGCAGAGGGCCCAGTATTTGTATTTGTATCTATATTTGTTGAGGCGGCAAAATTATTTATATTTGTATTTGTATTCAAATAAAAGTGGAAATAGGTGTAAAATTACAGTTTTTGTTTTTATTACGCTTTTAATTTGGGGATATTAAATTGTTGAAATAAGTGTTTATGAATAAACTATCTTACGTAGGGGGTACCCACACTGTGGCTAGAACTCTCCCAGATCATAGATGACTGCGCTGACTACTGAGCTAAAACCAAGTGCATTGCAAATCCACAACCAGACCTCTACTTATTTATACACTCATAACACAGCAACAGCACAGCGTGTAATGTTTAGGGAAGAACTTCAAAGGTGACTATTGCTTTGCACTTTTCATTTATTTTTTACAACCTAACTTTGTGGAAAGGAGAAGGCGAACAACAGGTTATGGAGAGTCCCTTGGGAGCACTTTGCGTGTGTCAGTAGCTCAGCTTTAACTCTGGCGAACACCCCCAACTCTGGGAGTGATGTCCAAATAAGGAAATGTGAATCATGCAGCAGGTGGATGTGACTCCCCTTGTTGAGACCTGCTGATGTACGTAACAGCAGAGCAGAGGAGAGACACTGAGATAACGGTGTAACCAACCTGCACGCTGGTATTTAACATGTTTTTTTTTTTCTTCCCAAAACAAATCATTTTTAAAATATTTGTACAAAATAAATATTTGTAAAAAAAAAAAACAGTATTTGTGCTTTGCTGTATAACGTATTTGTATTCAGGCACACCCCTAACTGATACTAAACTAAGTATAAATACAGAAATGCTCAAATATAAAATTGTATTTGAAGAGGTAATATGAGGATACAAAATACATAAAATGCCATATTTTGTCCCCAGTATACTGTATACACTATACAAATAGAATAAACTGAGGTGATAAAGTTACAGCATTTTCATTGCTAAAAGACCTAACTAAGGGATTATCTGTTAACATCACATGGGAGATGACCCAGTGTACACTGTTGGCTACTTTGCCCGTACAATGAAGCAGCCTCAGCTGCAGCATTTTTAACTGCATCATTTTCCCAAAGAGCAAGCTCGTCATTGCCAGCATTGCCAGTTGCTTCAGCTTCATGTGCCCGCATACAGACACACATGTGCACACAGATACAGAAACACAACTCTCTATATACAAAGAGACTGCTCCTCCATGGACAAAGCATGCTTCGCATCAGAGGCAGTGATTGCTTTTTTAATCAGAAGCAGGCAGAGAAATAAACACTTACTGTCATAGGAAATTCAATTGCTTCTTTTACTTTACATTTAATCTAATGTAAAATGAGCATTACATATTATCTTTGTGGTTGTTTTTAGCTCCAGTGGAGCGAATAGGTGAAGTGCTGACAGTCTACATTATGTGTGATGGTATTTTAAAGATTATTTCTCTTCTCCTTAGTTGTATGCCGAAACAGGTATTTTTAAACATCTGTTATGTTAGGTCCAAAGTGACAGGAGAAGTAGAAAAGGAACACTTTTGTTGTCTCCTGAATGATGCAGGATTTAATAACATCCACAGCTATAGAGGGGAGCGGGGGTGTGAGTGTGTTGGGGGGAACCTCAGATAAAGCCCTAATTTTAGCAGCAATCTTACAACACCTTTGGAGTTCCACAAGAGGCAATTAACTTATAGAGCCCCTGGGTGTTGTTTGACAATCAACTACTTTTAATTTACTAAAAGAACAAGGGATACAAAGGGCCTTGTAACCAACCAAGCAAAAGAATATGGGTAAATTACTTTTGCCGCTGGTTCCTGACCTTAACAACATCTGACATTTCTTTGTCATCTGTCTTTGATGTTACTCTATTTGATCGCTGACAAGTGAGGAGAGGGAATGCAAAGGCGAGAGTGGAGAAGTGAGAGGACCACGTCACAAATCAGATCCACACAGGAATGTAGTGTTGACATTGATGGTCCAAAGCAAAGGGCAGAGTGACGTGACAGGCATCTGAGCAGGGAAAAAAACAGACAGACGGACAGCAGAGATGCGTGGGACACACACAAAGCTTCTGAAAAACCTCACTGAATACATTAAAGGGGTTGCAAGGTCTCGCTTTCTGACTCATTTTAGGTTCTCTCATGAATTAAACATGACTCCCTGGAGATTTGTGAACTCCAGACCTGTGTGTATTTTCAGCGAGGCTGTGATTGCGGTGTCTGTTAGCAGCAGCAGACTCAACAAGCCTAAATGAGAGGTGTTCGAACATGGATACCAGCTGGGGTGTTTTATCTTGGTGCTTTAAGAGGGTAACAAGCATTTATCTTGTTACCGGGAGAGTGACAGGATGCTTTGGCTGAATTGTGTTTGTGTCCTGATAACAAGAGTACTCATCTATTGTGCTTAAAGCCAATGGGGTACTAGTAAACCAGGGAACTTGCTTCCTAAGGGATATCTACAGCACATATATTTCCCCTATTTGCTGACGCTGCATGCTGTAAACAATAATCTGTACAGAGCACTGGAAAATGTGTCTTTTTTCCTTCTAACCTGTGGCAAGCTCTATAATTTTCCCCCAGGGTCTGTGCTGTATTGAATAGCACACACTTCAAGATTTAATTTCCTACATTTTCAGAACTTCAGAAACTAATGTTGTCAGTGCTGTGTGCAGCCCTGAAAGGTACAAACTGGCTTAGAGCTGAGCCGATAGAGGGGTTTTTATCAATACAAATCACCACTCCGATAAAGCACCAGCAACAGATTAATTATCTGAATTATAATTCTCACTTGATCAACATAATTTGAAACTGTTTTATTCTATGAATTACTTTTTATTATATGCCCCCCATTATATGGAGGCAATCAATTTAGCTTTTTTAGTCTGTGGAGAACACAGTTTTCCTGCTTGAGACGTGCTTGTTTTGCAGATGCTTAGATTGCTGCTTGCTGCTGTTGGGTACAAGCTTTTTCTCCTCAGATTGTGAACTTGTCAGTAGTGAAAAATCAGCATTATATTTAAAAAAAAAAAGCATTTCACTAACCCTTCTCTCACCTGACAATAGTGCTCGTGTTTTCACACTTCATCTATTGGGTTGTAATCCTGCCGAAGACCATGACAGGGTTACTAATAGCAGCAAGACACTGCAAACTCAGCGGTATCCCTTAGTTTACAATACAAATTTGACTATTAGTGGGCACTCATCCATAGATTTTGAGGTCATAGCTTGCAGTTTTCTGTCGATTCATCAAATACAGTGAACAGTGCTGACACGGTAGTGGCCGTGAAAAATAGGCAAAAAGAAAAGAAAGAGGGAGAAAGAAGGAAGAGAAAGACTGCAACAGAGCTGAGCTTTTCAGAGTACTGAAACAACTATATTTACAAAATCACTGCATCAGATAGATATCTACACTGGTAGGGCCGTCCCAGCTTATCTGCTGTCTTTGTTTCTTGGCCATGGAGGCACTAGAACTTTCTATTTCCTGGATTCCCTACTTTCCCTCGCTCCTTCCCTTGAGTGAAAGTGAAGAGTCATGGTTACTGGACCTGTCACGATTATGTCCCGGGCTAAGATTGGCCCATAAAATAACATGGCTTCATCCCTATCTCTGCTCACTTATGACACTTTGAGGTCGGGTGGGTCAAATGACTAAAAACGTCCCGAGCTAGTTTGGCTCCAGGCCCAGTGAACACACATACAGACACGCACGCACGAGTCTCTCTCTCTCTCACACACACACACGCAAAGTTCATACCAACCCTCCCTCCCATTTTCCCATTATGCCTGCCCGATAGTGAGCTGAGTGTATCCAGTTGTGTCCTTCTCATGGATGACCTTCTCTGGAGTGACACTGCTGCACCGAGACGTTTGACTCACACTGGAGAAACAATTTCCCTAATGATATGTCCAACTCTCTCTCTCTTTCTCTCTCTCTCTCTCTCTCTCTCTCTCTCTCTCACACACACACACATACATACACACACACACACACACATATCTTTCTCTCTTATTGTCCCTCATTCAATCTCCTTCTTACAGTACATTCTGTTCACACCCTTAGAAAAAAAAAGTATGGTTGTGCAAGCCAAGAATGGAGCTATTTCATTGCTACATGTTTCAGATCTACCCCACTCCTCCACTAAGATGAGTATGTTTTTTTTAAATGATTGCCAAGATTTCACAATCGTGCTGAGTGGAGCTTGGATGGGATTAAAACCCAACACCTCCTGGAGCCAAATAACACCCTCTTCAACCGTGCTGGCCTTGAGCGTGAGAGACATGATGGAAAGAGACACAGGGAGAGAGACAAGAGATGTGTGAGGTTGGGTGGGCATGCTCCCCAACACCCTGCTTCTTCTTCTTATCAGGCGTTTCTGTCAGGCTCTTGCTGTGATTTACTGCTTCCCTGTGCCACTGCTCCTACTTAGCAGGAGAGAATGATGCCTAAGCAAAAGAAGAAATTGTAATGAGTGGGAACTATGTGGAGATGAGTAGTAATCTCTGTTTAGCATAATATATGTGCAGTATGACTCTAGAGTAATAATGTGAATCTCTGCATCAAATGTTACTTGCTGTGCAAGCAAACTTGATCCTACTATACTGGGTCATTACTCCTCTGCTTCACCCCACTGTAGAGGACAGGAGAGCAGGGGAGGATGGGAGGAGAGAGGATGAGAGGCCATGAGCAAAGTGGGGTGGGGCTGCAGAGCCAGGCGGTGAATGGCGAATGCTGGAGGAGCCAAAGGTCAAATGGTCTTGATTGGAATTCCTGACATGCTTCACTGTGCCCGTGTGCTTGTCCCGTTGAGGGGCCTCCTTCTCTGTAGTCAGCACATAACGAGTCAGATTAAAATGGGATCGTGACCCCGCAGTTGCATGTTAATTCCTCAGATCGGCTTGTTTGTTTGTTTTTTGTTTGTTCTGACGAGGTATCCAACAAGCTTAAATATCCGTTGCTCCAGTGGGTGACAGCAGATGATACAGTATGAATGAGTCTTAGCTGTATAAATGTGAAGCGAGTTGGTGTTGAAAAAAATGCTCAGCAATCCCTTAATCTTAAAAAAAAAATCTTTAAAAGAAGAAACATGTCAAATACAAAAAAAAAATCCATGCTGTCACTCTACAGGCCTTATTATCCATGCAGTATTTCTCTTTTCCATCACTGTTAATGAGCTGCAAATGCACAGGGATGTGCTTCCCCAGGGTGATGGATGCTCACGGTTCATAGATGCTTATATAAAACCTGAAAAAAAGAAAAAAAAATATCCCACCAGATGTAGAGAAGGCCTGAATGTGTTCACCTCCTAAAGGTACTGCAGTGATTAACAACATCACTTTATTGTGGAAGTGTGCTTTACATGTATGGAATGTCCTCTATTTGCATTGTATATGAAGCTAAATTGTCCTTACATGCATGAATCAGTGTGCACCAGTAGTTAAGCTGACAGTGTGTCTCTGCATCAATCTAAGCAAATCGTATTCATGGGTATTTGTTATACTGGCCAATTAAAATGACTTTGGCTGTATAGTGTTTTTGTTTCTAAATCATATAAGAAGCTAAACAATATTGAAATCAGCCTGCATCTACAGTAAGGGGTGCAATATCTATGCACTATATGGATGCAGGAATCCTGTAGCACAAGAAACATGAACCCTTATGTGATTCACTTAAACTGGACTGACCTGAATGCTTATCAGGTACACATGAGACATCAATGTATCTCTTGCCATTGTCCGCCATGCTTAACAAAGGAGTCCTCATGAATAGTACGAGGGATCCACCTTTATTAAAATAACTCCAGACAAAACTGGTTTAACCCTACTGACTAAGCCTGGAGAAAGAGACACGGTAAAACTTCTATTACCTTCCACATAACCTGCTGCTGAAAGATAAGAACACGGGCCATTATGAAGATTCTCCTCTGGTGTCATTGAGAGCCAGTTAACTCGGACATGGGATGTACACTGAAATGCATTTTCACAGTTGTCAAAATGTAATCTGTGACAGATTACACTGAATGATATTTTTGGTGAGTGGGCAGTCTCGCTACACGAACGTTATTCCTTCCAGTCCACCTGAACAGTAGAAATATGGTTGCGGATGAATACACTGACAGATGCTATGGGGCAAGGTGACCTAAAAGAAGCAGCCATCTCTTTTTTGAAAAAGGCAAAAAAAAAAAACCCCACATCAAACGAGCGTGAAAACTTTTTTTTGCAAAATTGTTTTTGTTGAATTTTCTCATTTCCATCAACCTTTTCTAATGAGATACTTTAAAGTGCACATAAAAATATGTTGATGGAAACATGGCTTGTATCATCTCTTATCCATGACAAGGACGTGTGTTAGTATAGCTGTGCTGGACAAACACAGAGCAAAGAGGTGAACCCTAAAACAGTCATCTCTCTACAACCAAACAGAAGGCGAAGGTTTATTTGTGCTGCTTGTTTTCTGAAGCAGCAGCTATGTGTACTGTATCAACTTTAAGTGTGACAGGACTGTAGGAGAAACCCATGCATAGTGAGGTTGTTGCCCAAACAGTGAGTGGGTTGTGCCATAAATCTGGTACATAAGTATCGTAGGTGACACTTTAAAATCCAGTAGACATGAAGGCTTGAATTTGCATTGGTTACAGATTTATGTGGGCATAAACTGAATGATTTTCCTTGGGGGATGACAAGATTGTGTAAGAAAATTTATGCTGCTTATCAGTTTCATGCAAATACCAAGAGATTGTATTGTATTGGATTGTGCTCACAAAGTGCAAGGCTACGACTTTTAAATTATATGCAATGTTTGTATGTTTTTGTTTTTTTTTTTTCAACGAGCCAAGTGTGCAAACTAGAACTGAAGCAGAAATTTGAACTAATTCACTGCTGATGAATAAATAAGGCATGTAGGTCTATCAAAGCCCTACAAAAAATACTGTAATTTTATGCAGTACTCTGACATGCACACACATTTTCCAGGGCACTAAATACAAAAAAAAAATCTTCACGCCTGGCTAAGCTCTTGACACAAATGTGCCGCTGCGGTATTAGAGAATGTGGATCTGCTTGAAGAACGGAGCTTTCTCCACATCCCCTAGAGACACACAGTCTTGACTAAATAAACAGATCCAATTAATTATTCACAGTGTCTTCTCTTTTGAGAGTCTCCTTAGATCCTGCTGAGCATTACATCTGCCCTTTGCCCTCTTTTGTCCACTTGTTAGGGAGATCAGGACATGGATAATAACCCAGCATGAGTGGAGCGACGTACGCAGTGCTGAGTTGCAGCTACAACGATAGAGCTGATAATAAGGTCAAAAGGCCATCCATCAAAAACCATTACATCTTAACAGTTTGCACTTCCCCCAACACTCTTTAAATAGCCAATCACGGTTCAACCAGCTGTGAGCGAGGTCATGGTAGATTACAGTGATAAAAGTAGCTTGAAGTGTGGCAAATAGGCAGGTTTTGCTGCAAAGCTAGTATTAAGAAATCACTCTGTCAGACTGTACTTTCCCTTTCCTTTCGCTCCAAAGAGTTTAAGTTATGCCATATGTTAAAATATGTTTAATGATGAGAGCAGAGATGGCTTGCTTTCTTAGTTATTCCTCCACGTTGTGCCAAAGAGAAGACATTAAAAAATGATGATTGAGTCCACACGCTGCCTTGATGCTGTCTTTACATTCCCTGATGAGACAATACCAGGAAGGACAGGAGCTTTGGGGAAACTGTGCTTGATTAATGTGGTTGCTAAGCCCACTGCGTTGTCATCAAAGTTTTACAGCAACAACTCTCAAGATGTGTGTCCTGCAGAGTGCACTGGACTGGAGCTGGAGGAGAAAATAGTGGTGTACGTCAGTCATTAAACCAAGCAACCCAAATCCTCAGCCAAAAGAGAGTGTTTCAAGGGAATCAATATAAATGATTTTCTCTCAGTGCTTTTGGTGTTGCCTACAATATTCATGAAAACACTGGCAAAGCTGTCACTTCCCTGCGTCCGTCCGCTCTATCTCCTGCTTCTATTGAACGTATTTAAATGTGTAAGAGCAGAAACATGTGTGCTTGAGGTACAAGATCCAACCCCCCCCACCGCTCCTTCTCCACACACACGCGCTTACAGCAACACACAGATGCACATTCGCTCCAGGTTTGCTCCTGCTGCTACTGCGCTTGTAAAACTCCTGCATTGCACTGAAAGAACTACAGCACGATACGCGAGTAGGCACAAACAGCAGGAGTGTTGACAGGCTTTTCTCTGCTTGCGTCAGAGAAATCCATTGCCTTTTTGATTACCCTGCCCCCGCCGTGAGGGCAAGGGGATGCATGGTGATGATCTATGCATCTCTGCAGTCAGTGATATAAGATGAAGGGAGCAAGATGTGATGATAAAGGTTGTGTTTGATGGAGGAGAGTAATCCAGCCACTTTTCCCATCAACACTTTCCTTTTTCTGTTCTGGAAGTGTCTCACATCTTCTCTCTCTATCTGTCCTCTTATCCCTCTCTGTTTCTCTCTACAGTAGCTGTCTTATCCTTATAGTTATTGATCTTTCTTCAAGTAACGCACACTTTTTATTTGGCAAGCCACTCCGGAAGGGATTTGTGGCTGTGCAATGAAACACATAATGCACTCACAGCATGCGATGCCATCCGCAGACAAATTGAGAGGCTTGGATGTGGAGCCATGGTCGTACCATGCATCAGCGGCTTCAAAACCTCCCCTCTCCTCCTTTTGCCTTGCTCTCTCTGTCTCTTCCTCTGCTTTTCTCCATCAGCGGTGCACAAGGCTTACCTTCAGGTCTCTGCAGGAGTAGCTGGCAGGCTCCCTTCGAGGCATTTCACAGCTGCTCTTCTCCCCAGGACTGCGCACTCCTTTCCTGGCTTTGTTCAATCAACAACAGCCCTCCTGCCTCTCTCCTGCCATCCAGCTCCTTCTGCTCTTCACCGCTCTCTATCTACTCCTGTGTAAGAGGGGGGTCTGTCAGTGCATGTGTGTGTGTGTGTGTGTGTGTGTGTGTGTGTGTGTGTGTGTGTGAGAAAGAGGGAGAGGAGGAGAGAGGGGAGGGAGAGAGAGAGAGAGAGAGAGAGAGAGAGAGAGAGAGAGAGAGAGAGAGGCAGAGTCAGAGTGGGTGAGAGAAGAGATGGGAAGGATGTAAATATGTGTGTTCTCTCTCTTGAACGCTCCTCTCTTCTCACTTCCAAACAGAGATTGGACCTCTTGTCTCTCAGGATTTGTCCTTTATATGAGTATGTTTGTTTATGCTTATTTGCACAGTGCATCAGTGTGTGTGTGTGTGTGTGTGCGTGTGTGTGTGTGTGTGTACATCTGTCACATGGCTCCCTTCCCTCTGCCGCAAAGAAATATCCTAAGAAAAGTCAAGTACAGTTGTACAGTGAGAGGTAGGAAAAGAGATGAGTGTGTGTACATGTAATGGGGATGCAGACAGCGAAAGAGCGATGGTAAAGAGGAGTGTGGTATAATCAATTGCTCTAAAACCGCAGTTGAAGAAAAAGCCCAAAGGGGTTGGGATAGATATAAAGTGGAAGCAGAGAAGTGAGTCTTAGCAAAAACACACAGGGCAAGACAAAGAAACAGCAGAAGAGGAAGAAAGTAGCAGACGCAACAAAGTACGAGAGGGGAGTGAAAAAGATGAGGTATAGAGGGGAGCAAATACAAAGGGAAAGCAGTCAGGTAGAAATGAAAGGGCGGACGGGACATTTTGACCCAGAACTTATCCTCAGAAGTAACTAAAAAATAAGGCATCATGTCACTTTGGCTAATGCTCCCGCTTAAATTGCAACTCTAGTTCCCAGCATACAGTAAAGGATGCTTATTGAATGTTTGAATTGAAGGTTAATGTCAAATAAATTCATATAGCTTAACAGCTAAATGGAGTGCACAGGCTCATTTATTCCACATATTTTAAAATTCTGTTCAGTAACTGCCATGTGGGCATAGGGGAGTGTGTGCATATGAGAGGACATGCAGACAAAGACAGACGGATAGATACTTGACATTGAAATGTTATTAGCATGGCACAGAGAAAATTGACTGTAGACTCTACATAACAGAGGAGGAGTAATGAGAGTGAGAGCAAAGAGAGAGGAAGATAGGGAGATGCTGATAAGTGGGGGAGGAGCAGCTACAATGTTGCCATCACCCACAAGCCGCTTCATCTAGGCCTACTTCCTGCATTGGATTTGGGAGGAGATTTATGACTCTGCAGCTCCCCTTTGTTCCTGCATGCGCCCCCCCTTGCTGAGTCGCAGGGGTGCAGCAAGATGCCTGGGAGATACTTCTTCTGTCCTCAGCCCCGAACAGCTGGGGAGCCAATGACAGCGGATTATGGAACATCAAGGAGTGAGGCTGCAATAATGAGGAGCGTGGGATTTGGCTGAGGGATACGAGTTCAGCTCACACTCACTCCCGGGGTAAAGGTGCTAATCTCAGCAGTGATCATGAAGTGTTGGTGTTCTCAGTTGTAAAAATTCAGGTCCTTCGGCGACGCTGCTACATGGATCCTGTGTGTGGATCAGCCCCTCATGGCTCTCAGTTGCTCAGATAGGGGGTATATGTAATTATTTCCCCTCCTGAGGTTACACCGTTATTGATCAAAGCCGAGCCCCTTCCACCTTATTGCCTCTGCTGTTCATCCTGTGGAGAAATACATTCAGTTGACCGTACCACCTCACATTAATCACACATCACACATTAATAAAGCTTCCTGGCACATTCATTACTACAAGTGCTTGGAGAAAACTTGTGTTAGTACGGATCCATTTGCTTAATGTTAAGGAGTGTGTGTAACACATTGTAATGGGCTCTTCAATGGTCCTTTAATTGATGATCTATTAGAATGATCAAACTGTGGATTATTCCACTGTACTGCAGGATGAAGATGTTTAATACAAATTGTTAAGAATTGCGCATGTTCTGAGTCTGATTTAATATTCATCAATGCAGGCATTTCCCCATGAAATAAACTGAGCACTGTCTCCTATCACTGTATGTGCTATTCTTGGTCGTCTTCCCGCAGACTGGAAAATAAATGCAAACCATTCTTCTGAAACAGTTCAGACGGGATAGCGGTATCAGGGGTCAGACTCTCATGCAAAAAGTCCAAACCAGCGACACTGACATGTCCACAGCAGCCCGCAGTCGATAGTGCGTGTCAGGCCACAATCATCACGTGAAGAAATGATCATTTCAGAGGTCATAACTGAGGAAAGAGGAATTAGTTCCTCCTGGAGAGAGGAGGAAGTGTCATTTTTTTCTTAATCCTCTCTCTGCTCCCTTGGCTCTAGTATTCTCTTTTCCTCCAGCAACCCCTACACTCCCTGCCCCCCACCACCATCATCCTCACCCTCACCCACCCACTCCCCCTTTGGCTTTGCTTTCTCTCACCTCCTCCCAGGCTTCATTAGCTCTGATTGATCCTCTTGTCAGAGCTTATGGCACTGCGATGAACTACATTGTTACAAGCAGCCCGGAACAAAAAGGAGCGGGAATGGATATCAGAGGACAACCACAATAAACATATCACTACAAGGGCATAATGGAGGAAGTTGAGTGTCTGAGTATGAGTGTGTATGCTGAGAAATTCCTTGACAAATTGCCAAAATGTATCACAGAGCAGAAATACTGAAGTTGTAGTTGAAGCTGCTTGTAAGGAACACTGCTGTATGGTAATATCTGAAATATTTAACTCTGCAACCAAGTGGCTGTTTTGCATTTGGTGTTGCGCAAAGAGCAGAGCTGGAGGCCAGCATTTAATAGCATGCAGAACTAGTGAATGCATGAAGAGGCAAGGTATGTTTGCAATGGGAAATGTGTAAATTATTAAAGAATCTATCTGAGCGAGGCTGTTGCAGCTTTAACTTAAACAAAGTCATCAATGTCAACATATTCGTCCAAAAATCATTATTCAGAAGCATTGCAGCAACCATTATGTACTCTTTATTTTTCATATTTATATGCTATCGTTTAAAGGGAAGCTGAACTTTAGGGAAAGAGTACATCTATTAGTGTTTAAATTATGAATTATGTGAGTGTGAAGATCTACAGCGCAGCACTGTGCTTGTTATATGTGAATACATAATTTAGAAATACTGTAGCATGTTTTTCTCTTATGCATAGAACACTGACATATTCACAGCGGGAGTCCTAAAATAAAGCATATATATATATATATATATATATATATATATATATATATATACACGGGCATCATATAAGATCATATGCAATGACCACTGAACACCTACTGAAAAACAACATTCAGATTGATCAATTATACTGAATATAACAGCTGTATGTATGGCAGGTGTGACGTAAATTAACAATAAAGCCTTTTCTCATTGGCTCGTTGGAAAAGAGTTTTTAGTTTACAACCTAATAATGTGCGGGTGTAGGAGAGTTATCAAAATTATATTCCACATGACAACACCATAGCCAGAAGTATGTGAGAGAGAGGAGTGTATGCCATTAGCATGTTTTCATAAAATAGAGTTCCTTGCCAAATTTTTTCAGTTTTTCTGCTAAAAGAATCAACCATAACTGCTCTGTTGCCATTTTATATTTTGAATTAAACAGAATGAGACTGCTCATATCCTGGACACCAGTCACTACCACACACAGTGACACTATGTGGAGGAGAGAGGCATAGCAGTGAGTAATTAAACATAATCACTGAACACTGCTCTGTGCAGTTGAAGAATTTTGGATGTTGTAACTATCTTGGGGGCATCTTTAATCTTTGCTACTATGGAATTAACAGTGTATTCTTGTACAGCAACATATGCCAGATTTGAGACATTGTGGAAGTTTTTGCAATTATAAAAATAATTAAACTACACAGTATGAAGTAGGTTGAAGCAACATCTTTCTGTTGGTCTTTTTCTGTGAGAGCTACATGTTGGTTACTGTAATTGGTGACCGCTGACAAAACAAATCTGGCAAATTTTCAGCTCGCCCTCTTCCCTGAAATCAAGAGCTCCATTCAAACTTAAGATGTAATTTCCAGTGTTTCCTTTGTTGTTTATCTTGTCATCATTTGCAAAATGTTCCACTTAGTCCAAGTCTTGTGGGAAATCTTGTGTATCACTCTGGGTTGATGTGCTCTGCTTAGTGGAGCGTAGTCCTGAGAAGACTAATGCCAATGATATTACCTTGATAAACCACATCTTTTTCGATATGATGAGAATAAAGGAATCTGCTTATTTGGTTAAGGAATTTGTATGATGAGGAAATGTTTATTTTAAGTTAAGTAATCCAAAACAGGAGCAATTAGTGCATGAGTGACACTCACAAATAGCCCCAGAGAGATATAAATATTTCATTTAATTAAATTATTTTGAAGAAATAATTCGGAGAAACATTCCAAAACCATGATGTATCTCATCATAGGCCTTCAAAGTGAAACAAGAAACAGTCAAGGAGCACTTGACTTTTACAGCCTATTGCTCCATGACCCATTTTTCTCTGTGCTCTATGCTATGTTTTAGTTCAAGACCAAAGAAATCAATGTCAGAAAGGTTTAACATCCATGGTTTAGTGCAACCACCTCTTCTAATGGCTATGTCTTAAAAAATATCAACAAAAGGATTGCACGTGTAATTCACAAAGCACTTGCAAAAGGTGAAGTGCACCGAGAGTGAAATAGTGTCTTCAGAGAGTTGGTGGTAACTGAAGCTCTCTCTCTCTCTCTCTCTCTCTCTCTCTCTCTCTCTCTCTCTCTCTCTCTCTCTCTCTCTCTCTCTCTCTCTCTCTCTCTCTCTCTCGAATAATATTGAGTTATTGTGGTTATTATGGTAGGTTATCTCGGACTTTTCAGCTACTCAAAAATAAAAATGTCCTGACAGTACTGATGGAGCTCAGGATTCATCCATTAAGGCTGCTTTATTACAAACAGTTCCACCGTATAAACCTGGAATCTGTGTTTAACAGCTGATCTGTGTAGATGTTTAGCAGAACACAGAACATTAATTACCGCCAGATCATGACTCTTTCTCAGTTTGGAGACGCACTTATCGTTTCAGCTGCTGTGTGATGCTGCAGCCAGCTGCGACACACAGCCAGCTGTGCCAACAACAAACAGAACATCAGTACTGATGTTTCTGCAAAATCCAGGATATATTCAGTGACACATGAACGACATTAGTGTAAGATTCAGACATTAATCTAACACGTTTCAGACCTGCCTAAGTCACATTAATAGCTGTATTTTAACCTTTCAGTAGATTATGTTATAGAGAAGTAAAAGAAACAAAATACATGAAAGTTGATTTGTTATTGTGGAGAGCTCTGTGTGTGCACCTCTGCTAATTAAAGACACGCAATCTGGAGCTTTTATGCTCTCTGCAGTTTTCATTATGGACCCATCTGTGTTCTGAAATGTGGAGAAAAGCCTTAAACGCTGGAAACCGCTCAGCTCACTCAATCAGACGCAAAACAAGGAAATTACACTCAGCTGCAAAACTTTATGGGCGTGTTTGCGACGGCATATCATTAGCGCAAAAATCTTTCGTGAATAGGACCTTGGAACGGGGCAGATTGCGGCTACACATGCTGCGCAATTCACGGTACTATTAACGGGCGCAATTTGTGGTTTTGGCTGACAGTCTGCTTGAGTTTCACTGAGACCCATAGTCATGTACCTTCTGAGCATATCCCTCCAGAAGGATTTTTGAATTCTCTTGGACCCACCTGCTCCACAATTCTTGTGAAGGGTTTAATATGCAAGTTAAGAGATACCTTCTCCTCAAATAGTGCTCTTTCAATAAAGTCTGCAGGGAAGCACTGTCAGGCCCGTCATTATAACCACTGCAAAGCAGAGATTAGTCTTTATAACGCGAGGCTCCATTTTTTTCATTTATAGACTATTACTTTGAGATACAAAAAGTAGCCATAAAGAAGGACAAAGAACTGTAGATCTGAGAAATGTGATATAATGGCTGTGCAGTTGTATCCACAGCTGAGGAGAGGTATTCCCTCATGTGGAACAGAAGTGCAGTGTTCTCTTGCAGATTTTTCACCGGGTGTCACTTTACAACTTGCAAAATTGAATTCGTGGGAGGGGAAAAAAAAAGAAGTGAGAGAAATGATTTTAAGCTTTTAAGAGGGGTTTTGTGTTATTCAGGCTAGGTGGCTGCTACTTAATCAGGCTGAAGTCCTTTGAGTGGTGGATGTGCGACGGGAGACATGAGACGGGACAGGATCAGGATCATAATGTGACCTGAGAATATTGAGTGGAGGACAAAAATACTTATGTGTTCCCCATGCGACCTTGGGAACCTCCAAATTGCTGACTGATTAAGCAGGGGAGGGGGAGGTCCCCACATACCCCGCACATGCAGTTTACAGACCTTTACAGTTAATTACACTATATACATTTATGCCATACATTATAGTCAACGAAATCCAATTTACAAAATATGCATAAAAAGTTTAAAACTAAGATATAAATAAGATTATTTTTCATTTATCTCTGGTTGCAATCTCAAACCTTCTACTTCTACTTTTTCTCACAGAGCAAATAGAACGACACCCTGTTGTTCAAGAAACAAAAGAGACAAACAACTCAAATTCATCACCCTGCAACCCTGCATAACACATCTAACTCGACTGTACTGTAAATGTTTGAGCCATGCTTTTCATCTTACACTTCACTGCCTACATACTGCAGTCACATCCCAGCCATCTGCTTGTGAAGCTGAAATAGGTGTTAGAGAATCTTAGAGAGTGACTGTGGTTACACAGGGATACATTATGGCACAGTAAAAACATACATGATTCCATTGGTTTTGATGAGGCCTAACAGTTAGAGGACAAGCAGGCGGAGTGTAAGTCCTGTAATGGAAAATCCCCACAAACCCTGTTGGCCTGGCTTCTCATCTTTGTCCACATACAGACCTGACAGCCAAAGTCCTCATCTGTATAAGCTCCTATTGATATGCACATTACACCCAAAGGCATCAGTACTGTATGCATAGATCCTAAGATCATTATAATTACAACAGCTTGCCTGTTTCTGCATGCCTACATCTCTGAATTTTCCAGACAAACTGTTCTTGCACAAAAGCATGCTGACAATAAGAGAAAATGCTTTGCTGCTTATGTTTATATTATCACAAGAGGCAAATGCTTTACGCAACACATCCTCCATCCGCCATCTGAATTGTATCACTTCCCGGGTCGTAATCACTATGGCCGCTAGATGGTGTTTGTCACTCAAACGTAACTCTGTGTCGTTTTTGCTGGCTGAATTTTCAACCTATATTGTTGTTTTTCTTTTGAGGACGGGCTGATGAGCATGTTGCACAGCTTGGGATTGCAATGCTTGGCATTTAGCACTTTGCCATTTTTACTCTGAGAATGATGGATATGGAATATGAATGCTCAGTGACATGATGACCCAGCAAAATGGCTGTCATCAGTGTACAGCCCCCTCTATCCGCTTTCCACTGACTCATTCACTCACACACATACACACACATATACACACACACACACACATAGACATGTTTCCATTGCTTCAGAGGACATTACAGTTACTTAAATTTGTTTCTTGGAGACTTACCCTAACCCTAACCTTAACGTAACCCTAAACTTTCCCTTAACTTTAAACCAAGCCTACACTCTAAAATGAATGATTTATGTCAAGGGGACTTGCTTTTTGTCCCCATAAGGGAGGCAAGTCCCCACAACATGAGTAATACTTGGTCAATACACCCACACATACACACACACACAGCAGATCATAGAATATGAAGCCACATGGTGAATGTTAAAACTATGTGTGTTGCCAAAGCACGTCCGAATTACAAATCACAAATCACAAATAAAAAAGACAAAAAAAAAAAAGCTTCATTTTATTTATACCAGAATTAATTAAAAGGTTTTATCCCAGTGCTCAAGGCTATAGTTCATAATTTATTTGGACTGCAATGGATTTTTTTCAGTCATGAAAAAGTCAGATGTGGTTTTTAACTGAACTGTCTTTTTTAAAAAAGCAAAAAATTAACCAAAGAATGATGGCATAAAGGAAGCAGCGTGAGCAGCTGGCAACTTCAAACTTAGATAAAGAACTCTCAGCTTCAACTACTCAGAGACTATCTACTTAATGTACATTTTGGGGGTGCAATTGTGGGTCAGGAGACCACAGAGATTCTAAAGCAAAGCAGGATATGAACCTTAAAGGGTCATGACAACATTTTGAATGTTTAACAGCTTCAAAGGAAGACCATGGTCAGATCTTAACAGACTTAAAAAGAGGCCTTGATTTTATTGCCAAAGAAATGTTGTCAATTCAGTTCATCTATTGACCACTTAAAACAAATGTAGCTTTTCCAAAATTTGAGCTGGGAGGCTGGAATCTCAACCACATGAAGGTTCACTACTACTTTCAGATTCAGATGCTGGCATACTATTTGAATTTTATCTTACACAGTAGTACACCAGCAACTCATGTTCATCAGAAAAGCTTCATTCTAATTATGATAAAACTGTAGATGTATATGTGACTGTCAAATTTTGTCTTATTTAGATGTTTGTCGTGTTATTTACAAGTATATGTGAATAAAATGTGTGTCATGTTCTTTTGTAGATTGGATTCAAACATTAACTCCAGCATGGCTCTAGATTCTCACTTTTAATTTTTCCATTTGATCATGTGACTTTGACATATTACAGGTTAATTAACTCCTGATGCTTATCTTGGTACAAAATAAAAAATAAGAAGGCTAATAACAAAACAATAAGGCTAATGACAGTTAATGGATTAAATCTGGTAAAATCAAATTTGGGGCTAAAAAGGTGTGGACTGTGATTGTTATCAAATATTTCTTTAATTGTGGTAAAAAACTGACTTGATGAACGTGAATTTCATCACAGTAAGATTGTCAGTTGATTTAAGACAAGCAAATATACAGTATTTACTAACTCAAGAACATTAGCAGCAACATGTAGAGACAAATCTTCATTTCTTATCTGTTGTATTTTTCCGCTACTGTGCTAATCACCTCACAGGCAATGAAGATAAGCCACTGATTGCTGCCAATCGAAGTTAATTGACAGAAACTGATACAGAAACCATCATTGTTCATCTGAGTGCTCCAACTGATGCAGGGAGAAACTGCCATTGTTTACTATCACCTCCAGACATCTAGTTATCAAAGGCACTTCAGATCTCTCAAACATATATGTCTGATCAATGAGGACTCAGGGTGACAGAGTTGTGTTTTTGTACTAATCACGTTAGTAGAAGTGCAAAGGTGAACATGGTAACTAATGTAGAGCAGAGACTTTTTCTTTATATTGGGTTTATTTTTCCTGCAACTACATCATGTTTTTTTTAATCTGAACAGTAAAAATAACAACAGAGTGACCAGTAATTTCAAATGGAATATTAAAATACTTTTACAACCTATTTTTACCAATAATTACAAAAGATAATGAATAATCAGTTATGTTAATAATTCTGATAGCTCTCTTCTGAAGTACGAAAACAGTTCCACCCTATCTGAGGGACTTATCTGTTGGTCTTTTGTTTCTTTGTCATTATTATTCACTGGTTGTAATTGTATCAGCATTGTCTTGCATTGCTGTCAACTAAATGTGGCCTCCACAGGTCTTAAGTTGCTAAACCGGCCCAACAATCAGTGCAGCTAATCTGTTAGCTACATGCTTTTGTCTGAAATATAAGGTATTAAAATGAGGGAGTTGGTTAAACAAACACGCAAATCAGCTCTTACACAAAAGAATAAGCTTAAATACAAGCTTGTCATCTTTTTTACAATAGCGTAACCCATGAAAACAGGCCTAATCTTGTTGTGTGTCAACAGTAATGTATTGTGGCTGTCAATAGAATACACTTTCTGCAGCATGTAAGGTAATACTGCAGCCCTTTTTGTCACTTTTGCTGGGAACAATAGAGTTGAAAAATGAGCCCAATAACAATTCACAACTTTTTTCCACTCAGCATTCAGAGCTTCTTCAGCTCATGAACCGATTCGGTTCCTGGCCAACCCTGGAGAGCTATCTATTTGGATCTAGAGCATCTTCTTTTTCATCTCCTCAGCCTCTGTTGTCTCACTCCATCACCTATTTATGTTCTATAGTCCCCATATTTCATCACAACACAGCTCTGTAGTTGTGGCGAAGAGTGGGAAATGGTTGTTGCTTGGGGGAAGACAACTCTGCCGTGCAGAGCTGTGAAGTAGTGATGTTTGATTGATAGTGACAACGCTGTACCCGAGATGTGTTAAACTTTTTTTTTTATGATGGTCATTCTCAGTGAATTGGAGGTTTATATGCATAAACAAACATGAGTTTCTTTTCAATTATGAACTCATTCCAGGGACAACATGGAATGTTAGTATTATAAGATGTTAATATCAGGTTATACAAAGCAGTGAAAGTAAATATTTTAATCATCCTTTCTGCTCAAATGTCTTGGAACATATTTCACATTCAGAAATCATAGCTTCAGTGCACTGGTGCATATACCAAAAGCTGGAAACAACTGAAAAAAAGAAAAAAAACTTGATTGATTTTACCCAAAACAGCAGCTAATAAAAACGTGTGTGCGTGTGTGTCTACAGTAAACAATGCCACGTCACTGAGATTCAGAGAATCGGAACTATTTACAGATACAGTATACAGGCTTTGCACTTACATCGTAACCATTCACTTGACCTCTTTTTCTAGAGTGTACACTGGGAGCAACTTTGAAAAGCTTAAACTCTAATAACAAACTAGAAACAAACAAGAGTAAATCCAGAGCAGCTCCCAGACTGAGGTGGACTGGGAGTGTGGTAGATAGAGGTCAGCTTGGCCCTCGGTGCCAGGCATCTGTGGGGTAAACACAACTTGTTAAAGCTGGGGGGGAAGAATATGCATGCGTATGTGTGTTTGGGGGCGGAGGGGTACTTGATGTCTCTGTGGGCGTAAACATCACCTGGATGATTCCAGCGCACCATGAGAGGACAGTATAAATGAACACAGGTGTGGGTGAACAGGCATGAAAGGAGGACACACCTAAGCTGTCTCAATCAGTTCTGAACAAGAAACACACAGAGAGAAGAGGTCGAGCTGGAGATTGCAATTCATCAACTTTTTGGATGTGCCTCAGTAAACAGAGGTGAGTGTGGACTTGAAGAAACATGACTTTCGTATTTAATTTTCAGCTGTACCACATTATATAAAGATGAGCATGATGTCTGTGTGACTAGTTCAGATGCAGTTAATTTAATGGGAGATATGATTGTCACTGTTATTATAAGACAAAAAGGAAAGAGAGTTGCAAATAAATTGATTGGTTCAGTTTTCTTTTTACAAAAACACTATATTTTAGTTGAAGCTGGTTTGTAGCTCATTAACAAAAGAAAGCATTCACAACAAATAAGGCACTAAAGCTCACTAGAGATTTATTTCACTAATCTCCTCTTTAAATCAAAAGTATTGCTTAATCCCTGCTATAGCTGAAGTTATGTCACAGTCACAAACCATTTTAATAATGTAAATATCCAAAGTAGACTTTTATAACTCTGACATTAGAATATGCTTTGAAAATGGATCATTATAATGAATTAGACACTTAGAAACACAGAAACAGATCTAATATTGATAATATATCTAATATATCTTATATCTAATATCTGCTAATCTTAATGTCAATTAATGCTATTAATGCAAAAGAAGAAACACTGTTACTTTACTCTTTACCAGCCACATTTTTATTTGTTTCCACTATAGTGGATTAATAAAAGAAGAGGTTGTCCTTAAGTTTCCAGTGCTGTTCACTGTAACACATGAGATGTAATCATTTACAATGAGCCTGCACTAGGAAGAAAGTAAACTCTTCTGATATATATATCAAAAGTATCAGTTAACATTAAATACAGTAAGGGCAGTAGAGTGTTAAAGCTTTAAACCTAAAACACTATTACTGTCATGACTCAGAGGCTTTTGACTGTAACTTGGCTCAATACAGCCAGTCAATGACTAAAACATTCAAGGCACATTCAAAAGTTCTGTGTAAGGACCCTGGAGTGCCAAAAATACAAGAAAAAAAGTGAAATACAATTCAATCATTCATATAAGGAAACTTTTCATACACAGTGATTGCTAGTCTTTTATTGATTGATTTATTGAATTTAAACTTTGATCCTAACTAAATAATAATAGGGTTAAAATTCTTTGACTCTGAATCATGACAGTAAAGCAAAGGTGGTTTCTATTTTGAAAGCTAGTTGTTTTCTAATGCAAAGCAATAATTTAGAGTAAGTCGTCATACATGCAATTAAAATACCCATTACCTGAAATTATTTCAGCTCATATCTTATTACAGTATGAAAACATGCTGACCTAATCACTGGGTGTGGAAGGATAAGGTTTACATTCAAAGGGATTAAAGCTTGCAAACAAGCTACACCATGTGATTATCAGATTTCTTTTGGCAAAATCACTGTGTGTGAGCCTTGAGGGCTGAAAACAAAAACATAAACTCACTGCACTGATCGTTTTGTACTACTTAACACTCACTAACAAGCACGCCATGATCCAAATGGGTAGTTTGCATGACTTGGCAAGAACAGAGGCCATACTTGTTTGGAAACCTCAGCCAATACTGCCAGTTACCATCCATCAAGCACTAGACTCATGAGAACTCAGAGCTTGAATAAAGTCAAAGATTGTTATGTCTGTGAGCAGCTGGCCTTCTGGCTGGGTTTGCCCAAATTATTTTAATGCCACATTTATTTTTTGCTGCATTGAAACTTAGCAAACAAAGATGATCCTTGTGTTGAGACACTTACACTGGACCAAAATTCCCAAATTATTTGGTTTATTTGGACCACATGCGTTCTTCATTGGAAACTTTTGTTTTTCATTAACGTCAGGTCTTTACTGCAGTGCTGCATCCACCCAGGATTACAGCCTTTCACTGAGGATTAAAACTGCAGTGGGACAGAGCAGCTTGGAGCATATGAGACTGTACATACAGTAAGCAGTTCACAGTGAGACTCAGTCATGCAACTATGGGGAGAGGAGTAAAGCAGGAAAACAGGGAAGATACTTACTGTATACAGAAGTAGGACAGGTGCTCACTGGAATTGCTTATAAAATACAAAAAAAGCAAACAAACACAAAAAAGAAATAAAACAAAAAATGGAATTTATTTCATCTAGACTCAGAGTCATTCTTTGCTCTTTGCAAGTCCCAAATGTTGTTGCATATATAACTGGGCATATACTGTATATTATATTTGTCCTTGGCACAGTATGTGCAAGAATATCCTCCTTTTTTCATCTCCCTTCCAGCACTTGACAGCCAGTGTCATCTTAACATTCTGCTCTTTGATTGTGACATTTTTTTCAGGATGATTGACAGTTTGAGAGTAAAGCTTTCTGACAGACTGACTAGTTAAATGATGTGCACTGTGATGCAAAGCTGGGGCATTATCGAGTACATTTGTTATATGGGCATTTTTTAAACTTGGAATATTTTCATCAAACTTTGTTGCACATTTCTGTGAAGAGATTTTTTGTCATTACTGGGGCTGCCAAAGTGTAGTGGGGCCCCAGCTGCAGTTTCTGGTGTGATTATAGGACAAGTCACCTATGAACAGATTGCTTTTTTGTTTTGTATTTATAAGTAGTGTAAAGTTTGTATCCATTTTGTTGTTGATGTTTACCATTACCAAATAGAGATTTTCTTTTCTTGTGAAATTTTATTACAAGGAATTCATCAGTACCTTTACTTCACACTATTGCTTGATGACTGTTTTCAACTATGTACTTATGTTGTATATATATTTTTTCATTTTATTGTCTTACAGGTTGGTTTGTAGAAAATGTGTGGATCCTTGAACAAACGCATCCAGGACTGTCTGGTGGAGCGAAGGAATCGCAGGACCAGACTAGTGACCAAAGATGGTCGCTGCAACATTGAATTTGGAAACATCAAGTACAGTAAACACTTTGCCTTCCTGGCTGACTTCTGGACCACCTTTGTGGAGATCCGGTGGCGTTTTGTCCTCTTCTTCTTCATTGCCTCTTTCACCCTTAGCTGGTTCATTTTTGGCCTGCTTTGGTACTGGATTGCCCGAAGTAATGGAGACCTGACGTGGCAGAACCCCCCTCCAGACCACATTCCATGTGTTGATAATGTCGGAGGACTCACCACTGCATTTCTGTACTCCCTTGAAACCCAGACAACTATTGGGTATGGTGGACGAGCGCTCACCCCTCTCTGCCCAGGTGCTGTGGCCCTTCTCATCATCCAGTCCCTCGTTGGAGCAATTATCAACTGCTTTATGTGTGGAGTCATCCTGTCCAAAATCTCTTTGCCTAAAAAGAGGGCTAAGACCATCACATTTAGTGACATGGCTGTCATCAGCCCCAAAAATGGTTCCCTCTGCTTATCAATCAGAGTGGCCAACCTGCGCAAGACCCTGATGATAGGAAGCCAGATCTATGGCAAGCTGTTGAGGACAACAATCACACCAGATGGGGAGACAATCATCATGGACCAGGTGAACATTGACTTCACAGTGGACGCCGGGAAGGACAACCTTTTCTTTGTATGTCCTCTCACGCTGTATCACATGATCGACAAGAGCAGCCCATTCTTCGAGATGGCGGTAGACACACTCCACAAGCAAGAGTTTGAGCTGGTCGTCTTCCTAGACGGCACCGCAGAGTCCACCAGCTCCGCCTGCCAAGTCCGGACCTCCTTTATTCCTCAGGAGATCATGTGGGGCTACAATTTCTTGCCCATCATCTCCAGAAGCAAAGAGGGCAAGTACAGGGTCGATTTCTCTAACTTCTCAAAGGTGGTCCCTATGGCCACTGCACACTGTGCCTACTGTTTCCACAACATCAAGGGTCATCATCACCACTCCAAAGATGGACATGACAACCATGGCTTTGAGGTGATTGATATTGATCAGCCGAATGTCACCAAGATGTGACATGATGGAGACATTGACAATGAACATTAGAAACAGACACTGGTAGAGGCTTGTAGCTCTCATTGACAAACTCCTCAAGACTCTGAGGGATAAACAAGTGCTGGAGGCAGGTGGGGTTACCTAATGGCAGCACATTGTGTAGCATTTAAATACGCAGAAAGAAAAACCCACCTCTTTGTTATTCTTTTGTGTTTAACACAGATAAGAAAGCTGTCTATGGGTCAGGACATGTATTATGAGCTCTTTGTATGTTAAACCACACCTTTCACTGTCTATTGACCAAAAACCTGTTCTCAAAAGGGAAGGTGGTGAAACGGTGAAACTACAATTCAAGAACAGAAAAAGAAATTTTTCCCAATTGCTCACACAAGAAATATACTGTGAGCTCTTGCTGTAAATGAAGATGAGTGGTTCTAATTTACCCATGGCCTTGCACATCAGGTTTACTGAGTAAGGAGAGAGAGAACAAAACAAATGTATTATCCTGTGTGTAAATCTAACAATTACTTGAAGGACTGGTGTTGAGGACCATGCTATTGTCATGGGTGAGAAAAAGATAAAGTGGTTGCTCAATAATTCATGCTACTGTAGGCTGCTGTACAGAAAGAGACACTCGGACTCGAAGCATTAAAGTATGCTTAACAATTCAGACATTGAGACACTATGGCTTGGGCTCAGGGGCCAGTCTTTTCAAACAGTAGGTGATGTAGTTGTGGTTTTCTTCTTGAGTAAAGACATTGTGAGAGAGCAAAGCTCTCAGGAAACACTAAAATTATGGCTGCATGCAGCACTGAATATAGTATGAAAATCAATTCTGTTTGTAAGTCTTTTTTGAATTTAATCTCAGGGGAAAAAGACATTGAAATAAAGGCTATTTTTGCATTAAAAAAAAAAAATATCAGTGTCATATTATTCTCTGTCTAACCGAGCCGGAACATCATATAAGGACTGTGATCAAAAAGGTCAAAGCAACATAATGACAGGTGCCAACCCCTATCACAGATTCTCATCTACAAACAAAGTGAAGTTGTGACAGTAAACAGACATCCAAACACAACAGAGTCAAAGTGTTTTGTAGATAAGAGCTGTTGCTTACTGCCCATTATTTTGCCTGCAGTTTCTGAACATGAATCCAGAATTCTCCATTTAGAAAATGACAGCACATACTGTATGCTAGCATGGAGCTTTAACTGGTCTTGCCAAGGCACCATGACCTCTTTAATGAACTGCATGCTTAGATCCTTAGTGTGTCTGCATCCAGAGATGTTACTGTAGCAATAATAATAAAAAATAGTATTATTATTCAGTAAGAAAAGCTAAGATGAAAGACGAATACAATATGACAAAAATATTAAGACAATAATATGAATATTATTGACAAATATGTGATATGACTAAACAGCACAGGCACATTTTGATTAAAAAAGCAACTCCACATGGCTGTTCAGTGCCTCTGCACATATTTTTGTCTACATACAAACTAGGCTTGTAGAGCTGTCATTTCACACAGGCACCATGTGCACATAGCAGTTGTTAAATTGCCAACACCTATCATTTGAAGCAGTGTTCAGTGGGAGAATTAAATTACTCAAAGAGTCATCAACTTGTTTGGAGGAAAGGAAATACTGAGTAGATATATTGCCGACTAGGATGATTTTACACCTGCTGTTATAAACCACTGGGTGTGTTGTAAAGAAGGTGAGAGAAGCTGAGGTGGTCAAAGTGAGTTTCCAGCTGAAATATTTACACTTTTACCATGCTTCCTATGAATTACACTCATATGTGACTATTCTGTATGTGCAGTTGATATTAAATGGCAACACTCAAGATGACATGTAGTGCAACAGAGAGGATTGAGAGGTCAGGGTGTCAGCATTGACATCTTTATTATTTAATAACAAGATAATTACCTCTTGACTTTATCCAAGTGGTGCCAGTGGCCTAACCTTATTGAATGAACCTAAGCCATTCCCAATAACTGCATGAATGAAGAGAAATTTGTTGGAGATAAGACTGAAAATATAAACAAATATGATAAAAAATAAAAGGCTTTGGGTATGCTTTAGTGGTGATTGGTATAATAATACAGGTTGTTAAAGTGAATGAATAACTTCCTTAAGCAAAGGATAATTGTAGTGTTGCTTAATGAACAGCAGTGGAGGACTGTGGATGTTCTGATTATCCCAAGATGCAAAACTGTATGAATAAAATTTAAAAAAGGAATGTGTATTCTCAGCATTTCACCTACTTTGATATATAAATATTGGAGATTGGCAATGGTTAAGGTAAAAGTAAAACTTATTTTTTTCATTCTAGACATCTGTCACTTTACTGTATTATTTTCTACAAATGGAGAAATACAATTCCCTTGATATGTCAGCCTTTGGCCTCGTATTTCAGTTGATTTAAAACTTTCTGGAATTGAAAAAGGTGTAAACACAGATTAACAGTATTTTTGCACTGACAAAATGTAAGTTGTGATCATCATGGCAAAAAGCTGGCGTTAAGAAAAGAAGGCCTGTAAATAGGATGCAGTTTCCTCACCCTCCCTCAACCCATGTCTTTCTACTGGCAATGATTAGTGCTTAGAATATAAGCTTGTCTATAAGTTACAACCAGCTAAACCTAATGCAGTCTAATGTTTATGCTACCTTCATTACATAATATACAGTAAATGGAGTGGACAAAATATGATTAACATCAGCACTGCAAATTACAGCCACCAAAATGACCAGAATGTTAAATCAACACTTCTCTAAAACATTTTTTTCGTAGTGCCTTAATTAGTTTGTGTATAAATTCAATTATATTACAATCAGATAACAAGACTTTCATGGTTGAAGTTGAAGTTGCCTAACTACAAACTGTAACGGCTGCTTTATCTTTCTGTAAATCGCATGTGAATCCAGGTGAAAAAGCTACACTTCAGTCAGGAAAATTATTGACTGGGAAGACTGTTTTGTTAGAGCTCATCATTGTCTCAGATGTGCCCAGTACAAGGATGCAAATGCTAACACTGACAGTGCCAACACTTCCCTCAAACTACCTTAAAGAAACAAATAGTGTAAGAAATATACAATACATTTTGAACATTTGTAATAAGTTGTCGAGAACTGTCATAAACTTGAGGGGAATGGATGTCCAAACCTGACACACCTGAGACAAGTATATTCTCAAAATGTCATGATGGAAAATACACTGGTTGTGTTCACACTCAGGTGAAGCCATGGGCATGCAATGGAAGATAACTTGAGAGGTAAAAACATTTATTTTGTCACATTTTCCTATACAAAAGCCCTTTTTCAAAAGGTATTACTTCATACATTGCAGGAATGACAATAATAATAATACACTGGTTAATTGTAAAATTATACACATATATATATATATATTTGATATCCAAAATACATTGCATATACGAAGTAGCACAGATCCCTTTTCATTGATAATGCTTGTGAAACATGGAAGTTAAGGGTCCATTAGAATAATTTCTTTATGCTACAAATTACATGTTCCCTTTTTATTTGTTCATTTAAAGCTATAAAACTTCAGGAGAAGCTTGTTGTGGATATGAATACTGTTTGTATTATTTTGCATAAAATACCTGAAATTCTTTAATGCACAGGAAAAGCGACCAATTCCAGGGCTATTTGGCATCAAAAGTGATTAACAGTGGAAAAGAACCGCCATAATCACATGTTGCTTATAGAGTAAAGGAATCCCTGGTTATTGGATTATGATTTAAGCAGGCATTTGTGGTTTTGGGAATACTAGAAAATATCTTGTGCACGTAAAGGCACTTAGGATGTTACAAATTGAATTTCAGAAATAATAACAATAACAAGAAAACAAAAAAAATGTTAAAATGTATTGCCCAAATGTACAGATATAAAAACGCTTAAAATGCTGAACAAACTACTTAGCAGAAATGGACTTAAAAGGTTTGCATTTTTGACCGAGGTCAACTCGTATTAATTCTCTTGACTTTTTAATACTGTGTCACATATGAAAATAACTCTGCATAATTTATACAGTAAGTTGCTTTAATGCCTAGTTGACTGATGCTTATAAAATAATAAAAAATAGGTCTGACAAACGCACAGCGTTTGCGAATCTGAGGATTTCTTTGTTTCATCTCGTCATACTTTATTGGTTTTGTTCTCTGATGAACTACTTAGTCCAAAGTAATTTATTTTCAAGTGTCCATTTTCAGTTTCTTTAAAGGAATACTTTTGCTATTAACAGCTTTGAACACCTGAAGATGGATATGTTTTGACATGATACTATTACATGATGATGAAATCCTGCCTTGAGATTCATGTGCATTTGGCTGGGCTTTAGATCAGTGAGAAACTAACATTCAAACACACATGCTGCTCTCAAACTAGGATCCAGCCCTGGTAAAATGCAACTTGACTGTCTATTAACATGACTTACTGCTAAGCCACTTCTCTGTGTCTGTGTGACCTATATGGTCCTGACTGGCCTACATAGAGGGAGACACCGTGACAGCCATTATTGTCAGAGTGCACTTCAAAATCAAAAATTGTCAGATTTCTTTTCAGACATGGAGATGGCTGTATGTATCTTACTATACATTTCAGATGTAATGCTGTCTCTCTTTAATGAATAGAAAATAAATGGTGTAAAACAGCAGTTAAGATATGGCACTAACATTGTGAGGGTCAGGCTTTGATTCTCATTTTGGCACATAGTAAAACTAGATGCGCTTGTGGCACTGTAAGGCACTTTGGATAAAAGAAACATCCACTAAACAACATCTTGTTATGTAGACATCTACATTACATTACATTTGGAAATAGGCATTTTATGTTTTAAATTTAGACATTTTTGTGTGCAGCAAATGTGGTGTTAAGGAATGAATTTTTTCATTAAATGTTTACAAAATGAAAACATCTGACAAATTTTGATTTTGCTCTAGGATATCCTTTTTACACGTGTTTCACAAACCAGACGACATTCACATTAATACTGACATGGTCGAGCAACAAAACATCTGGAAATGACTGAAAGGCAACAACATGGCAAACATTTAATAGCCTAGTGTGTGGCCCCCTGAAAACATCTGACCTGGGTTGAATTATTGTTGCAAATTACTTCAATTACATCTTGACTCAGCTTCCTCAGCACAACAGAGTCAACTGTATACATTGCCCATCTTGAACTCCACACACAACACAGAAAGCATTTTAAGTAACTGAGTTGACACAGGTCAGCAAAACATACAGCGCTTTCTTCTCTGGTATTTAACTCTTCTCTAGCCTTCCAGTTTGGAGGATAAATTAAATCGTGAATGGCATATTCCAGTTGCCAAATTTCATTCAGTGCTGAGAAAAGTCCATCTGTTTGAGAGCTCCTTCTTGTCCAGCGAATTCCAGAAGACTCTCCACACACACATAAAAAGATGCAGATGGACAGACGAGCAGACTGAGACAGTGGAAACAGAAGGCTAGATGTGTTGGGAATAAGAAACCCCGACAAGGCTGTAGACAGCGGAAAGGGCAGATGCTTTAAAGCATAATGTACATAATGTACTGAGGAGGATGTAGATTGAGACCCATAAATAATAGGCCCATGTCTGGTAGTGGGGCGAGGAGGAAGAAAGACTCGGGTTGCTCTCCTGTCCTTAGGCTTTGGTTTGGGAAGGTTTTGGAAGGGACACCAACTGGCCTGTAGTTGCAGATCTCAGGAGGATGGGAAAGAGAAAGGCACAGGAAACTCAGACGCACGTCCAAAACATAAACAAACAGTTGCTAGTCTTGTAAAGTAAGTAGTATTCCATTTTGGACCATAGCATCCAGTTGTTTATAAATTTTTACAAATATAAAATAATATCCTTCAATTTTATCATCCTTCATTCATGAGCAAAATTTCTTCAGAGGACAAAGGCCTCTATCGACTTAGTCTTCATTGCTTCGGCGTCATTGGGAGTGCAGGTCAGCAATTGTGGACTTTGTTGTGGAAGAGGGGAGGTTTTCGAGGGTAGTGGATGGTCAGATAGAGGTGTTTAATAGTAACTGCCCAGGTGGGACGGCACATGGGTGTTAGGGTGGCGGGGAACATTTGGGTTGGGGTAGATGCCTGCAGTGGGCGAGCTCCAGTATGGAGCAGTGGGTCCAAAGAAGTTAGAGGAGGTGACTGGCATGGACGGAGGGTGGGGGGATACAAAGTTGACCTTCTGCTGGTGGGCGTGGTAGGAAGGCACATAGGCTAGGTCCGAGGGGTACTTATACATGGAGGACTCAGTGGGGTGAGGCTGCAGCGCCTGAGCAATGCCGTGGAAGTCGAACTTGTAGGCGTAGCGCTTGCCGTGCACCTTGGTCATGATATTTTTGTCATAGTAGTAGCGCAGCGCACGGCTCAGCTTGTCGTAGTTCATGTTGGGCTTGCTCTTACGCTCGCCCCAGCGCCGCGCCACCTCATCTGGGTCTGTCATCTTGAACTCGCCATTGGTGCCCTCCCAGGTGATACAGCCAGCATTGGCGCTGTCAGACAGGAGCTCCAGGAGGAACTGCCACAGTTGGATCTGACCTGACCCTGATGGTAGACACATACACGAACATTGGTCAGGCACAGCGTCATTCAACTAAGAGCACATTAGTCACTGTTCACAGCTCGACAGCTCATTATCTGCCTGTATGAGGTCTGCATGAAAGGACATTTCTGTTAAAACTTCCAAGACAATGGCCTATTCACAGCAAATTTATTATAAATATGGATGCATGCTGAGATTGTTACCTGGATTGGCTAGGCGACTACTGGTGGGACCCAGAATCTGGTAAGGATCTGTGGACAAAAGGAGAGATCTGTTGAAATACACACTGCTGTGATGATTTAAAGGAATGTGACCTACACTAATTGGTATGCAGTACTAACAGGTCAGTGATTTTGCTGTAGCAAACAGGCATTAACAATTTAATTGGAATACATTTAAAATGATAATAATCCATCTTTCTTTATTACTATTGCTCATAATATTATATTTCAGCTTGAGTAATTAGAGCTAAATATGCAAAACACTGACTGTGGTGAAGTCTTGGATGAATGTATTTGGATTATTGTGCTCTGCACACCCACTACATAATGAGCTGACCAGGAAAACCAATTACACGTGCTAATAGATATGTGGCTGAGAGGCGAGAGAAAAGTACAAACACTCACTCGTAAACTCAAAGCGTGGTGGTAGACTGTATTCCAAAAGTCCACTATTAAATTGTTGTTGACAGCCATGTAAGCAATAGTTTTGCACTTTTCTGAGGCTGTGGTGATTGAAGTCATGTTGAAATGTATTTACTAACATTTCAGCTACTTTTACACATTAGATCTTTGGCTGATTATACTACAATTTTTAACATACTGTATGCAACAAAAATAAAAGGTGCAGTTTTTAGTTCACTAAAATCAGTCAGGCAACTTAGGAGTACATATAATTCTCTTATAATAACCATACGTGACTGTCTTGAAATTCAAGAGAGTAATAAAAAATAAAGAAAAATAAAGGCACAAACGAAGGCTGATAGCAGTTCTTGTTGTACAATATTACAATATTGACCAAGAAAAACATCAGGTAAACTGTTACCTGGCTGAGGTCTGGGCTGCTCAGTGGACTTGGTCACATTCTGAGTTACCACTGGTGAGCCTGCAAAGACACAGAAAGAGAGCGGGAGAGAGAGACATGAAAAGGTTCAGAGAAAACATCAGTGGGGTGGCTTCAGATAACCAAGCTACACATCTTGAAGGCACGTAAGCAGTGGTCCAAAGTCAATAAGTCAGTAACTGATGGCTGGACTGACTTCTGTTCATGTTCTGACAAGAGAAGCTGTAATCTTCAGGAATCTGTCCTACACGTCTAGACTTTGTGGATGTTGGAACTGCCTCTAGTGTGATGCAGACTTAGTGTTTAATACTGTTTGCAAATAATTTGGTGGCTTTAACCTACATGGAATGACAGATGTTAATGTTTACCACATCAGGTTATATGTACAGTAGACCCCCTCTCAGTAGGTTACAGTTATGTATGCTTTTCAGACAAAATGCCGCTTTAATGATTTTTGTGTCCTCACCTTTGCCACTGTGCATATTGTTTGACCATCCTGTCCGCCGTACAGCATCATATGAAGGGTCTGACAAAGAAAGAGAAAAAAAGGGAAGACAAAGTGTGAATATATTTTAAAATATTTTCTAAAAGGATGAGAAATATGTACAACTCATAAAAGATCAGTGGATGAACTCAAGTGCTATAGAAATTTGCAGTTCCTTGACCAAAATGCTGGGTGTTAAGTGAAATTACAATCTCAATGTCGATACTCAAAATTTGCCTGTGTGTATGTGACTACAGTAAGTGTCTCATCTCATTGTGTGCTAGACTCTCTCAGGAATGCAACCGTCACAGAGAAAAAAAAAAGATCAGTGCCAAATGGCATCAATAAATCTATCAAAATATGGTTGAAGATGCTCTTGACAGGATATCTGGGCATGGTAATGTGGTTTTGTTTGACACGCAGTGATGATTTAAATGTAGATGGCACAATCTTTGACAAAGACTACAGTTAGTTGAGCAGCTTGCAACACTCTGACCACAAATACAGGGAGTGATGCAAATTAACGTACAACAGAGACACATACATAGACAATCCATGTACATGGCATTCACCCCCTTCCCATCGCCCCACACAAGCGGCTTTCATGAAACCTTGACAAACAGCCAACATGGCCCAGTTTGCATGAGTTCTACCTGCTGTGTGTCTGCGGTTCAAACCTGACTGAGTGTGAAGCTGGACGGCTTCCAGTAACAATCAATCACTCTGACACAAGCAGATAAAACAGAGGATGTATCGTTCCCCTGGCAATGTCTCAAAAACACCCTGGTATACTCACAGTGCACCTGGCCAGCGCCCTTGTATTATTGTGGGCTAAAACTGTTCAAATAGTTGCTAGAATACAGGGAAATATGATGCGTATTTTGGCCAGATATGCTTTTCAAAGTGTTATCATGCTCTGCAAATCTTTTTGTCAGCAGTGTTTCTCGTCAGCAGTGTTTCTCCCAGAGGGCAGCGAATAGAGACGGTGTAATGGTGATGACAGAGATTGTTGCTGGGATCAGCAAGCTGTTACAAGGTCAAGAGGCAATCCCATTTCCCATCAGTGTAGGCTGAATTTTTGAGAATCAGGTGTATGGATGATTAAAGTTGGCAGTTTGAATCCCTAGATATGACTGAAAATCTGAACAGAGAAGAAGAATGAGCAAGACTTGATGCTTTTGCAACAAACGCGACACCAAATTCTGTGATGAATCAGATCAATAGCACAGCACAGACTGACTGACCACTGTAAAAACTTCAAATATGAAGCACAGTGTAGCTTATAAATAGCATCGGGCACTCAAATCAATAACTAAACATGGGAAAAAATGGCATTGTCTTTTTACGCAATGTGCATGATTAATTATTAATCTGAAAAGGTGTGATGATAAGAATGATATGTTTTGACAGTTGTATTTGTGTTGAATATAAATGCTTTGTCTGTGTGTATGTGTGTGTGGGTGGGTGTCTTTTGGCGGACATGAATATTTATGTCTATGTCTTATGTAATTATTGTCATTTTATCCAGTGCACTAAAATGATTCACATACTGCCAGATGAGCTATCAGGCATTGAAAAGACTATTAGATTCACTATTATGTACTCCCTGTAGTTGTCTAAACTTCCTGAATCTTATTTATGTTCATATTTGAAAAAGTCCATCCACTTGGTATACAAGACATAGTTAAACAATGACCAACTGTATGTATGGCATGTTTTTCAGTCTTTTAGGTCTGAAACAAATGAAGATGGCCATCTTCCCTACAACTCATTTGGGCTTTGTGTGCCATCTTGACTCATATAACCTCATACAACCACACCACACAAATACATCATTATCATCATCAGCTGCCACCACAGGTCCCGCCATTTCTAAACACTGTACAATACTGCCCTCCTGTGGATCAAGACATATTGACATTTCAATATTACCATGTCCTCCTCTTGGTTTCCCTAAAATAAACAACAAATGATAAAAAACTGCAAATAAATCACTTTAGTTCTCCTTTCAGCATAACTGAACTCTAGACTCTAATCTCTCGACAACCATAAAAACAATGTTTGCCCAGTAACTTGCCACAAGTGTTTTATTGTTTCACTAATTTCATAACCCACCAATGGCAATGTAAAAACACTTCAAATCCAATTATGTGTGTTGTGCCTCTTTCAAAAGGCCATTTTGTTGCCTTGTTTTCCCTTTCCTTATTGGCAGAGTATCCTCCAATGGGAAAACTTCCTGCTGCTAAGGGACCTCTTGATCTCTACACTAATTTCAAACTTTTCAACTTTTAACCCCTGATGTTTAACCAAAGGGCCCATTCCTGTCTGCAGACAACAAGAGGGGTTCTAGTCTCTGACTGTAAAAAGTGATATTCAAAATGAAGAAAAGGGATAAAAAATAATGAACAAAATAAAATACAAAAAAGTGAATTGATTAGAATATGATGAAACAAATGAAATAAAGAAGAACGTAATAGAGAGAAAGACAAAAAGAGGGAGAAGAGGGACAAAGAACAAGCGGGCTCCCGTGGCTCAGCAGGGCTGTCAGGTTCAATCTGGTGTGGGCCGGCAGGATAGCCAAGGAGCAGTGACTGGGGGAGAGTCCTGGGAGACTTGCGTTTCCTGTCTGCCTCGCCTGCAGACAACCTCTCTTTGTTTTACTGGCCCTTTTTTCCCCTCTACTCACCGCCAGCCCCCACCTCCATCCACTCTCCACCACCCCGAAAAAAACACAACGGGGCTACCTCAATCTACGTGCAGAGAGGGGTTACAAACAGAAGAGGAGATGGTGGGGGAGAAGCAGAAGTGTGGCAGAAGATGGAGACAGATTAAGTGCACAAAAAAGGGTGAAGGAGAAATGAGAAAGGGCAAAAGAACGAGAAGGGGAAGAAAAAACTTGAGAGAGGGAAGAAAAAATATTGAAAAAAAAAAAAGAGTCAGACAAAACACAACTTTGGAATTTGAAAAGAAAACAATGGCAGCAAACCCAGCTACTGTCTGGTATGGGCTAGAGGAGATGCCCAGTACTATGGGCTCATCCACATCTTTTATATACCCTTGGTGAAGTGGTTGGCAGCAGACTACATTCAACTCCAAAAAAGAAATGTTCCTTTACCCACATGCAAGCAAGAATAGAGAAGGAGAAGGCCAAAAAGCTCAAACAGTGCTGCACAATTAAAGGATTTCAACAGTATTCACTCTGTTTTGAGGTTAATTGGACTGAGAGAAAGGTGGGGAAATGGAAGTGAAAGTGCAGGAGGAAGAAGCAGCAGATGTAAAATGTACAAAACCCAAGTGGTCGGGGGTACGCGGAGCGAGCCAGCCACGCAAACACAGACACAGACCTGAATGTGCACACACAGAGCTGCCTCATCCCAAGCCCCGTCCTCCTCCCCCCACCCTCCTTCATTTTTCCAGGCCTCGCTCTGACTGCGACTTGAGCCAGTTTCCACTCTGGTCTGGGGTGTGGTGCACGCTCCTGGGAGACTTCGACTGCAGGACCAGTTAGTCAAAACAAGGCCCGAGCGCTAGACAGAGAGGCAGAAAGAGGCAGAGAGACACAAGGAGCAAGAGAGAAAGAGGCACAGAGGGAGACATAGTGGGAGAGAAAGAAAGAGAGAGCAACTGAGTACAGAGGGTGAGATAGAAAGAGAGAAGAGGTAGAGAGTCGAGTCGTGTACTGTTTTTAACCCGCAGTCTGAGCCAAGGAGAGAGACTCAGACAGGGTAAACTTTTTTAATACCCGTAATACAGGTGCTTTAAAAGCCATCTGTGTGAGGCAGGAGCCATAAGAGGAGGATAATGATGGTAAAGTACAGGAGTTAGAAACACTGTAGACAATGAGTGCACCGGAATAGAGCAACAGAGGACTGTAACACTGCTGCGTATACGCATGGGCAAAAGTTATGGGCTATGTTTTTCTTTTTCTTTAATTTAGAAATGCAAAGGGAGCAATTGAAAGTCCTGAATATGTGGACGGCCTGTTCGCGTAATGGTGCACTTCAAGCTGTATTGCCGTTTTGACTTGGCAGCAAATACATTCACAGAGGTGAATCATCATCTTTTACCGAGAAGCAGTGGAGAGTATGAGTGTCCTTCCTTTGAATAAAAAATTCCAAAATATCATAGCAGCGGTACAAACAAAAGCTAAAAGAAAAAAAAAAGTCAATAAAGGTACAAAGCCACGGCACAGTGAAAATAGCTGGAAAAGTAGGCACCGGCCAGGACTGCCAGTGTATCATACTGTGTGTTAACATTACCATCCACATACTGTACAATATACATACTTTCCAATACTCAAAAGCAATACAACTGCATACTGTAATACATGCTGCACGGAAGACATGCAGGAACCTACCCACCCACACAAACACATGCCTATCCACAGGCAAATAGTACACGATACACACAGAGCCACACACACGCACACACACACACACACACACACACACACACACACATACACACAAACACACACGTTCCCTTTCATAGCTGCTGCATTCCATGTTTTATATGCTCTCTTTTATTCATAACATTGCATTTTACACCACAGAGTCTGGAGCAGATTAAGGGTTGTCTCCTGCTGTATGCTCGTGCTTACTCTACCCCAAAGAGCCTGTATGGTATTTGACTGTTCTCGAAAGGCAATATGAACTTGAACATCTGGCAATACTGATCTGAGAAAATGTTGATAAAGGCTTCTCCTGAAGCAAGGTTTCTTTAATGGAGAACTGTTGAGTCACAAACTCATGACTAACAATTTTGATGTTTTTACTTTTCATCTTGTTTCATTTTTTTCACTTAATTTGGCATGAAAGTTAAATTTTGTAATATTTAATGGTGGTTAATAAGCTGCATGACTTTAAGGCCAATAAAAATATTTCCAAACAAGATGATTTATTTCAAAATTGGATGGACATCAATGTGATAACATGGCTGTATTTCCCAATTCCTAAAAAGTCACCCTTTTGGATATGTAAGCCTTTTCTTAGCTAGAAGTAGTTGGCTGTACACTGGCTGGGATCATGGGACACAACTAGAGGCACAGTCAGTGTTACAGGAGCCCATAATAGAAATCACCTCTTGTGAAAGGGAAATGCTGTTGAAGGGAGTGACCCTCTATTCCTGCCAGTCCAAATACCTGGTGCTGAGAACCAGGAAGACCGAGGTCGGGGGTGACCGAGCAGAATCTTATCTGGCTTGCCCATTGGTCTATTGGTATTGAAGCTGGGCGAGAACAAGTACAAAGCCTGCTAACGCTCACGACTGGAGCAGATAGAGAGAGGCAGAGGGCATTCTCGGACACTTATCAGACCTAGTGTTTCCTCTTTTCCTGCCTTGATAGGGCCTCTCATCCTGTGAGCAAGGCTATCACTGTTATTGCAGTCCTTTCTCCCGTCTCTGGTGGTGACACCATATAGCCGATGTAAAGGATGTGTAGCTTTTTTTAACAGATACGCAGTGCAGCCTTCGCCTAGTTCATGTCGTGTCAGCACAAAATAATGTTTGTAGAGTGAAAAGGTATCCAGAGGAAAGAGACTGTCATCCCGAGCTGCTGTGGGCGTTGTTCTAAGAAACTCAGCTTAGTTTTTACAAGGAATTTACTGGTAACATTATCAAAACTATAAGTAACAATGGAAAATTAGTCAGCAGTTCAAACTTGACAGTTGCATCTCCAATTAATTACAGATTTGAAAATGTAAATGTAAATTAGTTACTAGTCTGACTAACTTTGTGAGAAAAAAAATCACTAAGCAGCCTAGTTGATCATAATTCAAACAAAATGCCCTTAACTTACCTGAAAGTTTAATATTAATTTCTGAGATTTAAAAAAAAAAAGTTGACGAATCTCTTAACAAACACATAAAAAATCTCCCCTACAGAGGTGAGCTATTCCAAACAGTTCACAATTCAGATTAATGCACTTTTTGAGAAATAAAATATAAAAATGAGCTGAAGAAAAACAAATTAATCATACGTACGAATAATACATGTAATTCAAGAACATTTGGATAAAGCTGACTTGTGTTGCATACAAGTAGAATCATCTTATCTGACGTGATATTTGTTTAAAAAAAACATGTTTTCGGACAAATAATATTTGATGAGTATTTTGCAGTCCCAATACCCAGCATTCAATGTGCTTTAGGCATACATTGAATAAGTTTCATCAACAGGTAGTGATAGTAATCTCTAACAAATAGTATAGAAATTGATTTGTAGAGCAAAATGTGCACAAGGTGGTTAACTCCAGTCTCAGATAGTTGCTCTACTCTTGAGTTTAATACAAAGAAAAAAAGCCCCCCAGCATATACTGTATAGTTACTCTCTTTTCAACCCTCTGCCATGAACACCCGCATACATCTAGACACACACACTAATTCCCAATCCAATCTGGTCTAAAGTAGCCAATCAGCCTCTTCTGCCATGTGTGTTGCACCGTACACATTGTTGCTTCAGCACCTGTCTCTGATGCATGTCTCTCCAATAAACAACCTCATTCACATGTCTTACATCCCGCATCCTTACCTATAATCGCTACATTCACAGTCTATGTCCACCCCAGCTGCTGTGGATAGAACTCATCAGCACACTGCTTTTGTCTTCTTGTTAATACGCCTCTATTCTGAAACCACCCTTTTAAGCTGCAATGTGTTGTCACAGGTATTGGCTCTGAATAGTACGGACTGCTGTAACAGCTTGCCTCATGTTATTTTAACAACACAAAAGGTGCACCTACCCAGAGCCTTGTCAGTGGCAAGCAGTGACTGCGTGTGCTTTGAATTTGTGTGAGTGCTCTGTATTCTCAAGTGTGTGTATTTGTTTGCATCTGCTTGTGTGAAGCTGGCAGGTACTGTGAAGGAGAATTTTAAAGGACTGCTGAAAATTCTCTGTCTTTTATTCTCTCTTTTTTCCTTCTCTCACTCTTCTTCCTTTATCTCTTTGGAGCCTATTATTCTCACCTCACTCCCTTGATGTAAAACAGTTGAACTCTGCAAACACCAAACCAAATATATAGACACATGGATAGAGAATTGGATAGAGGATAGCCAATAAAGAAATTGTGTTCCTACCCTCTTTGGCAGCTAGGCGAGGGGATGGGTCTGTGTGAGATGGCGTATTGTAGGATAATGATGAGCTACCTGCAATGAGACAAAAGAGAGCACATTAAGACAAAACAATGTCTTATGCACCTGTCCTGTAAACAAATGAATGACATCTGAAACTAGCACATAAAAATCTGAATAAGTGATATGATAATTTTCACAAAGTCTCTTATACTTCAGATTCAGCATTGATAGCACAATTCCTTGTAGTGTAATGAGTAATCTTGCATTAAAAAAATTACAGATGTAAACTTTTATAATCATCAAGAAAATGTGCTTTAAAGGAGAGTAACCCTTGGGTACCCCTATTGAACTCTAAGTGACAGACTCATATGATATAAGAATAGCCAGCAGGTGGCAGTAGAAAGTTCAGCTCAATTACTGTCAAGCAGCACTCAAGCCCCTTTCATTTCTTGAACTGTGTTCCTATTTTGTCTTAAAAAATAATCTCAGAGGGAAAATAATTCATGACACATAAATCTAGCCCCAAATACAAAAAAAATCCAGCAACATGTGCGCACTGTCAGTCCGCTAAATGTAGGAAAAACCCTGAAGTCTGCCAGCATTTTCACTGCAAAGCCCTATTCCTGAATAATAAAGTCGGAGAGGCAAGACTCTGCATATGGCTGCCTATTCATTTCACCTTATGGAGCAGAACTCTGCGCTGCATTCCTGCACTTACACAGGCACCCTGGGCGGCACCAAAATGCTCTCTTAATTTTAGCTGCCCCCAGGCATAAATCAGCGAGTGGAAAAACAGACCCAAAAATGCACAGAGAAAACACAAGAGCTGCTACTACATGGGGAGTGTTAAGATTTAGCACTACGACTGCTAAGAGGAGCTGCTGAGTAGGGAAGATACGTTTTCTGAATGGGGGGATCTGACAAAGAACAAAAACTGGAAAGAAAAATCTAGCTTGAGATGTGCTCTTCTTAAGATTTGATGCAGGATCCTAATTCACTGTGTTGCTGGTGGTGGGGTTGGGGGTGAAGGGGCCCATGGTGGCAGACTAGGGGTCTGTTTTTTAGTGGGAGGTGGGGTGCTCCACAAATGTATTCTAACCTCCCAACACCCCACCCCTCCCAGTTCTACCTACTCCACGGCACCCCCAAGGCTCTGGGTCTAATTTAGAAACCTGGGGGCCTCAGAACAGGGGAGCCATTGTATGAGGCAGGGTCCCTGCACAGCAATCAAACGCAGTTCCTCGTACAAAAATAATTCCACACGCGGAGTGTAAGCGCACATGGGGCAAGCAAGCCACCGAATCTTTGGAATAAGGGAGAAAGTGAAAGAGAAAAGGTGAACAGGCAGACAGAAAAAGAGAGGGAAAGAAGGGAGGAGGAAGGGGCTGTTAACCCTTTTCCTACTGTGTGCTACATATGTGGGCTGACCCAGACAGGCAAACAGGCAGCATTGCTGAGAAAACCTCAAAACCATCCCACAGAGAAATTCAGGACTGCTGTACGAGAGAGAGTGAGAGTGAGTGAGAGCGGAGGGGTGAGTGAGCGACAGAGAGAGAGACAGAGAGAGAGAGAGAGAGAGAGAGAGAGAGAGAGAGAGAGAGGCCACAGCTGACAGTTTGGTGGAGGGAGTCTTGGCTGTGCTGCCTATTTATTTGGACGGCCTCTTTCTCTCTCAGAAAACAAACATATCCTGGTAATCTGACAGCACAGTGGGAGGACTGGCCAGTGTTCAGCCTTTAAGACCCTCACTCTCCCTTTCCCTCCCTAGTCACATCTGCTCAGAGTCTGTTAGATTACATAACATCCACAAACAATTTTCTTTTCTCTCCTTCCTATGACTGATGGCTCTTTCAAAAGGCCCTGTCCTCCAGTTTGGCATGCCCATAATATTGACAGAGATTTTTCAGGGCTTGTTCAGCATTGTGATGGACCTCCATTGGGCCCCTGCTGTTTATTCTGTAGAGCCATATGATACCATCGCCTAAAACATGTGGCACAGGCTTTGTCAACAAACTGAAAGTCCCAGTTGTGCAGTTTTGGGCATTCTGCCACCTAAAGGAAGCCAACAGAAAGTCATCCTTTTAGCTCTATAGAATAAAGCTGCACTGGCTAGAGCCACTGCCCATCTTTATAACAGATTTATGTAGTGCACCAGAGAAATTTACAACAAGTCCTCAAAACTTGGCCTCAAAAAGGCTGTTACTCTTCCAAAATGACTCATATGAGTGCTGTCTGATCAGATGCCCCTATCGTCAAAACATCATTTGTAAGTGCCTGTCAAAATGCATATGACAAATATGGGCGATTACCATTTTCTGATCTGCAAGTGCTATAATTACAGTTTGGTAAGGTTAAGGCGCAGAATACTGGGTAAGATTAGGGGAATATATCATGGTTTGGTTACAGTAACTACTTGGTTATGGTTGGAGTATATATTTTCTAACTAAAACACTTAGTTAGCACCGAGCGATTTAGCATTGCACTCCTATTACACTGTCAGACTTGTGGACAGTTTTTTAAAAAAGGATCAAAATCAATGCAACAGAACTAGAGACATTCTTCTTCCCTGTCAAAACCTGCCACCCACATTACACACGATGCAACCTGACCAGTGACAGTTTGTCTGGAGATTTGGGTGTTATGCTAGTAGCGGTTAATGTAGCCTAAAGTAGAGATGAGGAGCAGGCTACAGAGGTCTGGTAAGGTCACTTCTTTCTAACTCCACATCCCTAGATTTTTTTCATTTTTAAACTGGTAGTCTTCAACCCCAACCGACGGTGATCTGCTCCGCTCCCTCTGGAGCCAAAAAACACTTTAGTAGTATTTCCCAAAAACTGTGGGTTTTCCTTAAAGCTTAGGGAAAGATCATTCATTACAGGTATGTGACTGGACCCAAACTCAGGTCTCATGACAGGCAAATGCACTACATACCCAGTCACCACCGTGACTTCCCTTTACTTTCTGCCATGCTACATATGGGGTACCCTAACTCCTGCATTGGCACTGGACGTTGGCAATGGAAGTAAATCATGAGCTGCGGAATGATCCAATATGAATGTAATTCCTTGGAATACTGGATATTACTCACCAGAGAAATTACAGAATTGGTCGTTTGTGCAAATGCCTAAAACAACCTATTTTTATGAACCACTTGTGGCCTTGAAATTTATGGTGTTTATCTCTCAAATTCAAAGGTGGAAATGTTGTCATAGCTCCACAAACCCTTTTAAGGAGGAGGCTGGGTGGATGGATGGAGTAAGTATGTGAGTTTGACACGAGAGATTACTATTCACATCTTGTCACCTATATAATACAAACAACCAATGCTGTTTTTGACAGTCATTTAAAGACCACAATCTTCCCCTGACGTAACCAAGTGTTTTTGTATTACTGTTATAATGTTATTGCAGAAAGAAAGAATTTTCAAAATGTTAGCATTAAAGTTAAAGAACGGGTTTTGTGGAATTCTCCAATATCAACATTCTTATCTGGCAATTGAGATGCAGTACAATTACGTTATACCCCGAAGCAGCTAGCTTCAATTACTGCTGAACTCATCTCAGTATTTATATGAACGGCAACAGCTTATTATTCACCTCCACTTATGCTGATGTGATATGTTCATAAATTCTTGCAGTGCTAAGTGTCTGAACCCCAGCAGTCAAGTGAGCAGCCGCAGACTGCTCTGTAATGGTGGCTTACAGCAGACAGCTAACAGTAAAGGGTGCAGAGCCAGGCCGTTGAGCCCCTCTGCACCAGTGATAATCTGCCAATAGAAAGAACTAATGCAAGGGGAGCTCAATAAAAATGTTGTGAGGGGAGAAAAAGAGAGAGAGAAAGAGAGCGAGAGAGAGAGAGAGAGCTCTCCAGACCTCCTTTTTCCCTACTCAGCCTTCGAGCCCAGATGTTTATGGTCTGTATAAACTATTGAGGGCTCGAGAATGTCCCCCACTCTGGAGCGAGCAGCAGCAGCAGTGGAGTGCAGGAGCCCAGACTTATCACTCTCTCTCTCCCTCTGTCTTGACTCCCTCACTGTAAATCTATCCAGACACAAGCAACGGCGACAGCTGGGAAACAGAACTATTGCTATTCTCCAATGGCACTCAATCATGACCACCTCGGACCGTTTCCACACACTTCTAAAAAACAGTTCACCCCCCCGACTTCTTTTTTCTATCTCACACTTGCATTCTATAACTGTTTCTCTTGCCCCTGCCCTTGTCCTCAGTTAACTACTGTAAAGTCTCCCTGTCAAGGATATCTTCTTCATCCAATTTCTTCTGTTTCTTTTGATCTACAGTAGATTTGTTTTCAAGTCTCAGTCTTGTTACTTTTCCCTCCTCACTCCCTCTTTCTCCCTTCTCTTTCCTTCTCTCTCTCTTCTTGCATCTCTGTGTGTTGGAGGATACAGTCTCTCGTTGTCTGAGGTTTTCGCTCTGCTCCGTTTCCAGCACATGTGGTATCAAACCGACCTACATGGGTGTGATAAAGCAAACAGTCCGCGGTCCCTCCCTGACAGACTAATTTGAACAAATTCTCAAATTGCACCCCAAATTGAAAGCACATTGGGGTGCGGGCGGCCATCATTTATAAAAATCTGGATAAGTGACCAACAATGAGGCCAAAATAATGCATGGGCAACTACCCTTGTTACTGCGAGCAGCTGGGTAGCCAGACAGATGTTCAGATTGTGCCCGCGGTTGCACCAGTGTGGGTGTTTGAACGATATTTCTGTGCATGACGTGGCAGGAATGTTTTGTTATGGTATGGCCGAAGGGTGGGGAAGTGTGTCCCTGCCCCGTGCCGAGTGTACATACAGGGCTTAATGACTCTGAGGAATGTTAATCAGAGGTTCAATAAACAGACCCAAACACACGCATGATGCACACAGATGTGTATGAAATGATTGCAGTACCCCTTTGGACCATCCATTGTTTGGAGGAGGATGGGAAGTAATGTATGAAAGAGCCATGAATGAGGCAGGAGGAAGACATCACATGACCTGTAATCACTAATACTTCCAGGGTTTGGCTCAGATCACCCACCCCCCACCCCCCCATGCTCTCTCTTTTTCTGTATTCTGGAAGCTCGGCCCAGCTCCAACACTTGTGAGTGAAGCCAGAGGTCTATTTTCTGGACGGGGTTACTCCTCGTCTATGATTGTGTTTGTTTGTGCTGCGGGGGGAGAAGAGAGACCAGCTTTAGTTTCCAAATCATCAGCCCTGCAGGGTCTGCATAAAGCCTCAACCCTCCTCCTCTTTCTCCTTCTCCTTCACTGTCTTTCTTAGACGTTCATTTACTAACATGGTTCCTCTTGCCCTTAGGCTCCCAGTGTCAATAATACACACTGCTCACTTCTCAGAGAGCTGCCCCGAAACAGGTCAGTCAGTCCAGGCACGGGATGGGAGCATTCATCTTTTTTGATTGTCGGGAACGGATCCAAAGCAATTTCAGCTGGCAAGTGGAGAGGATTCCCGAGACATCTCTTCTGTCTCCAAAACACACAAGGTCTAAATCAAAAAAAGGGCAGCATTGGGCAGAGTCGTGGTGCAGCACGCCTAAGCCGTGGCTAAGTCCCGCAGCCAGTGGCCATAATGAAAACTGCTTTGCGGAGTGTGCCCAGTGGCGGTCAGACAGATCCACCCGCTGCAGCGCTGCACAATGAGGCTGTTATACTCATGACAAGCATCTCTCTCTGCCCAGACGCCGTGCATAGAGAAAACTGTTGACACCCACAAAATACAGTTCCCATTACATCACACCAAGGCCCATCGCGATTTTTTGGGAGTAATTTTAAATTTAGTTGAGCCATCACTCACTCCACCCAATGTGGCGTCATGATATTCTGCAGTGGCAGCACAGGCAGCTCTCACTATTCTTCAGTTTAGAATGCAAAGTATTCAATGATGGGACAAATAGGTCTCTGTATGTCCAACAGTCATATTATTAAAATCTACTTATTTTTAAGGTAAACATACTTAGTGTCTGAACAAGACATCGCTGCGTATTCAAGCTTTTACCCACACCAGATGTTATATTTTCTATTAAAATGTCATTTGCATACTGCCTCAGAAAACTGGCTTCATTTCCCTACTGAAACATATGAAGCAGGATTATGCTGAGAACCTCTTCAAAGGTAAAAGGCTCAAATTTAGTTGCCTCCATTGCAAATTGCAGATCAGCTTTCTTTGCTGTGCTGAACACACAGGCCTAGCGTGATTCCTGAGGCAATGCACCTGGGCTTCATCTTTCTGTGGACCATGTGGAATAAGGCGCTGCAAAGTGTAGTGGGGGATGTAGTCGATGGTTATCTCGATAGGGAAAGAAACCCTCCTGGTTTCCACAGCTCTGTTTAAGACTGGGTAGCCATTATGGAGAAATGAGTTTCCAGTAAAAGCAATTTCATTGTTTATTGATGGTAATATGAATATAGTGCGGTGAAAAAAAAAAGTGTCATGTTGTTTGCCCGGGTTTGGCATTTTTTCCACTTACTTCTCATCCAAAAATAAAGAAAAGTGTATGAAAAGAGGCTTGTGTCTTGACAGAAAGTTGATTATGACTTCTTTTCTTTGGCAAAAATAGACGCCAGTACAGACTTTGACTTAGGCACAAACAGTAGGAATAGAGCGCAGTTCAACAAAATGACTGTCCTCTTGCTGTCTCGTACTCGATAAGAAAAAAAAAAATCACGGATGAAATTCAGTCTTTTGATCAAATTTCAGAATTTTTCTTTTCAGTTTTCTGTCATTTTAGCATCAAACAACTGCTGTTGAAGTCTTCGTTCCACTGATCCCTGAGTTGATTAATCATTAATTTCTCTTGATTTGCTCAATTTATTCTTAAACCCAATTCTTACTGAGCATACTTACTTTCCCTGAGGTAATTGAGATGAGAGAGAAGCACTTCGGCGTTGTACATGGTGGTGAGCCGGAGGAAGTCGTCCTTGCTCATCTTGCAGAGCTCTTTGCCGTCTGTGTTCTGAAACATGGCCGTGTCGATCTCTAACAGGCCGTACTCCTTGATAGCCCACTCTAGCCACTGACGCACATGGTCCTGGGACCACAATGATGGGTCTGCAGGACGAGAAAAGAAGTTTATTAACTTCACAACAGTTGGTTCTGGACAGACAGGAGGGAAAGGGTAAAGAAAGAGGGAGAAACGAACAAAGTGGAAACAGAATCAGTAGCAGACTTGGTTCAGATAGTAAATTATTCGTTGTGTTATTTTAACCACAAGGGTTTACCGGAGTGGCATGACTCATATGAAATTTCAGGTAAATCATCTCTGACAGTATTCATTTTGAAATCCCATCCTGTCATTGTTCAACATTTGTGGTACTTCTTGTATTGTTCCGTCTGGCAACAAAGTAGACTAACACAAACACACAGTATCTTACTGCACAGTTAATCTGGAAACCAACCCCCAAACTTACCACTAGTGGTTAAGGAGCGGCTCCTATTAGGTTAATAGATGAGTGGCCCTTTGCATCAGTTTAGCACTAACATTTTAATGGCCTTTACAATGGAAAATCTGCCAAGACTCCATTTGATTTTATGAATTTCATTTGCTCATTTTTTGGGGAAAATATAGTCATTCTCTCTGGATCTGTGGCTTAAGTGTAACAACGTAATCAACTTTCACATTAAAATAACTTTTTTACAGGCTCTAACCCTGAAACTACACTTGTTACTCCCTGAACTGTATTATTTCACATACAGTACACAGTTTGAACTCAAGGTGTGCCCAAACTTTTGACTGGTACTGTATTTAAAGATTCAATTTGTGATACCAGAGGAGAAATATATAGGTCTGGCAGACAAACAGACATCTCTACCTGCACACATTCAGCCGTGCTTCCATGGGTGACATAAAACACTGGAACAGTGCTTTAACCCATGAACCAGCTATATAAAAAACTCATAAAACATTTACAGCAGACTAGCAAAAATTGTTTTAAAAAGCACTTACAAAGTGGATTCTTTTAAGATAAATTACCTACCAACTGTTGTCTGGTGTTGGTCTTTTGGTCTTGTTGTTTTCTGGTGTCGACCTTCACAATAATCTTGTTTTGTTTTGTTTGAGTCTGATCTATTTGTTTCAATTTTGCTCCTGAGTTCTTTCCTTCCTGGTAAAAATGGTGTTTTGTTCTATTTTATTTTGTTTTCTTTGTTTATTGTTGGTATTATTATCATTGTCATTGTTATTGGAGTGATTTTCTTTAAAAGTTGAGTCTTCTGTGTGAGGGTTTGAGGTGATCTGAGGGGTGCTGGTGGGGTTGAGAGGAATTGGGGTATGGGGTGACAGGTATGATGGTTGTGTTGTCTGACTGTTTCTTGTATGTAGTGTGTTGATGTGTTTTTTATGTGTGGACCCCCGGGGATTTTAATAAACAAAAAAACAAATAAATAAAAAGACATAAACAATGTGATCCATCCTATGCCAGGCATGAAGAATAAAAAAAAAACCTTACCTGCAGGTACAATGACTCTTCGCTCATTGGTGGTCATGTTGGGGGGAGGGGCGTTCTTCTCATCCATGTAGTTTCCATAGTTCATCTGAGATGTGTCATTACCCCCCACCAGCTTATTACATTTACCCACACTGCAGTCCACCGGAGACTCCCTGCTACACAAACACACACACACACACACACACACACACACACGCACGTACACACATGAGTAAGTTGTAAAAATATTATCAGCAGATAAATTGGGTGTTGTTGGTTTTCCTTTCCAGCCATTGACTTTGGCATAAGATATTTAAGCCCTTTGCTGGCCAGGGCCAAGTATGTCGAAGATTAGAAGCAAAACTGAAGGTTAATTGTGGTAAAGAAATGGCCTGTTGAATGACAAATGACAATGATAATAGCAGAAGCTGTGGTAATGAACACCAAATGTCTAATATGTCTAGTAAAGATAGTTAAAAAAGTCATATTTTACAGGACACTGAAGAATGTAACACACAAGAAGTGGTTTTCATGCCATACCTGGATCCATTCATGTGCTCATATTCTCTCTTGACGTTGACCCGCACTGGCTGGTTGATCCACTCCTGCTGTGGGGGTAAGGGGTTGATTTTGTGGGTCTGGCCGTAGTCCTGTGTGCCAGATGCAGTCATGTCTGTCTTAGGGAGCGGGGCAGCAGCAGCGTATGGAGGCTCAAATAAGGACTGGTCTTCACTCACCACTGATAGCGCCTCCTGTAAGTAGAAGGAGCAAATACTTGGTATGTCTTTCTTCACTTATGTTACAAGTGTGTGAGCAAATTCCAAATAGGCCATATACAGCCTCACCAATATGCACTTTAAAGGATTAGAGACAATTAGCTCAGCTTAGTATGAAGACTGGAAGCAGGGGAAACAGCTAGCCTGGCTCTGTCCAAAGGTAGTATAATATATGCCTGCTAGCACCTCTAATTAACACTCTTTTGTGAAAACAACAAGTTGTGGTTTTAGGTGGGGTTATGTGCTGGACAATTTTTTAAATGGGTTCCGTGACTTCCTGGAGTTTCTGCTGGTTGCCTGGCCCATAACTTCACACTTTTGATTTTATATCTTGATTCAAAAATCAAGATATTATGTGTTAGTTAGTGGACTTTAGAAGTAATGGGAGGTGAATTACTTTTTACCCTTGGACAGCGACAGTCTATCCGTTTCCCGCTGTGTTCTTCATGCTAAGCTAAGCTAACCATCTCCTGGTTGTAGCTTCATATTTACTGTACAGATATGAGAGTGGCATCGCTCTTCTCTCCTGACTCTTGGCAAAACAGTGAGTAAGTGTATTTCCCCAAATCTCAAACTATTCCTTTAAGAACGCAGAGGTATTGTCATGTAATGAGAGTGATAATTTGACACTACCCAGAAACTTGTGATGTCAAATTTTTTAATCTCTTGAGTATTTTTGTTTACAGTAATTATGTGCAGTTATGGGTCATATCGCAGTCTGGCATCCTAAGTAGTTTGTGTATACAGCCCACGTAGCAACTGTAGCTTCCTGTTGATGTTAAAATGACTTCAATCATGCCCACAGTGGAGTAAAACAGAGTTGTAAGCTTGGGCGCAACCAACATACTGGTTTACTAACATTATCAGTGAATACATACAACTATTCTACTGGTAATGAGCCATTGGTCCACAGATCAAACAAACAAACAAAAAGCTTCTTAAATTGAGATTTTCACATTTATTGTATGAGCTGACAATTAAAGAACTATCCAAAATAAAACTTCCCAGATTCCTGGCTGTGTAATAATTTTTCCTTTGCCTATTATCTGTATCTTCTTTAAGTCATTAGACAGCAGACTCCTCTGTCAGGCCATGGTGTGTCTGTCTTGTCTGGGCCTTGGGTTTCCCTCCACAGCTGAAGACTCAACAGAAGCAGGGGGGGTCACTGCTACACTGACCCCTCTGCTGTGGCTCAGCTGGAGCAATGTAAGTTTATTAAAGAAAACAAACGCAGAAAGTCTAGGCTGGCCAAGATATTACGTGGTTCCAACATGCTCCTTGTGTAATGTCTTGGAAGTAAAGCATGGATTAAGTACTTGATGGGTTACATTTTAACATGCAGATGTCACCACTTAGTGTTTGACAGTGAGCAGAGTCGGGCAATGTCACCATCTCAGACCTGTGCCAGGCACAAACTTCATAGTGCTTGATGGCCCGAAAGGATGCATATACTGCTTAACAATGATTTGATGAGTCGGTCGTTGTCATTATTGCTCCATCTGTCATTGTTAAAAACAATCAAACAAACAAATACCGAAAACAATAAGTAAGAATATCAAGTGAAATCATTACAGTCATATGGCTCTGCTGAGGATTAGACTCGGGTCTGATGCACATCTGGATCTGATAGGATCTGATGGCACAGCTTAGACCGAGACGTGTCTAATCCCCGAGGACTGAATTATTTCATTCCAAAATGCCACATATCTGCTTCAGGGGAAAAAATGCTACTTGATATTCATTGATCAATATTTCCAACATGTAGCTGTTTGCATTCTCTCAAAATCCTCAAGATCTCACATAACTTCAGTACCAATCCACTCTAAGACGTTTCATGCGAGCAGAAAGTTTTCATTTATCCGTTTGTCTGAGCCATATATGTCTTATTTTGTCGCAAAAGTTTTCAGTGGTGCACCTGTAGACTGACTATAGTCTGTATGAAGTAGACATACACAGAAACACAGTAACAAACAGTACAGTAGTGAGTAAAATATAATTTACTAAAATGTACTTTTTACTTTAAGAAATAATAGTAATATTTCATCTTTGTTTTGGAGAGATTTTATGTAAGTTATAGCTGCTTTATACACTATAAACTGAGACAAAATAACAAAGTTTTTACTCTGAATTGATACTATGTGTAAAGAAAAAGTGTAAAGAAAAAAAAAGATGATTTTTTTATTTTGCAAATGATTCTATTTGTCAAAAGATACTGGACCTAACATTTAGATGATATATTTTGACATTGTCACTCTGAACAATTTATTTTCTAAAGTTATGACAACTCCATTGTAATGCCACAGACCCATGCTGGCTTTACACCAGTAAAGGTTTTAAAATGATTAACGTACGGATACAAAGATTTACAAAGTGTGAAAGTTAAACATGAGTTTAAGTTGTCTTTACCCTTGACTAAAATGCACCTGTGTTCAGGATTAACAGCGTGATGAAGAAATCTCGGATATTATAATTAATTTTTCTTCACACACAATTAGAAACAAATGCCACAGGTCAAATACAAAACACACTTAAGGGACTTTATAAAATACTATTCTTCAGGCTAATGGGCAGAGATAAAGGCTGAACCTCTCCAGAGCATTTAACCATCTCGCCAGAATTAGATTTTCCAGTGATTTCATCAGTGGGATCCATCATAGTCTGAACCCTGGCAGCTAGACTTACTATCTGAGCACAGCACACCAGCTAGTCTGTGGATGATAAAGTGTAGAAGAGTGATTGAATGTCTCATTACAGCTCGATAAGGGCATCAACTAATATGACTGTTGCACGTTATATTTACAGTGACATATCAGCCTGCGCAATTGAGACTATGACTGGCAAGTGGCGTGTGCTTATCAAGATTGCAGAGGGTTTTTTAAAAATAGGAGCACACCACTCTCATGAAGAGAGCTGAAAGGACAACAGACCAGTGCCAATTTGCAGTGTTTTCTTTCCAGTATCTGCGGGGAACACACACGTACTGCCAGTCAGAGCTACTGGCAGTTACTCTCAGTTTTCTGTCTGTCTCACAATGTCCACAGATAATTTCTGAAAAATAGTTGTGTGTCACTTTTAAACAGTTCATATGAATTTCTCCTGACTATCATATTTCAACATAGCCACAAAAAGCTCTATTAAACTTCTGAAATTTAAAAAAAAGTAAAACAATTTTTCTCTTTATACATTTTTCTTAAAACACCTAAAATGTGAATTACATTTTACAATACAGCTTTCTACAGTACCTCAAACAAAGAAGAAAAAAACATCAAATGAATCATAGCTCAGCTGTTAAGCTGCAAACAGTTATAAGCATTGTGTGAGTGTGACACCTGCTGGGAGCCACCTCTGTTCTGTTTACATCAGTCAAGTCTATCTCCCCAAATGCGTCACGACGCGTCTGGAGCAGACTGGATATATGCAATATCTCCACATCCAGACTACACGTGCGTCTGTTTGGCGTTCACACACAGCCATCCAGCAGGAGCCACCCAGGGGGGGCATTCCTGTCTTTTGTTTAAGGAGGAAGAGGAAACCTGTCAGGAAAAGATTGTGTAGAACAGGAAGCTCTCGTGGCTAGAGAGCCCTTCCTTTCTTTTAGCGAGCATGAATGCAGCTAACAGCCAGTCATTTACACCCAAGGATTCAATTATGATTACATTAATTGTCACAACTTCTTGCTTTGTTACAAACATACAGGCTGAGACATTCATGTCCTCTCGCAGCTTGGCATTCATCCCCCATACATAACAAAATAATCACAGCGCTGTGAGCGGTGAATGACGGGATTTAAGTGACTATATGGAGCCTGACATTTTTGTCTGGCCAACGTTTACACTCTTCCAAAACTCATACCACACCCAGCTGCCACAAACCCGCTACTTTAAATTTCCAAAAGAAAAACAAGACGCATCGTTTTTCAGCAACAATAAGAGTAAATGCAGATGCTGCATTCTTCTGAGCTTACACTTGTTAACGGGAAGACACATACTGAACGCATCGCAGAGTGAACTAATAGGGACTTGCCATTCAACATCTGGTGGCTGCAGCCATAATGCATCTGGAATTTGACTGTCGGGGGCCAGTAGCCAATGTTAATGTAGACCAGCGCTCTTGACTATCAACATACCGTTTCAAAATAGTTGTGTAACTATATAAGGAGCAAGCCAAGGTATCATTGTGAAGCCTTGTGGTTTAAAGTGTTGCAAACTGTGCAGTTACCGCATAAAGTTACCAAATGACAGCTTTCCTTACACTTTGACAAAACTCTCTGTCCGTCAACGGAGGAAAAACAGTTATAATAATCTAACAACAACAAAGAGAGAAGTATTATTTCTTTTGTAAATACCAAACCATCGCATTTTTTGACGAACGACAGGATCTTCGGACCGAGCCGGGCGATGTGCCACACCGCTGTTGCGCAGCTCGACACATCGTATAGCGGTACATCCAGTCATGGCTATTGCTCAATCCCCGCTGCCCAGACTAAACCAAATCGTAGAACTCGTGGATTACTTATACCTATGAAAAAGCACAGTCTATAGCGTGTCTGAAACAAATAGTCACTCCTTTGTGCCTTTCCAGACGTGCGTAATTGTGCGCTTGGTCCCCAAAATCCAAAGCGTGATTCTGATTTAGACTTGAATCCACATCGTCGCGTATCCTCATAACCAGTCAGCTTATTCGAAAAGGAAAGGGGATACTTTCAAAGAAAGAGGAAAAAGAAGGAAATCTTGTTACCGCTTTCAAACCGAGAGAAAAAAGCCGCTCATCGTCGTCAGATTGGAGGTCCCAGCTCACAGACCGACACAGAGGGGCATTTCAACCCATTGCTTAAAAAAAGGAGGCGCAACTCCGAAAAAGCGGTCTCCCACAAACTCATACACCCCGTTCTCCACCCTTACCTTAATAGTTCCGTCCATTTTGCGCAATTTTCAGCGGACCCCGACAATATCCCAAACATGACACGCTCCTGAATTAATTCCAGCCCCCGGTATGTGGCGGAGAGAAAGAGACACTTTTACCGGATTGAGTTTTTTCTTTCCTCTAAATTTGGGAAGTGAAGTCACCACTGTTGAGAAGGTTGAGAAGGAAGCTGTGTGTCACCGAAAGCCCTGCCTTCAAAAAAGCAGGATACTGTCCCAGAGAGATAAGCAGGGAAAACAATTGAGTGTTCGCTCCACTGTTATGTTTTTCTGCTCGGAAATATTTACAGGATGGCTGCCTGCGTTGTGCACAGCCATAGCGGTGTAGCCTGCTATAGAATAGTGTTGTGTGTTTTGCTTTCCCAGTAATGCCACAGATGGTGTGGAGGGGTTTACTATTTGTCCGACTTGAATTATTTCTGCACACATTTAACTGAGGTTTTCTTTTAAGAGGTTTACTGTCGAAGGACACTATAAGTTATGTGATCCCATGTTTTAGAGCGCTTTTGGTTCACGCCTACACTCCAGGCTTGCGTCTGGCCATGCCTCCATCCTTCTGTAAATCAGCCTATTCTCTGTTATATTCTATATTTTACAGTTCAATTGATAAATGAGTGGATTGCTCCCGAACTAAGTTTCGTTGTGTTTTTAATACGCAGTGACAGTAAAACATCTATCTATCTACATGAAAGAAAGTTGATGGAACTGTAAATCAAAAAAAAAAAAAAAAAAAAAAAAAAATGAGAGTAACCCGAACACCTATGACAGGAGTTGTTGCAATCCTTCTTTTATTTGTTACAACTCTCCAAGCCTCTGTGAAGTTTTCCTGAGACACCATTAATAAAATTCAAGCGTTCAGCTTCTAACCGCACTATAGTCTGCGGGTCTGGTCTACACGTGTGTGTCTGCTGCTCAGCACAGGACTGAATGGATGAAATGCAGCCTGAAGCAAGAAATTATAGGGCGCACTTGAAAAGGGGGCACAAATTTTATCTATTTATTATTAGTATTATTAATGTTGTTGTTGTTGTTTTTGCTGTTGTTACTCAGTGGTTTCCCCCTACTCGCCTTAGTCAGAAAAAAAATCCTCGCCCCCACCCCCCACATAGGTATTTTTTTCCCCTTTTCGTCTACCCTATGAAATTGCCCTCATCAATTCAAGCATAGTTTTAGCGCAGATGCTAGACATGGAGCCAGCTCTGAACGTGACCAGACCAATAACACTGCAAAAAACGTCAATTTTTACACATCAGTGTTATTTTGTTTCTCAAGACAAAACACACACACACACACACACACACACACACACACACACACACACACACATCATATAAGACTCAGAAAAACTTATTGATTTAGACACTTAAAATCTACTTTGACACAGTTCTATTTTGATTGTTGCATAGATTTTTTGGAACAAGCTTGAACACTTCATTCCACCAACATCAAGAAAATCACATTTGATAGGTACCTTACTTTGGAAAAAAAAGTGAATGTGTTTCATTCAGTTTACAACTTTTTACATTGTTTATGAACGTAATACGATTTAAAACTGCAATAGTTGAACTGTTGATGGTGAATATTTTTTGCAGTGTTGGGGTTCTGCCTCGGGGAGCGGTCTCAGAGTGGCCAAACAGAGACTGCGCCGCAACGAGTGACAGCAGGGCCGGCCTGTCTGCTCTCGACTTGGGGGTCTGGTGGGGCTGAGGGCCCCACCCTTGGGACCACCACATCTGGATCCTGCTAAGGGTCAAGGCTTCTCCTGCCTGAGGCCAGTTCAGACTCGTGTAATTAAGGGAGACACCTTGTTTAACTCTTCACTGGCTGGTTTAGTCCTTTTTTGTTTTCCTATACATTCCAGTGTCTGGAGTTTTCATATAGCCTACTTCTTTTATTGTAGGAAAAGAAGTGATGAAGTGGCAAATTAAAGAGGTGCTTAAAATGTGGTCTTGAGCCGGGCTTGATCACCAGTAGAAACACATCTCATATTTTGGATCCTTTAAGCTTTATTGTATGATTTCCTTCTTTTGATTTATGTCATCATTGTCCATGTATTAAAAAAAAGGTGAGTTACTGTCCATTTCACCGCAGAAACCAAAATGACTTTTAGTGGTGTGTATAATTGAAATTCAGTGAAATGAAATACAGCTGCAAATTTACAGGATTCTTTTCAACTGACACAGAAATCCTCATGTTTTCATGAGATGTCTGATTTTCTAATCTGACAACATCTTTCCAAAACCTTGACTCAGACAAGATCATTCACTTTCTGTATTCAAATAACTGCAACCATCCCACTCATAAAGCTCATTAGGAAGTCTGGGGGTCCAGGACCTACCAAGACCATAATGAATACAGTGGTAACAAACATTTTGGAAGGCCAATAAACAGATGCAAGTTGGTTTACACAGTGAACCACAGAACATCTGGCTTGACGCTGGAACTAGACAGCCAGACATTTCTTCCTTACACCACGAGCCAGTAGCTCCTCAGTCTCTCCGCTGGGGCAACAAGCCAGAGGTGGGCGGACACTATGCTGGGTTTATGTTCAGCAGCCTTTCAATTGTTAGACCCATCCTTTCTGCTTTAGCTTATATGAAAATCTACAGTATTACAACCTTTAGTTGGGTTTATTGTAGAATTTGGTTACAGACTTGCATGAAAAAAGTGAGTGCTGAGGTTTTTATTCATCACATAGGCCTAACAAGTGAAAACAATTTGTCAAAAGAGAGCTATAAAGGGGGGAATAAACTTAAAGAAGTGTCTTGAATCATTTTAACTTGACAGTGAATGTTCTGCTTCATGCAAGTGTTGTCACTTTTTTCTAAAAAAAAAAAAAGTCTCAGAACAAGTGAACATGCAAATTCTCAAAACATGTCATCATGCATGTTAAATTGTCCAAAGCAAATGATTTATTCCTTTATTGTGCGTTGTGTAAAACCATACTTTTTACAGTGTAGTCTATGAATTCAAAGGTTTGTATTTTTGAACATAATTTGGTCACTCTTTGCCCATGCGCATGGCGATCTCATTTGATCATTCCTGAAGTGGAAAATGATGTGTCGAGTACTGAGTGTTGTGAGAAACTTTTTTGCCCCAGTGTTATTCCAACAAAGAAATAGTCCCAGTCTATGTGAGCCTGATAAAGTTGCTGTTTATTAGACTGCAGACTTGTATTCAGATCATTCCTTCTCTCGGGCTAAAAGACAGCCCGAGTCAAAATACCGAGGGCAAAAAGTGGAGTCTGCAGCACATATATAAGCACGAACTGTCTGGCCCCTCGCTCTAGGCCATAATTAATTTGAGATTTATTTTTATTGGAGAGTTCCAGTCTCGCCTGGCCTTAACCAAACAAAACCAAATGCTGGGCCGTGGAGTCGCTTGAATGAAGAATATTTCTTTTAAATTTTGTATTGAGGCGTGCCACATTCTGACCAATATCTCCCTGAATGTGAGTGATTGAGTGCAGGACTTGCACGCAAAAAACACATGCTAAGTCTGAATCCGGGAAGAATAAAAAAAAACAATATAAAAAATATACTCTGTTTGGAAAAAAAAAAAACCCAGATATAATATAGGTTGCATTTCCACAGCAAATAAAAGAAGGTATGTGAATCTTCAGGGACGCAAGCACTGTGAAATTGACAGTTTATTTCAAAAATCGCCTTCCTGCTAAAGTCCCAGTAACCTCTGTTGCTCCCTCGCTGGCCTCCCCTCTTATTTAGAGAGCAGAAAGACTCATTTAAAAGCATATTTTCTCCTAAAACATTCCTCGCTATTAAACTCTCTCACAACAAATCAGGAATTGTTCTGAGCTCTGAAACGCCGGGTCTCTCTGCAGTGGCACAAACGCTGTGGCTGGATGAAAAGACTCCTTATTCAAAGGGGAAATAAGTCTTCAAAACATTAACAAGTCGCCCTTGGAAAAATACCTTGATTATGAAGATATTACCATAGCTCGCCAGGGCACAATGGCTCATTTTAATGAGCCACAATCGGAACAGTCACCCTCTGCAGATGATTATGATGGATGTGAGCAAACGTCATGCAGCCAAACCCAAATTCACTGACACAACCTCGGGCAAAGTGCACGTTAAACTTGATATTATGTGGACATTATTATTTATGGTCATAATGGGTTGATATCACAAATAAATGTCTAGCTTTTTCAGGTATTCACGCTGCGCCATATGTGACGCGATGCAGCTTTTTTTTTTAATGTTAAAACCAGATGTGTGCGCTGTTTGCTTTATTTACATTCTCAGGACTGTGGTGGAGAGACAGAGAGAGAGAGAGAGAGAGAGAGAGAGAGAGAGAGAGAGAGGGTTGGGGGGTGAGGGGGTGGAGGGGTGGTGGGGGTCGTGACGTCAAACACGATAATGAGCCATTTTTGGATTGAGGACGAAAAAGTCAAATCGATGTTGACAACCCAGATAGACCACAACAGAGGCACAATTCAACAAGCGACTTTACACAGCCAGCATGAAGGCATTTTAAACTAGAGGGAAAAACAACAAGATGGCAATCACATGCAATAAGCTTGGCATCTGTGATAAAGCTACAGGTGTTTAACCTACAGTAGGCTGTAATCATTTTTAAAAAGTCATTTAATCTATTCTCTCATGTAAAATCACCTTAAAATGCACCATGAAAAGATATTTCTATTTGTTTCTAATGCAGATAACCACATTTAGGATACTCAAGCATCATTTCCTTTATATTATAGCAATCACTTTAATAATTCTTTTGTTTTAACAATCAGTGTAAGTGATGATGAGCATTTGGGGATTTTAGATTTTTTTTTTTTTGGATAATAGATGAGATTGAACATGCGTATATTTGTCTGACTAAGTCATAAAAAAATGAAAGGACCCCAGTTTGTCCCTCCAACATTACCTGGTCGAAGAGACGGTGGTGTCTTACCTTTACGTAAGACGACGTGTCAGGGACAGTTTGAAACATGTCTACTTGACAGACAGGCCCAAGGGTGCTCAGTGTCCAAAGGGCCCTGGGAGGGGGGAAAGAATAGAATAAGTAACAACACCTGAAAAACATCATCATCATCATCATTGTTTTTGATATTTCGATTTAATCTGCTGCTTTTATTATAAGATTCCCCTTTCCTCCCTTTTTGTCATCAGTTACACCTGATATACCAGACGTGCTGTGGAGCAATCATTCACAAAATACCGCTGGTTTTGTGGACTTACACACATAGGGCACTCAGGGGTTACCACACCAAAATAAAGAGAAAGTCAAATTTGCTTAATGGCCCCCTGTATGTCTGACTGCACACATAATGCCTGGATTTATTCATATAACCCTAATTTTTAACAGTGGTCAGAGCTATTAGATACGGGTAGGCTTTAATGGCAGTTGTCCGAACATTAACAACACCAATAGATGGAAATTACAGCACTGGTAACATGGATGAATTACTCCAAGTCGCCCAATAGGAGCTGGGCAGCAAGAAGAAGAGGTCCATGGGCCCCATCCCAACCCCCATCACGTTTTCCCCTAAAGCTTACCACATATTGAAACACTTTTCGCTTTAATAAGTGCAGCTTACAAAGTCTAGGGTGAAAGGGCACTTAGAGGACGGTGTCTTTAGCCCTTCCCTCCCTGCGCAATTATTAGGAAGGCAGAGGCATATACCATCACAAATAGCTGTTATATAGACTGTGTGATAAAGCAGATGAACGTATATGGACCTCTATATTTGAATTCATGACGCACCATTAAAGTTCAACACATCTTAACCAGACCTATGGGACATCCCTCTCCTGATCAGTAGCATGCGTGCTCTGACCTGTCAGGATTATAAATATATAACCAGGAACCTTTTTTTCCGACTCTGTATTTTTAGCATAATTAGGGGTGGATGCACATGAGGGGTCCGTGTGATCTTAAGCCAATGCCTGACAGAGAAATTCAACAAAAAACGAAAAATGATGAACAATAAAAAAAGCACAGGGCAGATTATAGCACCTACACGCGATCAGTGGTTAATGGCACCACAAGTTCTCTTTTTTACAGCGCAATTTCACGTTTCTGCTGAAGTGTTGTTGCGCATTGAATTCCTGCCTCAGTTCCCCCCATGATAAATTAGCCAAGGAAGGGGGGGTGGGTGGGGGGGCTTATATATGAACGTGGCACGGTTTAAATACTTGTAGGGGACCACTGTTTTTTTTTTTTTTTTTTTTTTTTGTCTTCTCGGCTCCTGCAGGCAAACGCAGGGCTCGCCTCATAAAGTTCCCCAAATGCATCCAATTTCTAAGCGGTAAAACGCGCATAGGATACCGCATCTGCAGCCAATTACGCAGAGGAGGACTGGTGAATAACGGCGTGAACCTTCCTCCGAGACGGCCCCGTGGGCCGGGACCCCTCTAGTGTTACATTTTAAGCATCTTACCTTGCTGTTATCCATCATAAACGAGAGCCAACTACGCATTCCATTTTTCCTTACCATTGACTAGACTTCCCCTAAAGCGAGGCTGCAAAGAAAGTAACTGACAAAAAGTTCAGTAGTTTTCGAGTGCAAAACTCGGACCTTGAATGAGGTAAAACTTTGTATAAAAAAGTTCGCAAGTCACAAAAATAACAAAGATTGAGACTGAGGTTCACTACCGCAGTCATTCCGTAACGCTCACTCTTTTTTTTTTGTTCGACTGAGGTGCAATCCTCTAATTTGACTTTGTTCTGGGCATCAATTATAGCAATAAAACAAGTGTAAATGATTTATTGTCCTTCTGAATGCACCTCTACGCTGCAGAGTTTGTCTGAGCAAGACTTTAGTAAACGCGAATCTGTTATTTTTCTCACTCACCTGTCGTTATTGTGTCGGTCGTTTGATCTTTTCGATTTAATCACTCCTCCTCCAATTTTAAAATAATTAGTCCCGTCCAAGCAAAGCCGTTTCCCAATGATGATGATGACAGTGAGATATTTTGAAAGGGTCGAAAAGGAGCGCCGGGTGTATGAATGGAAATGCTCCTAAGATGAGAGAGCCGCGACCAATGAGCAGCGAGAGAAAACCTCCCCTTGCCTGCCGTGTGAGGCCACTGAACCATGAAATAAGGGAAAAGCAAAGCCAGAAAGAACGTCATAAATCTGCTTTATAAAGTCTTTTGGCGAAGACAATTGTCGATAAAAATGTTAAAGATTTTTTTTGTTTTGTTTTTGTGTTGTTTTATTAGTTGTTGGTGTTAATTTGTGATGAAGTGAATGTGCACAACACTGGAAATTTCTGAACAACTGGGATGCATATGGTATCAGTATGTGATCTTGAAAAAAAACACAGACATTAATACAAAAACAAGAGTTTATTTCCAAGAAAATATCAATATTCTCTCACCTGTAAACTTTCCTTCACCACATTGATGTACAATGTCTATGGATTTGGGCTCTATAACTGAAAAAAAGGTTTTATGTGACAGATTTCTACTAATTAATAACATATCACTCACGAGGATCAAACATGATGTGGAATATTTCTGGAAAAATAGAAGGTCATCTCGATTTTCACACTTCTACATTGCAAGATAAACCTTCACTCCTTTCAGTAAGGCAATGGTGAATACAATCCAAATGTGAATTCTTATTAGCGATGAATTAGTGCAATTTATTTTAATAATGAATCAACAAAAGCATCTGTACAATAATTCATAAGCAGGTATTCATTCATGCTCCTGCTTGTCCTCATGGTGACAGTTCCCGCAGGAATACAACAGCAACACGAGTTCCTCTGCAGCGGGGTTGTCTTTTCCTGCTCAGTTGACCCCACTCAGTTCACTAACTTCATTTCCTTCACATTGCCCTCATCTTCGACCAAGAGTCCCCCAAAGGATGTAGGGTAATTCACGGTGAGGAAAGTCGCCCAACCATGGCATTTTATAGCCCCATCAAGGTCGCTATTTCACGCAGAGCAACCGAAGTGAAACAGAGAAGTTGCCTGTAACTTTTTTTTTTTTTTTTTGCATTGGAGAGCATATAAAGATGCCAAAGATGAGTGAGAGATTTGGGATCTGTTGCTCTAATTTAAATCTTTATCATGATCCGACAGTTGCTTTTTTTCCTGCTCATTATTTTTTATAGCCAGTTTAATTTGTTTCTTTTCAAATAGACAATAGTTCAGATAGATTTAAGTTGATCTGGGAGGAAAAATGATTTCCTTGGGAACAAATGAAATAACAACACTACAACAGCACAATCCTAAAACGCAAAACTATACTAAGTGACTTTATAAGATGATTTTTTTTTTTTTTTTTTTTTTTTTACAGAGGTCATCTGGTAAAAAGGTCGTCTTTCATCACCGGCTAGACCTTCTGTTTGTTGCACCGTTTCCTAATGCAATGATTAAGAACAACAACATTGATAATAGTGTTCCCAGCATGAAACAATGGACGGAAATCCCAACATCCGTTTTACTGAAAAATGGCATTCATGCGCCTGCTGTGTTGCCTTCCTCAGGATACAGTAGAAGAAGTTTTCTAACACGTTTGAACAGCAACTATTAAATTCTCAAGAAAGAAAAAAAGAAAAATAAATACATATATATTATATGATAATTTAGAGATGTGTTATGCTGAGCTAATATTAGCATTAATATTAATTAAGTGCTGGAGCATCAGCTGTTTTAATGGGACACTGGGCTAAGCAAAGTGTCCCCATTTAACCAAAAAAGAGCTTTTGATGGCAACCTTAGTGACTAGCATTGTTACAAAAGACATAAAGACATCACATATGAAGTAAAATCCCATTTCAGAAGCAGTTCAGTTTAGAATGAGTAAAAACAGAAGTTGTGTGATTTACTTATTAACACCAAAAAGACAAAAACAGTCTACATTTTCGGTGCATTTTTATTCAAGTGACCATCCACTGTTCTATACCTACAGTATTTTCTATACCTACACTACACTATAGGTCAATTGATATTTGCAATGGACTTGTTTAAACTTAGGTTGAACTCATGATTTATGGGGACAATTCAAACTGCACCAGGTCATCAGAGGTTGTCAGATTGACCTGCTGTGATTGTCTAAACTCTCTGACACTGATTGCTTTGTCCTATGTGGCAACACCCCCTCTCTTGTGTCAAAATATATTTGCAAATCATCTGTCTGGTTGTTTCATCAAGCCTTGCACCTCCCTGCCATTCTTGGCTTTTGTACTTTACCTTGGTAATGACATTAAATATGGAATGTGGCTGTGAGGTGATTATGCTTCTGGTGGAGTCTTGTGATTGTCTTCTGTTATTATTTAGCTTCATGTGTTTTAATGTTGCAAACAGAATCTTCCCTTGTGTGATAATAAACAGACTTAATCCCATTCTGCAACGAGGCCAAACAATCTGCCATCAACAGTTCCCCATATGCAGTCAACTGCCAGTCTTTCCTCACTGGTATGTTAACATTTCAGAGCTCCTTCTCTTGGGATTCCACCAAAAACACTTGTATTTGAGATGATGTGGGCAACCTACAGACATCTGTGATTACATCGCCTAGAGTAAATGAAGCTCCTTACTCTGAACTGTAATGAGTTATTTATTTAGTTGAAGGGGCTACCGAGAGATGATCTGGAGATGGAGATTGGTCCCATTCCAGACCTTTTTTTCCCCTCCTTGGGGAGAGAGAAAATGGCAGTGTGGCACCAGGGAAGGCAGGGCAGAATATCAAATCTTTTCACGCAAGCTTCCAGGCGGTCATGGCCAGACATGGGACAACATGTAGCAGAGCTCATGTTCAAAAGAGTGGAAGTTTTCTTACCTTAATGTTTGTACCAGTTTAAAAAAAAAATTAAGAAAGGCCTAATGGAGAAACGTGAGATGACCTGTAGCTCTTGTAAGGGGTCTTAACCACTGTACCCTCTCTCAACACTTACATACAACAAACTGCAATGATGACAAAGCTACTGCTTCTTATGTTAAAAGATAAGGGTAAGGGAGTTTAGAACACGTGCTTGTCCTGCCAGCCTAACCAAACAGGTTCAGTGACTCAACACAACTTAACAATATGAAACCAAAAAATTCAAATAAACTTATCAAAACTACATCTGTCCATTGAAAATAGCTCACACAGAGTGCAGACAGTGGCCCATTCATGTCTGCGGTGATAATTAGCAAGGGGAAGTATTAAATTAAAGCAAGGCAGTCATTTTATGAGGCAAGCATTTATGAAGGTAATAGCATCCCTATAAATTAACGACCTCCCAATGCCTCCTGATGTGTTGCCACTCATCAGGTCCAGAGCAAACCTCTGATACGTCCACGATATGACCTCATCTGTTCAGTCTTGGTATTCTCGCCCTGGGGGTTAAGCGCTGAGATGAGAGCTTAGGAGAGTGGATGTTTGGGGAGCAACATGTGGTGTCGAGACAAAATGCATGTTGTCATTACATACAATATGTTCTGGTATGCACTTCATCAAAAGAGCTGTGCGTATGAGAGTCAGTGTCTGCATGTGTGCATGCATGTGCATGACTTTATACGCTTTATGCATCTATAGTGTGTGTGCCCACAATTACTTTTCACAAAGCACACAAAAAAATACGGTGAATTTCTCTTTTCTGAGGGGAATATATGTGGATTTCCCAGACCACTTATCTTATGTCAATTCAGCTATAAGTGTGGACACACCCCGCCTCTGGTCCAGACTGGGCATGGGAAACCAAGGTGCTCCCTTTACATTTAAAATCAATCTCAGTTGCCAAGGGGGGAGTCATCCCTACATGAACAACACACGGCTGAAATAAAGCCCCTGAACATGACTGCTCCTGTGGAAAAAAGCAGGGCGAATAGGCTCAGGAGGAAAGCAGTGCCATTTAGAAAGCCTAAATCATCCCCTGAACTATAAATCCACTGACCGCTCATCATTCAGCAGCATTTTAAAAAGCCCTTAAAGAAAAACACTAGGTGAAATGAATATGCTGTCACCTCTCATTTGAGTCTGGCCCGCTGGCTCAATAAGAAAAGTGTTGTTCCCTGGAAGGCTGCTAGCCTGGGCTGAGCTCTCAGGTTTAGGGTTTACCCCTGTCCCGCATTCTCAAGGCTTTTACTTTGAGGCCTGCGTCTCTTTCCTCCCCCACGTCCCCCCAGACATGTCTGACAGGCTGAACTCGATGTGGGCTGCTCACCAGACTACAAAAATCATTCATCTGTGCCTTCAGACGGTCAAATCTGGATCTAATAAAGGGAGCTTGCCTATTGATCCTATTCATAGGAAAATGCAATGCCAACTCTCACCACTGGAGGGCTCTCTGGCTCAAGCTAGAAGCAGCTCATTGAGGCTCTGGGTGCCCTTTTGTTCATAATGGGAGACATTATGAACAAGTATTTTTTTGTGCAAATTAGCAGGTGATTCATGATGAAAATGTGTCAGTTTCTTAAGTAAATCATTTTTTCTTTTTTTTTTATTATTTTGCTTATATTCCGTATCAAGGCACATATACCTGTGATTGACTCAAGAGATTGACATCTGCAAGATAAGAAGTTTGTTTCTTATCCTGAACTGTTTGAAGTGTTTTTTAAAAAAAACAGCCTTTGTGGGCTTATTGAGGCCAAAGACAAACAATGGCACCCTCCCCTTCACCTGTGGCACAAACAAACATGTGAAACAGGAAGCACACGCTGCCGTGCACTGAATCTGTGCCAGCCAGATGAGAGCGGGACATTGTTTTCTTTCAAACACTCGAGTGAAGCAGAATGAAAGTACAGGCCACAAAACAACATATTCTTACACATGCAAGGACGAGGCAAGGAAAGCATCTAAGAATGAAAGAGGAGAGAGAGAGAGAGAGAGAGAGAGACAGCAAGAAGGAGAGTGACTCACAGTCACTTTTAGGGTTGTGTTTATGTGTGGGTGAGGGCACTACCCCAAACGCCTAGGCAAACCACAGCATTCCACACCAGGTCTTAAAGAGACAGAGCGACGCTGTCATCATGGGTATTTGGGGAGTAAAGTGTTAACACATGGTGAGGGCCATTTGAGACGGCTGGTGAGACGCACAGAAGCCAGTAGGTGGCCATGCCAGCTTTCTGACTGCATCCTGACAGAAGAGCATTCCAGCTTGAACTCTATGTCAGATATCGTTTCACAAAAAAAGAAGATTTAGATATTTTGTTTCAATGCAATGTGACAGAAACTAATAAAATGTCAAAAGACACCTCAAAATTTCACATCAATTTTTTGTTTGTTTGTGTCATGCTTTTGCTAAAAATGATTGTTTAAGATGTGCTGTATCTGCATTTCAGAGATCCAGTGATAGAGGGCACAGTTGAGCTGTGAAACAAGTGTGATAGCAGCAGCGTGTTACGAACAGGCTTGTGTTTGAAACTTTCCTCAGTACGGTGCAAACCTTTGAGTATGCCAATGTATGCATTTAGTTTAAAGTTTGCACCGTTAATATAAAACTCAACATTGTTATTCTTATAACTACATTACCTCTGGAGCCTTTATAGTAACGTTTACTTTCACAAGTAACACAAAACAATACATTTTAAGTCAGCTGTGGCAGACCTCTAAAATTCTCTCAACTTGATACTAATCTGTGTCATGCATACAGGTACATAGTGTGCAAAACCACAGTTTGACCGTCTGGAAGACAAATCAAAATGTTTACTGTCATCTCAGCATTTAATGATATAACATGGATATACCTAGAAAGGAAGGAGACATATGCTGTGTGCTCTTGATTGCTTTCGGGATGTTACCTACATCACAAACATGAACCATGTAAAGTAAAGCATGGTAATACACATCACTCTGCAGTGCCACACTGAAAGCATCTTCCATCCATAAACAGACAGCAGAGTTGGTTAGCAGTCTGAATGATGACAGGCCCAGATTGCATGCACAGGGAAAAAAAAAAGAAAGCACACTGCTAGGAAGAGAGACGATGAAGACGAGAAACAGAGAATGAGAAATGAGTTGTGTAGGTGTGAGGAGGGAGGCGATAACATGGCGGTGGTGCTGTGTTGACAATCGAGTGGTTAGAGAGAAGGTAAGCTTATGGTAAGAGAAAGAGAAAGTGTTGGGGGGGTGGAGGGGGGTTCTGGAGAGAGAGGGCTTCTGAGAAGGAAAGAGAGGATGCAAAGGAGGAAATGAAATGGAAGTTACGGGGCAAAAAGAGAAACAGCCTGTTTCCTCACTGAAAATCCATGGCACTATATGGATTTAACATCCTTAAACCATCAACTGCGCTCTAAAAATAACCCTCGTTTCTGCACAGTAAGAGGTGGGAGTAGGAGTAGGGGTGAGTGAGGTGTGGGTGAGTGAGGGCAGCTGGTGGTTGGAAATGGGAATCGGAGCATGAGACTGGGAGTGAAAAGTTGGAGAGAAACAAAGACGCACCACCCTGCCAGACAGTGGTGATGAGAGATGGGCTAGAGATTGCACGGCTGCGTGTGCATGTGTGTGAGAGGGAGACAAAGATGGAGAGAGATAGTATCGGAGTAAGAGAGTTAAAGTGGGAGAGAGAACTCCACAAACCCAGTTATCATAGTCCTTTCACTTGGTAAACACAAAAGCAAATGATAAAGATATTCTGAGATTAAGAAGTCCATACTTTTTAGTTTTTGGAAAGACTTTTTCTCTAGTCTTCAACCCTGAATGAAATTTGGCTCAGGCAGAGCATTAAAGTGGCGTTCACCTGTGGACTGACTTGGAAATCACAATTCAATTCAATTCAATTTTATTTATATAGCACCAAATCACAACAAAAGTCATCTCAGGGCACTTTTCACATAAAGCAGGTCAAGGCCGTACTCTTTGATTTAGAGAGACCCAACAGTTCCCCCATGAGCAAGCACAGGGACATTGCTGCAGCTAGAAAGCTAGTGGGAAAAAATCAGCAAAGAGACATTGGTAGACAACCAATCGATGGCTCAAGGGATCATAAAGACGCCATTAACAAAGTGCATTTACTACTTCCTCCACTTTTATTTGACAGCTATAATTGCTAGTTACACTTTAAGGGGACTTGAGAATAGTTTAGTTTCATGAATACAATTAGCTGTTCTTGTAAGCTGGTGGTTTACAAAAAAAAATTCCATGGCCATATGCAACAATCATTTCAGAAACTTCAGAAAAAATCAATATATGATCTTTATCTCTCTTAGACCTCATTATAATATGTTTTCTGATGACGCAGAGGAGTGACTAAGAGATAGTAACCTAGCAAGTATCTGCTAGGGAGACTGGTCATGGTTAGACCTGAGTATAATAAATGTATTATAGCATTTGTTTCATGATTATATTACCAGATTTGATGGGTTTATCACATCAGGAGAATTCTAAAATAAGCTTTACATTTATTTTACCTGTCTGTCATTTAGGTGTGGTAAAACAAGACATAAAAGGTATTTCCAAATACATTCCAACCCTGAAGGTGTGGTAAGGACAGAGAGTTGGAGGATGAGCTGGTTGCACAGAATACATAAGACAGGAAAGGAGACCAGACCCAGGACACAAGACAGATCTGGTGAAAACCAGCCACTGACAAGCTGCTCCTTCTTCCCTCTCATCACCCCGATAAGCCCTCCTCTGCCGCCTGAACCACACCTCATCACAGGCTGGGTGAACTGAACGAAGCTGACAGGTCTACTAGCAGCACTGATGTTGTTATCAGTGTGAACACAACAAGGATGTAGTGGTAGCTAATGATACCTCTTTCTCACAACAGTGAGCAGGGAAATACTGAGGGTCAGTGTAAATGGGATCACTGAGATCTTTTAATTACCTCCAGGATGGATTTAGGTTAGTGCACTTTAATCAGCCTGGGTTTTGTGTAAAAGGTGTGTGAATGGGTTAACACTGTGAAGAAGAGCCATCTCTTCTCAGAGGAGATAACCACTTCAGCAGAGTGTACGTGATGTAGAGAGTGGACAAAAACTACAAAACTTAGAGGATGTTTGTGTTTGCAGTCCTGGATGGATTGGAAGTTCATGTATTATCCCTGTTATCTCAGATTGTCCAGATTCACTTGACTCATTGATTATCACATTTGAGTTTGATGACTAAAACTGAGCAAACACATCCTGGATTAAATACCTGTTGCAGAAAATACCAGTTGACTGAGGTGAGAGGTTATAATTTTGTCCAGACCAAGTAGTTGTCACTCACATCATGTAAGTTTCTGTTTTTTTCTTGCTGCGCTCAGCAATTTTTTTTTTTGTCTCCTGCGTGTTCTCTCTGTCCCTCTGTCTTTCTCCCCATCTGTCTCACTGATTGCTCTCCCTCTCCGTGCCTCCCAGGCCTGCCTTTCCACCTCTCCTCTCTCGCTCCAGCCTTCCCTCGCTCCTCTAATGAGAGTGTGTTTTACACAGGCATTCAGAAAACCTCCTCTGCTAATTACATGACAAGCATCTCGTTCTGGGACACTAATGAAGAGGAATAGCAAGCTGTAGACGCCACTGGAGTGGTGGAGGTGGTGGTGTGACTGTGTGTGTGTGTGTGGTGGTGGTGGTGGTGGTGGTGGGAGAGGGTGGACGGGGGGGTCAAGCTGGCCACTGGGTGGGGTGTTTGTGTGTGTATATGTGTATTGAAGAGGGGAGGGTGGGGGGTTATTCTGGCGCCAGGCCAGCAGCTTATCAACCGGGGCATGTTGGACTCAGCAGCTCGTTCTCTCCCTCCCTCCTCAGCCTGCTTTTTCCTTTCATCTTACTATACTCTCATCTTTTTTCTCACAAAAGATCAGTGTAAGGGTATTATTTTGCCACGCAATGTTAACTGTAAATTTATTAGCTCTTATCAAATTGACCAATTTTTTTACATTTGACAACAGTAAAAACACCCTTAACACCATTCTTTTACACTTAAATGTTATGACTTTCCCCAAAAGTGACGCAGAATATAATGTAACGCTGTGAAGGGTCAGTATATGAACAGTATGTAAGGGTTAAAGATTGTATAAGCTTTGAAAACGACACTTGTTCTCTGAGTCATCATGTATGACATAAAATACATGCAAATTCATGATCTGTCGCTGCTCACTGTCCTGTGTGCTGTACTGGCTCTTTGCATAAAATGCTAAATGTGCAGTGTTAGTTTGAATCAGTGTGTTGGGGGTATGCCAGTGAATAAACACAACATTTACTGATAAATAAGAGAATTAGACTGAAGTTACAGCACACGCATACACACACACACATACAGAGAAACCTACGCACAGAACACAAAAAGGGGAGCGAGAGTGACCTAGGCAGAAATCCAACAACTCAGCATGTGATTTGGAGGAACTCGTTCTGTCAAGAGGCACACTCAAACAGAAGATCGCTGTCCCGTACCATCCCTCGTGAAACGCTTGAGAAACACAAACCATCTGGAGGCTATAGTGCACACTCTCGACCCATCAAATATTGAGGATGTTTGTCTGATTTACAGAGCCTATTTAGGACTGTTTGGACAACTTGGCTGAGGGATTGGTGCTTTAATTAAAGATAATATCAAGAGCTAATATTGCCCCCAAGACCTTTGCCTCCCAGTCAACAGTGCAACAAAGTCACGGTTCTTTGGGTGAGGGTGAGACTCTTAACCACAAACACTTCTAAATTAATCTAGTCAGGCCTGATGCAAAGGCTGCCCCATGTTCTTTATTTCACTGAGGTTAGCACTCCATATTACCCCTTTTTCTCTCTGCTGATGCCAATAGCAACGCAGGCTTTTTCAGGCCCCAGCCCACCGCGGTGATGCCATATTGATACTGTCATAAAATATTACATCCTCACTTTATTCATTAGAACTGGGCTTTAATCTAAAAATATCATGGGCAGGGAATAAAACAGTTTTCAGCAGCAGAAAGATTAGGCCTGTACTTTTCTCACTGAGCAATGAGCACCACAGCTCGGAAACACTGAGGCCCAAAATAGATGTTCTTCTCATAAAGGGCTCCTTCTTTGTAGTCGACATACAGCAACAACATCTGCTGGGCAGTTTCTATTGGGGGAACAGATTCGGGCAGGCTATCAAAGAGAGAGGCGATCTCCTGTGAGAAGCGGTGGGCGGAGGACTCTCTTTCTTCCCCCCCCCCCCCCCACCCTCTCTCTTTCTTGCTCTTTCCCTCTCTATCTCTTGCTTCCAAAAATCTGTAGCAATCAGGACGATGCTAATAAAAGACCATTAATATCACCTGTCAGCGCTATCTTTGGAAGATCCAAAATGAGAAAATGAGACAAAAGGATTCACAGTCTGGAGCTGTTCACCAAGACGTCAGGAACTGGTGGAGGAAAGACAGCGGTATGGTTTGGTGTGCTGATTTTTTTTAAAAAAAGCACTAGGATGACAGAAATCCATCAATGTCGCTTGATAATGACAACACAAGGACTGCAGAACTGTCCCATTTATTATTACTAATATTTCATCTACAAAACATGGTTTCCTTAGCTGAAACATTGGGTTTGTGGGACTGGTAGTACCTCTCAAAGCTTGCTTCACCCTTTTCGGTTTACTTAAAGCAAACTATAGCTTCGTTTATGGGACTTTTTTCTGTGTTTTCAATGTGGGATTGTCACTTCTGGACAGATGGTAAGGATAAGAATATGACCCCTATGTGACTCCAGATACTGTATCTTTCAAGGCAGAGAATGAACCTGTCATGAAATCTTTGTTTCAGGGTTTAAGTTATCCGGTCAAGATTTTAAACTCCTGATGGGATAAAGTGAGGAATGTGGCATTGAACACTGTCATCTATCAAAAAAAAAAGGAAAAAAAAAAGAAAAGTAGCGATAGAGGATGATTTCTTCAAGTGCTATTTGAAAGATTTTAGATTTTCAGATAGAAATGGACTCATATCAGTTTAATTCGGAGCTGATGTAGATGCAAGAAAACCAAGAAGACTTTAGTAAGAGAGTGGTGGTGAAGGCCATAAACCCCTGCAGGTATTTTGACTGATGGGTTTCACTGGCTGTGATGGCAGGGCGTTGTCTGTTTAATGTAAAACATGAGCACAGCCAGCACATAGACGGAGCCTCTGAGTGGAAAAAGGTGGCACCATAATGGGGAGGTGAAAGGCAAGGGGGCAACGTGATGATAGCGGCTTCATGCGGAGCAGAAGTGTATCGAGGGCCTCGCCTTTGAACTGGTGAGCCAGTTAATTGAAACAGCATTGCCGGGGCATCGGCTGAGGATCTGGATCACATTCATCCCCGCTTTTATTCAATTTGGTCTCATCACAGGGCGCGTCCCGTGCTTCTCTCTCCACATGGCAATAAGTCATACCCTCGCCTTTTGCCCTCGACGTGTTGCCCATCTGTGTCCCCTGGGGGCCCAGGGCGCTGAGGCCCACGGAACGAAGAGGGATTCAGACGAGGTCTTGAGAAAATGCAGGCTGCCTGCCACTGAGCCCCTTATGGTACTTCTTCACGCCTCTCACCTTGGACTTGACCCCCCCCACACGCCCCCTCCCCACCACCTTCCCCACCCTCAGCTCCTCACTCACTCACACACACACACAGACACACATCTCCTTACCCCCAGACTTCAAGATTTACTGTTAAGAGCAGTGGCTGTCAGGAGGTTTGAACCGTGCACTTTCTAATTCAAACAAATGCTGCACTGAGGTCACGGAATTATCATGGTGCCACAAGGTGTTTAAGATGACTCACAAGTGTTGAGTGTTAAGCTGATATAGAGAGAGAGTGAGCGTGTGGTAGAGAGACGGCGCTCTATGCTGTTAGGTATCAATGCAGTGTAAAGCCTGTGCGCTTGCAGCGTGTAAATAAATAAACAAATAAAGCGATAAATAGGCAAATAGACAGATAAACCTTCTCACTCTTACCTGGTTATCACCTGCCCCTATCAGAGCAGGTGCTTGTAGATCTTGTGTTGTACTGGGGGGAACTTCTCATTTCGCAGAAGAGTGGTCAACGTTTCTGTCATAGCTTTAATCAGTGTCGCACATGCACTGGCTGTTGGTTGGGTTTAGGAGGTAGGATGCGGGGGATGATATGATAGTCAGTGATGTACAGTAAATAAATATTCAAGAAGAAGAAGAAACTTCTCAGGGGCATTCTGGCAAGACCTGAGACAAATTGATTTGACAGCGACAGTTCTTCAAGTGATTCATTTTAGCCTAGTTTGATGCCAGATTTCAGAGGTTCACCATGCAGGACAATACAAGTGTATGTTAAGAGATATTTACTAAAGCAAATTAAAAATATTAGTTTGATACAAATGTCCAAAAATGGTAAATCCCACCCATCTGGTGTTTTCACATGTACTTAATGTGACACACACACACACGTACGCACACACACACACACACATACACACAGATGTTTTTTTCTTTCTTTCAGATGACAACATCACAGGAAGATCAGCCATTGTCATTATCATCACCCCCGTCTCCATGTGATGTTTTCCTGCCTCTTTCCTGCTATTTTTCCCAGTAAGATATGGGCTAAAACAAACAAACAAATAAACAAATAAAACAAACTGAATTCAAATGTATCTGAAATTAAAATATGTCATTTTTACAAAACCCTAACGTGGAAACAATATATATATGTGGGTTATTGAAGGAACAAAGAGTCTGTAAAGAAAAATCAGTTTCATTGTGAGGCTCCACAGACACTTTTTAGTTCATTTTAGATGGACACTGAATAAATACACTTCTCCCACAATACTTTGGAAAATTCCAAGAAAGTGAATATTGTAGTTTGAAAAAGTGCTGTACATTTCCTGAGGTGTCTCCAAACCCATTATTGACCATCGCAGCTTCTCTACAACTTTACACCTGTAACGTGGTTGCATGTGAACCACAACTGCATGTGAAGTCCAAAGACTACATACAGGAGGAAAAAAGGGATTTGGAGAGGATCACCGTATGATTGAGGGAGGGACTAAAAGTGTGCATAATATTCCTTCCTCTGTGGGACTCGCTGCGAGCAGGTACAGCATCTCTGCAGTCCACCGCTCAGCTGTCACACTCAGCTGCCCGGCGCCTCCAGCTCACAGGAAACTTCACAATCGGTAAGTGCAAAGTTTTTTTTTTTTTCTTTGTATCGATTTTTTACTATACATGAATTGATACAATGAAAGAACGTGTCATATTATCGGCTGTCGGTCAGATCGTTTCATTCATCAGGCGGAAAGTGTTGGCTTCAAAGTTTCTGTTTTTCCCGTCAGGAATTCTCATAAAGCGTGCAGCGCGCTTTTTCATTGCTTTCGACCTGTTTCATCTCTGCTTATTTTAGCGAGTTTACAGCAGCGTTCAAAATGACAAATTACAATTGGCTGAACATTTTCATCTCTTTTAAAAATTAATTTTACTCCAATAGTTGTTTTTTTTAAATTTCCTTTAGCCTATAGACCCGAAACCAACTATGATTAAATATAATATTAAAATACACAATATGTAAGTAGGACCTATTTATATCACAAAAAATGCATAATTAGTTGCTTTACTCTTTTATTTCCCATTGATTTCTTTTCTCCAGCAAATCAATGACATTTAAGTGAAAGCTTAAAGGTAGTGCATGCATTTGAATGACATAACTGATTTGCACATTATTCACTTTGTGTATGGGTAGTTTTTTTTCTGAAACAAGAGCATCTGAATCTTTTTGAGCTGGTGAACATCTGCAAGCATTGAGTGCTGGCGCATCTTCCCCTCAGTCTGTCAACAGCTGCCACAAACCAGATATGCCAAATTGCTTAACATATGAATGTGAGGAGGATGGGACCTGTATGCAACGTGCCACTGCCCATGTACACCATTCCTCCTCTAATGTGATCCTCCAGCTCAGTTTCCAGTCTCTTTTGTTGATGCTGCTCCAAGTAAACAATGTTAAGTGATAAGCAAAGTGTGTAGGAGGGGAGGAAGGAGAGGAAGAGGAAGGAGAAGAAGATGTGAGGCAGATGAGGGGAGGAGGCAGTCTCATAAGGAGAAGGGAGGGAGAGACGGTGAGACAGAAGTGATGGAAACATTAAGTTGACAAGCCTCTGGATTGTTGGATTTGCTTCAATTGAAATCCTTTTTTTTTTCAAAGAAGAAAAAAAAAAAGATCCGGTACCTCAACAGAAACACCTCTAAATATGATAAACTCCTGCCAGCCCTAAAACTTAAATCAGACAATGATTGTATGAGATGATACTGTCTTCTCAAAAAGCCTCAAACCACTGTTTTCACCCTTTTGAACTGCGCAGCTGATGTTGCAGGTTATTGAAACCCAGCTCAAATTTCTTTCTCTCCCCTCTCTTTCTCTTTGACCCCCTTCCCTCTCCCTCCTTGTCTCTCTCCTCTCCCACACACCTACATATACACACACAAATACTCCCCCCCCCCCCCCCCCCCCCCCCCCCCCACCCCCCCACACACACACACACACACACACACATACACACACACACACACACACACACACACGCACACAGTATATACCACATACTTGCACACACAAAGTGTAAACAGCGTGTGATAGATAGGTCGTTCCACCCTGCCTCGTCTGTTTGCGTGTTGATCCCTTCAGCAGGCCCTGCTTCTCCTGTCCACAGCGTCCGTGATGAGTTACTACATGGATCCAGTTTCTTCCTACCCGGCCCTTCACCCCTGTGACCGTCTGGGCGCAATGGTAAGACCTCCCTCGTAAATTACCTCCATGCTAAGGCTGCCTCAGCTACCTACCACACAGCCGGCTGGTGTGAGGGAATGAGTGTTTGTGTGTGTATGTGTGTTAGCTGCTCAGCCACATGGCAGTGTGGGAATGTGTGCAGGAGCATATGAGTGGTGTGCTCCTATGTGTGTTAGCAACTCTGGATTCCATCACCTCACAGGAACACACTCTATCTGAACATCTTTCCTGTTGAGTATGGTCCACCAGTGTTGCACTAATAGCGTCCCTGTACATGATGTTCCTCATGATTTCATCAAAAGTTAGGAAACAGAACTGTTGAACAAGACAATTTTCTACAAGGCTGTGAAATCACCCTCATGAACTCTTCTGTGTTGCACAACCACCCTGCGCCAAGACACTTCTCTTTAGCAAAGTAATATTGTAAATATTGAGACCTGTAGGCCTCCAACCTTGCCACTAACCAATCAAATTGGAGTCAGACCATTTCCAACGAATAACACTTTTCTCAGCTAAGCCACCCGCTCAGTGCTTTGCAACAGTCTGTTTGCAAGAACACCAAGGCTCTTAACGCTTCCCAAATGAGAGAGCTGAATACAGAGTCAGAGACAGTGGTAGCTGGGAACATTGGGATTCCTGTCAGGTGAGCATTTGAAGGGTGAAGGCCAAGGAGCGGCAAAATAAATGCCTCCATTTGTATGCAGAGCGCCGGCACATTAGGATAAGAGACTGAGGTTATATGCAAATGGCAACCCCACCCTGGCCTGATAGAAAACACAGAAGGATATAGCTCCCTGGATCCTAATTGGCTCAGGTGGCGGGGCTTGCCTTTGAAATTGAGACTACTGTGTACCAGGGCAGACTTGGTCAAAAGGTGAACCAAGGCCACCTCAGTAGCTCTATTCTCTTGAATTTACATGAATTATCAGAGAAAGCAGAAGTTCTGAAGTTTTTTTTTTTCTTTTCTATGTTTACTCTTAAGTGATTCTCAGTGTCTTATATGCTTAACAAGGACTTTATGCAACGAACAGTGGATTAAAATAAGGGCTCCCAAGCAGCACTGTAACTTTAATTAAATAGAAAATTCCAGAAGACACCTCATTTCGAAGGCAATCAGTTGCAAATGATTCCAGTTAGTCAACATGCACAACATCACAGCCCTGGAACGGCAGACATTATAATTTACACCTGTGCTTTTCCTTTTAACGCACAGGTGCGTTTAATTACACCTGTCCGTTAACTGTAGACACAGCAGTTCCTTCTTAGAGCCAGCAGGGGGCAGATAAACTAAACACAAATGGCGAATGAATAAAAAAATGAATGAATGACTGTGTACATGTATGTTCTTGATTCACTATACGAGAACAATGAGTCTTTGATGTCAATTTAGCTATCAATTATAATTTGGGGTTTTTTTTTAGTGCGTGCTGAAATTTTGATGTTCCCATATTGCAAAACACAGAAAAAGTGCATATGTGCCGTTTCAGTCAGACCTCGCAGGAGTGAAAATGTATGTCCTCTGGTCTTTTTCTATTTAAATGTTGGTTTATTACTGTAGTAAATTATGGTCTCAGTGCTTTCTACATGATGTACCATTGTTTTTTTATTGTTCAAAAGTGACAATTAACTTGTCCTGTCACAAATGTTTTGCCTGTAATACCCTCACATCCAAATAATTGTTTTCATGTTAGTTCTTATAGTTGTAGTCATGTGTAATGCCATGTGTCTGTTTTGCTTTTTTCACTGTACAGTACAGTATGGAAAAAACAACAACAAAACAACAAAAAACAAGCTAATAAAATCAAATAAAATAAATAACACTGTTTCGACAAGATGAGGAAGAGGAAACTCCTCTAAATGTTTTATATTGCAGATATTAAGCTGGCCAATTGTGGAGATACATACAAAAATAGTACAGTACTGTATTTATACTATTATTTATTTCAAATTGAAAAGGCATTGAAGGTTGTTGTTAGCCGTCCCTGTTCAATTTTCAAATTGTAGACTGTATGCTGCATTCAAAGTTACCCTACACTTAAGAGGAACTGATCAAAGAACATGGTGTTGCTGTTATCTCCACTGCTATCAACATCAGTCTATCTGTCTAATCCATAAATTATCCATGTGGCTCCCTCCATGCCTATGTAACTTTTCCCTCCTTACTGACTGACCTGATAGGAGATGGTAGCGTCCCACGCAAACCCCTAAAGAGCCTCGTAAACTGCCTCCCTGATCCTCTGGTCAGGTTAGCCATCCATAAAGCTGGCCAGCTACTGATAAATGCTGCTGTGCTTAAACAGGGAATGCTTATCAGATCGGCAGTCTGTCAGTTACACATATGACATATGATACTCTAACATCCCTAGTGGAGGCTACATTGCCAAGACTAACTGTGGTATTGCTCTGAGTCTCTTTTAGCATATTACAAATAAAAATGATCAATTCTCGCCTTTGAATGACTGGCTCAGAAACAAAATGAAATGTACATAAAGTCTGAAAGCAGATTACATGCTGTGTACACAACTGTGGAGAATACGTTATTTCAGCATGAGCTGAAGAAACATTTTTATTTTGATTCTCAAATTTTAAATGAAAAACAGCAAAAATCCTGTTTGATCATTTGTCTACACTCTTGTGAGAAAAACGCCAATCCCCTGTTCACATCACTGTCAAACAGTAACGTCCAACAATATCTATTGAGGGTTTTGTTTGTTGTCAAATGAAGGTTTTGATATGCTAAAAATGGCCAAGTGGCTATCTTCCCCCCCTACTATCTCTTGTATCCACATAGAATTTCATATCTCTCCTGGCTCCCCTGTCAAGTGCTGACTTTAGACTTCCCCCGTGGTGCAACCTCTTACGTGAACTTTGCTGTGATAAGCAGGATAAAACAACACAGCAAAGATAAACTGAATGAGTCAAATTTAGCCGCGAGGGTTATCTGTGCAGGAAAACAATGAAAAAAATAGTTTTCAAAATCCAAGGTTGTACTGTTGGCCAACGCTACTGGAAAGTTTGATCAGTTGTTTTTCAGCTTCAGCTTCGTCCCCTCAGGATGTAGTGAAAATGAGTGAAAAATAAGTGTTTCCAATGGTTAACAGATAAAAGCTTGCTTTAATGCTTTGGCTAAATGAAAAATGTGTAATGTTGCTACGTGTTGTTTGTTCCCAGAGGCAGAGTGGAGGGGTTGCAGTGGGCCCTCAGACCCAGCTCCCAGGTGTGGTTCACCCTCAGCAACAGTATTACCCATCACAGCCCCTTTACCCCCAGGATATACCGCTGCAGGAGGTACCCAATGGACATGACATGTGCCCTACAGGTAGGACATGGACACAGACAGTCTGACCTCAAACATGGAACAAGATACTGTAAGAAGAGGCAAACATATGTTCAGTCATGATCAGTTTTTACCACTAAACGTGATGATATTTGATCAAAACAGTTTCATGTATGTACCCAAACTGAAAAATTCATACGTATAAATCACTAAAAACAATTTACCTTCTTTTTTTTAGTTATACTGTATATGCTTCAATATATAATGCATCAAAAACAGACAATAGTTCACTGCGAATAAACAACTTAACAAAAGACTTTGTGTTGACTGTAATGCTAAATCGACAATCAGTCACACTCCGACATTCATGCCTGCAATCTTGACACACACATTTAAATTCCCTCATTTAGTTTTTCTGAACAGACACACACACACATGCACGCACAGTCTCGACTTGGCCTGTTGTTCTGCGTCTGCTGCACGAGGGATGTTGGTGATGCTGACCCAGAGGGCAATGCCTTTACCAGATACCCCACCCCCCACACCATCTCTCTCCTTTTTTTCCTCTGTATATCCACTCTTCTTGTGGGGACAACCAAATGCCCTGCATTTTTCTGCTTCCAATCATCTCTTTTTCTTTTTTGTTTTTTTGTTTTTGTTTGTTTGGTTTTTTTTTTTTTTCGAATGAGTTTTATTTTAAACTGGAACATTCCTTCCAGTGCATTTGCCTGTGTTTGACTCTGGCCTCTTCTCGTCCTCAAAAGTGATTGATGCTGGCGAACTGGGACGCATGCCACGGGAGTAGGGTAGGGGTGCTGGGGGGCACAAGCTTTCTTCCGTCACCTCCCTGAGCTGGATGCAGGGGGCAAGACAGGGGGCCAAAGGGCGGCCATCTTTTTCCCAAGCCTCTGGTTTGGTCTCTAGAGAGGTGGAGGGGGCCTGAGTGTGCATATGTGTGTGTGTCTGTGTGTGTGTGCATGTGTGTGCATGTATGAGAGGGAGTCAGGATTTGATGGGATTTGCTGATGTTTGTTGCCAGAGACACACTCCTTTGGAGCCCTCACTTCATTGCTCCCAGCGCTAAACCGTTGACATAAACATTGCTGAGTGGAAAAAAATGACCGTGCTCTGACCTTTTTTTTTTCTCATTCTCCTCCTAAATCCTACACTATGCAAACCACAGGTCTAAGAGCATTGAAGCCACCTGGAGATGTTGTTAGAGTCATTTAGCTCTTGTCTTCGGTGTCATAAAGTGCTACTGAGGTTTTTGTGCCACCAGCATACGGCGTTATGAGTCTGTGCTAACCTCAAAGCAGCTAAATAACCTCTGACACAGTCTCCACACCCTGTAGCCGTTGCTTTGACTCATTTCTCTCAAACTGAAAGCATACCCTCCTCTTGAATATTTTAGGCTTGCAAATGTCAAATCATTCATATTCACTTGAAGGTACACATGATTTTGGCTTTCTCCTGCTGTTTTAGTGATTTGACACTTCATGTGTGAATACCATTCTTTTTTACCAATAAATTTGTGCCAGTTTTTAATTTTGATTATGTTTTTGCTCATTAACAGTACACAGGAGTTTTATTTAATCAACTAGGAAGCATTTTAGATCCCTTCAATCAAATCAGCTGAAGATTTGTTCAGATTGAATTGGAAATAATGGCTTCACCTGTGGGGTCATGTGGCAGGCAGGGCTTGTAAGGCACCTCTTTTCGTTTGATTCATGTGTGTAGAGCTTAAATTGTCATCAGCAACAGTACATTCATGAAAAGATAAATATGTGTAAATGCAAACTCCTCCCTTCCTTTAACTCTTCAGTGAAAGAAGACTGAAACTGATATTCTAAAAAGATAAATTAACCATTTCAAAATATTTTACGGCCACAATAGTTGACATGAAAATGAAATCTGATGTTTTTTTTAAAGCAGGTAAGTTCTTAGTTGCCAAGATCCCCCAACTTCCTCACAAACCAATTCTTTCTTGGATGTATGGGATGATGATTGGATGATAAAGTGAGGTAGGTTATGATTTTGCAGTTGAAGTCACTTTATTCTTTGACAATGGATTGGGTGTTGTTAAAATGAAATGTGCTTGTGTGAGAAAGAAAAAGTACAGAGCAGATGTGAGGCGGGGATGTTGGATGTTAAAGGACCATTGCATGTTTGGCCCAGAGCCCAATGTCACACACACTGCTTCCTGACAACAGCCATGCCACAGTGATGTTTACACTAACCCAGCTCTACTCTTCACTATCCAACACTCGTACCACAGAGCCTGTTGTAAACTCCCATTGTAGAAACTCACAATGTGCGAGTGTGTGTGTGAAAAAAAAAAAAAAAAAAAAAAAAAAAAGTGAGTGCGTATTTCTGTGTCCAATTTTATCTAAATCCAGACACAGATATCACACACATGCACTCCAACCTCCAGCAAACATCCTGCAGTGATGCAAACTCCGCATATTCATTCATTAAATTCGCACCCTGCACTCTGGTGTGTATTGTATTACAGCATCCTCCCATTCAGTAAAGCAGACACACACACACACACACACACACACACATACACACACACATCAACTCCCAGGCACTCGTGAGTTCACTGTACATTAAAACATGCACTCCCATTTAGTACACGCAGACACAGCTGTGATCTGGCACTCAGGGACCATTGGCCTGTGTTTTATTTGATGTGATTTGACAGCTGGACAGTTGGAAGAGGAGGGGAACAGGGTGGAAAGAAAAGAGAGAGTGGGTGGAATAGAGTATGAGGAGAAAAGACGGATAAGGAGAGGGATAAGTCACAGGACTGGGACTGGCGTTGGTAGGAGGAGAAGAGACGAGGGGAGGAGGATCTGAGATGTGGAGCCTTGGGGGGGGGGAGGGGGGACGGGGGGCTTCGCCTCTGATGAGGGGCACGTCCTCACGGGTGCAGGCCCATTTTTTATTTCTTAAAGTAAACAGGCAGCCTGCGGGGGTCTGGGGGGTTATGGGAAAGGAGGAAACAGTGATGCTAATCAGGCCGGCACACACTTCCCCCTCCAACAATAAAACAAAACAAGAGTGGAAACACGGAAAAGCGACAGACAACTGTGGAGGAATGGTCTATACCACTGCCGTGGTCCTAGATTTGAACCGCATGGTATAATGATAGTTCTGAGGAAAGAGGTGTTAGTCAATAAACAGAGGAAAGAGGTAGTCAGTTGCTGCTTCTCTGTATGTGTGTCAATTTTATAGTATTTTTAGAAGTCTTAACTATCTGACTGAGTTTCAACATTAGACTTCTGAGAAGTGGATGTATTGCACATTAAAATGGCATGTTTACAACAGAGTCAGTGTGTAATTTGTATCTCAAAGTACCAAAAGAACTGACAGAACTAAAAGGATCATCTCAAAGACTAATTTCTGGTGAATATTCTTCTTTCTTTGAAGAATCATTTAAAGTACTTTTTAAGATTGAGTCTCTTGACCTCGATGAAATGTCTCAGAATTTTGCCCTAACTGACGTCTATTGAAGGTCCTCTTATTTTAGAGTCATTATTCTACCATTATTTTAAAGATGCTCTGCTTTAGAGCATCAGCCAAATACTCAGATTGAACTTTCCCAGAATTCTAGAGTTTTATTCTAGGAAGCGTTAGTGTGGTAAGTTCCTCTTGATAGCGCAGTGACTAATTACAAACCACTTCAGTTGGAGAACATGCAGTACTGAAACACATGCAATCACTGACGGGTGATGATGCAACAGATGCCAGCTCATCAGGAAAGGTGGCGCTTTAATGAGTCCTAAGAGAGACCTCCCATTGTTTTAATGTTTATATTGTGAGCTCTGCAATATTCACAGACTGTTAACTACAATGAGTGTACAACAGTGACGGTAAGACCTCTTACTTTGTCTTGTTATGTGTGTTCACAGTTGAATCCAGTCCTTCAGTGAAAGGTCAATTATTTCCCATAATAACTCACAATATAAAGAGCATTTATATAACAATTAACAAACCCCCCCCCCCCAAAAAAAAACAACAACCAGCAACTGTACAACAGCAGGATTATTTTCATTTCTGTATACCATTATTTTGAGTGTTGCTCCTTACTGTAATACACAATTTATTAAATGAGAAACAAATTAAAACCACAGACTGATGTATTTTCCCTTCAGCTGTGGAGACTAGTGGAGCTTTATCGGAGAGCGTGTTGGTAAAAGGGAGGGAGGGATAGAGGGAGGGCAAGACGAAGAGAGGGAGGTCTGGGAGGCAAAGAGACTCAGAGGGGGGTGGGGATAATTGAATTATCTGCACAATGGAGTGATGGGGGGCACGTGGTGCCGCTAATGGAGGAAGAGATGTCCTTTTTAGCGAAGCTAATTGTTCAGAAAAGAGCTGAGCCTTTGTTCAGGGAGGCCCTGCTACTTTCCCAGTGCACTTACATGCACACAATTTAGTAGTGCACACGCTGACACACACACACACACACACACACACACACACGCACATATACACACATACACTCTGTCTGAACAGACTTTGGAATGCGAGGCACAAGGGAAAGACATACACAAGCACAGTACACCATACATAAGCAAGCACACACACACACACACACACACACACACACAGGGATACACCGCTCCTGTCCCAGCCAACCCTCTGATCTCAGCAGGAGTGCATCCAGCCTGTGGCACCTTCAGACAGCATCCACCACAGATAGAGCTGAGACTGAGCCACTAGACCGAGGCCACAAGGACCCCACTGTTTTACTGTTTCACTGTCTGCTCTCTCTCTCTCTCCCTCTCTATGTGTGTGTGTGTGTGTGTGTGTGTCCATCACCCATCTGTGCTTGTGCTTGAGTGTCTGTAAATCAGTGACTGATTGATTGCATGCTAAATGCTGTCTATTCACACAATGTATCCATTGTCTGAGAAGTTTAACTCTTCGAAGTAATTCTGGCTAAATCTTCACTTCATATTTTATATTTGTAAATGTGGGGGAAAAAAATGAATAGCGTTGAAAGCAGAATACTTAAAGCAATTCAAATTCTTCCAACATCAAAGACAAAATATCACTTGACAGGTGTATGGATTGCTCTAAATCGAATAACCTTTCAGTTAACTCTGTGAAAAGTAGCAGGTGCAACGGTTACATCTAAGGATTATAGACAGGCAGACAACACAGATGTGCCAGGGTGAGACAGACAGCAGGAGAGAGCAGCAAGGAGAGAGATAGCTGCTTCAGCTAGGGGTGCTATACTGCAACGCAAATGAGTGAAGCCAGCTAACTGTCAAAACCATGGCAACAGCATTTGCCAGGTGAAGAAAAGAGACACTGAAACCAAAACTTGTTTGATCTGGGACATCTGTCCTCAAACGTACTGGTACATACACTAGCTGGTTGTTTTATGAGACAGTAAGACAATTAACAATCTCTTTATCTAAAAGGGAAATGACACAGTTTGTTTCAACAATAGTTGTTTTCTGGGTTTGTATTGTGCAAAACTTTGACACAAGTAGCTGATATTGAGATCTCTCTGGAGATAAACTGACTGTTTGCTATTTAACAATTACATTTTTTATGGGAATCATTTTCCTCATGTCAGTATGTCCTTTTCATAAAAATGTGTTTGGTTTCAGGGTCATTGTACACCCGGTTGTCTTTTGGCAATAGAAATGGTCATTGCTCTGAGAAACAGATCAGTAACATACTGCACTGCGATACGAGAACAGAAATATGCTCAGATGTTTCCTGGCAACAGGAATTTAAAGCAACAATGCTGATTGTAATCACTTTGTCAACAAGCTGCACATTCACTTCTTTTTTTTTTTTTTTACATTTTCAGTTTAATAATTCGGTTTTGATCATATCACTTTTAGTGTGCATTCTCAGAAGTGTTTTGGGAAATACCATCTAAATTCTCTTATGTGAGTATCAGATGTAAAGATGTGAAGACAGGCAGAAGAAAACACAAACTGAAACAAGCTACAGTGACGCCAGCCCAGGTATTAGTCAGCAACACCATTAAACCTCTAATGGCTGCCCTTAGGCACAAAAGGACTGAGGCTGTCCTTTTAAGAACAGATACGGGGGAGTTCATTAACAGAAAACAAAGAGGTCTAGTCAGAGAGACTAACTGACTGACTGACTGACTGACTGACTCGGATGAAGTGAGAGGAACTGTTCCCTCGTCCATTCTTCTCCTTCCATCACCCCCTCCACTTTGCCCCTGGTGATGCAGCTCCTCTCACCACAGAACCCACCAGCACTCTTCCCAGACGAGGCTCCTATCAGGCCAATGAAACCTGATCCGGGGCTGCTAATGGAACCGGTGAAGTACCACCGGTTTAAAAATCCATGTATGATCAATATCCTTGGCTCCCCTGCCTCCATCCACATCATCCCATTTAGAAGTACATGCGTACAGTACATGCAGAAGTATCATATTTACGCTCATCGTAGGGTGCGCCGTATGACTCACCCTAACAAGGTTGCTTATGATGAGGGTGGAGTTATGGAAATAGAGGTCTGGTGTTTTCAAGTAAACTATTTGCCTTGTTTGATTAATGAAAAAAAGAAGGAAAGCATTTGCGTTAACCTGAGTCCATACTATTCCTCCAGTGTTTCTTGCTGGAGCCCGATTTTCTCGCTTTTGTTAAAAGCAGTAGGTTCCACTGGAACTTGTGCAAGAATTACTATAATAATCTGTTATTATTGTTTCTGTTGCCATGGGAGGTGTTCCCTAATGGTAGTGGTTTGCTCAGAGTGGAGCCGTACTGTGGCTAAAAAGCCAAATCTTCCCCTTGTCTTTGTTCTTTTCCAGTGGCAGAGCAAATTTTTGATTCAATTTCCAGTAAGGCATGGTCATTGTTCCTGATTATTGTAGATAAGAAGGTACAAAAGTCTAAAAAAAAGCAATGCAAACTGAGAATTAGAACAGGCAGTTTGCCTTGTTCAAACTGGATTTTCATTGATGGTCTTGGTGACATAAGACCGAGTCTGATTGATTTTAATATTTGTATGACTAACCTATTTTTAAACCATGCAACATTTATGTGTCTCATTTTTATATAAGAAAAATTTCATAGTTAATGTTGTATGTAATTGCAAAGATTTAGACCAGATTAGCTATGTAGGGAGGAAAAAAAAGACATAGTTTGTTTTTATTGATCAGTACAAGGTGAACAGGAAATACTCTGAGGTGTTTATGAGGGTGAGTTACAAGTTATGAGGACGCCTGGAAGTGCAGAATATAGGACACAGACAGCCGTGTCTCTCCTTTTAGCTCATAGTCACCAGTTCTTCGGACATTACTACATCTAAACTGCTGGTATTCATCCGTATGTAACTATTTTAAGATCTAAAATGCTCTCCAAGGACTTGCTTCTTACATACACTCAGGAAATAATCTTCAACAGTAGACTACTATTCCTATAAAGTTCCTAAAGAGATTCACAGTGTTTCTCTGGTGCAAATTTAGAAGCCATATTGTACTCCATGTTGTTTTTGTTCTTATAATATGTCTGTAACATTTCAGTAATATCCCTAGAGGGACCAACACTATAAAAGTAGTCTTTAATAGTATTTTTTTAAAACGTTTTGCCATAAAAGATAACATGATGAAGTATTTGCTGTCATGTTAGGATGGTGTACCCTATAATAAGGTTTACTAAAGTTCTTTCTCAGCAACTCACAGCTCTGACATCTCCTGAGTGTTTCTCATCCTTGTAAAACGAGAGTAATTTGCGGGAACATGCGGACCCCTAACTACGTCTGATGACGTGAAGGGGTACAAGTAGGTTCTCACTGAGATACGGGGGAGGTGGTAGTAGCAGTAGTGTGTGCGTGTGTGCGTGTGTGTGAGCATGAGTGTGTGTGTAAAGGGGCGGGGGGGTGGGGGGGTAGGGGGGCATTATAATTGAATTGTGAATCAACTGGCAAGTCAGCCCCAAACACCGCCCCCTTCAGCTGTCGTCGCACTCCGCTCTTTGCAATGCAACGCCCATAGCCAGAAACATAGAGGAAGGAGTGAGTGAGTGTGTGAGTGAGTAAGAAAGAACGAGGAAAAGAGGGAGTGTGTGTGTATATGTGCCGGAGAGGGAAAGAGGGAAAGAGAAAGATAAGTTAGGAGTACAAGAAACGGAATCGGTATTCAGTGTGAGAGGGAAGGTTAAAAAAAAAAATCTGCCAGTACAACTGACCGGGGCGCCAGAGGAAGACAATATTTTCCCTTATATTGTGTTTTTGGAGCTGTTAGAATAAAAGAGGGACGCGGCGTTATTAAGTCACACTGATCTGATGATCATGACGGCAGCTGTCGATATGAAACCGACGTTAACGATCATAAAGGCTGAAAAAATGGACGGTGAGTAATACAACTCTTCTGTAAGAGCTTGACAGTTAACACGAGACTAACGTTACTCCTTTAATGTTTGTAAGCTTGCTGGCTGGTGATTACTGTGATGTTAACTACAGTAATAATTCTCGGTAAACAGATGCGCTGTGAGGGACATAACGTCCCGAAGGTATTTCAGTGTGAAAACGTGTTGGTTGCTCAATATTGGACAACACGCAACAGGGAAATGCAATCACGCCTGAGGGTTCTACAGTCATGCAATATGCTGTACAGTATGACCAGTGTGTTTCTTTTTTCTTATTGAATGAATCATGCTCTGACCCGTGTGCCCATGTTATAATACATAACATGACGTTGTCTGTGAAACAGGGTGCAAATATGAAAAAAAGTTACAACACAAGAGTTAAGACATTTTTAGACATTGATGACAAAAGCAGACTTGATTATGTCGTGAAGGCACAACGCATAGCAACAAAAAGTGTTAATTTCATTCAAAAGATTTTGTTTTCAGTGTTGATATTCTGAAGTGACACACTTTCAGACACGCTGTATGTTTTACACTGATCATGTTCTACACTAATGGCTTTTCCAGGTTTGCTTGTACACACAGCCTATCCTTAAACAGTTGTCTAATTTAAGTTTTGTCACGTTTGGTTTTGGACTGGTGCTGCTTGAATTGATTATGCTTTGTAGATTTGTTGTACAAATGATATCCTCTATTTCTTTCCTTTATGCCTTTAATCTCACTATATATCTCCGTCTCCTCTCTCTCCCATCTCTGACTATAGTCAGTGCCACACTGGGAGAGCCAAGGCATTCTGCCCAGCCGGCATGGGAGACAGGCCGTGGTGCCTAATCACCCCCCTCCTGCCCCCCCTCCACCACCAGCCCCACTGTCTTTTCTCCCTCCCTCCCTCCCTCCTTTAGTCTCTATCTCCCCCCCTCCTCTTCAGTGGTTGAAACTGACTTTCCAGAGGGAAGGAGAGGCAGGCTGAGGTGATGAATCTGCAGTGCTGAGGCTTGCCTCTCTGACCCTGCTGCCTGGAAGACTTGGCTTGCTGCAGGGGTAGTCCAGGGCACGGGCAGGGAAGCCCACAACTGTGAGCTGTGTTTGGGTTTGGGTTTAAACCTTTGTGTGGTTTCACTTCTCATTTTGTGTGATTGTATTTTTACACAGAGCGATGGTACACATGGTGGTGTGTTTGGATAATTTGCATTTAGCAGCTTTTTACATTAACTAATCCCCTGTGTTTTTGCAGCTCAGGTGGTGTTTGTAAAGCAGTAAGCAGCACTGATGCATCACAGAAATTTGATACTAATTGCAAGTGTTGACCCACTAAGGAGCTGTGACTCACCACATTAACCACCTTCTCCTCACTGTCAATACCTGCGCAGCATAGATTCTCACATACACATCTCACAAACTCACATTAAAAGTGCTGATGGCTGCAGTTAAGTTGCCAAAGCGTAGCGCTATCTTGCAAAACCATTTCGCAATGCTCACTCCCTCTTGCATTCAACTTGGGTGCACTCGGGTCAAGCTGAGGCTGCCAAAGAGCAGTTCACAACTTGATACAAGCACATCTTTTCTCCACCTCTTTCTCACTCACACAGACACACACACATTGTTCTATTCACTCCTTTGTATTATTGTGCTTACAAGATAAATGTGCTACTAATGCCCTCGCTGTTCCTGATTCCAAAAAGACACAACAGTGATGCTTACAACTTACAAGAATGAATTTGTTGATTGGCTCAATTGGGGAAGTAGTAGCTCTCCCAGTGGACATGGCTCCTTGTTTTTTTTTTCTCCAGCACAGAACTATGGCATCGTGAGAATCTCAGATGCTGTTTTTTCTTTTTTCTTTGCCCGACCTCCTGAAACCACATGCTGTACATACATACATAACAGGCTAAAGTGGTTTCCAGCCCACCTTACTATGTTGTTTGTTTTCCTTTGTGACGGAAGTGTAGCCAGTGTCAGCTTACCCATGGCCTGTCCTCTATCTCTCTCCAGCAGAGGTAATTCCTTTTAAAGCGCTCACACACTGCCAGGGTCAGAGGTGCACCCAAACAAGCCTTCTAACGTTCCACCAAGCTTTTTATTCCTTTGTTCAGTGTTAAAGTAGTCAAATCCTGATACAGTACACTTACTTCAGTGTAACCCAGATCATAGCAGCTTATTATTGAAAGCATCATGTAGTCAAAACAAAACTGTCAGCTCTACAGAGACAAGTTTTAAAGATGGGCGGAACATTACTTCATATGGAAGGTGTTGGATTGTGAAATAACTATCATTTAAGGTCATCTAAGTATTGATTTAATACTTAATACCAGAAAGATATCAATCATTTACAGTACAAGGAGTTGTCTGTTTCAGACCTGAGTGACTCGTCCCTCTTTTACTTTCCTTCTCTGTTCATCAGGCCTGCAGGTCGGGGTTCAGTAACTGACAGGAATGTTTGTGAGCATGCCCTGCTGGGTGGCATGCATGGAGGCATAGAAGGAGCAAGAGGGGGAGTCTCACTTTTATCTGATCAAAACACTGCTGTTTGTTATAGCTGGCGTTCCTGATGATTCTGTTGAGAGCCCTTATATGGCATCTTGTTCCACGCCTGCTGCATATGCGCACAAGCACACACAGGCCATAGCACACGGATGACTCTTATAAAGGCTTCGGTGACTTATATCTCCCGAGGTGGCTCCCATGTTGGTTTGGTGAGGAGAAGGGTAGTTTCTGTCAGAACAGTGTTACATAAGCCTGAGATTTTTGCTTCGGTGTGTTTGTGTCAGCACTCCTTCAGTAGTGCAGTGTAATATATGCCAATGTTTGAGTGTGCGTTGCTGCCTGGCAGCTGTGCAAACACTGTTTGGGTGATCCAGGCTTCTCTTGATGTGGTCTGTCAATGAATCGGGCCAAACGGAGCAAACAAGCCCATTTTTCATCTGTATGCGCCATGTCAAACGGAGGGCGATATGGTTTGCCGGCTCAAAACCTGATTAGTCAGCCCAGTGTTCAGTGCATCACCCATATGTCATTAGGTAGTGTTTGACCAGGCCATGTTTATGCCTAAAGGGCAATGGATACCAGCATCCTCAATAAGCCTCCCTGTGCTGGTCAGGCTTGTCAACAGACTAGGCGAGTAGTAGTAAAGTGGCTGTCTGTAAGTTTCCACAATGACCCTGTCTTTCTTTCCCTCCCGCACTACTCATTGATGCCACTGTGTTACATCAAATGGGTTATCCCCCCATTCAGTTGGCATTTCATTCATTACTTATTCTTTCAGCCAGTCATCTGCAGTGTTGCCCATATAAACATAAAACTATTTTACTGCGTGGGTCCTATCTTGACGCTTCCCTAGTGACTACACGCCTTAATCTTTGCTTATAAAGCTTAGTCATAAAGTAAGGCGTGTTAGCACCAGATACAGCAGTCTGCTAAATAGTAAGCATATGGGTCAGGGTGAGAGAGAGACCTTCCAAGGTGTGGTTGATTTGATGGTAGTGAAAAGTCTTCGCTATGCTAAGAAATAATTAGAGATTAAAATTATTAGAGTGCCTCTCCCAGCAATCAATCTTCAACAGCTTCTTGTTTTACTCACATTCTGCAAAAAGCCAACGACCAAAACAAAGGAAAATATGTTCCTTGGCGGGAGAAATAAGGCATTAACAAGCTTCTTTTGTAACACACAAATCTTTTCAATCATTCACCCACCCACTCACCCAATTCGCCCTCCAGTGTTCCTCCCACTCCTTTCCCTTTCTTCCTCTGCTTCTATTTCTTTCTGCTGGCCACATGAGTTTCTCTCATGTCACCTTGATGTGGTGTATAGTGCATTCCTGATGTTTGCATGTTGTCCCATCCCCACTCCTTCCTTGCTTGTAATTCCTGAGTCATGGCACTAGACGCCTGCTGCACCACACGCCACTGGCTGTCCGACTGTGCGTCTGCTTGGCTCGCTTGCCGGTTTGTGCTGCCACAGGCCTCTGTCCTTCCTACATTACCAGTCAGACTGTGAACCCTAACTGGCCTGAAGCTGCCCCGGAATGGCTCCACAACACCCACGCATCTCCACATCGTCCTGAGTGCTTTTTAACTTTTTTAGTCCTCCTGCTGTTTCTGTTGCTGTTTCTATTTTATAGTTCCACATTTAGGAGCTGTGTTTCCTATAATGGAATGGAAAGTGGGCTAGTTTAGAAACATGCCTGCTTTGAGAATCAGTCTACTGTCCCGAAAGGCAGCAGGTTTGTTTCACCGCTGATGTTCATCTGTCCACAACGAGGCTATGTCATTCATTCTGTTCAGTGTATGTTCCAGATTTTCTTCCCCTGTTTTCTCTTTTGTCTGTGTTTTCTGCACACCACCTGTTTTTGGAGTCAGTATGCATTGCGTGCTGCTTTTGTAATCAGGTGAACAAATAGGGTACAGCCACAGACTGTATGTGTATCAGACCTAAAGCATCAAAAGTTGTATTGATTTATTGGCCTGCCAAAACAAAGACTGATAAAGAAGGGTATGTTTGAGGAGGTGGCAGGTCTGCTGTGTAGGTGTGACTCCGTGGCTCTCGTGATGAGCTGGACCTCAGTGACGCAGTCAAATGGGAGGCACATGTGTTCTGGCAGCCATGGAGGAGGTCGAGCAATGGGAAGTTTTTCGGCTGCCGCTGGGGTTGCTGCTATGAGAGTAAAAGCAGCTGGATTCCTTAGCTTTGTCTGCCTGACCTCCCTCATGTCTGCACTTTTTACATATTGAAATGAGTTACTTTTACTGACTACATCTGGTGTAGGCCCACACATCCACAACATAATGAGAACTTGACAGTATTTGCTTACAGAAATGCCATTGTGTCGGTGGAAAATGAACTAAGGGCTTCACATAAATGCTCATTAGAGATGCTCGGTTTGCTGCCTTAAACGTGTTTGTTTTATTCATACTTACATGGCAACGGGGTCAAATTTTGAGTCATTGAGCAGGAATTTTACAAGATATGGTCATTGCTTTCATCATGATCAGTCACATTGTCAACTGAAACAGCACGATATCCCCTGAAGTCCAGTCATTCTTTGATGGAATGAGTCATAGTCTGTGCGTGCTTGTGTGTGTGTAAGAGAGAGAGAGTTGGCAAGACAGATATAGGAAACACACGATGAGCTTGAGTTTACACTTCTGCAATGATATGTGCATGTTTTGGAAATCACTTCCATCTCTTATTGCAAAACACTGAGTTGTAACTTTCCAGTTATCAAACTGTGGTTAAGATCTTTTCATCAGCACAGTCAGCCAAAGCTGAGGTGTTTCACACCGTCATGAAAAATAACACACATATCTTAAATAAGATAAAGAAAGAGAGATGTGGCCAGATGTTTGATGTTTTATACTTCTATTAGCCATGGAGTCTACGCTGAGCTTAAAATAGAAGGGTAATTCATCATCTTGAGCTGAAACCATTTTGCCACTTAGACCACAAGTCATTTTTGGTCACATTAGAGGAAAACAAGAAAGCTGTGAGAAGCACATTAGTGATTGTAAAACAGAGGTGGAATGTGAGGCACGCAACATGAAAACACTGCGGTCTGGAGGGAATTTATTTATCAAGTATCCATCTGTCGCCCATAGCTCGCCTTCAAACAAGCAACAAGCTTCTTATATATGTATGATGTATAATTAGACCCAGCCATTACAAGACGTACATGCGTGCGCACTGTATGTGTACAATAGAATGGTCGAGTGGCTGTGTGTGAATGTGTGGCTGTATAGTGTCCCACATAATTCACACTTATATCAAGAACTTGGTTGTGGAATTTATCAGTTTGGACTAAGAAATGGGGCAGGCCCCATGTTTTGTGGAAAAAATGCAACACACAGAGTAAACTGTTTGTCAGATACGTCGTGTGTTTGGTTTAACGCCTAAACAGTTCCTCCAGAGCATCCCCTGTCTGTTTACAACAGGGATGGAGCCTGGGAGTGCAGCTAGCCTGGATACGGCTAGGATAGCACCACCTGCACTCTCCAGTACAGTAGTCAGATGTCAGCTCTATTTTCCCTGCCACAGTGTTTGGGAATATGCATTGAAGAGATGGATAAAACAAGGTTTTTGGATCAAGTAGTGCTTTCATTATAAATATTTAACATACAAGGAGGTCACAGAAAACCACAAAGTTGTGTGTGATTTGTCAGATCTCTTACTGTAGGTATATAATTTTAGTGCATATCGAGTTTTAGCTTTTTAAAAAGAAATATTATGTGTCTGCCTCTTTGAAGTAATAGAGAACTTGAAGATTGTGCAATGGGCTGTTGTGAAAAGTGCATTACTGTTGCTCAATCTTTGATACTTGTAGCATATCTAAAAAAAACTAGGCCTTTTCACACTGTTGAAGATCACAGAGCAACAAAGTTTGCAGGCAGTTAAACAAGCAATAAGGAGCCAAATCCTGCTGAAAGTGCTTTGTCTCTGTTTCCCATCGTTCCTCTGGAAAGGAAAGTATTTCCATCAAGCTTTCAGCAAAAATATGTCTAGCGTCTGTTGGCGGTGGCGCGGATCATTTCAAACTCAGAGGTAATGTCATATCAAGTGCTCAGACTTTGGCATAAACAGTAGAGTTAATGCACTTTCACATCATAAGCTAATATGATTTCAGAAATGGAGGGAGTGGAAGAAAGAAAGACAGCAAGGCAGCTATGGGGTATTCGTCTCACTTATTGTCTGCTTCAGTAGCCGGTGTGTCTGTGGTGGTGGTGATCCTGGACAACTCTAGTTTCATGGGCAAAGACAGATGTCAGCAGTAGTGGACTCGTCCCATACAGCTGCTTTACACCACCACAGGCTTGTGCTGCAAGAGTGCAGCCAGAAGGCAGTGGTGGAGGCCTAAGAATAAAACTAGTGTTTCAGCACCGTTGTTCGTGAGGGTGGGATGGCCCTGGTTTGTGTGTTGGATCTCTCTAGGTTAACACTGTCCTGCTTTTGGAGCAGGCATGGTCTAGGTCTGGTCTGGCTTCTTCACTTTGGCTTGAGCCAGCCCTACACTTCTATTCCTGGTCCTTGGCATTGAGATGGAAATCTAAACAGCAAAGCGGCTGGCTGAACAAGCAGCCCTCTCAAAACCAGACTGCCACCCCGTCCTCCTCCTCTTGCTCCACTGCAGCCCTCAGCCACCACTTTATCACCCTGTGGCGCTGAATGGGCCCCCTTCATGTTGGTCGGGTTTATGACCCCGCGTTCTCAGACCAGGGGTCCAGATACGGATCGCCATCAAAGGCTCTCTCTCAGATACCACTGTCACCTCTGGTCTGCTGTGGGTAGACTGGTCTGCTTTAAAGAGCCAATTATAAGTCCTTGGCAAGTAGCCAGGACCTCCGCTCCTTTTCCCTGCACCTTATCGTGACCCTGCTGATATGTACCTGCATGTAGGGAAATTCAGGAAGGCCTTAGTGGTGGATCTGAAATGTTTGACCCTCACCTGAACCCACAACTCACCTCACTTCCCACAGGAAGTGGCAACTTAGCCACAGGAAATGGACTCTTGAACTGATTTTAAGAAAGCCCACCATACATTTTAGCATAGAGGGACATAGAAAGGCATACATACCCTTTTCAGATGTTGTCCTCATGTTTTTTTTCACAGCCCACTCCTCACACCAACACACACCCACTGATTGAATAACTCTATAGGGCTATTTATAGCTCAATCGCATGATAGAAAGCATATTGTCCCTTATTTGTTGGGTCTGGTTGCCTGCTCTGCTTGTATCATTGCATCATTCTGAGTGGAGGCAGCAGTCCAGGCTTTATGAATGAACCAAGTCTCCGCCAGAGGCTGGGAGATGGCACTGATCCCACTGTGATGTCACTCCAGAGACAAGGAGAAGAGAGGGAGCTTTATGAGACCTCCCATTCATTCATCTGTCTCTTTCCCTCTCTGTGTGCCCACCCCCGATTCTCTTGTCCTGTGATGGGCTCATATTACAGGCTGGTGACTCATCGCCCCCTACTCAGTCACCCCTCACCCACCCGAGATGCTCCCTTGCTATCTTCCCCAGCCCTGTCCTGTCCTACCCAGCCCTGCCTCTTCCAGTCCCATAGACTTTGGCTTCAGCAGCAAGAATCCCAATTTCACGCCCACGCTCTGGTGCACAGGCAAAGAGGGTTGCTAATTTAGATCATGTGTGTGTATGTTTATATGTGTGTCAGTTTAACAGCCTGAGGTGCTGAATACAACCTTCGTCGAAAGTTGGGTTGGGGCTTGGTCACAAGGGCAGGGCAGTAAAGGTGCACAGTCTGTCAGTTGGAACCCCCTGGGGGAAAATATCATTGTCGCACTCAGCAGCCTGTCCATTACTCATATCATGGCAAGAGGGGAGTGGCTAATCAATACTTTTTTACTGTTCATCTAGACGACCTCAGTCTCACTTCATCAGTGATTCTTAGAATAGTTCATCATTAACAGAAATTGGTTTTATTTCATACTTTTCTCTGCAGACATTCTTTTTACTCTGAGTCTTGTTGGTGAAATGTGAATGCCATAATATTGCGATTTACACCCGCTCCCACATTTTGTGAGCTAAGTGGATGGGACTCATTTTGTGGACAGACCCACACTGTCTAATGCGGAAAGTGATGACTTGTGGATGCTCTAACTCTCAGTACATACTGACCATTCTGTTTCTAATGGGACTCACAGGCATTGAAATCCTATCAGGACTTCATCATTTACTCAAGATTGTCTGGATCCTAGCTCCCCTCTCTCACTAATGGATGCACACTGTACATTAGCTCTGCCGCAGATAACTTTCTTATGGATCATTCACCATGGAGACTGCTCTATTATAATGGCGCATTTAGGTTTTGTGTTTGTCTTTCAGTGGTGCTGTGTCCTATGTGTCACATTTTGTAATATTGAAATTCAATTCAATATACAAAACCCCAGCAAAGCAACGTTCATACATTACATACTATTTAAAAGTAAAATGTTGCAAAAAAAAAAAAAAAGAAATTTGTCTTTCTAGAATCTGTAACACTGTCACCTAATAGTTGAAACTTTTGTTGTGCTTTGAATTGCTTCAAGATAGTAAACAAAAATGCCACTTCAAACTTCATTTTAAAGAAGTAATTTAAAATAAAAAAAACAAACAAAAGAAATCACACAAATTGTAGTTTGCATTTCAATTTGCTCTATAATCATGGTTAACATATTTCACTCTGCAGAATGCCTAATGGTAGTTCTCATGCACTATGGTGTTGAGTGTCTTTGATGGAGGATTTAGTGTTAAAGTGGGTTCAAGACTGTGTGGGCAAGTACAGGCTGGGTTGATAAAAGTGATGGGGAGGGAGGGGCGTAAACGGTTCGAAAGTGCAGCCAAACTCCACTCGATCCAGCTTAAATAAACTGCCACATTTCGCCTTTGCCTTCACATCAAAGCGCAGACTGTCTGAGCCCCAACCCCATCTCAGTTTGCAGCCGTTTGCAACATGTACGTTTTTGCACTACCAACGCTTCTTAGAAGACAAAATGAGCTCAGTAGAGACCCAGACAACCTTGCTGTCAGGGGCGACTTGTACACAAAGACAGCTCGCTCAGGTCTTATTTTCACTGTGAAACTGCATGTTTTACTTTGATGTACGACCTGTCTGACGATGGCTTAACTGAGGTCTTATGTGAGACTGTAAAACTCTTCTACCTTGATTTTACTTCAGACTAGAATGAATAACTTTGTGTTTGTTCACCAGTGTAACAGAGAGCAATATATTATTACAGGCCTAATTGAATCACATGGAGAAGCAAAGAGCTCTTGTCTGTCCTCTGTCTTCAGTCTGTTGCAGGGTTTTTTTCTCTAGAGAGAGAAAAAGAGGGGGAAAAAAAGTCAAAGACAGAAAAAAGAAAATGGGAGACCTAATTTTACAAACAGCCAGACAGACATTGGTTACATGGGCGAAGGAGGGACAGCTGCTGTGCATTCCAGACGAGGTCGAGACGTCAGTGAGTGGTGAAAACAAGCATGAACTGTACGTTGCCCCAGTGTACTGCTGGCAGATAAAACCACCAGCCAGTGGAGATGCCAGAACATCTGGGTTCGACGAATGGTGGTGCTGCGAGCAGAGTGACACAACTTTTCCTCACCACTAGTTTGCCTTCCAGCCAAGCCTCCTGTGATCTGGTTTTTAACGATTTTAATTGACATGCAATCAGTACAGACAGGAAGGATGAGCTAAAAACAAAGACATGCTGCAAATATTTTATGCTGATTTGAACTCATGATTTAACCTGCTGAGCCCCCAATATATCCTATTGTGGTCTATTAAAATTTTACTTAAAACACTTTACCCCCCAAGCTGATCAGACAAGATAATATCTTTATGTCATACTGAAGATTTTAACAAATCATGATATATGTCTGTCTTTCTTGTGTAGGCGCTTTGTGGGCGCTTTGCAGATTGAATGATAAAGACACGCTAGTTAATTGGAACTCTATAGAGACTTTTTGTGTCTATTTACAAGTCATTTGTTGAGTCTTGGCCCGATTAGTTTTTAGCAGTCTATTCTAGTAGTAGTGGCCTAGGGGTCTTTCCCCTTCTTCCCTCATCATCTCCCTCCTTTGTCCCCTTATCCCACACTTCTGTAGCCTGGTCAATCTAATTAGATAAGTGCGAGTCATCAGGCACTGTTTAAAGCCATCAAAGGGAGTTCTGTTCCCTACTGGGTGCCCACTGGCTGTGAGTAGAGAACAGTAAGCCTAGTGTGCGACCGAGACCCTCGAGACAGCCCACCCCCAGCTCTCCTAGCCACCCGCCAGCAGCCATGGTGACATCATCACCTCATCGCTCGACCCTTGACCTCTCTCAGTGTTTGACCCCATGCTTGGTCTGGTGACAGTAGGCCCACTGTGTAGGGGTAACATGGTAGGAGGGCTGGAAGGGGTCATGGTGTCACTGATGGGCACCAGGCGCTGCACTCCCACCCAGGATGTGTGGGTTGGAGAGAGATGGTGTTTGCAAAATTTGCAAATAAACGTGTGTGTTTATTTTAATGCAGAGTGTTAGATGAATGGGATTTTCCATAGGACCCTGCTGAAATACCAGAAACTGTATGACATTTTCTGAACTGTCCCAACTCATCTTGCCCTCAATCCAACAGAGTGACGGCTCTTGTTTAAATAGATTGAATCTGATGCGGAGACAGTGTCTGTCTAGACGGGATGTAATTGTTGAGTGGTGTTGTTGATCACGGTCAGATACAACTGTGTTGATTTTGTTTGAGTATGTGTGTGTGTGTGTGTGTGTGTAATTGAGCCACACAAGTCTCTCTTTCCCGCCCTCTCTCTGTCTCAACTAAATTTTCCATTTAGTAAACTTCATTGGCATGAAATACAATACAGGATGCATTGCCGTGGCTTGGGTTGTCAATAATAATTAAAGCAGTATATGACGTTAGCATATGAGTAATTAAAATCCCACATGGTACAGATAACGCTATTTCTCAAAATAATATCATAATCATTGTTCTTTGTCATTCTTGATTTGCAGATCCAGAGTGTGGAGATGTCCCCCTACTAACTCCTGGAAGTAAAGAGATGATGTCCCAGGCTCTGAAGGCCACCTTCAGTGGCTTCACCAAGGAGCAGCAGCGGCTGGGTATTCCCAAAGGTAAGACTGTTAGCTGCTTGTATTCTCATTAGTCCCAGTTAACATCTTCATTGAGGAAATTACCTACATCTTATCAGTAAAGCATAAGCACTCAAAACCACCACAGCTTGTCACATGTTAGGCATGCACATTCATCAGATCCCTCCACAAGACATTTCTTAGAAGGATTCACTGAAAACCAAGAGACACCCAGTTATTTTAGAAATGGCTTATATTACATACATTTCAGTCCAGGCAGACTGACTGACTGCAGCGTCCACAGAATGTAGACACAAAGACAGACAGTAAAATAATGAGTTAGCTTCCTAAATTGAGGCCGACCGCAGAGCCTCTTCATGCTCTTTGGAAACAGCAGGACTTTCAGTATCTGTTTGTGTTATCGTGCTTTATCTGCAAACTATGGTTTTGGCTTGTCATTACCACAGCTGTCTACATCCACTGCTGCCTCCCTGTTTGTTTTTGATTGACTAGTTATGGGCAGGTATATTTACCACAAAGGAGGTTCGAGAGAAGTGAGCGGAATAACCAAAGATTTAGATTGGTTCGCATTGAAACCAGAGCATAATATGTATGTATGCATAGAAATATGATCTGTAGTTCATAGTGCTAGAGCCAGAAAAAGGGGAAACGTAATCTGAATGGTCACAAGTTGATATGAATGTTTGAATTAATGTGTATGTGTCGTATATGCAGCAAGGAGAGTAAATGCACCTTTTATATATACTTTATGTATACTATACTACGAGTGACTTTAAACAAAATAATTGGCATACAGATGTAAAGAGTGAATATAACAATAACCAATTTTGATCCTCTTCAGATCCCAGACAGTGGACAGAGAACAATGTAGCTGAGTGGCTAACGTGGACAGTGAACGAGTTCAGTCTGAAGAATGTTGACTTTGACAAATTCTGCATGAATGGAGCCACCCTGTGTGCGATGGGGAAGGAACGCTTCCTGGACTTAGCACCTGACTTTGTGGGTGACATCCTTTGGGAACATTTAGAAATGCTTCAAAAAGGTAAGGCTACATTGATCTAAAGACAAGTTAATATATAGAGATGTTCTGAGTATTATGTATTATAAGATGGTTTAGAGTAGAGACAAAGAGACTTTTTTTTTTTCTCACTTACTGTATGTGAGAAAAACCTGTACCACACAGGGTGATATCATTACTTGCACCAATTTAGGACTCTGTAGGCATTTGCTATAGTAACAAGAGCCAAACGGGAAGAAACAATTTAGCTCAGGCCATTAATTTTTGATAATGCTGGATGCAGTTACATGATACATGAAATCAATGACGAGGTCACTGACGCTCATTCTCTATCTATTTTTCATGAAGAGGATACAAAGCATTACCCCATCAATGGACTGACCTCCAACTTCCAGGAATCCCGTTATACCTCAGACTACTTTGTCAGTAAGTACTCATCACACCCATTGTCAATCACTGCATAATAGCACAAGATACATGCTTATGGAAATGCGAAAAGAGGAGTGATTTAGTGTTGTGAATAAAAGAGAATTTAATGTTAGAAAAATGGATCCTTTCTTATTGCACATGATAAAATGATTAAACATTTTTTTGATATGGATCCCCAGTACAGCTGTGCAGCTGTGTAGCTGTAAATATTGGCCATATTTCATAAGAAATAATATTGCATCATGTTTTGCCAAGATTAGGTACATGTCTAACCTTGCCTAAAATGTGCAAGATTCATCTGATGCACTCAGGACTATTCACACACTAAGGTTTTTGGGTAGCACTTCAACACAAGAGGGATAAAGACTCCGCTCTCTTAAGATTGATCTACCTTCTCTGTTTTGCTCCTCGCTTTCCTGCTCTGCCTTCTATCTACACATATTCCCCTTTGTGTCTCCAGGCTATGGTGTTGAGCATGCTCAGTGTGTCCCTCCTTCTGAATACTCAGAGCCCGGCTTCATCACAGAGTCCTACCAGACGCTTCATCCCATCAGCTCAGAAGAATTGCTGACGCTCAAATATGAGAGTGAATACCCTGCTGTCATCCTACGGGACACACCCCTCAACCCCCTGCAAGCGGACTACTTCTCTGTCAAGCAGGAGGTGGTATCCCCTGACAACATGTGTGTGGGACGCCTCAGCAGAGGTGAGAGGTCACACTTCAGATGTGAGAAACATATTTGAGATTAAAGCATAGAGAGAGACCATTGCAGTGAATTTCTGTTGCACTCAATAGTTTGGATTGAGCGCTTGATAAATGTGTCCACGAGTGCATGTGTGAGTGCGTGTAAATGTTAAGTGTTTCTGTGGGTGTTTGCGTGTGTGTGATTGTGCTGAAGCTACCAGAATCTTGTCATGCCACATCAGTGTGCATGTATTAGAAGAGAAGAAAAACAGGGCCTCTGGTTGGTTTGTGGTTCAAGCAAACCCGCCTCATACACTCTAGACTGGGTTTGGAAAGAAAAAAAAACTCAATTGTTTTTGTCAGAGTGATACACGAACAAAGCCACAACGAATTCTCTTCTTACCGCCTGTCCTTTATGTAAAATAGTTCAAGTGGTGTAACCTTCAAGAATTTTTTTTTTCTCTCTCGTTTGTCTTGGCCTCTTTTCCTCGACTCAACCTTAAACTTCTGGGTAAGGAGATAGAGGTGTCATCCTCAGTTAGCAAGCGTGGGGTTTTCTCATGAAGCTGTTTGCTTTTCTGAATGCTTAGGCTTGTTTTCTCTCCCAGTGATAGTTTGCAGAGGAATTAGCAGCATGGTTTACATTTATAGCCATAAAGCTAGGATTTTCTTCTCACAAATCCCCAGCTGCATAAATGAATAGCATGTGCCATGTACACTATACAAGCCTCCCTCCAGTGCTTTAGGCATTTGCCTGCAAGGTATGAGGTCCAATCCTCATGCATCACACATACCAAGCTTTTCAGCATTGCATTGTGCTCTCTCAACATGGGAAAGTATTTTGTAGCACAACTGATATCCACATGTGGCTTCAATTTCAGCAGTTGAAGATTTCAGCATCAATCGAGGCGCTGCATTATCTGTCATTTGTTAATGACTCACCATTGAAAGGCTCCTCTTATCTTTCCCAAGGCCAAAAATAGCAAGGCAATTTGTGTGATTGTCTTCCATTTAAAATCAAATCCAAATGGTGGTTGTACAAGTGAAATTAGGTGTGAAATGGAGAGATTCATGGCACCATAGAGAACAATATAACTTAGTGAGAAGGAACTTAATTTACTCCCAAGGTGTTTTTATGTCACTATCAGAAATATAGCTTCATTTTCAGAGGCCCAATACCAATTTAAATTCTTATGCATTTAAGTGTATATATTGAAAAATAGTTACACGTCCATTCTTCAAAACAAATTCAGACTTTGTTACATTTTTAATTGTGATGGGCTTTTAAATTTACAAATTACAGGTTGCTGCTTTGTAATAACTCGATTTCTCTTTCCTCTTTCCTCTCAGGTAAGCTCGGCGGCCAGGACTCCTTTGAGAGCATTGAGAGCTTTGAGAGCTGTGACCGGTTGACCCAGTCATGGAGCAGCCAGTCTTCATTCAGCAGCCTGCAGCGGGTACCTTCATATGACAGTTTTGACTCAGAAGACTACCCCACCGCCTTGCACGGCCACAAGCCTAAGGGCACCTTCAAAGACTATGTGAGGGAGCGCTCAGACCTCAGCAAGGATAAACCTGTCATCCCAGCTGCAGCACTGGCAGGATACACAGGTAAAAGGTCTAAAGGTCATAGTTTATACATTAGAATTTTGTATAGATTCCTACCTTGAAAAGTGCTACAGCATTTTATAGACCTTTCACATTGCAGTCATTTTTAAAATGTCACATATTTCAAGCACAGGGTAGCCAATAACATCAATCATAGACATGTTCCATTTAGGTCTGCCAGTAAGCCTGCATGCATATACTAAGGCCCTGACACTGGTACACCTAAAAAAACATACAGACATGTAGAACTATACGAAACTACACATATTGTATGCTACCAAGCCTGATTCTAACTAAACTGCACTGGCAAGGAAAAAAAAGGAACCATTTCAACAGACCTGATCTAGAGTAGAACGTGATAAGGGTTTAAGCTCTTCATTAAAAGAATTATATTAGAGATTTTGTTCATGTCTTGTTTTTCTACCTTGAAAAGAAGACATTTTCTGACATCCAACCTTGGACATTATGAAAAAAGATAACAAGACAAAACAAAAAAGTAGACTACAAAATTAATCTCGTCTTTTCACAGAATGTATTGCAAAAACAGATTGAGGTTGGAGCAAATCAAAAAAATTTTAATACTGTGAGCATCACAAACAAAATTGAATTTCCAAGGATGGCAGAAGTCTCAGCAGTGGATGTCTCAAAATCAGGGCAAATAAAAGCCAAACTATTAGTTGCTTTGCTACTTTTTATCTTTTTTTTGTAATTTGGGTGAAATTTTCTCACAAGGTGTATGATTTCATTTCTACCACCAGTTCTATAAGGACTAGAATTCAGTGCAGCTGTAACACACTTGTTGATGCTTTGCAAAAGCCCCAGATATGGGGGTGCCTTAATGGTTTTTAGACGAAAAAAAACAAAAAAACACCTTTTACCCAAGCAGCCCGAGTCATGCACATTACAGGAAACAAAATAGATTTTGCTCGTACACTCTTCTTTTTCTTCTGTATTCTCTCTCTCCCTCTATCTTTCTTTCTCTCTTCTGTTCTGTCTTCACTTCTCATCTACCTTCTTGTTATCTGCAGCCCGCATCTCAACCTATTTTTTCCAGGTCGTCCTAGCAACGGTGGTGAAACATAGAAATTACGCCTGCCCCTGCACATAACACCAGAGTGAAATTATCTCTTCATCTCACGAGGCATCTTCATACTTGAACATGCTCAAAGAGCTGGTTTATGTATGTTCTCCAAGTTCAATGAGATGTGGAGATATATTCACATGCTCCTCTAAAGCAAATGCACTATTTTAGAGTCTGTCATGGTTTATGTTCTGAAAAAGGTGCATAAAAAAAAGTGTGTTACTACATTTAACAGTTTACCAGGATGTCTGCTAACACTGAGCCATAAATGCTTCATCTATAATTATACGAGCATAGGAAATGGATATAAATAACTTTAAAGCTTTTCTGAAATTGTGCAAACTGCATCCCAATGTTAATTAACTTTTCTACACATGAAGAGGATACTTTCCAAGTCATGCATTGCATAAGAAAATAAATATTAAGTAGTTCAAGTTGAGCCTGCATTGCCGCTTGAAAACTGGATTATAAAGAGGTTTAAACGGTTACAGAGTAGACACTGAATCGCTCCAAAGTGTTTGGGACTTTCTCCACTGTGTTTAAATTATAGTCACAAGGCTGCAAGATTGCCAGCATTGGAGAAGGGGAAGTCCAAGCAAATTTCTCAACGTCACTAACAATGCATACATCAGATCTCAATAGACTGTCCCAAAGTTGGTATGCACAAGTTAATTGGTCATCTGTATGGTTATTAGTTCAAAAGACGCGTATAGAACAATGAGTCATTCATTCGTAATGATGTTGGAAAGATGTTGTAATGTACATAATCGAATAATGAAGAGTAAGACTAAGAGTCTAAAAGCCCCTCTAGTGACCATTAGAAGCAGTGACGCTCCCTGACTGAACCAACAGACTAAAATGCAGAAGATAATATATCATGCAAACATATTATGGTTCCATCGCCCTTGATGAATTTTCTTTGACAGAAATCACAGTGTTCTATCAAATTGTGAACCTAACCATGTGGAAATATCTTATTCCACCACCTTTGCAAATGTACATCCAGGCAAACAGTCCAGATTCATGCAGTCCTAAAATTCTGACTCCATTTACCGCTTCAATCTGACATCTGAAGTATCAGTTATTATGTCAGGACAGATGACTCCGAAGAGCTCATGTGTGAAAGCCTGGCGAGTGTTTCCAGCCTAATGCATAGTAATGTATTCTCACTGAGGGGAATGTGCTTCCTCTGAGCTTTTACACAATGGGAAAGGGAAAGATGGAAAAAAAATCATGCTTAAACACCTCGATTTTTCTCAAAGAGAAGAATGTCAGGCAGCCTACTCTTGTCCTAGCTGTTATTAGGAACAGTGTAAGGAGAGTGTAGGCCCTCAAAGGTGGAAGCATTTTATGAGTGTAGAAGTACTGTATGCGCATGCCCGTGTAGGTACGTGTAGGTGTAAGGAGAGGGAGAGGGCGAGCAAAAGAGAAAAACCTCAACCTAAAAAAAGAAGAAATCAAACCTCAAAATAAAGAAAGAGGTTTTTGTAAAATTCCAAATCGATGTTTATGACAGCTTGACAGTTTGCTCTGCATGGCTTCCTGTCCCAGTCACGGGGTGACAGGTGACACTTGTAGCGAGGACAGGGAGCCTGATAAGGCTGCAGAGAGATAAGTAAAGCTCCATTTGTCATCTCCGTGGTTTCCTGTGACAATTCATCATTTATACTTCAGCCTACAGTAACACTAAGCAGCCTTACAACGTGGTGAACTCAGTCTATATCATAAAACTTTGGTGTTTTATTTGCATTGCCACTTGTTATGAAATAATTAGTTAAGTGACAAAAAGTAAATCAGGGGTAATTTTGAGAATTTATTGTTTTCAAGTTCTTCATGAAGTTAAAATATTTGCTGGTTCCCCCTTTTCAAATATAAGAATCCAATTCAAATACTTGTATGTTCAAGTTAAGATGCTGTATGAGTTTGGTCTCTGGTATCCCTTTGGTATTTGTCATTACTTTTTACATTTCATAGACTAACTTTTATAGAAACCATAGATTCAATGATAATCGTTAGTTGCAGCTTCAATCACCACCCTGCTTTCTTGCTTTAGCTGCATATGCTCAAGACTCATTTAGCATGCCAGGGGTCAGAGACTAAAGGCTGCTGTGAATGTGACCCCCCCACCCAACCCACCATTTTGGCACACTGTATGCTTATTCAATGAGGCCCATTGTGCATGGAGACTTGTAACATATTTTTGGAAACTTTTTTTTTTTTTTTTTTGTGTAAAGGGGTCGCCTACATTCTGGCGTGAGAGCACAGGGGGCTGGTAAACGGGCACGCTGTTACAGTAGCAGACTTTTGGAATGCGAGTCAAAGCTCTCTGTCTGAAAGAGACCCAGTGTTGCAACCATGTATTTTCCAAAGTCGGGGAGGCTGTTGTCAGGCACCTTCTCCAATCCTAACAGGAGTAAAGAGGGCTCAGAAACACGATTTCAAGAGTACAGCCCACGCATCTGTTTCCCTGAAAGCTTTTGTTTGTGTTGTATAAGGGTACATTTGGTTTTCTGAGGCACTCGACTGAGGTGACTTTTGCTTAGCTTCAGTTTTGCTGAGGCGGTGTGCTGCATAGGCAGGTGTGATTTCAACATGCGAGCCTCAAAAGTGGGTGGGTTAGTGCATATGCTGAAAAACCACAAGATCAAAGTGTACTGCAGTGAATCTAGCTCAGAAACAAAACCAGCCTTTTTTGGTGTTGTTCTGCTTTCCCTCCTTTTTCCACAAGATGTAATAAGTTGTTGTAATAGCACTGAAGTTCAGTTTTAACTGCTTATTATATTAGTCTTTATTTATAAAATAATACATTCCACTATAATATTATAGATGACTTAACAACCCCTCTCACTCTCACACAGACACACACAGTCTGTATTCAAGTCCCAGAGATGTTACTGAAGTCTAAAGGCAGCCCCTCTTATTTTAAACTAGTGATTTCATCAGTGTGGAACTCATACAGACACAGACTCTAGATTCACATACTGCACAGGGCAACTGGCAGACAAGGGAATACATGATGAATGGGACTGTTGTATTTAGGAGGACATTTGGTTCCACTGCTGTACTTCAGTCTGACCCAGATTAGAAGGTTTACTTTGTCTTTCTTCGGACCTAAATGAATAATTGGCATGAATATTTAACACTTTTATACATAGCAGAAGTATAGAGGAGCATATTCCTCCTTTGGACTTGGGTTGTAGTTTTGCTTTTCAAATATCTTCAATCTCCTCTTCATCTTTGCAGCACATAAACAGAAATTCTGCATGGCTCTAATGTGCCTCACTGCTCTAAACTCTGTTATGCTCATACTGTATGTCACATACCACTCTGTGAACCGCTTAAGCTGCATTTAGCATTAACATACATTAGATGAAATGCAATATTATATATAATAGAGTATTGTGGAGCAGTAAACAAAAAATAAGACTGCAGAACATGAGAGCACTCCCTGAATCTGGATCTCTTTGCCCTAAAGTCACACTTTGCTAATTAAATCCTCACACAGCGTCTACACCAACAACAATGTGTTTTCTCAGTCTAAATAGCTCTTCTTAAAAACCACATCGTCTCTTTCTCCCTCTCTCTCTCTCTCTTCCATCTGTTCTGCAGGCAGCGGCCCCATCCAGCTGTGGCAGTTTCTCCTGGAGCTGCTGACCGACAAGTCTTGCCAGTCCTTCATCAGCTGGACAGGCGACGGCTGGGAGTTCAAGCTTTCTGACCCAGATGAGGTGAGAGGTTGTGACCCCGCTGCTCACTGGCACACGTGCTGGGGGGTCCTAAGTAGTTAGCCAGATGAACAAGATGTCTTCTTACTTTGTAAACAGATTGCATGCCTTGTTTGGCTCAATTACTACTTTTGGAAAGGTTAGATTGGCTTGGTTTTATAAATGTAGTGTTTTAGTTCAAAATAACTTAAAGATACCAAAAACCAAAGTAGTGTTCTTTGCTATTAAAAAAAATTAGATGATGGCATTCTCTGAGTTGTTGCTGTTTTGCAAGCATGTATTGATGCAAATGAATGTACTAAATTAGGTGACCAGATTAAATTAAGCTTCAAGAATGGTTGCTTAATTTGAAACTAAATGAATTAGTTGTTTGTAGTTTCTCAGTTGTGAATGGCACATAGTAACCATCTTATTCCTTGTTTTGTTTTAGGTTGCTCGGAGGTGGGGCAAGAGGAAAAACAAGCCCAAGATGAACTATGAGAAGCTGAGCCGTGGCCTGCGCTACTACTATGACAAGAATATCATCCACAAGACATCAGGGAAACGCTATGTCTACCGCTTTGTCTGTGACTTAAAAAGCCTGCTGGGGTACACTCCTGAGGAGCTGCATGCAATGTTGGACGTTAAGCCTGATACGGACGAGTGAAAGCAAAGATGAAAAAGAAGGTGAAGACAAAAGTTAAGAAGCCACGTGGACTGGGGCTCATAAAGTGGTCTTAACTGTTTGATAGAGTCGGTAAACCATTTTTTTGGGGACCAAAAATGTTTTTAATGACTAACTGTGGTCTTTGTCATCTTTGAAGCTCTTGTCTCTCAGACCATGTTTTAAAAGAAGGCACAAGCCAAAAGCCTGTATTCATACCCTGTTGCATTTGAGATGTGTGTGGGCATGTGTGTGTGTGAGCGTGCGCATGTGTGTGTGAGCGTGCGTATGTGTGATATATACCGGTATTATTTAGCAGCTCGAGGCAGATGGAGTGCTATCAGGTAGAGTTCAGGTTCCATTCTGCCTAAGTAGCACAGTGGTGAGACAAGAGGAGACAGAAAGTCAAGAGAGAGGAAGAGAAAATAAAATGATTGTCGGGGTAAACGGTGGGGTAAGCGTGGAAAGTTCCCTCTAAGAAAATGGTTGCCAAAATGTAAAAACTGAACTGAGGAAGGTATAATGTCATATTTACATACTGTACATGCTCACTGTTTCTCTTTTGCAAGGAAAGAGTTTTCAGCTTGGACCAAAAAGCGTCATTTATAGTCTGTTGTTTGAGGAGCGTATGCTTGTGCCAGTATTATATTATTGATGTTGAAAACACCCAATGTAAACCTACCAGGCATATATTGGAAAGAGTATTTTTCTTATGTTGTCAATGAAGGTATTACAGTGGAACCAAACATTAGATGCCAAGTTTAATTGTTCTGTTATCTAGGAAGCCTTAAACTGAAATGTACTGATTCGTTATCAGACAACACTATAGACTCTGGCCCTGTGCTTATATGGTGTGAGGACCCACTGAGATCACTCATACCAAGAGTATCTGATAGACAGACAACTGAAAGTAGCCGTTGCTTTTGAAACTGACGCTTTCACCTTTACGTACATGTTTGCCACCTTGTTAGAGACACACATATTGTGACTGAAACTTATGCATTTTTGCATATACCACCAGTATTAGCAAACTGTAGACAATCTTTGTGGGGAAATTCAGGAGTCCTTGGTAAGAGTTGTTTAATGTGCAGATTAGAAGTATAATTTGTCAATTCACTGTCCATGTTAGCGTTGCTTTAGAAGTGTTTGAATAGTCTTCTGTCTGTCTGTCTGTACAATAAAATCACAAGTGAAGTAATTGAGGGAGGGATTTTTACCAAATCCTAAGAATGTCAGAGAGTTTTTCTTTTTTTTTTTCATCACGCAGTAGACGATGGATGCAGTATTTTGTGAAGGTACAGTGCAGGAAAAAGGGAAAGGCAATAGAAAAATGTTGACTTCAGAGAGAGATTCGGAAGCTGTATGTGACAGATGGAAGTAACTGAAAGAAAATGTTGATGCTGCAAGTGAGGATCGCTTGTGAGATCTGACAGAGAATGACTGACAGAAATGATTCAAGCTGGCACTGTTTGGAGGTTTGCATTATGTGTTGTGTACTGAGGACTTTGTTTGCCACTGCCATCGAGGTTTGTTCCAGCTCTCAGCTGAAACACCATCACAAATGGAGACCTATTAGGACTAGTGGTAGTCATTTAATTTTTATGTTTCTGTGTTGCCTATCTATGGACAAGATCATTTTCAGCTCATAGTGAGTAACCTATGTATGATTCCACCCTTATATGTGCAGTTTGCTCAGAATACATGCATAAAGATTCACTGGTTTTGTATGAGCAAATTGGCAGCAGTTTCCTCCCAACAGTGGGAACAGTGTCTGTACACTGGCCTTATGGGAAATGCCAAAGTCGAATATCATCTTAGAATACAATGTTATTGTTTACAGTGGCTGAATGTTACCCATATGGATGAAAATAGCTTTTGAGATGTCTATTTGTACAGATTGTATTTCATAATGCTTTATTGAGACCCAGATTACACAAATAAGCAAGAGACAAAGCAGGAATAATAACCAAAACCCATGTGAGGTCTTTGGCCACGGTGCTTTGGGTATCGTCCACAACGTTAGAAGACAGGGACCAGAATTCTCTCACATTCTTTGGAAAGTGTTGACTTTTCTTTTATCTTTTGTTAATACATTGGAAGCACACAGCTTTAGGACAAAAAGAAACGCCTTTCGTTGATAGGGGTTTCCCACTGATTGTGAGAAGAGATACTGTGTATGTTCATAATGTTAAATTGGTAACAAGCTTGTCAATCATCATCATCTAGCAGTGACTCGCAAACCCTCACCCATGCTTTTCATCCAACACAGATAATTGGATCTTCAACAAATTAATTTGTCATAAGCTGCACTGTACTTTCATTCTTTTCTGCACATTGATGTCATGGTTTCAAAACACTGTTATTTGTATTGTTCAGGTTCTTTTTTTTTTCTGATGTCAGTGTTTTATGTTAGAGAGAGCTTTACAGATTTTTAAACATACTTGTAATGGTTGACAATGCCCTGGAAAAAAAGTTTTTGTTCTCAACACAAGGTCACACAGTAGTGTCAGTACGGTTGGCTTCAAAAGATCGACGCGCTAAGAGTAAACATTCTGTTACCTAAAATGTTAATATTTTGAAAATTATTTTGTCTATTGTTAAATGTCACAGATCACAATCTACTGCAGGATTTATGTATTAAGGAACCTTTGTTGGGCAAGTGTATACAGTACATACCAATAGTTTGTGGCATATGCATATCTCAGAATGGATTCAGAAGGAAAACCATTTTTGTTTTATGTTTTTTGTATATTTTATAGTGTCTCTGTATTTTTGTTATGAGATCATTTTTATTGTATTTAGTTCACAAACATTTGAATATTTTTCAATAATTTATATTTTATAAAAGACAAGAGACGCAGACAGCTGGTGCTTTCATGGGAATTTAAAGGTAGCGCAGGACAAAATAATGTAGCGATTATTTTTTTTTTTTGTTGTTGTTTTTTTTATTCTTTTTTTACATAGAAAATAGACCTGTCTGCTAGAGAAAAAAGGCTGATGCTGGCCCATCAATGATTTCTGCTGGAAAGGTTTTATAAACTGTAGCTTCTATTTCTAAAATGTACTTAATGTACTTCAAAATGTTATAAAATATATGTGAACAAAGATTTCATAATTGTGTGTGTTGTTGGTGTTTTGATCCACAATAATATACTATTATTAGTACTATTATAACATGCTATTATTATATATTATTTACTTTACTATATTAATTTAGTATTATGAACATTATTGTTGTTAGTTTCACTGTTCTGTATGGCAACATAGTGCTGTTTTGTTTCTATACTGCAGGAAAACTCATTAAGAGTCATATACAGTGTGCATTAAATATTAAAGATAGATAGATAGAATGAATGATTGGTTCTGCAATACTTCCTAACTCAAAGTGGCACAGGCTGTGTCAGATTGTTCATACAAATCTGCCCTTTGTTCCAATCAACACATTCTGGTCCTTCAAAGGAGGCCTAGGTTTCCTTTGAAATGCAAGCGGGCCATGGTGTGTCCCAGTTTAACGAGTACGTCCCACGCGCACTGATGAGGTGACGTCAAAACAGAACCAGCACACTGGGGCCCATTCATGTGCTTGTAACCCCGGGCTCATATAAATTCCACTGTAGATAGAAAACATACAGGGCTGTGGCCTGTTGCCCCAAACAGCACAGCTGTTTGGCCCTGGTGCAGCAGTCTAGCAATAAGGCCAAAATACAGGTCCAGTAGAACAGGCTGATTTTCAGTTTCAGAAAATGTCAGCCTGAATGTAGAAACAAAATGAAATGCACATCAGAGCATGTTACAGAAAGACACTATTTAAGAATGTGTATTTAAGGTGGAACAAATTAAAATAAATGACAAATGTAATTATTACACTGGTCATGGAAATATAAAAATGACAGTGATGCTGATCAAAAAAGACACATACTATGTAAATTAGTTGAATGTACCACACATACATGAATGATTTCACATACTTCAGCCCACAGCTAACTCCACAATAGAGCTGTCTTCTGTCAAAATCAGACCCATATACTCCTGTTGGACCTGTTGGTGGTGTTCTTGGCAGAGGGCAGGCTGAGGTTACCCAGGTGGTTTTTCTCCTGTTCCACCTCCCTCACTCTTACTGGGCTGATGATCCAGACCAGACGGGACCGCTAGGCAGGTTTTTAAATACTTGCCCGGACAGTGCACATTCCAACAGACCTGGAACAGAATCCAAACAATTATGATACCACTCATACCTGCTTATTTCACATCCAAACCCAGACACACAGCTGGCTCACACAGATATATTCTGCCCATTTACCCCCCCCTCCCGCGCCTCATCTAAAGACAGCTTCCACTGATCTAAAGTGACATTTTAAAGTGAAAGACAGCAGAGAGAGAGACGTAAAGAAAAGAGGAAGTCTGTGCAGAGAGTGAGAACTGTCACGCATGGCAGTCTCAGAAAGATGTCGGATGATTTCTGCCTCTCACCTCCTGTCGTCAGCAGCTTAGAGCTCTCTTGACACTGGAGTACGGCTCGTTTGTCAGATTTCAAACCTAAATATTTATCTAAAGGGTCTTACCATGCTACATCTGTCTCCTGCATGTAGTCTTAACATGAGTTAGAAAAGACAGGGAGGGAGCTTAAATAATGCACTGGTGTAGCCATGAAATTGGGAAATATTTGGGGTGGCCATATTAATAACACTATTCCAACAAAAACTTAAACCTCTGAAGAGGATTTATTAGGTGAAATCAATAACTCACTGTAACTACCCTCTAGATTTATCTTATCAGTGCATGGAAGGATGTGTATTTCCTAGTACAGGATTTGGTGCATCAAGATGATTCGGTCTGTCTGTCTGCACCTGGTCTGTCTGAGTTCACCATACTGGCATGCAACCCATTTTAAGAAAAACCCATTATCACATTAACAGTGCAATGTGGGATATATGCAAGTACTGTGAATGCACTGCTTGAACTGCTTCTTTTTCACATCTACTTCTCCAACACCACTCATGGCTATATTCACTCTACAACCATATCATTAAAGAAGAGATCAGGGGTTAGTATACTGTGTCTACTTCTTAAATTACAACTATACTACTGCAGTATAGGAAGCCAGAAACATGATGGGGTTGCTTTACAAAAAATCGGAGGCACTTTAAGACACTGATGGGTCAAATCACAGTTGTCCATACTACGGAGAGCAAAATGACAGAGTTTTGAGTTAATGCAACATGTATTTTAGGGCAGTCTTGTGTGGGAGTGCAAAATATGAGATGAGGCAATGGAAACTGATTTATAAATGATGACTGACCACTGCAGCACAGCAAACTGTCTCTGTGATTGAAGGTCTGGGATAAGTACCAGTTATTATTTTTTTCTCTATCTAATTACTCATCCTTTTATCAAGCTGACAGCACTATTTAACACCATTAAAATATTTCGAGCTCAGTAGCAGAGCTTTCTGACGCGCTTTACTGCTTTCAAGAAATGCACACAAGACATTCCTTGCCTTGGATTTAGTCTTAATTAGTAGCATAACATTCAAATGAAATAATAGGCAGCACTGCAGCTGAGCCAAATTACAAAACCAGTCGTAGCAAATACAAAATACTAAATTGAAAACATGCGGCAGCTAGCAACACTAAGTTTTGTGGTCCTGACAGTAATTTGCAGTAGATTTAGTAAATCTGTCCCCATATCTCTTAAACCAGTCACACTCATCAGGGGTGGTGAATCGTACCAGAGGAAACTGCTTTTATGGTGAAACTAATGTGTCTGTACACCATAAATCCCCACAGAAAGTTACATAAATCCCCATATGAGAATGTTACAGTACATGTGTATGTCATCTAAGTGAATTATAAAGATCAGTGCAGCAGAACTGGTATTTTAATGACATTGAAGTAAAACTTGACCACCCATTGACTCCAAAGGAAATATTGTATTGGTATTTTTAGTAAATTTTTAAGTCATGAATATTACACAGTCTAGATGTCATTACAACATTGCAACATCCCTGTCAGCTCTTAGCTTCAGTCATGATGCTTATACGTCTACAGTCTTCAGATTTAAGACCTTCTGCTATGATGGAGTAAACACAACTATATCTATCTTCACTGCCTTAAATTAACTTCTTCTTCATAGATAGAGAATCCCTGTGACGCACAAAAGACCAGCTCAGTGGTTCCATTACGCAGAGAAGTTGTGAAATATGACCAATGTGTCCCTGAGGGCCCCCATCCATGGCCCAACTTAAGACGCAGTTGCCTGGGGATATATCCATGTCCTATTGTCCTTCATGGTTGGGTTGACTTAGGCCAATATGTCCAGGGACTACCATAAACAGAGTTACATCCAGCGTGTCCTCCCAAATATGACCCTTCTCATGGTTTCTGGAGAGACAGCCAACCAGACAGAGAGTTTAGTGTTGATAAAGGTGAATAATTTGCCTATGGATCTGATCTATTGCCAACCTCAGAATTTAGACACACATACACTGGGCAGTGCACCATATATCACAGAAAGTGTTATCTTAGGGCTTTTTACACAGATTGAAAAACAAATTAATCAAATCGGACCGCTGCATCAAAAGTCATGCAAGTGGCCAAGCTTTTGAGAGATTATTAGCTACTTTGGGGAAGCTATACTTTGATATCAACACTCTCAACGCAGCTGCATCTTCAACTCTACACATGTCCATGAATTGGTAGCAGTGTGCGCTCTGCAGCCCCGTTTATTCATTTCACATCAAGACATACCAGCACAACTTAACTGTGAAGCGCGTAAACTGTTTCAATAGATTAAATGATGGTGCAGAATTATGCTCAGAATTGAGAGTCTGATGCCCAAACTCACTCAGACAAAAGTCTCTCTTTTCTAGACTCAAACATCACTTGTCTTGGGTAAAAGTAATTTTTAATCTTAAAGTTGTAATCCTTAATATTTCAGTCCTGGTTGAATTGGCAACACCCATGATTACTGGTAGTAACAATAAGTGGGAGTTAACACAACAGCAAATACTCTTTCAGTTACTACTATGTCTAGAAATACATCAGATGAGCATCCTGTTGCTGTTTCTGTTTACAGTACAGCTACATTTTAACACGTTTTAATTAAGATGGAGAGAAATAAGCAGTCAACACCATGGCTGAGCATTTCCGCTTTGAAACTGCACTGTACCAAGAACAATCTCATAAACACAGATTCAGTCATGCAAGATTTCCTATGTCACAAATCTAAGGAACCAATCATTAATAATTAAAGATAATTATATGCAGAGTCTATCTCCTTGGGTTTTCCTAAGGAGGAAGACTCAAGGTGGTAGACTCTTGGCTAAGTAGCATATTGCTGTTAAAGCCAAGTTTCCGTCAGCCAAGTTTCCAGTTGCACTGGTCGTGTTATCTGCACACTTAGTCACGTTAAGAGAAGAGTCCCTAACACTCTTTACACCATAACTGGGAGCTAGAGAAGCCACTGCACTGCCGCGCGCCTCCATGAATATATCCGCATATTCATAGATTCTGGAATTTTTAATGAGGGAGAAGGAGTAGATGTCATTTTAAGGATTTGAAAGTGGTAGTTATACTTGTTTTGTGGAAAAACCATATCAGACACACATAACTGTTGCAAGCAGAGTATTTTTATATGTCTTAATACATGTCTGGAGAGGATCTTTAAGAAACAGCAAATGTCTGATGTTGTTTATGATAACTTTCTTATTAAACCCGATACCAAATAAATATAATGGAGACATTTTCCCAAACCTACAATGGCTGTCACAGATTAAAAAAAGGTGTCTTCCCTTGCTATATCACCTATGCTCTTAAGGTTTGTCACACACTCTAAACCTCTCCTGTTCTTCCCCTCCTCTCATTCATTGTATTGTTGTGGCTGAGATGTGTTGAACCACATGTCTTGGCATGTGTGGTGACTGTATTATCCAGGCTTATGAAGGGCAGATCCAGGCCATCCCCTGCTTTAGCTGGTAATTTGCATTTTTATTGCCGTTGTCGCATCCTCAGTTAATACACCATTGACTCCCAGAGCCACCCCTGGACCTAACGGCATCACCTTGCTATCCCACCTGAAATGAGAGTGCCTGCTGGCCTCCGGATCTGCATTGGCTGAAGCTCAGGTACCAGTCGACCTGGCATTCTGGGACGGAAATGGAGTGTCCTCTCATGTTAATGTGGACTTTCCATTAGGAAAGATGATTGATTTGTGCTGTGCTGTTGCTGTGAATAGGCAATAGACTGGCACAATAAAAGAGTGAGATGGGGCTTTGTGTGCAGGTGAGGCCGTATGTGAACTAGAGTGTGACTGAATCAAGGAGCTGATGATGGGAGGAGAGGAGAGGTGAGACGAGAGGGGGGTTTGGAGATGGAGACGAAGAGAGATGAGAGATGGAATGAAAGGTTGAATATAGAGAGGGCGAAGGGGGGGAAAGAGGAGTGGAGGGATGGGTAGAGTGGTGGGAGATGGCAAAGGTGTGGAAGCTCTCAACTGCATTCATTTCAAACATCTTCTTCAAACTAGATGAAAGAACACAGCAGAAAGGAGAGGGGTCTTAAAGTCAACTTTCTTTTCTTACAAAAGATTATTCTTAGGGTTTCTATTGTGAGGCAATTGAATAACTAACCACTTGAAAGCCATTCTATTTGAAATTTATGGGTCTATATGCATAGCTGGGGCATTCAGAAACTTTATAGTGTATGTACAAGCATTAGGATAGAGAAAGAGAGGGAGGGGGAGTTCAGCTGGATTAAAACAGGTTTTGGTCACTGTCCAGTTGAACAAGCAAATGTTTTCGCTTTTCTTTTACTGTGAGTCGACTGGGATTCAGCAACTTTCCCAGGACATCTGCTCCCAACGCCCACGCTTGAATCTTCATCCAATAGGAGTGCTTCTTACACCCCTAAGACCAGCAGTTGCTGTGCAGTGATTGGTTGCCCGGGCCAGGGCCCAGAAAGGGAAGGCTGAGCCCTGAGAATTTTCCGAAACATTTTCTTCTCTGTCTTGGCTTTCGCCAACATCTGCTTCCAATCAACGTTAGTGAAAAGACCACTTCTCTTTCTCCCTGCTGTCTGGGTTACACACACACTCAAACACACACACACACACACCAGACAACCTTTTTCATAGAGCTTTCTTGTTGTAAGCGTCATCGTGAGCAACATTAAACATGCATTTTTAAAAATATTTTACAGACTTCATTCAAGTACTTTTCTAAATGTTGTCTTTATAATATGATTTTTATTCTGTTTCTTTATAGGTGACAGACTCACACTCAGTTATGAACATCTGACTGCAAAGAATGATATGTCATTATTCATGAATCAGTCTGACTGAACTGAATGACAGCAACAAGATCAGAAACTGGTAAAGAGAAAACTATTTTCACACAAACACACACATTAACCAACCTTATGACTGCTGCCATCAGCACTTCATCCCACCCTTTTCATGAGAAAGTAGTACTAAGGGTCAACTTTCTTGACCACAAGCGTCAGTTTCTGCTGTTCTTTCTGACTTTATTTCTCTCTTTCATTCACAGCTCGGCCCTCCTGTGTGGTCATTACTGTTGCTCTTATTGCGTGACTTTCAACTACAACAAGTCAACAAACTGTAGAAAACCCAGCTTATTATAGCAGGTACTTTCCACAGATATTCAGAAATAAGCATGGTGATTCACTGTAGCCAAAGAGAAACACACAATGTAAGCAGCAGTTACTCCAGTTCTTAGCAATAGCTCGCTATTATCAGTAAGGCTGACTGTGTTGTTTCTGCCAGCAAACTGCTTAATAGGCTTTGGCCCCCACAGCTAAACAATCATGGGAGAAATAACTTGGAGGTTATGAGGTTGGTCAAGTGAAATGTTGGAGTTATTACTAACAGTTCTCTGCTACAGCTGGACCAAACTGTAGAGGCTCCCCCAACAAATCTTTCTCACAGGCAACAATAAAAAAAAAAAAGTAAAGTGGAATTGAATACTACTGAGCTTCCAGGATATTTTGAATTACACAATACCCATAACCGCTATTCTTATGGTGTTGAAAACCACATTTTAAACTTGTTCCTAATGAACAAACAGTGTCCTCTAGAGTAGATAAAGATATTACTAGTGGCTGCCTAGTTTTGAGCTTCCTTCCCATTGACCTTTGACCCTTAACACCATTGGTTTTGTGGTCCTGCTCCTGCTGAGCAAGGCCTGATTTACAGCGCAGTAGTGCTGCCTGGTCTTCAGGAGTAATCCTGGGTCAAACCGAGCTAATAAATCTATAGTGTGCCACTCCAAGAGAGGGTCAGACCAACCTTAAGATTGCAGCACAGGATTTATGGAAAGTGTATTTTATTTCCTTCATTCTTTGTCTTTGTTTCTTTCTTTCTCTTACTTTTTTTTTTTTTGGCTTTCAACATTTTACATGACATCTGCTACAGCATCCAAACAATCTCTGTAAATTCTATATTACATTGTTGTGGGGATAGTTTTCAGAGTATATTTCACACATACATGTTAAAACAAAACTGTGGGAGTGAGTGGGGTTAGACTACCACTTTTAACCAATAACAATACATGCAAAATCAGCCAAGCATTTACAGAGAAGAAATGCCAGTCAAAACTAATAACACAATTGTGTAAGGAGAGCTCTTATGTCTAAGCAGACTGCTCTCCCTCCACAGAATTTCATATAATCATGCCAATTACGAATCATAATTCCACTCAGTAACTCACTTGCAATTACATTTGCCCATACCAGCCTTTTTGCAAGTGGCTACAGAAAGATTGAAAAGGTTAAAGATGGAGGAAACATGGATACAAAAGAATAAATGGGTAAGTGAGAGCTTGAGATGATGAGCGAGGGAAAAAGATTAACCCTGTGGGTAAAGGAAAATCAGTGAACGTCATCAGATGTAAATCAACAGCCCAGACTCCACTCTTCACCTTTATTTGTTATATGTTTGTATGTTGTTGGAGTAAAGATGTATTATCTTCATCTACTGTACTTGGAAATATACACTTTTACATACACTTTTGTTTATTGTTTTTCACATCTTTCACTCTAGGCACAGCCACTCTTTAGTTACACCAAAGTAGATATTAGCAATGTAAAACTTAAGAGTGTCTTTGCAATTTATTTGGATCTTTTGGTACTCTCAGTGGCGCTGCCCTTTTCCCCCTCAGTCTGTGCATGCTGCTCACTGCAGGTTGCCTGCTCACTGCAGTCTGCATGACACTTGTCCGGCTTAACTCTCTGTTTCAGTTGCTTCTTTGACACGGCTCGCTGGGCCCTGCACATCAAACACAAAACACAGAGATATGAAATATTATCTGTGCAAACATGGCTAAGTAAGCTGTACAGCGGATAGGGAGGAGGCTATGAACAGCTCAGCATATCTCAGCACCTGTTAGCAGTGACTCATTAGAACTGGCTGAAGATATGCTTCATGACATGTTGCCTGCTCTGCTTTGGCTTACCTTAAGGAACAGATGACTCAGTAAACTCTCCATACAGATGAGCTCAATATAAGATCACTTTTGTTGTATATTTTTTACAAGATAAATTTGAAAGATATCAAAGGTTGGACTAAGGGATTAATAGTTTTGGTTATGAGCAAAATTCCCCAGTTGTCAAGTCAACTCTTCCTGCTTAGAAGACTAGAGAGCTACTAAATATTTTGTACCCATGAGAGATTAAGACCAACCCCTTCTACAAAGCCTGCAGTGAGTAAAGTAAGCTGTTCCAACCTTTAGCACTTCAGAGGTTAAAGTTTTGTGGGAAAGGACAGAAACACCCGGGGTTTGTGTGAAGGCACATGTATACAACATGAATGAACTATTTTTGTTGCAATAACACAGTGAATACATTTACTCAGTCTTGAGCCATGAGCTATAACAGCATAGAGTAGAGGAAGGGAGGGAGAAGTGAGAAGGGCAGCTCCCCTGGCACTCAGGGAGAAGGCCACTGAGACCAGAGGAGTCATCAGAGAAGTGAACAGGTCACCAGGGGGTGTCTTGAAAAAATGATAACTGTATAAAAGAAAGTTCAATGTTCTCTGGTCATACGCAAGAGTTTTACTCGTAAATTATGAGTATTATTTCCAAGTAAATAGGCTGATTACATTTCAGTGAATGATTTGGAACTATTGCAAAACCACAATAAACTACTAGAAGTTAATGTTGCACTTTGACTAAACCTCAGTCATACTTTCATTTTTGGATGGGTGATGTGAGACCAAAGGGGCTGAAGAGCTCCAGCACCTAGGCTGAAGTGTAGCAGGTGTGTCACAGAGCTTACCTGTGCTGCACCAAGGTAAGCTCCACCCCACCGAAAACACCAACTCCTGACTTAACTACCATCCTAAACCGTATCGGGCTGTGGAAAGACATAGTCCAGTGATATCACGTCATTTTCCAAGACTTAAGCTTCTCGTCTCCGGAAATGTGTTTGTGTTTGGCAACTGAGGGGGACTCAAGAGGTCCGGAGGACAAAAGTAGCCAGTCTGTGATTTTATATAGAGAGCTCCTGGGAATCATGGGTAAAAGGCATGTTTTAATTTGAACTGAATTTATCTTGGAAAAGCCAGAGTATAGTAATTATCTGTGACTTTGATTTTAAGATCACAAATAGAGATTTAATTACATGAAAGGCCTCTCAACATTTTATGAAATAATATGTTCCTTAAAAACTCTAATTTGTGTTCACTACATGATGACATAATGATTGTTTTCCACCTCAAAGGAACCTTCCCATCACCTTACCCAAAGTAAGAATAAAGATAATTAAATTCTTATACAATTCTCATATAATTCACTTTTATTGCAAAACATGAGACCTGAGTTTCAGAGTCTGTTTTCTTAAATGTTATGATTAAAAGCTGTGTTTTTCTTTATTTTATTGTGTGTGCAGTAATGCTCTCCTGCTGTGTAAACTGGAAGTTCTTAAGTCTTCTTCTGTGTGTTTATGCTAAACACACTATGTTAAGTTTCAAAATTAAACCAAAAAAAAGACATAAAATGAGCAAATTTGTCTGCTTTCTAAGTACTGTTCAGGTATAATGTAAGCAGTATCGGCATAATATTTCTCCCCTAATCATAACCACAGGACCACATCATCACCGTATTTTTAAACGAGCAGTGAATATCCTGGAAACCCACAGAGTCAATAACAGCTCACCTATATTTACATAAAATGCTGTAAAAACTTGCTGCGGTTGCTATGTAATCATGTGTTTACTGTGACTGTGCAACAGTGATAGTTTTTTCCACAATAAAACAATCTGTGTGATCACATCCCCTTTTTTCTCACAGTGTGAGAGAGAATAAAGTCATATGATGATGTGCCAAGAAGCTCTTGCTCACATAACCACAAACCATTCCCCAATGCCCCACCCCACATACAAACACACACACACATACAATCTGCTTACGCTGCCTCCCCCCAGACTCTGACAGTGCACGTACCTCACAAGATCCAAGATGAAACTTGGGGGGAAAAAAAAACAACTGTAAAAGAATGAAGACGGGTTTCTCCTGGCTGTCTTCCCCAGCTTACTTGCCTCAGTCAGTGTAAACAGGGTTCTCCTTGCTGACTCATAGCTCATGTAAAGCAGGCACAGGGTGGTCTGGTGCCAACTAGCCACCACTTTTCCAAGACAATGAGACTTAAATATGACAAAAGAAAAATATAATGCCATGTTTAGCATGAAGCGAGTAGAGGGGGAGCGTGGGGGAAAGGGAGGGAGGATAGTGGCTTTCACACGCTGCGGAGGAGACAAGCGCTCCTCAGGTCACAGAGTTTCCCATACAAAGATCCGCTCCCTCGCATATGGACACTGAATCAGTGCAAAAGGTTGGCTGGAAAAGTATAAAGCTCTCAGCTTAGAGAGGGGTGTGCATGTGAACATACATAGCACTGATGATTTATGCTTCTTTGTGTATTTTGTGAAAAATCATTGCACTTGGAACTTCAGAGAAGTTTAGCTCTCCTTGATGTGCTCTGCTCACATGAAAACATTGTGACAGAGGAGGTGTAAGCTGTGGAGCAAGCCTCATTCCCATGGCAAGCACTGCTGCTGGAGACATGCAAGGATCTTAAAATGAAAATGCTCTCTAAGCCTAGATGATGGTCTGTGATCTCTCTTTATTTCTCTCTTTCCTCATATTTTGGCACTCTTATCCTCTGCAATGGTGTGAAGTTTTTTTTTTTATCTGTGCATGTGCTCGTGTACGCTTGTGTTTGGCTTGTTTTAGGATTTGACATTACGCAGATCCTCCTGCTCTTTATCAGTTTAACACACAGGGACTAGCAGGAGATTACTCACCAAGCCACCATACAGTCCTTCTTCTTCCACACGGACACTATGTAATCTGTAATTCTCGAATTTTAGTCATGAAACTGGATAAGAGTCATTACACTTAATACAGTTATCATAGTAATGATTATAACAGCTGCATGTTTCAAAAGCAGTAAAAAAAGGAAAACAAACAAAAACTGATACCAGAGATTCAAAGCTGGAAAACAACTGACGAAACAATGTCAATCAATAGCCTTCTCGTGTCTGTTTCTGGCAAGCCAAACAGATATTTAAACAGATCTTTTTAAGTGGCAACAAGAAGTCACGTCTCACTGGCGCAATTCAACCTCTCTGACTCCCACTGCAACTTGTGTGGCACTCTCTGTTTGGTCTGAGGCAAGGTGAAACAACACTGCAAAGAAAACACTCATGAAGCAAGCTATCTTTAACAAGCTTGGCCTGGGCTGACTGGTGCTGCGACTGAAGGTTGTAGTGATAGGTCTGCAGCCTGGGACGATTGCCTGAGCACGCTCAGTGGGACACCCTCCCAAGCTTTTCCCACATCACTGGGGGCCTGGGGGCCGGGGGCTGAGGCAAGAGGTGCTCCACAGCAATCTTCTGGGCTGTGGCTGGGAAAGGCTACGGCCCACTGTTCTCACCATCTCCCCCTGTAGTCACTACCCCAGCAGAGAGAGAGAGGGAGAGGGAGAGAGAGAGAGAGAGAGAGAGAGAGAGATGGACAGAGAAAGGAAGAGATACCCGAGGCCAGTGTGTGGTCAGGAAATCGGCCCAGAGTACTGAGTCACAGGGCAGCTGATGTGCGGTGAGAGGGGACTCACTGTCAGGTGATAACAGATTGTTACAAAGCAGAGCAGAGCGACTGGTAATAGGGACACTGGTCTTGACTTTGGGAAAAAAAACAAGTTTATTGTGTTGTTGGAAAGATAAATTAGATTAACATCAGTGTTTTCCTGATGTAGAAGTTGTGTTTATATCTGTTCCCATATCCAAAGCTAAACTGTAGCCATGCTTTTCATGTGACTCATCGGACAACTGCATAACATTAACAACTCAGCGTGCCTGCGCAACATGTGGACCTCATGCTTACGTCTCTGCTTACACTCTGTGTACTGAGACAAGTGATTTTTTTAAAAATTAATGACAGCATTTGATTTGATTTCACTTGGTCATCTCACTGGTTATTCACCGTCAGAGCATGTCATGTTGTCTTGTGAAGTATACATGAATTCTAACTCATTTTAAAGATACACTTATGAATGGATCTAAAAGTGTTAAAGACATGCATAGAATATAAATGTATATCCATCTGCACAAGAAGTCAGTTTAATCAAATGGAAAGTATTAATCTGAAACATTATTCTGGTATCAGATGAGTTTCCGTAATGTCTGCTCTCACTCTTGCAGCGGGTGCAACATGCATACATACATAAATCAAATAGCCTTAAAACTCAATCAGGAGCAAAATAGAGCATCACCAAGGCAGATTAATGATAGCGCTTAATCACCCTAAACTAACTTTATTGCATTGTTGTACATTTTCTGAACTTTGACAAGCTGTTATAGGCCCTCCAGGAGGGTCTGGGCCTGGGTGTGGCTGCTCTCCTCACGTCCCCTGATGCTCCAGCGTTGCCTCTCATGTTCCAGTTGGTGAAAGAAATTAAATTACAAGTCATTGGTAGCCATATACCTCCAGGTTTTTACATCCTGTGTGAGTGCAGTACATGAATTTCACTATTTCGGTCAACACATCATTCACACGTTATGCTTTTTCAAATGTATTTCATTCCTTTTGAATATATCTAAATGTACATTTTATTCTTGGTCATAGTTATGAGTGGCATGTGAATCAAAATTTATGTCATTTTTGAATTTTTTAAAGTCATAAAGCAAGCCCATATAATGTATATTACAACTATTAATAACATTATAATACACATTATTATTATGGTACCAGTAAAAAGTTGGACACATCAAATGAGAGAGTGTGTCCAAACTATTGACTGGCACAGTATATAATAGAAAGTATTATATAGTATATTATACAAAGTGGTACTGTTATTGTTTATGTTAACATGTTAACTAACACACTGACAAACAGGATATAAAACATGAACTCTGAAATCAATGTGTGTGCAGTGTTAAATGCTAAAACAGATATAGCACTTTCAGTTTCTGTAAACTCAGTCACCCCTCTCTGTTAGTGGATGAAAATGAGAGGGCGGCAGTGGTAGCAGAGATAAGGCAGGGCACACGGGAGGAGACTGGGTGGGAGGTGGTCTGTTTTGAGGATCATTGACCAGGCAACTACTAGCAACTTGCTCTACAGTTGTAAACACAATGCATTGGAAATGGAGTGGTTGCACATGCATATCAGCACGCACAGGCACACACAAACACACACACACACACACACACTGTGACACTGGAATGACCAAGAGGATCATCTCTGCTGATTTGACAAACCTTTACACTTTCGTTTAGCAGGAATCGCTCTCCTCAATAGCTCTCTCTCTCTGTATCTCTCATTCGAACACAAAGACACGCACACACACACACACAAACACACACACACACACACACACACACACACACACACAAATACGCACACTAAAAGAAGCAAATACAGGAAACCACCTTTATCAGAAACTCCACCCCAGAAGTTCTTTTTTGCTGTACCCGCAAAGCTGTGAGGCCTCAACCGGCTTGAACTAAAATATCAGCTCTGTGACGGCCCTGCACCACAATCCTTCTCTGAAGAACATTTCTGCAGAAGAAATGAAAGACAGAAAAAAAAAAAAAACACAAAGCAAGACAACCTTTGTTTTGATTGAATGTTATTTGACTGTTAAAAACCCCAGATCAAAAAAAGTTAAAAATGTAATGAGTCATACAGTGGTTTTACTTTGATAATGACATTTTTTCTGAATGGTCAGATTTTAATTTTGGTCAGATGTTTAACACAAGAGTTCTTATTTGGCAGTACAAAAGTTCAAAGAGTTGCATATTCACTGACTGCAAGTTCAACAGCATGGAACACTGCTTGTATAAAAACAATGTATTAACACAATCATCTTTTCTCTCCCAAAAGAGTCTGGTTTGTGCTGATGGGCCCCTCAACAGCAATAATGGCTGCAACTTTGAAAGTGAGCTCTTGAGCTCAAGGAGCTCCAGTGACAATACCAAGTGCACTGATTGACTTAATTTCACTGATGACTTTGATTTTTAACACAGTGAAGCAGCATTGGGCAAGCCACTTGAATAATCTGTTTAATTACTCATTATAGGTTTAACACTAATAGTAATTGCATTACTTTACTAATTACTCAACAGCACAAAGTATTGTTACTGCGCATTACTCGCTACATTACTTTATGTAACTCAGCCCAGCTCCAAAAGTGCCTTACAACAACTCCAAAGTCAACACAACCACACGTCACATTTTCCGTATATACAAACACGTCTCTTAGAAATGACCTTTACATACAAAATCATTAAAGACTGTTTATTTGCCGTGCACGGATATCGTAGGGAAAGTACCCTATCAGTAGGCTTTTTTTTCAGTGTGAACACTTTGTGGCTTTGCAGATATTTTAATTCGATGTATTTCCTTATTATGTTGATAAAGTTGTAATGCTGGAAGAATTACGTTTCTTTCTAAATTTACTGTTGCAAATTAGTAGAACATAAACATAACTTTTAGGTGTCAGCATTGGTAATTAACACATGTGGCGCAAGCGAACCTTTGAATTTGATGACTTATAACTCGACCTGACAAAATCAAAAAAAGACTCACTACCCGACTTTGACTTTAACACTAGTGGCTTATGACTTCACTTGGACAAGCAGGAGGGAAAGTTATATTTGGCAGCGCACACCACCACATTATCAAATTTGGACTTAAAATATTCGGGTAAGCAGACTTCTAATTTTTATCTTTACTTGATGAAAGTGATAAACTTCTCAGGTATTGTATCAGCTGTTGCTGGTTAGAGATATTTGCCAAATGGTCATAATTCAACTTTTGGCTGTGTTCTGGTTAAAGTGCTCTCTGCAAGCTGTTGTCTGTACTCATTCAAATACCATTGACGTAAAAGAAGGATCACGCTGTAACATCTGTATGTTTTTGTGGTGATTCTTCTCTAGTGGAAAAAAAGCCAACTACTTTACGTCAATTTCAGCTTTTGGAATCTCCCAGTTTAATTCATATCATATCAATATTTTCAGCAGATCAACGTAAATAGTTATGAATCAGCACCTCCTCATGAAAAATCAAGTGTGTCAAGTAAGTAGGCTACAGGTGTTATTTCAGTGTGTCAGGTACATATGCAATCAACATTTTATGTCTTCTGCTGCTCATATCATTTTCAGCTTTTATATGGGTTAAAAAAATCATCATAACCTACTTGAACCTCATCAGCCAACAAGAAGTACAAATCTCAATTAAATCTTTGGGTTTTAGTTATTTATTTATTTATTTATTTATTTTATTTTTTGTTACAACTGTTAAAAGTTGAAGTCAAATGGATTCAATAACTAGATTCAGATTTGATAAAATTATATGAAATCCAAATTTCAAACAGTCAATCCTAGTCCAAGGAGTAGTATACTCGGGTACACCTGATCATTTTGCTTTTAAATTTGATAGGAAATTCAAAAGTTAGAAGTACAAATCTTGAAAGGCATTCATTATTTCTGTAAATGTACTATACTAACTAGGCCACATACTTATTTAGGACTTGGAACACAAGGTCAAGGACTTGGACTTTACTTGAGAATTGTTAATGTTGACTTTGGGACTTGTTGGTCCCAAGTTGGCCTATAACCCCTAAAATAGTGACTTGATCACATCCCTGGTTTACACAAACCATGATTCCTGGATGCAGGCTTATCAGTGCTAGCTAGCTAACTAAGACCCAAGACAACTTTGGATACATATTTCATGGGCTGAGTACTGAGCTAAAACCTTACTTGTTGCCTCAATACAGACAGACCTCTACCTATTTATACACCCATAACACAGTGACAGCACCCTGTGTATTCGTGTAGGGAAGAACTTCAAAGGCGATTCTTGCTTTGCTCTTTTCATTCATTGCCTATTTTTTACAACCTAACTTTGTGGGAAGGAGAAGGGGACCGACAGGTTATGGAGAGTCCCTTGATAGCACTTTGCGTGTCAGTAGCTCAACTTTATCTCTGGTGAACACCCCCAACTCTGGGAGTGATGTCCAAATTAGGAAATGTGCGTCATGTAGCAGGTGGGTGTGACTCCCCTCATTGAGTCCTGCTGATAGACGTAACAGTGGAGCGGAGGACAGAGACTGACATAGCAATGTAACCGACCTGTGCGCTAGTATTTGACATGTATTTTTTTTTCTTCCCAAAAACAAATAATTTTTGAAATATTTGTATGAAACAAATATTCGTACAAAACCCAATATCTGTGCTTTGCCAAATAACATATTTGTATTTGTATACCTCTACTCCTCACAGAACCCAGAGAAATCAGACTGATATTAACCTCCCACCCAACAGAGCACTGGAAACTGTAATGTATTGTAATTGCATCTTTTAAAACACTTGTCACTGAATAAAAGTAATCATATTACTGTCCACCATTGCGAATGAGATTACACCAGCTTGCAAGGCTAGTATGTCCAACTTACATGAAATCATCTATATATGTGCATGTGTCTACATGTATGTGTGAGTTTGTGTATGTGTGTGTAGTAAGAGAGAGAGAAAGAGGGAAAAATGGAGAGATAGATAGATAGATAGAGAGAGAGAGAGAGAGAGAGAGAGAGAGAGAGAGAGAGAGAGAGAGAGAGCAGGTGGTGGGAATAAAAAGCAGCCATAGCTCGAAAGGAAAACTCTAAACCCACTTGGGCTTTTCAACAAATTGACATAACACAATTCTCACGTTGTTGCATATTTCATACCTTGTTAAATATAATTAGAACAACGTTTACAGGAAGAAATCTGCACGGAACGCATTCATTATGGCTACGAGTTAACGTTTACAAAAGAGTGATGAATAATAATCACAGTGTTGATAGCAGTTGTAAAAAGGGGCTTTGGTGTTGAAGAGACTGGAGAGACTGTACAGCTGGGTCTGAATCTGTGTGAACAATTGGAAATACTTAAATCAGTTTGTTTTTAATCATGATTAGATGTCATCAGATGGGTTTGGCCACATCTGTATGTCAATACAATACAACTGCTGACACAGAAATTTGAAACACACGGAGTATGCGACTGAAAGACAAATATGTGTTTTAAAAATCATCTCATATTATGAATCTCAGGCTTTGCTATTCGAAACTATTAAACAAATCCAAAGATTGTTTTATAATACTATTAGACCAAGGTCTGGCTCTTTATTGCCAGTGGCCTGTGGCCATGTACCAAATTATTGAAAACAGCTATAAATTAATGTTAGAATGAGATGATACTCTTATATGCACACAATCCTTCTTGAAGCAACTAGACACATATGCATATGAGTGCAACAAAAATAAGAGTCATCCCTGGGGTCTGCATGTAGAAGCAGTTTATAAATTATCGTGCTACACTGAGGCCACAAAGACATTAATGCAGAACATCTGTGGGTGTCAGGGGTTAGATCTATGTATTTCTGAGCATGGCCATGTTTTTTTATTTACCTGTGGATGAATAAAGACATGATTTATCAATTCACCTCTTGTTCCCCACTCTCTCTCAGTCCCCCCTCCCTCCTCGGGGGAATTAATCAGCTGTCTGACACATGCATCAAGGCAGAAAGGGAGGCAGACAGAGGGAGGGAGATAGGAAGAAAGATGATAGTGATGAGGAGGCTGAGAGGGATAAGGGTGGCACGAGTCAAATTGGAAACATATCCTTTCAACATGTCCTATCTGAGCATTTTATCTGTGAAAAGAGGCACAAGGGGGATGACCCCCACGGTTCAAAGGCCTGCCTCAAGTTAGTGATGAAACCGTGGCCAACTCCTCACCAACCAACTGCGTGAAAATCTCCTCCCAACACCTGCAACCCGTCCATAGGACGGAAAGGAGGGGTAAGAAAACCAAGGGAGGAGACGAGGAAAGGCTTCCTGAAGCTTCACTAAAAAAAAAAAAAAAGATTAGTTGTGTAAAATGAAATTAAAGTAAAAATAGACTAATTTAAAATTAAGCGGAAATTGTGGGTCAGTATCAAGGACAATTGTGGACCCACACACTTCCCCTTAACACCTTTGAAGAAGAAGGACTGGTGTGCCTATGGCCCATCACCCAGCCTCTATTTTTATCTGGGCCCAGGTGATTGGATCCAGATGGGGCACCTGATCGCCTCTCTCTCTCTCTCTCTCTCCCTCTCTTTCTTTGGCTGGAGTTTCAGATCTAACCCTTTCAATGCTGACAACACTTCATCCCTTGGAGACTGAGGGGGCAGCTGGGAATTGAATCACACAGAGAAAAGGTGTCTGCGTGTGTGTATCCGAACATGTGTGATTCCTCTAATGATATGGAAATTGAATAACTGTGTGACAAGTGTGAGTCCTTGATTGTTCTTTGCCATGTAAACAAGACATTAATGGTAACACCATGAGCTGCTTGGAATGAGGTCCTTCCAGTCCAGCTCACAGATCAACTTCTCCCTACTAGAACTGGCAACAATAGTGACCACAGTTTTAAAATAGCTCAGGGTTTGTTGCTGTAAAAAGCACAGTGCAAAAATACACAACATTACAATATAATACAATACAAGTCATGGCTTTGCAGCTTGACTGCATTATGGGCCCATTCATTTTAAGTGTTAGGGCAAGAGGGGGTCATGTCTTATGATCCAATGGCAGAGTAGAATACCCCAGACCCAATGGGTTAACCTAACAGGAAACCTGGAGGATACACCCTATTAGGCCTGTACTTCCTGCTACTTTGAGGCATGTACAATTTATGAGCCCAGAGGTACGGTGCACCACTGCAGATCTGATGGATTTCCTCTTTCGTTCTCCAAAAAAGACTGAGCCGAAGCATTTTATGAAAGAAAAATGAGAAAAAAAAGAAAAAAAAGGCAGATAAGGTGAATAAAAGAACCATCTGCAGGGCACTCTGCAAAGCCTTGTGCCAAACGGTCTGGAAAGAATCACACATCCTGGCAGTACATCCTATAAATATGCTCTGATCCTTATAATTCAAATGAAACGTAGGAGGATATTAAATAGATCCCATTGCCTGAAAGCCAATGTATATCAGCGCCAGTGGTGTAAGTACAGTAACTCACCACGAATAGACGCTTACTAGAAATAACTCAAAATTGATAACAGATTTATATACAGGGCTTTAGACTGGCTACAATTTCCTCTGCTACAACTATACAGTGTATCTCACATCTTTGTCACATTTAACTGGCAGCCATTCATGTACATACAGGATATGTCTTTGTTTGTCGAGTATACCATATTTGTCAGTACATTTCCAAGTGACTAAACTTTGTCATCTCTCTTCTCTGGAAATTGCTTCAAATCAGCAAGCGAGAAAAATGACATAAATGGAGTTTCAACGTGACATAAGAATTAAAAACCACAAACCTACAAAACAAAACAATGTGTGAAACCATGCCCTCATTAGATTACTACACTATATAAAACGTTTGAGTGAACCATGTGATGGTTAATCTGTATCACTGTTAAGTAGCCTTCTATCATTTAATGACAATAATTTTCCTCCAAAAGTTTTTTTTGTAATCTAAAATGGGATTTTAAAAAAAAGTGAAGAAAAAGAAATCATCATGAACCGCAGTCTCTCTGGGGTGATGTAGGGTTCCAGGTTTGTTTGTGTGTGTGGGTTGAAGAGAAGTGGCACTTACGCATTTGCCGAACCATCAAACAATGTCTCTGCGATCTGTCTGCAGGCTTCAGACACTCATTTCATGATGTAATACGTGCTACGCCTTGTCCTCAGGCTTTGCCTTGCCTTGCAGCTCTGCAACCTTGCATGACAGACACCTTTTGCTGTGCATTTCAGCAGATGTTATTTTCCAAATTTAGAAAAAAAAATGTATATGACTTTACATACAAACACAGCATGGTTACAAGAATGTGCTTAGAAAGGGGTATGTGTTCTATATTTGGGCAAAAAAAAAGAAAAAAAAAGAAAAAAAATCGTAATAAAGCAAGAGGATGAGGAAAGACAGAGCAAAGAGGGATGAGTGAAAGTAGGAAGTACAGGATGAATGGGATAAGGATGAGTTGGAGGATGGTTTAGCAGGGAGGAGGGTGAGACACAGAGTTGGATGAAGAGGTATATCAGGATGAGACAGGAGATAGGCAAGCAGTCTCCACTGCTGTCAGAGATGATAGAGTAACTCAGCTTTTTGTAAGCGACTGTCTCCAACTATTATCAAGCTGCAGTAAAACACTGATCCCTGCGCTGCTCAGATACAGAGCCTGAAGATCTTAGTTTTGCAGCTGAACCAGAAGATCAAAGCCCGAAACCAGTCCATGTGGACAGATACATAAAGTAGTTACTAATTCACCATCAGTAGTGATTCTGAGGTGGAGAGTTACAGTTGGTTCATGACAACTCCATACTAGGCATACACTAATGTGAATGTAAGAGTAGAATATCAACCTGCAAAGTCAGCCCCCAATAAAACTAGAAATTGAAGCAGTCTTACTGCATGAGAGAGAACTACTTGATGGATGCTTTTATCCTAACTGCTAAGCAGTACATACAGTATGTGCTTACATGTCTCATATAGAGGGAAATATGACGTTAATGCTCTTCTCATTCACCTTCATGGTAGGGCCTACTACTTCAATTCAGTTTCATTTAAATTAAATTTAACTTGCTAATTCTGGTTATTATGATGGCAAAAAATGATGTTGTTCCATGCTCAAGGGGAAGTATGTTAGAAATAATAGATGATACATGATATTATTTCATATATGGTGATCACATTTTGCTCATATTGTACCGTTGTTTGACACATTAGATAACTGTAGAATTAAGGGGAGCAGAGTAAGTCTAAACTTAAAGCATATTTCTCAGCAAATCCCCATATATATTCAGAGCTGGTTCTGAATACTCAATCCTACTTCACAGGGTCACATAATGACCTCAATTGAATGGCACATTTCCAGTTTCTGTCCACATTCATCCAACAAAAATTCTGAAAACATGATGCTTCACTGACCTATAAAAACAAGGCTGTGTACGTGTCTAGACTCTTGAGTGTTTATCAAATGTTATATCAGTTATAAATGCAACCATGGAGTTATTGTTCATATTTCAGTCTGGAAATGCACTTAATGAAAAGGTGACTTTGGCTGCCATCCAATATATAGCTAAAACAAAACAAAGGACATTATTAGGTCTTGAAATGAGCAGTGAATGGTGTCACGTAGGCCTGAATGACTACACTTCATCTGGCTGATTATCACATTTGATTGACTATTTTAGCTGTACCTCAGCACATAGATATCAAGAGTACAGTTACATAAGGTCCTTTGGATAAGAAAGTACTCAGTGAGAAATCCTCCCTTCTGCGCCTCTTGAAGGCCAAAGCACTTGCCCTGTATCAAAAATAACTTGCCTCTCCCACTAACAGATGATGACATTTGGAATATGATTTAGCCTTGTCGCCAAGTTACTATCAGCATGGGGCCTTAGGTAAACACATTTGATGGGACCCAAAGGTCTAGCACCAACACTGAGCTTGGACGACAGGCAAGTGTGCAGGCCCTTGGCCCTGCTAAGAATCAGCAGAAGCCAAGCAGGAAACATCTGGAAGACCCAGAGCAAACAGATGTCGGAATGAGATAAGAGCCTATGAGTTAGAGTTCAGCCTCCCATCTCTGTGTGATGAGGCTTTGTAACATCCAGGTGGGCTGTAGCCTTGGCTCCACCAGCTCAAAGGTCCAAATAATCAAACTACAGAGTTTTTTTTTTTTCTTCTCACACTAGCATCTGGTTGAGGCTGTGAATGTTGTCAGTAACTTGTGTTTCCATTGTTCCTGGTTTCATTTTGATCCATTGTCAGCCAGACTCTCATGAGACTCCCTTTATACAATGTTTTTGCTTCTCCAGGTCACCATTTACATCATTTCCTGCCATAGTTTTAACATCGGCTGGGCAACAAAGTGAAGTATGCATCAATGGTCAGCCATTTACTCATATTGCCCATGACTTAGCTCATTGTTGTTTGATATTGAATTGCAGTGTCAACTGTATTGTTTATTTTAAATTGTCTAAACACTTGCGGACATTGTTTCTGAAAAAAACAAAATAAAAGAAAATGACACGAAACTAGCAGAAATGTGTATGTATGTGACTGTAAATTGGAATTTCAGCAGTGAAATATTATTGTGCTCCAGTTTTTAACCCTTTGCCTCACCATCACCACAAAAAGTATACTCACTCCTGCTGATTACTTTGCATGAGGAACATAAAACAGAGGAGAAAATAACAGAGATAAATTATGAAGAAAACTATGTCATTCGCACAGATGAGTAGAAGCCACAAGGGAGGGTTGGTTCCTGTTAAACTATAAAAAGGTCTCTCTTGGGACATGAGATCTGAAGTGGAACTCACAGATTGTTCTGCAATCAGAGGCGACTGCACACCACCAGCCTGGATCTTCATAAATTGATAAATAATGGGTCCTTGGTGGCATGCAAAAGTTACAGAAAAGTTACTTAGAGTAAAGATGTGAATAGGTAATTTCATATGGATTTTCTAAGCAAGGCTGTTAAAAAGTTAGCATCACTATTTATGGCTACTGTGTGACTTTACCAAACAATGCTGATGATGAAGTTTGCTAAAGATATCAAAAAAACCTGTGGTTTCTAAACTGGGCACTTAACATCTGAGAGGGTTGAATGAACCAGAATTAACTTTATTTGATGACATTTCATTAAAGGTCAGTGGATTATATTTGTTGCTCTCAGATTCATAGAAGGAATTTCAGTTAATTGAGGGATTTGTTGATGTCAGCGGTAGATTTAGCCTTTTTTACTAGGATTACATATCGTATTAAGTAAAAAACATTGAAGACATGATTGACATCACATGATTTATTGATATATTGTATTTAAAGAAATTGAAAGCAACCTCCCTGGTAAATAAAGCATGCACAACAACTTTGTTTGAAAGGTATCGCGATGACAACATTAATCCTAAATTACTGTGATGTTAAGCATGAGATAGCTTGTTATTGCAAAGATGTCAAAGAACATGTGGAGTCCTTTACAGTATGTTCTGTCCATAGCAGACTGCTACAGGCAGCTGAGGTTTGGCAGAAAAACTAAGGTGTCAGTATGCTTGTCAGATGGCCGAACAGCATCTAAAACCTCGGAATTGGGGGGCTGCATTTGAAAATTTCTATACCTTTTTACTAAGTTTTTACCCTGTCCTCTGGTGTGGCCATTTGGAACAGCTATAAACACCTTTGCCACACACACACATCATACAAATTAGTTCATTTTGAGCAAACACCTTAAATCATAATAGTTTGGTAGTTTGAGCCTGAGCTCCTCCTGTTCACATGTCACAAGAAAGTCACTTGGGACATTAAATTTAATAAGATAATTCCAGTGAATAACACATGTATAATGTGCATCACTTTGGTCCAACAGGATGATCTGACCAGACATGACTCTGATACTGATTTCCTCCACTCAATTCTGCCTCAAACACACCCTCTTTTTACCCGGAGTAATTAAGAGGATTTACCAAACTACCCTGAGGATGACCACTGGTCCACCGCACAAACAGGAAGTAGAGAAGAGGTCAGTGAATGAAAGGAGGAAGTGCTGGCAAACAGCAACAATACAAGAGGAGGAAACCCCCCCCATTATAAATAGGAACAGACCCCTGCAGTGTGATCGTCAGGGTCATGACTGGTGGGATGGGAGACAATAGGGGAGCAAGGCCGCTGGCTGACCAGTGTAGGTTTGACGTGTCTGTGTGAATGAGATAGTAGAACGTCAAGGGTCACGGGAGACACAAGCAAGCAGACACAAAACAAGACAGAAGTGCGTGATGACTCAAGACTCTGTTGTCGGGAACAAACAGTCTATAAGAAGAGTGATCTTATCAAAAGATTGTTAAAGTACTGTATCTGGACAACAATCATCAGTTGCATCAAAAGAGGAGCATGCTTGAGCTATAAACAGACACTTGCATATATAAAATACATAGAAATATATAGTTTAAGGTGCAGAACTTAAGTAGTTAAACAGCACTGAAGACAACAAGGAGATTATACATGGAATTAGTAAAACAAATTAGAAAGACACCTGGTGAAATGCACATTACATCCTGTGTTTGCATGTTTGGCACACATGGGGCATCACTCATCCAATTGGCTACTGATTCTGTTTGTGTGCAGTCATCTGTATGTAAGAGGGTCACTCTGCTCTTCACCTGAAGCGGGCTGTTAAGCTGTCAAATGTTGGACCTCCACCCAGTTTCAACGGAGCATCATCACAACTGCAGCCAGACACTTCCCAGAGGAAATCCTCAGCCCGGCCAGACACAACATATACAGTGGAATTATTATCACAATGTACCATCTGCCAATGCTGTTTTGCACAGGTTTGACTCAGATTGAATGCATATTGAAAAAAAAGGAAATTGTCTGTTCTTTGTGTTTGCAATTGTGACATAAATGAGGGCATATTCAACAGTGAGTGTGAAACTTGCTGATGAGGGGCACTGTCAGCAAAACCTTAGCTGGGGTTACATTTTTGTTTGCTGACAAAGACAACAGCGGTCATAATTACCTTCTGTTTGCTCATTTTTTTTCATGGCTTAACTCAATTACTTATTGACCAGAGGCCGTATTCACAAAGTATCTTCTATTAACACTAGGAGTCCCCTTAAATGGCGCTAGAAGTTCCTAGCTCAGTGTTTCCTCTTAAGACCAATTCACAAAGCCACTGAAAGCAACTGTTAGTAAGGAACCGACAGAACTCCTAAGCTAAGAGAAGAGGCATGGTTGACACATTGGATCATGTTTCATGAACAAACTTAATCATTATCTCCACAGTGATTGGTTGACAAGTAACTGGTCTAGGTAAGGAAAATATTCATCAATACACAGGAGCCGTGATTTGATCGATTGCATTGTTTTAATATTATGGTATACTGATTGGATCATTATTAACTCACCCACCATCAAAATACACTTTACGACATTCATTATTGCTGATTTTTTCCAAAATCCTGATGTGATGAGGCACATTGTATGCATCTTGTGAGTAGGTCTAACTTCTCTCAGACTTACGAGCTAATTTTAGCGCTAAAATGCTTTGCGAGTTAATCTTCTACGAAAGTACTAAAGTAAGGACTGACATTTCCCATATTCTTAGGAGGTTCTCCTAACTTGGCCAGTTAGGAGCTACTCCAGGTTAATAATTTTCAGTCTTTCTGCCTTTACATCAGAGCTAAAACCTGAGTTTTGAAGATTTTGAAATATTGTGATTTTTATACATGAACTTCACCAATGCATTTAGTATATCTCTTTAATTATCTAATTCATTTGATGAGGATGCCATGAATTAAATGGAATGTGACACTATGTTTTCCGAGAAGAGTTTCCCTTATCTAGGCCTATATCTGTAAAACTGAAGTGATTAACTGGGAAGGGAAGCTGAAGAGTCAAATGTAATTGACAGTAGAGAAAAATCACACCTGTGGGAAAAAGAACAACTGTTATCTTAAAAGGCATGTCTTGAGATAGAATATGACAAGTGTAATTTAGACAAAAAGAGCACAGGGTCTTCAGGCCTGCAACAGATCACACATCAATTACTGAGTTTGGATTGATTTTGACAGGTTTAAATGTGGTACATAAGACAATTATGGTTTGAGAGATAATGGAAATTTCACTGAGCTGAACACAGCCACACTGTCAAAAAGATAAATTGTCAGGTCAGGAAAAGGGCTGAAACAAAAGCTGAATATTTAGTTGACAAGCATGCATATATTTGAATGATTAGAAGTTCACTTTCTCTTCTGCAATCCATCATTTTGTGAAGGGGAAACAGTATTGATGACTCCCCTCGGAGTGACAGGTCAGTGCTCATTATCAGTAACATGAAGATTTAGAATTATCTATGCATTATAAGCCATATAATAAAAATGTAAATTTTATAACTATATTTGCAATAAAAAAAGGTAAATGCCAGTTTTGTTTTGTTGTAAACAGGCAGTAATATAATGCTATAGTATCCCTACAGCTAGGCACAAACTAGCCACAGCAAACCAACAAAAGAGAACCAAGGAGGAGGCTAAAATCTCCAAGGACTTGCTTAAGCCAAGGGAGTATGTAACATGCAGGGCTTAGGGCAGCGTCCGAGGCCTTTCACCTTGGAGCTGTTAACAGTCAGGCCTGTGATCCCAAGGCCCCTGTTAAAGACCCCCTTGGGTTTAGGACTGTAACCAGAGAATTGGAATAACAGAGGAGTGGAAGCGCCACGCAGAGCAGCCTCATGTGGCATGGTGGGCTCAACCCTACTCCCTGCTCGGCCTGGGGAGAGGTCACAGGGTAAGAGAACCTTTTTTTTTTTCCCCTCCTTCTCTCTCTCCCTCTCTCTCTCTTTTTCTCTCTCTTTCTCAAACATACAAGCAGGAGGTCAGAGGGACGTGGACTCCCTTGGGCCTGTGGTGGGTGGACACAGTGGCGAAGGTCAAAACAGCCCCCCAGTTGCAAGACATTTATCACTGAATGCCTAGAATGTGTGAAGGGACCAGCGAAAGTGAGGTACAATTGTATAGCAGTGTGCATGTATGAGTGTGTCAGACTTAACTGCAATGGTAAGATTTTGCCCAAAGCAGTACCCTGGCTGTGTAGCATCCTTGGTGCTTCTGGTTTTTGAGTTTGCAGCACTTACCAGAAGTTTAAATTGCTGTGTGATGGTTGAAGAATTTGGTATGACCATGTAAATATCAGAAATAGTTTAGTAAGCTTTCAGCACTTTTAAGAATGTGCAGCGCTGTGTAGTCAGGTCTGTGGTGGAAATTCTGCCTGGTCTTCTTTAGTGGGGATGGCTGGGATGGTGAGTTGTGCAAAACCAATTATATTATGTTATATTAAATTTATTATTATTATTTTTATGTCTGTTAGACTCAACTACATACAATATAGGCAGGACTGTGCAGGACCTTTTGATATGCTTGAGGAATATAAACCCAGTAGGTCCCTTAGATCTTCAGAAAGCAGTCAGCTGTTAGAGCCTTGAGTCAGAACTAAGCAAGCTGCTTTTAACTTCCTGATGATCTTAAATGTACCCCAACTTTAGTCACTTTCAATCATTTCCCTGCTGCACTTTTACTTCCCCTTTTTTAATTTGGGTGTATTTGTACTCCTAATGTATTGTTGTAACTGTAATAGTACTATAACTGTATTTCTATTATTATATTTTCCTTTGATATTATAATTTAATATTAATCTCATTTTATTGTTTTAACTGGTTTCCTTTTCTTTTTTATCCAGTTTTAAAATATTGTTCTAATGTATTTACTTACCTTATGTACTGTATGTGTTTGAAATGTGCTATACACATAAACATGCCTTGCCTTGCATATTCAGCCATGTTAAGGGCTTTAAGTTTTAAAAAACAACATGCAATAGAGCATCATATGAATATGTCAAACTTTGCGAGTACATCAAATCATCAATCAGTACACCAAAAAACAGTATCTCCAAAAAAAAAAATCTTGATCTTAATTGATAATGAGATAAACAAATACATAAAGAAGTGAGCTGTAAATTTCCCCAAAGAACTTTTACTTTTACTTTGTATACAATATAGTCTGCTGCTAAATGCTCCAGGAACTTGGGCTGTTATGTTAGCTTTACACTTTGTCAATCTGCAGGGTAAATCAACTTATTTCTACCAGCAAAAACAAAAATCTCACCAGCACACCCACTTTAAAAATTTGCCATTGACCCAAAGTCTAATTATCAGTTATATTTCAAAACAAGATATTGATTTTGCATTGTGTTGCAAAATCTCTCAAAATCTCTAAATTGATAATAAGTGTGGACTGCTCTCAGTCTAATATCACAAATAGAGGGATGGTGTATGTGAGGTCTAATCAGACAGCATCTACTTAACCTACCTATCAGCTCAAAACCTTTTGCATCAGCTTAGTCAAACAGAGGAATGGAAAAAACTGAAAGGTCAAGTTGAGTTGTGGTTGATTCAGAGCACACAGCATTGTTAACCTGATTTTTTCCCACCTCATGCCTGATTTGCTTGTGTGAACTGAAGACAGGTTTAAAAAAACTCTTTTTAAAAAAAAAAAAATCTCACACATTCAAGGTGGGTTGGTAAACAAATGCTATAGATCCCATGGGTGTGAAGCTCGTCGAACCGCAGAGCCTTATTTGCTCCTGCTTGTTTCAGCTTGCGGGTGTGTATTTCTGTCCCTCTGAAGATGCAAAGGTAGTATGGTAGGACACACATCAGCACACAAACGTGTGCATACACCCTTGCAGACACGCACACAAACAAACACAGGTACTTAAACACACAGCACCCTGCAACAAAGCAGCCAAAAATAACAGGCACCTGTTGCTCAAACCACAATGTCTACAATGAAGCCAAATTAGAGCGTCTCCCTGGCAACAGTAATTTCAATCACAAGCCGCAGCTACGGCCTAGAAAACAACTACACTTAAACAATGCTGCTATGTGACTCACCGGTAAACAATGAACGAACATGTGTGTGTGCACACGCTCATATTCTCCCATTGTATTAAAGCTGATGTACAGTCTTATATTGTATGATGATTGATGGAGGACCCCCAAGAATCCTCCGCTGTTTGAGAGTAAGAGGAGACCACATTAACCATTAGTGGTTGGAAGGTGATTGCAAAGTTGACTGAAAGGATTTCACTGTAGTCTGACAAATAAAAAACCTCCCTGCTACAGACTTGTATACCAGAAGCTGGTCTGACTGTCACTGAACAGGCTGTGGTGTTCATGTGTCATAGGGGCTCCTCTAGTGGTCACAACCAGAACTTCACAAAATTGGTGATCTTAATATGTGCAATATAAGTCTCAGTGGGCTGTAATACAATGACAGCTCCCAAGTGACAAATAATAATAACTTACATAAAACATATAACATGTGTAATTAACATGGAACATAATACTTTGCATTGTCTAGTTAGGATATTTGCTGTGCTGTGAGGTAGGATTAATATTTAAAGAAATAGAGGTTTTCCGTGCATGTTTGTGTGTATTGTATTTCTGCATTTCCTCATCTGCATCCATATCTGATACTATCTGTCATCAAATGCAGTGATTAGGTAAATGCTAATGCTCAATTTTTCCCATTACACCTTTATCTTCTTCAGTCAAGGAGGCAATAAAAAAGGACATGCAAGCATTTAGATTTAGGAGGTGCACTGTGCTAAAGGGGGTGTAACTAAATATTAAGAAGGTGCTCCTAATGTTTTGTACGCATATGTGTGCATGTGAACTAAAGTGGGGGTGTGTGAATACAAGAAGGAGGCGGTGGTCTGAGGAGCCTCACTTTTTCACAAAAGAAAGCCTAATTGGAAGCACATGTGTTGCACTGTGCAGCAGTTTAGGATGGTTGGGGGGGGTTATAGGTTGCTATTGTGAATGAGGGTGTTACTGATGGGAGAAAGAAAGAGAGGAAGAAAAAAATCTGTTTGTGGGGGGTGGGTGCTGGGGGTCTGGTGGTTGGGAGGGCATGAGAATGTAAACCTTGACGTAAGTGAGGCGATTTACTGGGGCCTGGGAATACCAAGTGGGGAGAAGGAGGGGGGATAGTGTGAGTGGACTCAATTTAAACCATATTGTTCAACAAACAAAAATGCTAACATCAGACCATAAATAAAGACAAGTTATCTTTCCATCTCCTTCTCTCCCTCCATCACCATGACCACAGTGAAGTACATCAATCCGGCTCCTATCACTCAAAGCAGAGTGACATCCGTCAATGCACAGATTGCCCAAAAATCACCAATACAGCTTTACACCATGCAGTCATGTTGTTTTCTCTGTTATTAATGGTCACCATGGTTTTCCGTTTGTGGCAGTGTGCGCACTCTCTTCATGTGGTAATACAGCATTAAAGGCTGAAGAAATATAATTCAAAGATGACAGGATAATATGGATTTATGTTATAATTACGTTTCATAATGATAGTAATCCTGTAACTCCCATTATTCTCCTTAATAGATAGACTACTAAGACTCAGACATGCATGAAGTCTGCCCTTGTTTGGATGATACATGAAGCTACTGTACCATGGGTTCTTCATTTTAACAGTTTTATTTCGTCCCTCAACCCCCTGCCGCTGCAATAAGAGACTAACATGAGAACAAAAGGCCATGGGACTGAGCATATATACCTCCCCTCTGTGGCTCACTCAGATTTATACACTTTCATAAAAATGGGCCCAAAATGTCTGGCTTGGGGCCCAATATCCCATCCTCGTGTTTGGATAGCAGCCAGGAAAATAATGTCTACCAGAAAAACAAAAGGACAACACTTTTTTATTTATTACTATGAATTGCAGAGGGCAGGCAGGTGAAAGAAGAAGAGTGGAAAGGCAGTGAAAGAGGTTAGTGATGTGATCTGGAGGAGGTGAGCATGAGAGAGGAGAGCAGCAGGGTGGAGTGGAAGCAGGAGGAAGATGAGAATAAAGAGACGGAAGTGAAGGACAAGGATGAGGAGGAGGATGGGATTTGGAGGAGAAAGGGAAACGAAGGGCTTGAAGGTTGAGATGGACACCCTATAAGGCTTTAAAGCAAGGCTTACATCTCTCTTCTCACTCTCTGCTCTACCTACCTACTCCCTTCCCTTCCCCCACTTCACTCTGCTCTGGCAGCACCTGAATTCTGGGTCTCATCAGAGCTACCTGCCAGGGATTAACCAGAACCTGTTACCCCTCAGTGTCAGATGACTGAGCTCTCTCTCTCTCTCTCTCTATCCCAACCACACCCACACTCAACCACACACACACACGTGCACGCACACACATAAACGCACACACACGCACACTCTGTGAGAGTCTGTAATAAGAACCAGCTGGGCTTTCAAGGCCGTGCAGCGGGCCAGACAGGCCCATTCATAACCCTCTAGTGAGTTTTAATGAAGGTGGGTTCTGGGGCAGCAGTGTGGAGGGAGTGGGGAAATGATGAAAGAGGGGAAAACGGTAGATTTCTTCTCCTCACCCTCTATACCTTCCAACTAATGATGGTACTGTACCCAAGAAGTTTACCTTTATTTATAGTTAACTTCTGTACTGTTTTCCAGCGTCCTCAGTTGCTGTCCTTTGCAGGGTGGATGGATACCACTGTGTCCTTCATCATATAAATATAGGAAATGCGATGTGAGGCTATTTGTTACTGAAAGTGAGAAAAACATTGGATCACTCTCCACACATATAGGTGTCCATCTCTTACCACACATTACTTTATTTGCTGATGCTAATGATTTTGATCGTAATAATGTTGTACATCATGTGCTTCTATCACTTACATGAGTGTTTGCAGTGTTTGTTTGTTCCAGACCCATAAATACTTAATAATATAGGCGTCATAAACATTCACAGACCTGCAAATGCCAATCATGTCTATTATTGAGCTGAAACATCACTCCACAGGATATCTTTTTCTGATACTTGCAATTTTGGCAACTTATTATAGCGTCAACTATTCTTCCGTCCTGGCCGATATGTGGTAATTACATCATGTTTTCATAAACAGTCATGTTGTGGTTTCAAGGTAGGTGTCAAATGTAAGGTAAAGGTCACTGGTATAAAACTACATTTTTGGGATTTTAAAAAAAGGCAGCTAAGGACTGAGTTTATGCACTGTATGTGTGTGCTCATGTGTGTGTGAGCAGTGCTATGTGTCTTGAGTGAAGAGTGCATTTGGGATCCATTTGAACTTTTATTTACCCAACAATCCATAATGGATGCCAAATGCCGCGTGATGTTGTGGAGATTTGATGCACGTCTTGATTTGCATGTGAAAGAACAGCACTCTTTCAGGCAGTGGTCACCTCCATCTTTCTTTCTCTGAGGGTGGATGGGAGGTGTGTAACCTGAGCTGGTGAAGTAACGATGAAGAAACAGCCCTTTTACACCCTGAGGTCAGGCTGATGTGAACACTAATAAACCAGAGACTGGCACACATTCCTTTTCTCAAACACCCAGAGATGCACAGACAAACAAAAAATTAAAACCTTGAAAAGTCTATTTGAAGAGGTTATTTTCAGAATCACCATTATTTAGTTATTTTTTAACAAACAAATACACAAATACATAGTCTTGAGATACAGAGTTTAATTAATTCAATGACATTGTTTTTCACATAACATTTCATAGCAAGTTCTTCATCTATGTAAAAACCAAAGGGATACATTGTCCATTTTGAAAATGCATATAGTATATGGCCTTACTGAGGGTTTCACTGTGAGATATTTGGCTGAGGGTGTGATGATACCAAACAACCTCATCAGTACCAGCATGGCTTCTCTCTCCTAGCCACACAGACATGCACACAAGCTGCACTCTCACGCACACAAATACAGTGCATGCATGTTTTCAGTGGGCAGATGGAGAGAAATCAGGGGTATGTCACAAACCTCCCACGCTCTCCACTTCAGCCCTGGTGGCCGCACAGCCTTTGATATTTTCCACATAATAACTGTGTGGTTTTCAGCAAACCCCAGGAATGTTCATATAAAACAAATAGCACAACACATGACTACATTATGCAGTGTCTTGCCGGCGTACGGTAATGATCCAGGAAATATTTCAGTCATGTAGAAGCTTGATTTAATCTTGCTTTCACCTCTGTAGATCATTGCGAAATTAAACCATAGTTTGTGCAAGCATTAGCCTGCCTTGTTATGAGACACTGTAAAACAAGATCTGTTGATGCTTATGTAAGTATGAATGGTCGAGGCTGGGCTGATGGGTAGAGCTGTATGTACTTCCACCTGTGACTTTATGGGGAGCCACACAGGGAAACTAAATCAACTATTATGTAGAAAACACAACATTAAAACAAAAAAAAAATCACAGATATTTTGGACAGATGATGATGAACTGGGTATTAACATGTTGCATGGTGGCACTTTTTCCCTTTGCTACTGTAACATTTTTCTTTCTGTGCTGAGTCAAATCTCTCTATCTAAGTGCAGTGGAAATATCATTTTGAACACTCACAATTTGTGATATTATCATGGCCTCATCTATATATTTGTTTATCCAAATGCATGACGATCAACATTTACTTGGAAGTACATGCATCATATCTTGCAGAAGAATTGCAAACCACTGCGTGCCCGGGCTCGCTGGGCGTGGTTATGTATTCATGTCACACAGGGCTGACGGGTTAAGTGTGGAGAATTCAGTGGGGAAGAGGTCATCCGGAGTTGAAAAGAAGATGTGTTTCTTGCTCTGTTGGGCTTTCCTCTCTCTGATCACCGTCTGCGTACGGGGCTGAATCACCAACCAGCGTTCAGTCAGTCAGGCTGAGGGCCAAGAATGCAGGAGCTGCTGGGTGGCGTGCTGGGTGATTTCCTGTCTGAGGGGTCTTCTCGTAGTCGTAACGTGATCCGCCCTCGGTCCAAAAATAACCAGTGTCCCTGCAGGAGATGGCGGTCTAAAGCTTGTGGGGCACTATTGCAGCCTGCCCGGCTTCCTTCCTCAGAGGATGCTGAGAGGATGAAGCTGATAGCAGCTCAAAGTTAGTACAGTCAGCAGCTGGGAAGGCACAGACAAGGCCATTAGATTTGTGTAGAACAGGTGATACTTTTTAAAGGCTCCAGTCATGTTCCACTAACAAGTACATTAACAATAAGTGATAATAAGCAATAGTAGGCTACAACCACTATTTGTTCTTTGCAAATGTTGCTTTCAGGACTTGTGACCATTACCTGAATGTTCTGCAGCTGAGTTTCTAAATGGAAAGGGGTTGAAAATCACAATCAGCATAATCTTTCAAGATAAATGAAACTGACGTACCTCCATGTTTATTTTCACAAGAATTTCAGGTTTAGGTGCTATGGTTTCACAGTTGCTCTGTGACCTCATTGTGCACCAGCATCGCAAAGACAGAATGGTAACAAATCAACTCTTTTATCACTGCACTGTGTAGCAGAGACAGAGAAAGAGAGAGAGAATTAGTGAGGGATGGATTTTTATCATAGAGAATTGCTGCCACAAGGGAATGGGGTATGGGAATTGTATCAAAGACGATAAGTGGGGGTAAAGAGGGAAAACAGATAGCACACTTTGAAATATCTGACCCTAATAGGCCGATTATTTCCATGAGGGCTTTGCCTCTCTATAAACAGAGCAGCATATTTGTGCAGGTTCATCTGTGTTGTTTCAGAGAGCCCAGGCTCTCCTGGTAGGGGACATTTCACTGGGTGATTTGGGCAATTTGGGTGGCTGGGCCAGCATTTTTCACAGCACCTCATAAACCGCAGCACAAGAGATAGCAAAGAGGCGGAGACACAAAACCAATACGCTGGTTCCCTTTGAAGAGGATCCACCGGAGAAGCATGGCTGAGGCCCTTTGCTCCACAAGGAGCCAAAAGGAATGAGACAGAGGATTACCACTGAGAGTGAAATTGCTGTATGTGAGGCGAAAAGATGTGGAAGGTAGAGGGGAAAAAACTAAGTGGAGGCTAAAATTGAGAGAGACCCAATAATGAAATAAATCTGCCCACAGCTTTTTTGTTTAATGAATGTGGAGCTGATTTATTTTCCGCATGGCTCGGCAGATTTGTCTGGGCGCAGAACAGAGCGTGCTCTGTTCAGTGCCACGCTCTGCGACCAGGTGTGGGACAGACGGGCTGAAACAGTTAAAAGTAAACTGAGTGCAGTGGAAATGGATCTGCTTCAAAATTTTGCGGCATTTTTTTTCTGTTTTACAGGTTTGCCAGGGGAAATTCATTTGCACAGTCTGGTTTCTGTTTCTGTTAACTTCATAGTCACAACAGCCAGCTATGTTTTTGTCAACCATCTGAACTACCGTCAAAACAGGTAGCCCATCATTTTTAAGTTGAAGTCATATTTTCTAAACTGGACTTTTTTGCTGTATGTTTGAAACATAAATGTATCCTAATACAGATACAAATAAGTTAGGCAACAATGAAAACATAGGTAAAATAATATAGGCGGAATATAAAAATAATGTAAGTTAAAAAAAGCATATTACATGAGGACGGACAATAAAGAAAATATATTAAAGGATAAGTTTAAAAACATGCATAAACCATGCAGGATATCACACTGACAGAGAGATAAAGAAGGAGAGAAGCAGGGAGAGAGATGGAAGAGAGAGAGCATTAGCAGAGGAGAAAGAACTACAAACAAACAGTGAGGGGGAAAATATCATAAACAGATCTACTGAGTCTATCAAGCAATGTAAATATGAAAAATGCCAAGCTCAAGTACATGAACCCTCGCAGGAATGAACCCTCCTTTGTACCCAAGTAACCTCTGTTTATGAAGACAAGCAGGAGCGGGCTCTCGACGGGGCCTTGGGGGACGCCTACAAGAACGGCCAGTTCCCTGAGTATTTTAATGTTCTGCCCTCCCTCTGTCCTACCCAACAGGCACCACAGCATCTATCTCACTCTGCTAAGAAGTCCACTGTTCCCTGCTACAGAAGGGAGGTAAACCCTTGTGAAAACACTTGATCAGAAATATAATGACCCACATAGCAAGTCAGAGCAAACGCTGGTCATGCACTCAAAATGCAATGCTGATAGATAGCAGTTTTCCACAAGGCCACATGGCACATATCATAGTAGGGTCCCACTGTCTGTTGTTGCGGTTATCTTGCAGTTGACGCCTTATATTGAACTTTAAAGCTACTAATTAGTCACTTTTTCAGATCTTACAAAAACTGGCAAGAACTGACACCCATGCATGATAAGATCCAGTCGAGTTCAATCTTGGTTCATGCAAACCCTCTCACATTTGCCTTAGTTTCCAGGAAAAAACGAAACAACTGTTCAGGTTTGAGTGGCAAGGTTTTCAACTGATGGCAGCATTAGTGTTTGGATCAGCGCCACACATGAAATGAACTTTAGTTTAAAGCTGTGTTTCAGAATCTGCTGTCTTTACAACCTGTCATAGAGAAGATCATGTTTCACAGCTTGGGTCTATAGGGTGATGTAAACTCTTGAGGGGGACACATAAGGACTGTTAGATTCTCTAATATGGAAGACTGCAGTAATAAAAAGGTCTCAGGAGGCCAACACAACAATCCTAAAGATTTGATTGAAAAATGCTATGACAAAAGGTTGACAGTGTCTTTTAACCCCTGCTACTCTCCTTGTCATCCACTTTATTGCACAATAGTGAGATGCCTCAACTAACATATTTATTTATTGCTCAAATTAAGTCATGCTTCAAGCTGACATATTGTTTCAATGCAGTAATGTGCATGCAACTCCAAATATGGCTGGCAGACTTTCAAATATGCTTTGGAGATGGAGCAAATGGCGGTTTGGCTCTCCTTAGACAGACAATCTTCAACCAATGAATCAAACAACCTTAAATTGGACAAATTAGGCAGAGTGTGATCAACTTAAGTTCATGGCTTGTCTTTGGCATGTGGCTCTGGTCTAAGACCAAAACGGAGCGTGTTTCTTTTTTGATGGCTTACTGCTGCCCTCTGTCAAAAAAATACAGTCACTGCAGCAAGACATAAAAAACAGACACAGTAGCAGAGCTTCCAAACTATTCAAAAAGAAATAAAATGATAACAATGAAATGTCCATCAAATAATTCCCGGAATACCATTTCAGCCATGATAGTCACCCCCTCTTTGTCAGCCTGTGAGTCTGCTTCCAGGAATGCAAGTGCAGACGCAGCACTTCTGCGTCCCAATGTGTGTTTCATTTGGGCTTTCTGTCTCAAACACACATGTGGCTGAAATATGTGGCCCAGTGCTCTCCAACAGAAACAGACTGTGCTCCAGCGAGGTCCTAATGTGCACCTCGCTGGAACGTGCCACACTGACACCAAACTAAGTCAGACAGGGCCACGTGTTCGAAAATTTAACACACATTCTTCAGAAGCTCTGTCACAGCCCTCTGCAGATGAGTCTACAGTGAATCAGGGTTGTTAAACAAAAAAATAACAGTCTAATTAATGAAAAGGAAATGGTGACAATTCAAGATAACTGCAAATGATTTCATCCATTACACGTCACTAAAGCTGAAACTGAACTCCAAAACTGAAACTACAGCACACTCAAAACCTAAGCTACAGTATAACACATCAGACTGAACTGTGCATGTGGATGACATAACTGACCTGTGTTTGTCAGAAGTTTATATATATATATATATATATATATATATATATATAAACATTGTTGTTTACAGTAGATTGTGCGAGATTATCAGAGTTTTTCTGATTTGATTTGAGGGCATAAGGATAGAGGGTGTCATCTGTTGTACAGACTGTAACACCTGCTGAGGCAAATTTTTGATTTGTGATGTTGGGCTACATAAATAAAATTGACTTGACTACTCTGAACAGAAATATCTGTTAAAATACCTATCACTAATTGAATTCTCTTGGTCTGTCAAAATAACAAATACGTTTTAAACAAATCAGGTACTTTTTGATACATTTATGATATTTAAGCCTTACCAATTTCCACCTCTAAGGTGTAAATAAATTGTTGCTCTTTTGCGTGTTGCTTTATGAGTCAGGTCATTAGTAACCGTTTCATCCAGGGGGAGACATTACATAGGGAGTGGCATTCCACAGATCTGGGTGTAGCGTGACTTTGGGAGGACTCAGACAAATCTCCTTGGCCAGAATCACCAGACAGACAGTCTGTAAATATTAGACCCATTTTGTATGGTGTGTTTGCATCCATGTGTATGTGTTGTTGTTGTAGCACAGGATGGTGTCTATTGAAAAGAATAGCACGACTGCGTAAGGTGACATGCAAAAGTGAATCCTCTATTTACATTTGTGGACTCTAAACTAAATATGTGCCCTTGCCTAAATGTGCGTGTGTGTGTGTGTGTGTGAGTGAATGAATATGTGTGTAATATACAACCCCCTGGACACCATTTATGTTTGTCTTGCCTTCACCTTGTTTATAGCTTCTGCAAAGAGAAAATCACATTGACTCAAAACTCTGGGAAAAATCCACCCTGACAGATTTTCATTATTAACAACTTTCTTCCAAAGGTAGAGAAAGCAAAGGCGCTACAGAAAACTCTGCGATGTCTTCAATAAACTATGCGATCAACAATAAGAGACTGAATCCACAAACACAGCATGGGATTTAAGCAACCGTGACAGCAAACATCCACCCTGCAGAAAGGTCTTTGAACAAGACACTGAAACCATACCAGATCCGGGGGTGCTGTGCTGTGGCTGACCCTGACCACAGACTTTGTTTTGGATGAAGCAAGCATAAAGGCAGTTTCACTAGAGTAGTATCAAGAAATAATAAAAAGAAAATAACTGATACATAATTGAATAATATCTTGAATTAATTGTCAGTCAAAAGGATTCAGGGAATGACAATTTCAGGTAGGAGTTATAGCTCCTTTGTGTCTATGTCTGAGAGACCCTCTTTCATATCTACTATTCCAGGTTGAGTTGTCTACCAAAACATGTGGGAGTTCTAGCTTTGCATGGAATTTCACTTTAAGGAATTGTATTCCATAAAAATGTGCTAGAGAGCCATAAGAGAGCTTCCAAGTCAGCCCTCAAACTGGCCGTATAATGTACAACTTGGACACAGAGTTCTGTAAATAGCTCTTTAGAGTGTCTGCTCTTATGACAGGACATATACAAGGGCCTAAATATACTTAACATGTTCTTACTGAGGGGAATACTGATCTATGAGGCAAAGGTCATAAATAGAGAATATTTGCTTTAAATACATTTACAGTAAGATTGGATTGAATGTGATTTCAACAGATGCACAGTATATTTTAAAAAGCATCACTGTAATGAAGCATCTATTGCGGTAGGTTAAGTGGCATTAATAGTTGCTTGTCATTTGTGGGTATTTGTTAATATGTGATTCTTTTCCTACTCTTTGTCCAGGGTGAGCTCACAGATACTGGCGTAATCGTTGCCACACTTTACCTTGTTTCCATTTTATATTCAATGAAAATGCTTTTATGAGACAACAAAAGATATATAGAGACAAAGAGAGCCAGAGCCGGGAGAGAGAGAGAGAGAGAGAAATAGGCTTCCAAGGTATAGCAGGCTGCTTGCCAGATGTGATCTCGGCAGCTGGATAACAGATACAATGAAATTTCAGATCATTCTATAAATACCACTACCAGCTGCTTCCATTTAATGTCAGATGATTATTAAAAAGCGCTACACATTAACCATTTGTTATCAGCTATTGAGCAACAACAATATTTTTCTCTTCACGTACCAGTCATTTAAAAACAATCACAGGGGCACTGGGTGACAGAAAGAAGTCTGAGGTAACATATGAGATTCTTAAACTGATTTGACAAGAAATGGATTATGAGGTATTTTGTCTGGTTGACTTAGGGGGGGCTCCCCTGGGACTGAGCTTTTGTTTTTGTGGTATCTTTCTTGTTGCATTAGTTTATATGGAGTTTTACAAGGAATAATATGTGGAGGTCATGGATGTGGGGACTGACAGCATCTTTCACTGGTCTCCCCACCAGCTCCCTCCACACGTCCCAGGGGGGCTTCTCCTGTTACCTGCTAATGCCTCCCAGTCTCCCTAGCAGTGTCGTACTTTTGGTTGAACATAACTATGAAAGGTTAGAGTTTCACCTTTGTTGCTCTTATTCTCAGACTAACTTCTGGGCTCAACACTTGCAAGAAAACAAGTAAAGACATCCCTTCTTCAGTCAGGGCAACTGCTAGAGCTGGCTTAAACAGTAACAGCAACATTTGCACAATATATTGCAATTTAGTACAATAACAGTGCAGTAAATACTGCCTTTGTAAAGCCCCAGTTAGAGGTGTTGTCATATGCTAGATTAGAAAGTGTCTTTCATGTTTCCCTCAAGTGATCTAATCATTTAATCTCAGACTACAATTCACACTGGATCAAGCCAGCTGATATAGTTTTGATTATTTTGCTACTGCATCATCTGTGCATGCTGCCTATAGGGTTTGATACGTGTCACATTTCACCTTTACCTGACAGAACTGACAACAGTCTCTCGGGACTTGCATTCACACAAATGCCACTGTTTTGGCAGGGTTCTAGCTACAGGTAGAATGGTCTAGAGAACATGGGAATACAAATGAAATTTGTGTCAGGCTGCACTTCTAGAGTGGCTAGTGTCTGTGTCCATTTCTTATAAAAACCAGTGCTGTCACATGCACACACACACACACACACACACAAGCATGCACACACACACACACACACATACACACACACTGCAATCCATCAGTCTACAACACTATGGTTTTCATTAGTGGAAGACATGTTAACTGTCAAGGGCAGAAAGCCACAGAGAAGCCACCCTGTTGATTGTGGTGATGTGGCCGGTTGGGCGAGGGGTGTGACTAATTTGCCCAGAAAGTGACACGTCCTCATTGCAAGCTGTGAAGCTCAAAATATTCCAACGACTCTGTCCTCATTTCGCTCAAGTCTTCATTCATCGTTACTTCACTTTTACTCCTCATCTGCTTGACATTTCAGTTGATCGTTCAGGCCACTTTCATCTTGAAAATGGACATAAATCAATTCATAAAAGATTGCAAACTTGTTAAGTTGCCAGATTTTCTTTCATTGAACTGAAAATACCTTAAGGACTCATGATTGAATCCATAATCATGACTTCCACCTTCATCAGGGTGGCCACGTATTTTGAAGGAAGACTGACAGTGTGTTGGAGGCTGTGTCTGTGTGAATGTGCTAACATGATGTGGTTTTCTAGCTCAGTAAAAGCCCAGCTTCATGCGATTTGATTGATATTGGCTAGCGGTGCACTGTAACCCTCAACGGCTGTGTGCAGACTTTTACCTCTGCCTCACTCTCCACAGCTGTTTCCTGCCCGAAACTGCTGAAACAGTGGTGTAGCAGGACCAGAGCTAGGCCAACACAAACCAAAGTCTCTCTGCCACAAGTGCACATACACACACACACACACACACACACACACACACACACAAACATCCATAAGTGCATACCATACACACCTCCCTGTAGATTGCTACTGGTCACCTTGCAGCACTTCCTGTCTGAGTTGGGTCATTTCCTGTTTCTTTGTGTGAAGGGAGGGTTCAGGCTTCGCTGAGGTTGAAACACACGGGGGATGAGGAGAGGACAAGGTCGTAGCTTCCTCGCTTTAATCACCTTCAACCTGTCTCCTCATTTCTCTCTGTCGCACACTCACTCACACACACATTCATGTAGAAAGACAAATACATTACTGCTTTTTTTTTCTGCTTTTTTTTTTACATCCAGCTCAAGAATCTGTGCACCAGTAGTGACTTTGAAAACCACATATAAGTCCCATGTAGCACATTTGCTCAAATTCACATCTGGGCAGAATGAAGCCTTGTGAAACTGTGGGACTCATATAATTCTAAATAGGGGATCATGGCAGTATAAAGGGCTGAAAAACAGGCTCGCGACAGGAAGGTTGTTGGTTTAGCCTGGGAATAGGAAAAATTCTTGTATAATGGCAGTGTACCCTTGAGCAAGGAACTTACCTGATCCAGGAGGGAAAGTAGTGAGTGTTAGTTGGCTGTGGTTTCACTGGGGAGCTCCCAGATGTTCAATCGTTCATTAACAGTTGGAATATGAAGAAATGTGTTGTTAAAATCTTCTTCAAATGTTGTAGAAATGACGAAAAACACGATATATAAAAATTCATAAGGAATTTGTTTACAGAATTCTGGGAAAACAACACCAAACATTAAATTCTGAATATTTTCCTCTCCATCTCTCTCAACTCTAAATGGAGGCTGTTTATCGGCAGTGACTAAAACAACTGTTTAGAGACAATCCCAAAACGCAGACTGTTGAAGAGGGGAAAATTTTCTTGAGAAACACTGGAGAGCACTTCAAAGTGGTCCCAAATGAGCGGACTCATAAATTGTTTGCCCCTCAAGTGTGCTCAGCGCAATCACTCTCTAGTAGCGAGGGTAAAGAAATGAGGCAGATTGTTTGTGACAATTAGGCTGATGCCAGATACTGCCCGCTATGGCCTGCACAATCACTTGTCCCCATCAGCCAACTCTGTTTATCAGTAATTGCAATTTGGAAAGAACTCTGTGGCGATTAGGCCCAGGGAGTGGTCAGACAGAGAGCTCGCCCAGCCCTAAACAAGAGAGCAGTGTTTGGGTAGAGTCTGCACGAGGTCCCACTGAGAGAGAGAGCAGAGGGGTGAGAGAAAGTGTGAAAGGAAGGAAGAAAGGACAGAAGGAAGGAAGGAAGGAAGGAAGGAAGGAAGGAAGTATCAGGAGAAAAGCAAAGAAAATATAAATATGCAGTAGTGACCCCGTCTACTAAACTAAATATTATCTGATCTTTAACCCATCCTGTGTGATAAGGAAGAATTGTTTTGTCACAATTTGACTGATATTTTTGTTTTGTTTTGTGTTTTTGTTCTTTTGTTTTTTTTTTCTTTTTGACAGCAGAATCAGTTGAACCACTGAGGCTGATATGGAAGACTTCCTTAATTCATATTTGTCTGAAGACGTGCACTCATTTCAGGATAAACGTTTCCCTAGATGCATATGATCATTTTGATTTCCCTTAGTAATGTGAGCAATTAAATATTTGTAGGTTTAATCCTGAAAAGCTGACAGACTTAATACCACATATTTTAACAGATGGACTATTTTTCCAATCACATCGCATCAGTTTGAATTTCATCAGTAGGTCATAATTAGTGCAAAAGAACCCCAGAGGCCTGAGAAGCTTCGGCAAGCTAACTTAGGTGTGTTACTTCCCTACTACATTTAGTCTCACACACGCCTGCAGGGAAGAAATACAGACAGACACAAACATGCAGACTGTTGATATCATAGGTAAAGCAAGATCTTTAACACGCCATGTTTTTTATAGTCCCTATAGTCATTCCTTCTCCCACAAGGCTCATTTCTCCTTAGTGGCTGATCACAAAATGTTGTTTATACCTCGTCCCATCACAACACAGTTTCATATTTGAATGTTGGAATTGTTCTTTGATTTTGTTCAGTGAAACATAACGCAAATACTGTAATCTGGCAGAGACAGAGTGAGACAAGAGAGAAAAAGTGAGAGATGGAATGAAAGTAGCATCTGTTGAAGTGATTGAATAGCCATGTGCAGGCAACATACCCCTCTGTGCATTGCTCTGTCTGCATATCACATCAAAGAGAGACAAAGTGAAAAAAAGGGTATATTGTTACTCAAATGTCCCAATGATGTGCATTCATTTCATTTTTCTACTCTTGCTCCAAGTTCATTTTCTTGTCCGAGAAAGTAAAAATGAGAACATTTAAGGATCTTGACTGACATCTAGTGGCTGTATCTGGTAGCTGCACGTCACCACAGACAAACTGCATAGTTGAGGTTGTCATTTCCTGGGATTCACACTGCGTGTTGAGAGATGTTGCGGTGCATTAGCGTGCCAGATGGTGTTAAACCTGCTGGATTCAAGGGCTAAAAGCTCACCGTGACAATCTGAGGCTGTTTAATGATTTATTTCTTTCCTCTCATACTGTTTCCTCTCTCTGTTTTCCTCTCTGACTCTGTTTAACACAAAAACACACACAAATATGCAAACACACAAGCAGACTTTGAGCTATTCCCTAATGCTGCCTTAACTGTAAACACATATGTACTGTAGGTGTATTTTTTCCCATCATTATGGTAATTATGGAACAAATATGGTTAATACATTTTGAATATATTTTTGGCTTTGCCCTGTGAGTCAACAACTCAATTCCTGTATTTCACCATTGAAGCAAAACAAAAAAGGTTCACACACTATCCCAATATTCAGATGACATTTTAGTAATAAGTTATCATAGATACTGCAGAAGACCTGAAGAGGTGCAGGAGAGAAATGAGACAAGTTCAATTCTAGAGGGAATGTGTCATCTTTAATTGTTTCCAAGTGTCCCAGATTCATTGGCAGACAAATCCCCTTTGCCTGTGACTTTCATCTTCTTCCAAAGAAAACAAACAAAAAAAATGGTATTCATGTTGTTTCATTTTCATTCTTAGTAGATATTAAAACATTTCCGGAGGATGTGGTCCATGTGAGTGTGGGCAGGTGACTGTAGGGGATTTAAGTCAGACTGAGTATCCCCTGTGGAGGGGGAAAGCAGGAGGTTACTTGAGGCTGTTTGATGGCCTTTCTACCCTTGATGTTCATACAGCACATAGTAAGCTCATTCAAAGGATATCAGTGAGCAAAACTGTGGTGAAATGTTGCCTTATGCTGTACAGTGGAAAATAAAAGAGGAGACAGACAACATGTGTCATGCCAGCAGTCAGAACTGAATCCAACATCCATTTTCAACCTTTAAATGAGTTGCAGCTAGAATGATGTGCTAGCTGGTGCACTCAAGTTACTGCAGAGTAATAATGTGTTCTATGTTGTATGTTTTTATTTGTTGATGTGAGGAGTTTCATCAGAAATGTCTCATTACATGTATATACTTTTCAATATTAACCAATGAGTAAGGGGATGCTTTGTAGAAAAACAATTTGTTCTAAGGTCACAGGAAAGCATTCCAGGAATCCATTTACACAACAGAACAAAAAAACAAAATTGGTAATTTATTGAGGCGCATCAGGTAATTTCACATAGATTAGGCCATTCCAGTGAAATTTCACATTAATTTTACAATAAAAATGAAATTTAATCTAGATGATTTAACCAAGGCAGAAGGCTGGCTCCCTCTTTGTAGTTTACTGATATCTCATTCATAAACACATGGGATTCAGAATGGGAGCCTCTAACCTATAGACGGCTTCCATTTTCATCCTTGAGCGTAACCCAAACACTCAAGTGGCTGCAGGCTATAGCTGGTTCTGACTCAAGCTGTGCCAGCTCTCTTTGATTTTGACTTTTTGTCCCCAAGGGAAAAAAATGTCCCCTTGCTCTCACTAGAGCTTTTAAGAGATCTCTCCTCATGCACACACCCAAACAACTAATCAATCTGAAGTTTGAGCTGGAGCAAAACGGTGAAATTTCAATCTTGTTCCCACATAAAAATCAATTTAATGTCAAGTTATGCTTCAGGGCCAAGCAAACCAAAACAACAGAAAGACATCAGCAGAGAATTGGAAAGTCAAATAAATCACCCTTATCAGTTTCAAACAGAGGGAACCACGTGGATTATCCTACTGCCAAACACAACCTTGTTTTTGTACCTTTAATTAGACATTTGCCTTTTAAAAGTCACCAGTTGGCAGCCATATGGCCTTGAAACGGCCAAAACAAAAACAAAACAGAGGAATGATGCCCTTAGATCTGCATGTCCACCACAGCAGACAAAGGATATGTGAGATTTTCATTCATTCATCATGTCAAAGAAAGTGGAAACAATGCAGAACCCTGAGGACATTTGGACAGCCAACTACTTAAAAAACATGTCAAAAAAAAAAGTAAAGCACAACTACTACTCTGTGTAGCCCTCAGGCCATTCCATCCACCCTCAGTCCAAATTCCTATCAAATCCTCTTTGCCATTGTGTCAATACATGTTGCTAAAGAGTATTATTTGTCTACATGAGGACTGTAGATGAACATAAACTTAGTTGTCTAACTTTTTTATTGTATGCTACTGGCAGAAAGAACTCCCCCTCTGATATTACTGCATACATACTGCAATTCAGACTTCCTATGTACAGTGCATAAACATTTTTTCACCTATACATCTTCCACCAAGCCGTTTCTTGTATTTCCCCTATCCCATCCTGTAGCCTTTACCCTCTCCAGCCCTCCTCATACCCCCACCCCACCTCACCCCCACCCCTCCATCCTGTCTGCAGGCTGCCAGGCACAGATAAGGTGTCTTGGCAGGGAGTTGGAGTGCTGTCCTTCGCCTCGCTGAGTGGGAATCCAGGAAGCTGTGTTCACGCCACATCACTGGAACAATAGGACAGGGAGGGGGAGCAATTGGGATGAAAAAAAAATGAAAAAAGGTAGAGAAGAAAAATGAATGTGGGACTATCAAAGCCTTGCCCTGCCAGAGGTAGATACTAAGCTACTGTAGCATGGGCAATAATATTGCTTTGAGTGTTATTCTTTAAATCCTCATTGCCATAAAGGACAATCTACAACCTTTGCTTTACAATAGGCAGATACAGTTTTGACTTTCTTTCATTAGTATTTTTGAAAGATTCAAGCGATACTTCCTCACTTACATGCATGTTTAATAAACTCCAGGACTTACTGTGTGATGAAATAATGTAATTTACCTTTTTGTTGCATGCTCTTTCCATAATCCTCATGTTTTACTCTTCAATAGTTTTGTGCTTCTCTCAAAATGCATTTCGGCTATGAACAGCCACAAGATTTTAGCGCTTATAGAGCCAAAATGATGGAGGAAGAAGAAAAATAAAAACAAAGAAGTGATAGACTTTTTTCCACTCAAGAGCACTTAAATCAAAATGTCTTGTTGCTGAGCTGTATTCTGGACGATTGATGCTACTATCAGTGGAGAAGTAGACATCTTTACGTCATCTAAAGATACATTTCTTCCTGCGTGATTATTCAATGTTGGTGCAGAATGGCATGACTCCAAAGAAATCCCTGCTAACTGATTCTGAGAGACCAAAATCAACTCCAGCTTTCTCAAAAATCCTCTGCTGTTTCCACTGCTGCCATATTGGACGAGATAGTAGATTTTAAATGATACTCAAGGTTTTTAAGGATGGATTTTGACTTTAATGATGAAACAGAATGCACTGTAAAATTGTTATTAATGCTTTTGGGAATGTGCTGCAGAACAACAGCATAAAGGGTTATGTACCAGAAATCCTGAAATGCCATAAAGATAATTTAAAATTTACTGACATTGTGCTGGTTTGTGTCTGTCTGTGTTTCCTGTGTAAAGCAGCTGCTGAGCTTCGATGTGTTGTGTGGCTACACAAACTGCCATCAACAGTTCCGTTCCCTGTTTGATTTACAGCCAGACGTTAATCAGGCACACATACATAAACACACTGTGGTGTACTCACATGTGTATACAGACACTTTCACAATTGTAACCCTTCACCCCTCTACAACCTCACCCTGCTGTCTTGGGGGGTGCCACATAAGAAACTGTTAGTAGACAATTTACGCAATCACAGATTATCAGCTCGTTAAGGCGGATGAATCTTGTGAGTTTTCACACTACGAAAAACATATGGCGCATTCTCTCTCAGAGGTGTTGGCTCCTTGTATTATTTACATGTGACTGACATAGACAGCGTGAGCCACTAGTGTAGCTGGCAAAAAGGTTAGGTCATGACAGTACTACATGACATATGTGTGTGTGAGTGTTTGTGTGATACAAATCAATTCACAGCATTTGAATTTTCTCTATATAACACAGCATTAATTACCCTTCAAACTCAACTTTCCAATAAATTGTTGACGAAGCCTTGAAACTATGCATGTATTGAACATATCATTGCACATGTGCACTTGCCAAACTCGTGTGGTTGTCCTCTCCTCATGCTTTCTGCCAGTCACAGTGGTGCCCTTACAATAGACTGTTCCACTCTTCAGATAATATGAATAGTCACTACCAAATACTTTCCAACTAAATGGAGTTGAAATGCTTAAATTGATGAACAAAATCACTGTCTTCATGGACACAGGTGAATACATCATCTCTGCAACAGATTTTTGTGTTTCTACAGCATCACTTACTGCTCACAGTGCCTTCGGGCAAACCTCTAAAACTGTAATTGGACAGACCACATACTGGCCATGCATTTTCCTCTGTGGGGTGACACCATTTACATTGTTATTATATCATAAATTAAAGGAACAGTGTGTAAGATTTAGTGGCACCTTGTGGAACGGACTTGGCAGAAATGGAATATGCTACTAGATGCCACTAAATCCTACACACTGGTCCTTTAAAGGTGTGCATTGTAGCTTTGCTCTCAGCTAACTCTCCACCAGTAGAACTCACTCTGAATTACCCAAATGAGTCTCGCTGAGGACTACATTAGGCCTCTCTCTGCATTTTTTGATCCACCACTGCCCTCTGCTGCTATGACATGACCTGACGTAATGCGTCTATTACATCTGCTTCCCTGGGACCATATCATTCTTTTTCTATTATTGTCAAATAGTATCTAACCTTGGTCTGCACCAAATACCACATGAAAATCGAACCGCCCTCATGGTCTGTTCTAAGTGGTTCAGAACTACATAAACAGTTGGTCAGCTGCACAGGGCATGGGAGGAAGCCACAAATTTAGGGGTAGATTATGGGGGACCACAGCAAGTAAACATTGTAATTCAAAGCATCATCCCTGGTGGTTGGATCAAAAATGGATGGGTCAAATTTATGCATGCAGAGTGTTGTATTCAGATCCCCATTCAAAATTTGACTAACCGCCAAACTGAAACTCGCCTCCATTAAACGAGGGAAATTGGATCATTAGCAAAATAATGCCGGAAGGATGGTTATAATGGTTGAAATGTCCACAGGATGCCTATTATGCATTGTTATAAATACAGTATTTCTGGTGGTTACTTCTCACAAACATTTCACTCTAGTAGAATTGAGTAAATCATGTTGAGAGCTTTAAAATTGGTGCTGCTTTTGAACAGCACACACTGTAAGCACCTCTCATCATGAATGTAACACACTGGTAGCCCATTCTTCTAGCAGAGCTTGTTGTCAGGAGTAGTGTTAGGTGTCTTATTTGACAAGAGTGTGGATTTAGCTGAGAGTAGTATCAAAATGATTGAATGTTAAAAATATAACAAAACACTACATACAGTGTGATTCATGATCACAACACCTTATCTTGCTATGTTAAATGAACCATCATTTCACATCAGAATGCTTTCAAACCTCCAATAACCTTCTATATTTATCAGCCTTATTTCATTGGAGCAACATAGTAAGATATTCTCACTGAGTCTTAAGGACACTTCAAAGTTCAACTTTTTGTTTCACTGAGGGTCCATGGCACACAAATGTTCCTCAATAATTGGTCCTCGTCGACTAAAATAAATCTCTTGTGATCATTAATTCACTTCGGTACTGTATATTTGGAATCACTCATCCACCCTCAGTCACTTGTCTTTATAGTACCATATGTCAGAGGGGGGATGGATTCCTCCCCCATACCTTTTATATTCAGTATTGCTGCCATCAAGAGAAGGCAAAACAAACAGGGAAATAGGCAGAGGATGTGAGTACTGCATTTCTGGAGCCAAACCAGAGAGGCGGTAAATCATAATCCCTGAGCCGAAACTGAATTCACCACACCTATCAAAACCCATTTAGGATCAGAGGCCAGAGGTCCAACCATTTACTATCTCTGAGCTCTCCCTTTTTTCTCCAATCCTTTTCTTTCAGGGGAAGAAAACAGATAAATGAAAGCCAAATACACATGGATAATCCCCGGCGTCTTTCCAAAAAGGAAATTATTATATTTGAAGTTATGAAAGTGCTTCCTGAAGTGAAGGAAATGCACTAGATTTTTAGGCCGGTGTCTTGATCTAAGAAAAACATAAGCAGACGCATACTGGCAGAAAGACAAATATATGCCCCTCCACAACCCTCCCTTTCTCCTACTAGCTCAGCCCCTCAATGTGCATTGTGATTTACAGTATATCTCAAAGCTGAAAGAATTTTTGCAAAAAAGCAAAAGTGGTGGAAAACTCCAAAAGGTCCTTCTGGCCACAGACGTGAAGGGAGGAAATTGCATTGATTTAAGCACAACTTCTTTTGGCATCTGTCCGCTCTTTTCGTTTTTCTTTCCTAAAGTGAGGGCGTTTGTTCCACAGCCGCTGGTTTAGATACAGCCATCTAAGATGTTTTTTCTTTGTCTCTCAAGCTGATGAGTGGAAATGAGTGGCAGTATCTACCCTGCTTTAAAAGAGAAATAAAGTTCAACTACAGTCTGCTGTCTTTTTGTGGAGAAGCCAGAGAAGATTTAAGTGTTACTTGTATTCTTAAAATGAAACATACAAGGATGATTATAATGAAGATGAAGACATTTATTTAATCGTGTAAAGCTGAATTCCACTAAAAGCTTGGAAAGACATGTATCCTTTCTTATTGATGAACTTTAACAAAGAGCTGAGACCTGCAGTACAAGGTGTGCTGTTATAATATTCTATCCACTGCACCAGACATAGAGTATTTCTCCTCATTTTTCTAGTCAATGGAATATGTGTAATGACAAACTCTGTTCATTCACATGAATTATATCACAATTAATGTGAGTCTAATTATACAAAGTAAATAACCTAACAATACATGTATCCCTCTAATTCAAGTATAGTATCTCCACTCTCCCTTCCCCCACCTCCAACTCCACCCAAACAGTGGTATAACACAAATAGAGCAACTGCATTACGGAACACATTCAATGTCAACATTAAATATCTAAAACAAATACATGAACACAAATGACATTCAATAACAACCTCAGATGCATTTCTTTTTTGCACATGTACACAATTATTCAATTGTGTTATTACTCTAATTAAATTTTTCAAGGAATGAACAAGTAAAATAAAATTAAGTAAAAAAAACCTTAATAATAATAATAATAATAATAATTATAATAATAATAATAATAATAATAATGAATGAAAAATAGAGTACATATATACACACACATGCATATATGTGTACTGTATATATATATATACATAAATAAATACACACATATACATATTAAATAAAACATTTCACTATAGGTTCACCAATAAATTAAAGTGCTTTAGAGGCATAATTTGTGAGTCATTCCTACCAACTTAACTACTTGTTTTGAGTATGTACCATGACTACAGCAAAGACAAATTAGACTTTGTATTTGACAACATTAAGGAAAATCCTATGAGATGCAATGGAAGCTGTGGCAAAGCTAAGTTTAAAATTTTAGCTTATCGTCTGGAGCTTTTATTTATAACTCGTTGATGTTTTCCCTATGATTTCTCCATGTCTTCACAGCTCTGGAATTCTCTGTAGGACAACAGATCCGTAATTCCCCGCCACAGCAAAGGGTTTCAGCTTGGGAGGATTGATGGCCGCTTCCCTGCTGAGTTCACATAGTGTTAGCCTGTTTCCCCACAGTCTCCAAGGTAATCGCCTAATTTCCTGGTGGTGTAAATCCTGCCATTCGCAGAGTTCAATCGTCACAAACCAAGAGACGCCCCTTAAGGCTTATTTCACCACGACCAACATATTCCTCTATTAATCATAGCTGCATGTTTAGGCATCCTCTCTATTTGTGTGTGTACCACATGCGGGTTATGTAATGGCAACAAGCATGGAAACCACTGTACAGGAAGCGTTCAGATAACAGTGCATTGATTCAACAGCTGGATAAACAAAGACACAACACCAAAGAGTTGTTTCACTTTTCTGAGTCAATTAATATCTTACTGTAGCTCTCTACATTGCACTGTAATCTTATTATTGATGCAATGTATCTATCTATCGAATGAGAACATTAATAAATTAATAATTTACATATTACTTGTATGCCCCTGTTCTATGGGAACATTGCCTTTCAGAAGGGATGTTTTCAGCTGTATTCAACTGTAATTATCTTTATCTCTTATCCACTATAACATTGTCTAATGTCTGTGAAACAAAAGCCTGCTGCTGTTACAATCTGATATTTTTTAACATATTGGAAGATGGCCTAGATCCCCATGACCTCTTGACCCTTACTCACATCTCCACAGTGCTTTGAAGTGATGCTTTGCCTGGGAAGGCAAAGGGGAGGCAGAGAGTGAGGTGAGGTAGGACATCGAGAGGTTTAGATGTGTCACTAGCCCAACAGGCATGCTGGACTTTAAGCTTAACATACACATATGCACTTGGGGTGAAGCCAAATCCAAATATGGTGTTTGGAAAAACACAAATAGTGAATTTTTATGAATATTTATTACATACAAATATTTTTTAAAATTATGTTATTGGGAAGAAAAAAAAAACATGTCAAATAACAGCGTGCAGGTTGGGACTTGTAGCACAGCAAGGTTACATCACTGTCACCATCTCTCTCCTCTGCTCCTCTCTGTCTGTTTCTGTGTCATGCATGTATAAATAGCTACAGGTCTGTGTGTCTGGTGGAGCTGAGCTTTGACTGAGAGGTCAGTGCAGTTGTCCATGGTCTGGGAGATTGGGATTTTAGACCCGGTGTGGGAACCCACCTTTGCAAAGTAGTTTTTTGAAGAACACTTATTTTAACACTTTAATATCCTAAAATTATAATTGTAATGGAAACAAAACAGGATTATTATGCCTATTTGCACTTTTGTTTGAATACCAATACAAATAATTTTTCTGCCTCAACAAATACAGATACAAATACAAATACTGGGCACATCCCTAATATGCACACAGTGACAGCTGTGCATGATGGAGCCCCAGGCCTACAGAGCTCAGGATTGGTTTACTGGTTCTATTAGAGACCTTATGCCATTCTTTGATGGCCCAAACAAATTCCCTGTGGTTTGCACTGGTATGATAGAGACGGCCATATCGCAAAAGCAGCAGCCTGAGCTGTTAGAAGTTGAGGTGCAAAGGAAAGACCATCCTCCCCCTCTCACCTCTGCTCATTCCCCATTTTCTACTTTTACATGAGCAAACACGCAAACCCTTTAAGTGACAAGTTCTTGCCGCAGCCTAAATATGTCATTAAAGCACAGAAAATGAGGAGGAAGGAAAAGCACAGAGCCGTTGCTACATGTGGGGGATCATACAGGGGCTGCAAGACTGTTTTAGGTCTTTCCAAGCTGTCGTTTTGAGCCATAAATGAAAGCAAAACAACAGTGTGGGAGCCAGCCGAGCCAGTGGAGGCTCAAGGACTTCATACTTTGAGTCTCAGTTTCATATCAAGCCAACACCACTTCCCAGCCTAACTCCTCCAGCTGTGTACCTGCCTTCCAGCCATCCATTTTCTCTCTAGATCCAACCTACTTCCCTGCATGTCACACTGCTCAGAGCTGTGCTCAGAATCTTTCTCAGTCATTTTGGTTGTATCTTTCCTTCTGCTATATTGTTTTTCCTCTCTATTTGATTGATACATTTTACATCACTACAGTGTAAAAAAAGAAAAAAACAGCCAAAAAACAACTGCCCTCTTTAAGTATCTTTGCCTCCTACTCTAAGTCCATTTTCTTTACATTTCCTGCTCCTTTCCTTTCCCTCTCCTTTTCTGTCTGCCTCCTCTGCTCCACTTATGCATCCCAGCAGTCTAGATTTCCTCTCCTCAGGTTATAATAGTTAGACTGTGAAATCACCCGGGCCCCACACCCCCTCCCTTCATCCCTGTGTCCTTCTTTCCCCTTCCACTCCCCAACATCTTTCTCTCCCTCCTCTGATCCCCTCCCTCCTCATACTACTTATAGCCAATCTTTAATATTTATGGCCTGAGGACTTGAGAAGTGGGAGGGGGCACAGGGCTTTACCTCGCCTATGATTACTTGTGTGTTGCCATGCAGCAACCGAACGAGGTAAGGTGAGGGCTACACTGCAAGGTTGAGGCTGAGGAGCTGCAGCCCTGCAGAGCAGAACAGAGGCTACCCAATCTCCTCCGAGCCCCCATACTGAAGTGATTAGGCCACAGGAAGCTGAACCTGACATTGCTGACACTAGGCCCCCCTACCACATCCTGCCTCAACATCCACCCACACCACACGACACCACCTCTCTAAGCTGACACCCGACTCACTGTGGCAACCACAGGCTGATTTACATCTTCTGATATGGTTACAGAGGATGGAAGAGCAGAGGATGTAGCAGGACACTCAAGAGAGTAAAGAAAAAAAGTCAAGAAGAAACCTGAGATCAGAGCAAAAAAGAAAAATGCTTGTGGCGACTGCTTCCTTTATTGTTTCCCTGTCTCATGGTGTGGCAGATGGAGACAGGAACAGGCAAAGCAGCCTGCCAATTTCAGGCTTATTAACTTAAGTGGGATAACTACTGCAGGTGCTTTATTTTGGCATCTTGAATCATATGGATCAAGAAATTTGTGACAATATGTTGTTTTTCATATTAAACTTTTTCTATGAGGATTTAGATGTGGCTCATGTACTCCCATATCCCACATTTGGTTTTCGTATCAATCTAACAAAAGCAAAAAAGAAAAAAGAAAAAGAAGCATTAACAATATTTAAGTGAAGATTGCTGGTTGCCTCCCCTCAAAGAGAGAAGAAAACGCACACCATTTTCATCAATCCAGTGCATTTTGGCTTATCACGTGGCATTACAAGATGCAATATCATAAAATGTATGATAGTTGAAGTAGACAATATAGTGATTAAGATAACCTTCAAGACAGAGTACCACTGCCCTCTTGTGTTTTGGGGTGGAAAGGGCGGAATTGAGAACATGGAAATAGCATTATTTTGTCTAAACTTTACCCCATTTATGGAATCAAAAGTAGAACAAAGGTGTGGATTTCACTCACTCAATCACTCAGTCAAGATAGAATAAATCACAAACCAATGTGTTGTTTTGTTTTTCTTTCTAAAACTTGCTTTATTAGCGCCTTAAATTGACAGCGATTGACTAGAAAGGTTCACAGTGAATTGGGCTTCTTCTATTTACACATGAAAGTACAGAAAAATAATTCTGCATTCTGCGTTACATATTTATAACATCTAACAATTAAGATTTAAACTGTATATTCCCTGATCATTTAAACTGAATAGAGTATATTCTCAATAAACTTTTTTTTTTTTTTTACATTCAAGCTAAATTAGGCATGTTTAGGCACAAAAATATTCATACTTCTTTCACGAGCACTCTACATATCTAAACCTCTGTCTAACCCAAAACTCCAGGTAAGTTTTGGCTCTCATTTTAGCTGTTATTTGTTCTCTCTCTCTCTGTCTCTCTCAAAGTCTCTTTCACCAACCAAAATGTGTCTCTTTTTTAAGAAGTGATTGCTCTCTGTTTGACTCCCCGTCTCCGGTGAAAGTGTTTCATTTCACTAATGCAGAAGTGAAACCAACTCCATTTAAAAAGGGAGTCTCATTGAATACTCTAGGGGCCGTGGGAATAATCAAAACACTGCGAGAGCCAGCGAGGAATACAAACTCCAGTTAAGAACAAAGGAAATGGAAATCAATGGCAGGATATGCAGATTTTTTTGACAGCTCAACGCGCAAATAATCTTTGGGGAGTTTGCCCTGTGTTGCCTTTGCCAGGTTAAAATAACAACTGAGCAGGGAAATATAAAATGCAGTATGTTGAAGAAAGGGCACAGCATTACACCTACTTAGTTTTGTGTGAAGGTGTTCCAAAACAATCAATAAAGAATGTACTGCATTGCAAGCAAGGCTGAATCGCCTAAGGCATGGTCTTATCTATAAGTGCATGGCTACCAACCCCAGGAATTCATTTAAAGCTAAACACTGTATTATTTAAAAGCTGTACTTTATGTTTTATGCACAGTTGTATTTGTCAGTTTGTCGACACTTGAGAAGCTTGAGGAACGTCTCCATCTTATGGGCATCTTTCTTGAAGCAGCTGAGTAAGGTATAGTCTCTCATAACAGATTCCAGCATCTCTGGCTGCACATCGTACTGGAATAGGCCTTGTTCGCTGTTGGTTGTGGTCAACATCCCCTCATCCAACATCTGGACAGTCACATTTGAAAACATGACAGAAACAGTTAGAAAAAACATAATTAAAGCTGTGTACTATCTACCAGTGGTTTTAAAGTGAAAGAAAGAAGTTAAGTTCTAATATGTAATAATAATAATAATAATAAGAAGAAGAATGATAGAACTGATTATCAAAATCATTTCACTGGCAGATGAACCTGATTGATGATTTTAAAATGAAATCTAGAAGTGGTACATTGCAATTGCCCTGACTGTACATGCTAGTCTGGACCTAGTTGTATAAATTTGTTTGTTATTTGCCCCACCTTCTTGATGAGGACCACCACTCCTTGCTCCAGACTGATCAGTTTCTCAGACACCCACTTGGTCTTGTTGAGCAGCATGTCGGGAGCATCATCATAGCGATCCAGTGTGGTCTGCAGGTAGACCAAAGGCTCGATCCATGACTGGACTAGCATCAGAACAGAGTGGAGCAACCATTTGTCCTGCAAGCCACACAGATGAAGAGTTGATATAAGTAATGTAGGACTGAATGAATGAGCAAATGAAATCACATAGTAAACCCTTAACACAAAACACAACAAAACATAACACAGCTATAGAACTGACTTTGCTCTGTTCAAGTTGATGGGGGAATATTTATTAGCAGTATTGAAACTGCTAGTTGAAAGTTATTTCATCTCTATTATAGTAAATGTGATCTTTGAAACTGCATATACTGCAAGGTCCTTCTTTATGTTAGTAATTTATCCTCTGCCCTTTCTGTTGAATTATTGCCTGCTTAATGCTTTAGTGGACATTTGTATGGTAGTCATTTGCACTGGCTTTAGAGTCTGCTCTGCTTAGGGGAATTTAAGCAGGCTCAACTGCTTCACCCATGATATTTCAACCTACTTTTTTAATGAAGGTTCTGTAGCTAACAAGTCCCTGATCAAAATAGGGTGAATTACCGCTAATGAGTCTTTAAAGACGCTTCTTTTGCCATATATATACACTAACTGGTCATTTTATTAGGTACACCAGTGCAATTTAATGCAATCCAAGTTTATACATTTTCAGTTTTTGTTGACATTGTCAAAAAGGTGAAAAATTTACTTTATGTTTATTATTGAGGTTGTAGTGGGTGGTGGTGGTGTACTGGAGTGCATTACATTTAATGGTGTTCCTAATATTTTGTCCACTCCATTAACATACATGAGGAGGGCAAAATATTAGAGGCACTTTACAATATAATGCATTCCAGTATACGACCACCACCCACTACGAACTCAATAATAAACATAAAGTAGAATTATCACCTTTCTGACCATGTCAACAAAAACTAAAAATGTATAAGCTTCATAAAAGTAGAATTTATGGCAGAGCTGTTGTACTGGATTGCATTAGATTGCACAGGTGTACCTCATAAAGTGGCCACACTTTATGAGGTACACTTGGTACACTTGGCCTTTTTTAGTTGAAGGAGGATTATTGTAGAACCTTCCATTAATGAAATTATAGTCCACATCAGCCAAATCACCATTCATTGGCCTTTTGTTAAGTGGCTCAGCTTAGTTTCCACGCTACTGATGATGCTGACCTTTAGTCTAAAGGGCTATACACTGCTGGACAAAACCTCAGTAGGCACAGACAACAAAAAGAAAAAGCTGGAAGCATTAATTGTAATTAGTGTAAACCATTCAGCAGCTGACAGGGGCATGAGTAATAAGGACAGGAGGTTCACTTGCACACTATAACCTATATTATAACCTATATATTACTTTGTTTGCATACAAACACTCTGCATGAAACTGCCTCTATATATCACAAACAAGTGTACACATATACATAAAAGCAGAGGTGCACACATACTACCAGTTAGGTGGCAATCTGCGGCCATGTGCTTACAGATATTTGTTGGATTTCACTTTTGGAGCTGGGGATGGGTAAGGCTTTGGTGATGCATGTGTAGCCTGCCTGGTTCCTCTGAAGCCGCAGTGGGAATGGGACAAACATCTCCTCCTATAGGCCATACACACATGAGGAGAGACAGAAAATACACACAGCCACATACATATTTGTGCTACAATACTTGTGATGGTTTTGACCGAACCCATTTATCCTTAATCCTCATTTAGGGTTATTATGCAGAGTTGCAGATAAGCATAGGTTTAATTTTTAGTTTATTTTTCTCTAAAAATTAAAAATTCAAGGCTGTAAGCAGCAATATCCCCATCTATATTTGGTTATAGAATCTTGGTTTAGGCAATGTGTTAAAATGGTTACGTCTAGTCTTAACCCTAAAAAAAAATAACCTCTTAAAGAATAGGGGAGCAACACAACACTTTCATGGATTTTTCTAATTGATGTGAAAACCATTCATGTCGAAAGACGAACACATAATGACAGACCCAAAAAAAGACACATTAGGAAAACAATGACAAAAGCTTCACCAACCTCAGCCACTGGAGACACAGCTGAGACACATTTTGTTCTCCAGCATGTTCTCATCAGTGGACCCCATGCAGCGTCTGCTCAGTAACAAGCCCTACATCATCCCATTTCAAAGACCATTTTGGATCTCAAGACTCAGAGTGAAGGGGATTCAACAGGCTGCAAAACATGTGCTCACACTGCTGCAGTATATCATTATCACATTCGTATTACTCCACTGTAGGCCTGCTCTTTCAATAAAACATCTTTGGCTCCGAAGAAAGATAGAAGATTACTTTGAAGCCTGGCAGTGAGGCGATGATCATGTCAGAATCAAAAGCAAATAACAGAGTATCTAAGAGTAAGTGTCAGTGCTTTTGGTCCAGCATATTGTGAAAAAAGGCTAACAAAAAGTCCTTCTGCTCAAATTGTAGAACTCATTCAAATTGTTCCTGCTATATTTCATGATAAATAACATAGTCTGGGACATCGATGAGTGACCGATGAGTGATGTCTCTCTGGATGACTCAGTTTTATTACTTAACACTGTAATTTTTAGTTATATATATAAAAAGTAATATTAGATGGTTTCTCAAACCCAGAATTCAGCATTGCTGTCACTGTACCCTTTTCCAAAGGCGACATTTCTACGGTACTGTTTTTCTAAATGCTGATTTCACATTTTATAAAACTACTGTATTATAAAAAACCATGCCCAACAGCATCAGATAAGAATATTCCCCCTGTAGTTTATGGATTTTCTTAGATTGCACATCAGTTGAATCCCTTCTTTCTAGGCAGAAAGAAAAATATTATCTGATGCTCAGGCTCAGTGTGAAGTGTGATTCTGTTTCTCCTGAGGCTATACACACACAACTAAATCTTTGCCCTTACAGTATTCTGTAAAAGCCTGTGGATGCAACGGGTCTGCTGCACATTTAAACTATTTTTTTTCCTGTACAGCACACAAGTGCAAAGATACATTTTGGTGTAATGGTTGGTGTTACTCACAAACAAAGAACATGATTCTTCTGAGACACGGTAGATGAGCTCAGCATGCTGGATGACTCTGTCTAGAAGTTTCTCTTGAGAGATGGAGGGGCAGCGGGAGAGACTGCCCTGCTCTTCCTTACAGTCTAGTGGGATGCTTACGGTAAGAAGGTAGGGCCAGAGCAACACAGCCCATATACCCTGCTGCATGACTGAAGACCGCAAACAAACAAATGTAACAAATATTCACAGGTAAAACAGGCCACTGCAGAAACTATGAAAGTCTGAAATTCCTACATTTTTATTGTCTACTTCTACCTTATTTACTTTCTTCAGAATTACATAAATCAAACACCACTGTTCAACTTTAGAATTAAACTGCTATAATTTACATGCATCTGTACAATTACACGACGTGTTTGTGAGGTGTGATGCATTACCTGTCATCATGTTCATTCTGTCTGTATTCTTCAAGTCTCCTTAGCTTTTCTGTCATGCTGACTCCATTTATAAAGCCTGACCAGGCTATGCATACAGGAAAAGGTCATTTTGGTGTTGCATAGGTTGATACCAGTCTTCCCAAACCAACGCATTTCTTTTCTCATGCATAATACCAAGATGGCAACTATAGTCGGGTGTGCTAAGCCTGACTACAGTTTGTTCCTGATTTAAATTTGTAAACTGGGAATTTGTCTAAATATATTAAATCTCTATCAACCTACCTCAGTTTAAAAATAAATAAAAATAAAATACATTTTTAGTCCACCCAGCATCCTGATGCAACCCAGTCTTACATCAAAATGTGTAATAATGTTGATCCACATCACAAAACACAATAACTTGTGAGAAGCCTATGTTGTTTTTTGGCCTATTCTTTCCTATTGGCCTGCACCCACATTCCTTTTATTTTCAGTGGAAAAAGGAATATCTCAAGCTAGTTTCGGCATTAAAATGTTGAAATGTATTTCAACATTTCTAGCGAGAAATTAGATTTTACTTTCATAATCTTTGTTCAGTGAACGTATATGGTGTTTAGTTTGCTAGTTATTATGAAGATTATTTCAGGTCTTGCCAGAACATTTTTGGAATGCAACGTATTCTATCATTGCTATGGTGGTTGCCACAGATGCTGCTATTGCTGAAAACACACATGTTAGTCTGAGCTGTTCTATCTCGCACAGGTTCCGCCCTCCACTTGACTTGCTCCGCTGCTGGCATTGGTCCGCTGGGACTTCCCGCAAGTGATGACCATTGTAGCGGGCCATGTTGGGGTAACACTTCCACCCAAGCCAGTGAGCTGTCTCTGTGAGGGTTTCTACTGAGCAGCTCAACCAACTCTAGTGGCTTTTGTGTTGCTTCCCCTCCCAGACAACTGGCAATATATGGAGGCGTCCTGAGAGTAGCCATTTAAGGCAAAAGCCCCAGTTGCAGGTTTGGCAGATTTAGATTTTCTCGGAGTGTAGGGCTGCATGGAGGCTACTTACCCCACCTTGACACAGCCCTCGCTGCCCACCTGATTCCACAGGCAGCCAGCTGGTCATCGAACAGGAAGCCGCTACCACTGCTACTGCTTGTCAAGGAGTGACGCTAGAATATTTGACACAGCAGGCCCTTTTGACCCATTTCATTGGTTACTCAGCACCTCAAATGACTGGAGGAGGAGAGGTCGCAGCTTAGCTATCATCGGTCACTCGCCCAACCTTTAGAGAGGGGATGAGGTGAGGCGTAACAGCGTGACAGAGAGAAAGAGAGAGTGGCGGCGGAACAGAGCACCCATAGCTCCTGCCACCTCCACTTCTCATGCTCCGCAAGTGGTGGTGCCGCTGGGACTGCTGCACATGTGGCACCTGCAGGGGTAGTTCGCCAGTCTTTGCTTGGATGCCATGAAGCACAAGTGCTGCTTGGTGACCATTTCCCCAGTGCAGGACAACCTGTAATACCGGGGTCCTCACAGCACCTGTCACAGGGAACACCACTGGGATGAGTGACTTCCTATGTTACTGTGTTCACCCTGATGGGGTGGGGAGGGACTTGCCTGGGGAGAGCAATAGGTGTAGTGTGGCCTCCGATGCAGAGCTGACACATCAACTTCCTTGAACTCGGGCCATGTTTTTGGTCCTCCAACACTTCAAGCCCCTGTTACAGGGGAGACATGTGTTAGTGAGGGCCAACAACCGCACTGCGATGGCCTACATCAACAGGCAGGGCAAAGTTCGGTCTGCTGCATTTGTTGTCTCTTAAGGCACTCCAAATCCCAGGAATGGAGAACAGGGGGGCCGACTGGGCCGTCAAAGGGTGGCCCAGCCCTGGACCATTCCCCAGTTTTGTGCGGTTCTGTCTGAGGAGGCATCGGTGATAGGTGTGCTGTCCATTTTGGGCCAGCCCCTCCAGGCTTGGCTCTTGAAAGGGACAGACTGATTTAGGCTGGACTGTCTGTATGGGTTGTACTGACCATTCAGGTGGTGAGGGCGGGATCCTCCACTGCCTGTTAAAGAACACAGTGGTTGGGATTCCAACGCTAGTGCAAGGAAAGGAGGTTAGATTCCATGACGTGTGCAGTCGGCTATATTCTCTCCTTTTTGCAGTGCTTTCTGGATAGAGGGCTGTCTCATGCCACTATTAAAGTGTATGCAGCAGCCATCTCTTCCTGTCACAAGAATTTTGGCGACAGACCTGTCTTTATCCACTCTCTTGTGAAACATTTCTTGCAAGGGTCAGGAGACAACGCTGGGTGATGCATGCTTCTACCCCCCAATGGGAACTGCCTCTAGTACTTCAGTCAAGGATCCTTATGAGCCTCTGGAGCACTCCTCTCTGAAGAAGTCACTCAAGACAGCTTTGCTGCTTGCTCTGACCTCAGCTAAGAGATTGTGTGAGTGGAGCACCCTGTCAGTTCATCCCAGCTGTCTGCTGCTTCGTGGTGACCAAAGCAGTGCTACTCTCAGACCGAACCCCTCTTTTGTTCCCAAGAACATAAGGAGTTCATTTTTTTTTTCAAGAACTATTCAGCTAGAAGCATATTGTCCTCCCCCCCAAAGGCATGTCAGGGTGGCAAAATTGCATCTATTGTGCCCAGTATGTGCATTGGCATGTTATGTTGTGCGCATGGCCCCCATCAGACACACAGAGCAACTGTTCAGCTGTGCTACAGGGATGGTGTGGCTGGAAAAGCCCTATCCAAGAAACATCTTGCCAGGTGGCTTTGTGAGTGCATCTCCCAAGTCTATAGGCAGGCAGGAAGTGACCCCCCACTGTGATCTGTGCACACTCTACACGCAGTGTGGCAGTGTTGTTTAGTAGGATGAGTGTCAAGAACAATGCACAGCAGTGTTGTGGACTACGTCCTGTGTATTCATATGGTTCTATCACTTGAACATGTTGGGCTCCTTTTCACAGTCTGTGCTCACTGGATTGACCCAAGGCTGGTGAAAAGGGTGGGTGTTTGTGTCAATTGTGTTTCACCTGACCCCCCTCTGGGCATAATACACCTGCATTTTTCCTATGCTCCTCGATGACCTGGGGAATGAGGTGTGCAGAGGGTGTGTTACGTGACAGTATACCCCTGCGAGGTAAGACCATGGCCTTACCCAGCTCAGTGGTATATTATCTGGGTTGGCTGGGCTGCTGTGGCAGCCTAGGCTATAAGAAGTACTTAGGCTGTGGCAACTAACCTTTAGCCGGTCAGGATCAGTGGGGCTGGGTTGGATGTTATGTCACAGCAGGGCATTCGTTCATCTGTGTGAGACAGAACAAAGGTTACGATATTGTAACCCTAGTTCTATTAGCATGGGCGCAAACCTCCACATACAGGCCCTGCCACTTCTACACCGCTCACTGAAGAGGTTGTGGGATGTTGGACGACAGGCATGCTGCTTTATATACTGTGGGCTCCAAATGTATTCAGGTAGGCATTTCCTAATTGGTTAGCTACGTTTATACAAATTTCATTGGGCAAATACGTGCATGTGTTTGGAGGAGAATATTACCCATAGAAGCCAGTGGAGGGCTCCGACTGTGCTAATAGAACTAAAGTTACAATGTCCTAACCTTCGTTTCACGTTGTGGACCAACATAGCCATTACACATTTTGATGTGAGACTGGGTTGCCAGATGCCATTGGCCTATAATCCAAGAATGAAGGCTGTAACTGATTTATCAAACAAAAGCTCAAAAAAAGGGAATGGGCTGAAAAATCCCTCTTTTCAGCTGAGGTAAGTATGTAATGTAGATTTAAACATGCATGTCAGAGAAGGCTACAGAAAAGACAGCATAAAACTGTAATAGACACAACAAAAAGAGGCTGAATGAATGAGAGTAGGAAATCAATGGGATCTAAGAAAACCTCTCAAAGCTTCTTTTTTTATTTTGACATTCATATTCCATTCTGCTCAGAAAACCATGGGTGTGTGAGAGTAGCTCTACCCAGAAGCTACGGTTTCCCAATTGTAATGACTGTGTTTAGCTGTCACAGAAGGAAGCACATATTTAGTAGTAATCCATTCCAGCTTGAAACAGTCCCAGACAAGGTAGGCGTACAGGACTCTATTAAAGGTTCTATTTTGCAGTCTTTTTATTTTGTTGTTTTTTTTTTGCATAGAACAATCCCTTCGCTACTTATTTTTATCTGCTCCTTAAATCATTTCTGCCATTAGTATAATCCAATTGAGTTATTACTAAATAGGATATATTTGCCTCTAACACAGACTTAAGGTACAGCTGAATAAAATTATTGTCCAGTGTAAACCAAAATCATGTCATTAAACAATTAGAATTAAAGGGGATACTAAATAGGATTGTATTCTTAAATGGGTCACAACTGTATCCTTAAACTGTAATGACAGACAGGGGATCAGCAAGTAGTGGCTTATGGGTGTTGTGTTACTGAACTTGACGTCATGGAGATGGTTCCTATTCACACACCCTTAAGACACCTGAAGCCTCATTTCATGTATGTCAACCTGTTTCATATGAAACAATGTTCTCTTCTTTTACTTCTTGTACTTTTCCTTCTCCGCCTCCTTGGTGTGTCACGAGATTTTAAACAGACAAAATTTAAACACACCTCTCCCAAAAACTGCTTGTTTTCTTCAACCTCCTCATGATAAATCCTATTAAATGTACAGGGAATATATAAAACTGTGACAACTGTACGTTAGTAAATTTATAAAACATCCCAACTAATGTAATAGGACTGAGGTCACAGTTGTGATTACTCTTTAATATGAAGATATTTTTGCTCATTCTAATCCGATTTGGATATCAACCAAAAAGGTATTCAGTGAGTCTTTGCAGCACAATCTTAAACAGGTTTGGCCTCATTTCTTGTTTGTGCTAGATTCTATAAATTCACATCAGAAATAATCAACTTAGATGCAAGCATGTTTTGTGCATCCACATGTTTTAACCATTGCTTTTTGCATGTGAACAGTGAAAACTAAAATGAAAACATACCAAACTTAGGGAGTGCATCCCAGTACCAGTATTCTGATGTTGTAGTGTTAATGACTCTCAGTCTACTAAAGAGGCTGATTCAAAAAGGGAATTTTGCAACACCAACCCACAACAAAAAACACATTTCAGTCGTGTTTTTTCCAGTTGTCTCTCTTACAAGTGCCTGATGGAACAGATAAGAACAGACAATTTTAATCAATATTGTGTAAATCAATACTATTTAATGGCTGGTGCTTCACATGCACTTCACACAACTGCGACCCAAAGAATATTTTTTTTTCAAGTTTTCCTTATGTAACTGGATGTGTTTAATGTGCGTACCTACTTGTACACTGATTGTGTATTGGGCTGTAAGCTCTATCAAAATTTCTGAGTGATGGAGGACTGCAGTTGCTACTGCATTCACGACAATGCCAGCATAGACAATGTGTCAGAGACTTGTGCTACACTAAGTGATATTATTTCAAAAATGTATCTACAGTTACCATTAAAAGTATATTTTATTCCACTTAGGCTGAAATGGCAATAATAAAGAAAGGTTATTTTATTATTTCACCAGCAGTACGACTGCACCAAACACAGCTGAGACTCGATGAGCACAATATATAATTCTGAACCAAAGAACTAAATACAGAGGGAAATTTGAATGGAGGGAATGAAGTATTATTAAATAATAATACTAATAATAATATTTTGAAAGTACATTACTCCCCTGCAAAATAAATGTTATTCTTAACATTTACAGTGCAGTAATATGGACTCTTCGCAATATTCTACTTGATCTTGTTAGACTAATATTTCTTACTCACATAATGACATTTGCTTTCTTTTAAAAGTAAACTACAGCTAAATGGAAATAAGGTCCATGCATGAAGCATACTTCATTTGCAGCTGTTCACGTTGTATAATGAAAAACAAATACCCCATTTTCGGGGTATTTCCTGATTTCATTGTCTTAAGAAGTACAAAACAATTCAGCATGCTAAAGTGTCTGCTTGTTCCGTTATCCAATTTGTCAAGATTAGTCGAGACCTGGAAACAGAGACAGCTCACCTTCAAAATAAAAGTTGCACATTTTGAGCTACACTAAATAACAATAGCCTAAATAATGAACATAATTCATAACTTCTTTAACACGCTTTGGAGATAAAACTATGTAAAAAAAAAAAAAAAAAAGAAGCAGAGGTGGTGGAATCAGCCCAGGGATTTTCAAAGTAAATGCAGCGTGAGACGCACTGAGCCACTGCAGACATTAACATTACATTTAGGTGAGTCCAGCTTTATTCGAGTTAACCTCTCAAACCAAACACAGTTAAAATTGTTTACCTGCCCACCACCATAGCTAGTTTTATCTCCAAAGTGTGTAACACAAACTAATACTTTTACTTTGCTTTGACTTTAATAATTCATGCCTGATTGTACCTCCAAGTACCTCCTTTAAATTACATCTAATCATTTTCCTTCATTGACAAATCTAGAATCTATGAATACACAAATATTTTTCATCTCAAAAGTTGAACTGCTGGACATGTCTCCTTCTCCACTGTAATGTCCATTATGTGTACTGGAGGCTTACTCAAGTTGCAAACTTTTTAAATTGTTGTGATTTCACAGTTCTTACACAACTTAAATTCAGATTTAGGTGAGAACAGAGAAACTCTCCACTTTCAGCAGATGAATGTGGAAATTGTCTTCTTGTGTCAAACATTCTGCACAGTGAAGGTCAAACATCCGATTGGAGGAAGAAGAAAAACATATTTATTACAATTTAAGCATGTGCACTGCTGAAATTTCCTAACAAGCCATTCCTTAGACATTTACTTAATCTCATCGTGGATTGATTCTTTCTGCAGGATATATTTCACATCTTCAACATTCCATCTAGTTATGAAATGCATGTTTTGTCCATGAGACCTTCTCAACTTTTGCCCATACTATGCTGAAGGTAAGGCCAGATTGGTTCAGACAGTCCTTGTGGGGTTTTGAATACTGATGGTACCCTGATGATGGCCTTTGCCTTGATCCAGTAGAGTAAAAACAGTATTTCCATCAACACCATAAAATATCTCCTGGATGTGTGGTGGATGGGGTGCCTATGTGGAAATCTTTCAATACAGTCAAAAATAAAGATGCTCCTCTTTCTATTAAACAAATAAGGAGATGCTGTGTTGAGGTGATGTATTGTACACCACAGTACAGCCTGGTGCCCAGGTGCATATTTTGTCTCGGTTATATGTTCAAACTGTCCGGGTCACTGCAGGGCCGAGCAGGCTGCCATGTAACCTGCAAGGTAAAAGAGTTTTCCACCAATCATACAATCTAAAGGTACATCCAGCCAGACTCCATTCATAAATCTGGGGTTAAGGGGACATTGTTTCCTGCCACAAATTGATTTAAAGTGTTTTCTGTGTTCGTCAGGTACTGCTGCTCCATGCAGCTGACACATAATCAGACTAACATACCTTGATTTTCACAAAAAAAAAAAGAAGGTGCTAATATGGCATACTGTTTAGCCACTCTAAATCACCGCAGGGATGGTATATGGAATCATGTAATTATTGCCATGTATAACTTTTTCTCGAGACGACTTCTTCCAACTACAAAAGCAGTTTATTAGCCACATAATTTTATTCACCTGCCAGTCTGCCACCACCACATCATCTCCGTTCAGCCCACTGATGTGTTGGTATCTGCTGCGGCAACAAGTTTTGTTGCTTTCTTCAGTAAGAACCTATGGAAGAAGGGCACTTATTTCCTATGTATTTATTATTCTGTGGGCCATAAGTATTTAAACTCAGCAAGACTTGTCTAAGTAGGCTAATTGCATATTAGACACACATAATTGTAGGCTAGACAATATCATACATGCTACAATGACTTCTATCACCAGCAGCTCAGCTTTTATGTTTTCTTTTTTTTTTTTTTCACACAAATACCGTCTTATACCATATACCCCAGTGAAATGTCAGGAAGGCATGAAGGTATGAAAAAATAGATACCGCCCAAGCCTAGTGTATGGTACATCTCACATAAGATGGTCATGATACATGATTAGCAACAGCGAACAGTTAATTTTGAGTTTCATTAATTTGTTTCATCAGTGAGATAATGGACTTTATTCCTCTACCTGGAACTTCAACGTTGCATTAAACCTAATTAGGGATCTACTCTCCAGTAATGGGATCAAGTATCTTGTCAGTGCCTGTGATTTAAGATTTTCAATCATATAAACTGAAGCTCACCTTAACCCAGGCCTGAAATGGGATTTTGATTCACTGTCTGCTTTTAAGTCAAACAGGGTACTTAGCAGGTCACGAATTGGATTGATTTGTGCTTCAGGCAGGTTATTGGATTACCATGCCACACTCATAATGGATACTTAGCTCTTATGTCCCAAAAGGCTTGAATGTTATTTATCTCGAGTTTTTTGTTTTAAGCAGTTTTGTGCTTTTTGCGCAAAGGGTTGTATGAATAACAGGTCTCTCACTATGTTTTAGCTTTGACTGCAAAGGTGCTTTAACATTGAGAGCAAGTTGTTGTTTTTTTTCTCACTGACTGTGTTCTATGGGGCTTACAGACTCTAGTGAGGACATTCCCTTTGGCTTTGGTTTGTTTCGGGACTTTGGATCTGTGATCATGGTGCGACCCCCTGTCAAAACCTAAACTCATTTCTCAAAAGTTTTGTTTCACACGCTCTATACCTGTTTGCCCAATGTGTTTCACAGCCACACTTAGAATAATGGTTACAATCTACTTTGCCCTGTGAATCAGCCATGTACTGTGTTTTCAGTCCCTTTTTAGTCCCTTCCTGATTTTGTTTGGCTATTATCAACAATTTTTCCCTCCCACTGCATACTTTTCACAAGTGATGCTCCTTGGCCTGTGAGCTCTCTGATTGCTGTATTGTATTCCACTATTTTTGTAAATAGAGGTATGTTGTTTGACTTGCTTTGACTGTGTCTGAGTTTACCAGAGGGTGTTTTTCATCCTCACTTCTCACACTGGATTCAGACTTACTCTGTGAAAGGCCTTGTTTGGAGCTTTTATCTTTTGAGCCATCTTGTTTCCATTATAATGAGCAGTTTACATTTTCACACTACTATTCTTGTCTTGCAGGTACATTTTCATCTCTGCTGTTATATTGTCATTTGACAAACCTATTATGAAGGACTAGAAATGCTGACTCTGAACTAGCTCATACCAGATGGTTGTGTTCAAATGCAAACAGATGTTTCTCCAGATCATTACAAAGCTTTTGTCAGTTCCTGATATAATACAGTGGCATCTTCTTGGCTCAATGGTGTATTAATATTTTTTTGTTATGAGATAATCTGTAATAGTGACTTGTGAAAGATCTGTTGTTTGCTCTAAATACTGTTGCTCTTCAGATTTCACCCAGGCACACGATAAGTATCACTCCCAAAAATTCCACTGGAGGACATCCCCTCCTTAAAATGCTTTCAGTCTGGTGTTCAAGGCTATTAAAATCTCAAAATGTCTTTTAAATTTCTCTCACCAACATGTCCATTTATTCTGAAGCCTTTTTGGAAACCACTTAAAGAAGCACAGCAGCTGTGAGCAATGGAGTCTCTGCCTAAGAGGTGTGTTCTCCTGTGCTGCTGTGGCTCTGGCTGTTACCCCAGCAACAATAGAAGCGATGCACTGTCTCCCTGTCGCCTATGGCTTATGTTGACTGTGGTTCCTACTCATCAGTGGCATTTGACAGTGGCGCTGCACTCACTTCTTATCTTATAAGATGTCAAGTGTATCAGTTTGCTCCAAAACCACAGACACACCTTTGTCTTCTCTTTGAAACAGGTCACTCCATAATGTGCTTCACAAGACTGATTATTAATGTCCTCAAAATCATTGTGTAGTTCATTCACAGTCAGTCCAAGCAACTTAAGTTCAATTTCCAAGAGAAACTTTTCTTTGTGCTTTGGCATCTTGCTTAGCTAAGCATGCAACAACATTTGAAAATGACAATACAGATGTTACATTAGCTAGACAGTAATAGTTCGCTCACTTAAAATTGTTACGTGTACTTGCACACCTGTTGAGAGTTTTCCATGTGGAAGCTTGTTTTATAATTTTACCAGCAAGACTTACACAACATCAATGGACTGGTACCAAGCTTAGTCAAGACTCACACTGATTCTAGTTTTCTTTTGAATTTATTTTAGTAGTGCACCAAGGATAACATTTTATCATTTAAACAAAATACATGTGATAGGACTGAACAAAATGTTAAATTCAAATTATTAGATGAGTATTATTTTAAACTGAAACTTTCTCAAAATTACTAAATCTGCACTCTAAGTATTTTTTCCCAAGGATGCTAATTTCATGAGATAAACATTTGTGACAGTTATACATACATTTCTGTGTTACCGTTTATGTTTTTTTTTTTAACAGTTTAATTTGCAGATACCAGGTGTATTCACCCATGGGTACATTCACTTTGTTATTTTGGAGCATTATTTGATTTCTAAAGCAATTTCTGGTTTGAAATCTAAGGTGAAAATTGCATTTACGAAAGCGTCTTGCAAAAATATGAATTAATCAAAATGCATGAAGTGGGGAAATTGTGTTAGGTGGTGTATTGGCACCAAACCTTTGTACTTATTTGCAAAAGTCCCAATGTGATATCATGTCTGGCACCTACAGTATGTAGTGTGTTATCTTAATTTCAAAGCAGTCCATCTGGGAAAAAAAAAAGGAGTTGGTGCGTGAATTGAAATGAATATGTTCAAATAGGGAAACAAACATTTATTTATGTCTTAAATCTAAAATACAACAGGGAGTGTTGATACAGCATAGAATCCCAATATTACATTTGCATTCTTTCCCAAACTGCAGTAGTGGCCATTGCATTAAACTGTGCCCTAGATTCCGCAGACTATAAATTGCTACAATATTTAAATGGCTCTCTCTCTTGGCACTTTTTCAAATGTCTATTTTTATTTTCTTTTTAAATTATACCAAGGGAGGATCTTGATTTACATGCTCTTTATCTGTAGAGTCCTTCAGAGTCATACACATTCAAAAGTGCAAGGGATCTATTGATGTCCACTGTACAATTTCTCTGAGGCATCTTCTTATACAAAACCCAGCCCTGAAAGCTTGAGGCTGCTGCTACTTGTTCCTACATTGTGACAAGTGACCAATATGGTCCAAGGATCACATAGTCATACCACAATGTCGTAGAGTTGCCTATTTTTCTCTCTCCAGGGTTCTTTGAAATGCACAGTGCACTTAAATGGACATTCATGCCTCACACAGATGAAGGGCCCTATTTTAATCGTGTAAGCGCAACAACCAGTGCAACGTGGTACGTCTTGGACACATGGACAGTGTGTGCATCTCCGTGAGCACCTGTTATTTTGGTTCATGTATGTGCAGCAGAACAAAGTGCAAAAGGGCACGTGAATATAGATCAGCGGGTGTGTTGTCACATCACTGGTCTCATCGCTCTGACATAGCTGAGCCAATCACAGTGAAGCATCACAACAATGACCTAACAAATTGTTGTCTGTGTGGTGCTTTGCGATGTGAACACACAGTATCCACAAATCTGCTGCCGGAAGCAGATGGTATGGGTTTTTTAACAGTTGATTAGTACAATGACAAATAATAAATATTTTTTATGAGTAATCTAAGTAATTTCATAAGTAATAAAAAAATGGTAAAACTGTTTATATGATTGCATCCGAATTATGCTATTTTAGCCATAGTTCTACTGTATCTCACATTGTAAATGGTCATATGGTTTAGTAACTGATCTGACACCGTTGTGCAGAAATTCGGAGCATTGGTCAACACCTCAGGTAGAAGAAAGTGTCGAGGAGCCTTGATGTCTTATGCTGAGAATATTTATTGAAACGCTTGGCCAAGCGGAGAACAGAAACAGTAAAGATCAAGGGGGTCTGCACTTAGATGCTGTCTCTTCCCGTTCTGCCCTCTGAAGGTCTTTAGTCTTTAACCCCAACAGATCAGCCTACAATATGAAAAATTTGTCTAATTGGTTCATTAGTTTCTTAACAAGCAACTGCACTTTACCCATGTTAGTTCAGGTCACATTGCATGGTACTTTCAAGTCACCGTTAGCACAGTCTGGTTATGCCAATGTAAATCTGTGCAATCACCTATCTGTGGTGTCTAGGGAGTCTTGGGCCATCTTCCTGACCTTGGTTACCGGGACAACGCTGGTTCACTCTTTTTCAGAATGGCTCCAGTTTTCCCAAACACCCTGATAGCTGCATATCCAAGAGAGGCAGTGTCTCTCCCTGTAAGACTCAATGTTGCTTACTCTGTGACCTCAAGGCCCATGTTTGACCCAGTATAACCCAATTTGTAACCCCTAAAGATGGAAAATTCCATAACAGACACAACCCTGTAATGTTTCAAGAATAAAACATGGACCTCTAAAAAAGGTGGAAAGGAGAATATGATGCACACGATTAATGAGCTGCAGTAATCCGATGTCTCAAACATAAACAGGCAGAATAGTGAGTTAAAACCGACCAGCCTGATGTCTGTAGAGGTGTGTGTGTTATTTTGTTACAGCCTGCTGTCATTAGCATATGATATATACAAGGTAAACACAGCGCCATTACACACGGCCTGTGTGCTTCAGCTGCAGATTTATCAACACACATTGTGTCCTGCTGCCCTCAGATGGCTGCAGCTGTGGATAAAATATGTTATTACAATCACTCATGTCAATTTTTAGATAAATGCAAACCCATTTACTGATGTTCCTCCTTTGACCACATCAGATATTTTTTTGTTTGTTTTTTTTGTTATGCTGAAACACTAGTTGGAGATTGTTTGATTAGAATAGTTTATTTATATGTTAAGCAATATTCCATTACTGTATACAGTTTGCTCTTGTTGATGAAATCACCAAATTGGCAGCTGAGTGGCGTTGTGCCAGACAGACTGAAATATCTACTCTCAACGCTAAGTATGACCTAATTTCCAACAAAATACCAACAACTTACTTTGCGCTGCCCATATAGTGGCATCTAGCAGAACGGACTTGGCAGAAATGGAATATAATATTCATAAGTATGTTTTAATTAGTGTATAATCACCTGAAAATAAGAACTGTTGAGTTTTCCTTGCCTTAGAATGAGCCCTTTATATCTACATGGGGGGAGCGGGTCCAGCATATGAATTAACAAAAAGGCTAATATCATAACCAAGTTTTTGCCAAATACAATAGGAATGTAGAATTTATTTTGGGATTGATGCCGACACTAACATATCAAAATACACTTTCTTTCTTTTAAATACCTATATACCTAATTACCTACCAATATTATAGACATGCTTGGTTGTTGAATTGCAGCTTTTTTTTGCACAAGCCCATTTTGTCTCACAGTGTAAAACTAATATATACTTATATCTCCTCTATGGCAGCATGTGCTCAAAAAGACAACTTTTACCTGTATTCACCTCATCAGTGTGTTTCATGTGTGTCCCTCGTATTGCAAAGGAAACACATAATGCCGTCCAAATCATGTTGTCCATCAACATAATGAGAAAATGTTAATTTAGGCCTACATATTGGGCAAGTCACAAATATCTTGACACTGAACATGAGTAAAATGTTCAGTGACAACATAGTTCAAAATATTCACTGGCGATTATGAAACTTTTTTATGATTATGTTGAGGCACTGGCAGGGCTTGGTTAAGGTTAGGGAAAGATCATGGTCTTGGTTTAATACAGGAAAAAGCCTGCAGAGACCTGAAGCACGAGATTAAGAATGTGTCTCAACAATGTTAACTTAACCAACATGCTTTTGTTGCCTAAACCTAACCACAAAAGGGATGCAAACCTTGCTCTCCAGTGTCAACATCCTTTATTTGGGAACATAACGTAATCAATTAGTAGTTTAGTAACAATTTAGTAGTTATAGTATAAATGTAATTTCTAGGACATGGTTTACTATTTTGTATGATCTGCGTACACTAGTCAGAAGCCTGAATGACACTGAATGTATCATTTATTATTTCATATTAACAAGAACTCAGCAGATTCAAGCAACATGGCATGCATCTGTCTTATTTGTGATGTGCATCAAACTTAACCACTAGTGGCATTAAAACACAATACTGTTGACTTTTCTTCAGGCTTCAAAGGAAGAAAGTTACTTTAAGTCAGCTCTCACCATAGCAGAGACAGTTGGCCCAGATTCGGCATGAAGCTGGCACAGCTGGCATTCAGTTGACACTGGCATAAGGCATATGAACCGAACATGACCCAGGTGTGGCAGAGGTGACATCATCTTTAACTGGATTTTATCTTATCTCACTGACAGAAGTTTTACCATTTCTATTGCTGACTTTGTGTCTGATTCCTCTCGACTGTCTTGTGGTTGTACTGTCCTTGCTGAAGTGTTGGAACTTCAACTAGACAGCCAGCCAGCCAAACTCCATACAAACAACTCAGAAGTCAGGATGTACCATTCTAGCTCCATTTTTTTTATTGCAGACCCAATGTGCATATAGTTATGTATCAGGAGTGAAACTGAAAAAAATAACAAAAGAACAACACAATACTGTGATATCATCTGTACAAAGATATAGATTACCAAATATTAAAGAATCATAAATAAATTCTTATTTCCAATCACCACCAATCACTACTAGATAAAAAAACAGTAACAACAAGTAACAAAGGATACTAAGAAATGATAACAAACTCTAACACCAATATGGCTGACATTCAAATGGTAAGATAGGCAAGGCAAAGTGATAAGGCCTCCACCCTGTGGTTTACTAACCACCTTAACAGCCATATGAATTTACTCCAAAGATGTACACAATACAGCAGTCACATGTGAACAGGTATCACACTCAACTAGGCTGAGAGGTTGGCAGTTAGGTGATAAAATAAACCTTACACTTCAAACATTAGCAAAAATACTTGTCAGTATCTGAAGGAAACTGTTAAGTATACATATGAACAATACATATGAGCAACAAGCAATACCTCTGCTGGAGGGAACAACCAGATGACACCAGATTGGCAACTGAGATCCAGCCACAACTTTAGCCTTCAGCTAGACCATTGTTCACTAACTTCCTACTTCTGGCCTGCACAGGAAGTGATGTAAACCTCCTACCTCCAGTCTGCACAGGAAGTGATGCAATCTGACTAAATAGTAGAAAGCACTAAATCCCACAAGGTTTGGTTCTGGGGCACCTGTTATTATCTCTATATCTGCTGCCCTGATCATCAACAGATTTGATGTTGCTTACCATGCAGATGGTATCTAACTCCACTTCTCATTCAAACTTTGTAAGGCTTTTAGGCTACCTAGGCTCCTGGACTGTCTTAACGCTATTAAAGACTGGACGGCAGACAACTTTCTACAGCTCAATGCTGATAAGACAGAGGTTTCGTTTTTTTCCCCAGAAATTTTGATTATAAAAAGTATCGGGCCTCTTTCCTTTGCTGCCCACTCCAACCTGTAAAATTAAGGGGTAATATTTGATCAATCCTCATCGTTTGACACCCATGTAAAGCAGCTGACCAGATCTTGTTTTTTTCCATTTGAGAAATATCAATAAATTGAGGTCTGTAGATTAAACAGTTGAACTAGAAATGTTATACATGCCTTTATCTCTTCTCACATCGACTACTGCAATGCAATATTGACCTATCTTAGTATCTCTGCCCTTGATCATCTGCAGACAATCCAAAATGCTGCAAATAGATGGTATCACATTACTCCTATACCAGTGGTGGCTGGTGACTCAAAAAATTGGGGAGGACAGGAGGAAAACCAACATGGAATCTTACAACAAACCGCATCAAACTATATCATTGTCCCACCTGATGAAATCAGAGGGGTGGGGGGCAATTTTATATGCCAATAAAACAATTTGCTTGAGTGAGGAAAAGGCTGCTTCTTTGAAGACATTTAGCAGATACATAATGTCTCTACACAAAGAAGTGCTCATTTTAGCCATGGAGTGGATCAAATGTGTCATTTTACCAACAAAGTGAAATTCAAATTTATTGTACTGTTCTATTGTGACAACAAATTTATGTTCTCATCAAAAACAGACAACTTATCACATGATTTACATGTCTTTCCTATATATTTTCTTAGTATACAGAAATATATAAAGTAGCACAAAGCTTATAATGTGACACAGGTTCAGATCAGTGCTGAATACTAGAAAGATTGAACACTAAAAACATTCACAGATCTATAAGTGTAGTTTCACATCAGAAAGTATTAATGCATGTATCAAATACATGACTTACACACTCTGATCTATGTGCACGACATACAAAATACAATCTACAAAGCTGACATGTTTACACTAGGGGTGTTAACATGAACACAAAACTCACGGTTCGGATCGTATCACGGATTTGAGTCACCAATCAGATCATTATTAGGATCAGCCGAAAAAACGGGAGGAGACAAATAAAACTTTGTTTTCCATTTATTCTGTAACACACTTACAGCCAGAAACAGCAAGGAACTTTTACCCATGGTCTTCAATGAAAACAACATTTAAGATGTCCAATGTTTAAATAAAATAAAATAAAATATATAAAATATTCAATGCTCAGTTATTGCAATGTGAGGCATGAAACCTTCCTCTTTTAAATAGTGAATGAAACAGCCTCTGTCCACATCATCAAAACTTGATGGTAACAAACATTCACTGCTAATGTCAGTTAGCAGCTAAATGCTAATTAGCTGCTCAGCTGCAGCACATTAAACAGCAGGTAAACACAACTCAAATGTCACATCGGACCAGTTAGATGCTGGTTTGGTCGTTGCTCTTCAAAATCCCTGTTAGCGACATGCTGCCTGCCCATGACTTTTACTTACAGAAGTTTGTTTACTTTGTCTTAAATGAGACATTAAAGTTTGCAATTAATCCGCAGTTCATATGCCTGCCGAATTGTGGGGGGCGATCCATACGGATCACGGATCAACTACAATCTGTTACACCACTAGTTAACACTTGTTATTCTAGTTACTTTAAGCTTATTACTCAATATACGGCTCAGCTTAAAAACGCATTAAAGAAACTGTCAGAAGCAAGCAGCCAGACCTCCTGCACTCATTCACTAATCACACATCAACAGGTGACTGAACACCCACTCAATTAAAAACGAATGAATGAGTGAGTCCAGACAGCTCACTGTAACTTCAACAAGCAAACTAACGTTACCCTCAACACATTATAGGATCTCTGCTGCATTCTTGTTAAGGAGATAAATTCACACAACAGCCACACAGAGAGACATTTAACCATCAGAGATGAAATTAGCGACCAAAGAGACAGAGAGAGAGAAGCTGTATCTGACTCACGTTATCTGACGTCTTCTTCTTTCTATCATGGAGATGAAGTATTCATGTCATAACATCCATTTGTGACTGTTGGTCATCTTGTATGTTAGTTAACAGAACTTTATGGCTGCTGCTTAACCAGTCTGATATCATTAGCAACAATGACAAACAAGCTAACTCTCCTGGTTGTTTCTCCGGTTGCTTCTCTCTCCAGCTTCCCCAGCAGCGTCCTGCTGCTGCTGCGCTGGCCAGTCCAGATCATTTCTCCCATTAGCTTAACAACAGTCCTTAATAGTCCTTCCATGGATGTATAAAGAGTCCTTCAGGCTGCTACAACAAGCCAGCTGTTGCATTGGCTAACGCAAGGAGCTACTCTGCTACTCTGCCTTACAGTGGAGAGAATTGAAGATGAAATGGAAACTATCATTGGACCAACTCGATGTCAATATTGCATTCTGGTTGTTGATTGGTAAGGGAGGACAGCCTCCCTTGGAGCATCATTTTACGTGTCATGGCCAATCAAATTTTAGCATGAAAAAAAATGAAATACATTGAGTCCAATGTAAGAGATCCCGCCCTGCAGAGGACAGCAGGCACCCGTCCTCCTCTGTCCCCCACTCCACCTCCACCAATTGCACCCCCCACCCCACCACTTCACACACTGCCCTTTCTCCTCCCGCCCTGCAGGTGTCGCTGTTGAAGCATTTTAAACAGTAATGGCTTTTTTCCAAAGAAGAGAGAAAAAATACTTTATAAATAATACTGAGATTTGTAATGGTTTATTTCGACCAAATATTCTTTTTTATATTTTGAACTCCCTTTTGCCTCTCAAAAAATAGAGGAGGATCAACCTCCTCTGCCTCTATGGACCAGCCTCCACTGTCCTATACTTAAAACTCTTCATTGGCTTCGTTTTGGGTATAGAATTTAGTTCAAAATTCTAACTCTTACTTACAGAGCCTTGCACGGTCAGACTCCTGCATATGTGGCTGATCTACTACACCCATACACAACGGCTTGCTCTCTTGGGTCTAAGCAAAACTTGCTCTCTGTTCCACGTACTTGTCTTAAGACCCGTGGTGATCGAGCTTTTGAGGCCGTGGCACCTAAGCTATGGAATGCGCTGCCTGTACCCTTAAGGTCTGCTGATTCTGTTTGTTCATTTAAAAAGCAGCTAAACCAAATCTGTTTAGACAGGTAATTGGATAACCTGTAAGAAGTCGGCACTTTATGTTTCTATGTTTTTATTGCGTATTTTCATTTTTAACTTTCTTTTATGTTTTTTACTGTGAATTTTTTATTACAGATTGTGTATTTCTTTATTTATTTGTATTTTTGTGGCATTATGCCCATGTAAAGCACTTTGTGACTAATGTCTGTGAAAAGCGCTATATAAGTAAATTTTACTTACTTACTTACTTTAAGGTGAAAAACAAGATATGGGCCAGTTGTTGAGTGTAGTATTTGGACCAGATGTCAGATTAGAACTGTAGGCCACATATGTATGATTGGTCTTGTCCTGCAGTTAAAATGTAATGTCAGATATTTTTGAGTAATAATAACAATAATAATAATAATAATAATAATAATAATAATAATAATAATAATAAACTTCATTTATATAGCACCTTTCATACAAGAAATGCAGCTCACAGTGCTTTACAATAAAAAATTACATGCATCGAGTACTCCACATAAAAATAGACATAAAATGAATAAGGTGCCAATATTTTCATACACACAGTCAGCTGTTTCCCCTTTCCTGTTTGCAACATAATGTTTTCAAGCTAATCCATCCAACAGTAATGTTGCATCAAATAAAATGCAAGATAAAAGGATTAAAGTACCTGCAAATCAAATAAAACACAAATTCAATTTTAAGCATGAAACACCATCCACTTTTTGTTTGATAGTCTCATTGTCATGGAGTCTGTGACTGGACTTTTTGTGTTTTAGGGGTTTGGGGTGTTGCTCTGTGTGTGTTTTGAATGTGCTCTGGATTACAAATTGTTTGTAATAACTACATTTGCCATTTGTATTTCTTTGTGTAGTGGTTGAGTTTGGTATTGTTTTTCCTTTGAGTCCAGGGCTCTTGTTGCTTTAGTTTTATATCTGCTTTGCTTTGGTTTTTTTCTTGACAGTTTGTAACCTTGTGTTTCTTATGTGTTGCTGTAGTCCTGCTCAGGCTGTTTTCCCCTACACACCTGTTCAGTGTTTAGTCTTGTTAGCCTTGCCCTGTGTGTTGCCTGCCAAACCCTCGTTGTCTTCATTGTTAACTAATTCTTGTGTTTCTCTCCTTTTCCATTGCCTGCCCCACTCCAACTGTGTCTTGTTCTGTGATTAGTTCCTTGTTTATTTATACCTGTTCTTTGAGTTCTTTGTCAGTTTGTGGTCAATGTATCCCAGTGTTTGGAGTTGTTGTTTTTGCTCCTTGTGTTTCAAGCCAGTCAAGTTCTGTGTTTGCCTTCATCTGCCTGTAACCAGAGTCTGGTAGTAAATACTTGTTTTCTTCCTGTTGCCTTCCCATTCCTTTCTGCATTTGGGTCCACCTGCCTGCACAAGCATGACACATTCCCTGCACAAGACATTTTTGGCCTATTACATCACAGAACCATACAATACAAATTATAGAAGAGTTTTATGCAATGAATTTACATCATTGGAGTTACAGGTTGACTGTCATTGATATTTTGTACCTAAATTTTGTCAAAGAATGGAAAGGTACAGTGCCAACACTTTGTACATTTTTATTACAACTATTTGTACATTGAAATTGCAACAACTTACGAGTACAATTGCTACCGTATTTAATTTCATAGGACTGCCAAAAGTGAAATCTCTTATCCAGCCCACCAACGTATCCACTTTTTAAAAAATGTATCAACGTACTATAGGCTACGTGAGACTACGTAATGTACAGTTGACGTCATTGTTGAGTATCCCACCATCAAGGCTGCTGATTCATTCACTCACTCTGCAGTTATGGTCACAGACTGAACTGGCAGCCCACACACTTGGGATAATAAACAGCAAAGAAGTGGCAAGTACGAAACATTAATTTTATGTTTAGGATAATGTTGCTTTTTTAGACAGTACATTGGCCTTTAGCTTACAAAGACAATGTTCTGTTGGGAGTCTGGCTTGAATGTTAATGACGGGGCTAACAAGGTATAATCTCGCTAGCTAATCGTTATATTAAAGTACGGTTAATAAAAGGATGCTATTTTGGGCTAAGCTGTTTTGTAATGAAATTTAGATGACATAAGATAACGTTACTCATTTCAAGTTAAGTGACATGCCTTGATTAACTTCAAATAATTTTGAAAAGTAATGGCAGGCATTTCATAGCACCTAGAGAAGTGCATACAACCATCATGGAAAAACATGAAAATTCCAATGATATCCTTATATGATGTTGATATGATTTGGCATTTTTGACTAAAACTGTTTGTACAGACTGTGGCTGTTGGCATTTGAACAAGAAGCTACAGGTCACTCGTTTGTTGTGAGGCCAAGCTTTGACACTTTGCTATGAAAGCTGTTCTCAGAGAAGTCATACCTTTCAATCACGTATTTCTTGGCTCTTTCATAGAAAACAATAAAATCAGCCTCACATTTCTTAGCCAGATCAGGAGTTAGCTACTTGAGTTTGTTTTTCACAGCAAAGCCAAAAAAAAAATTCCTTTAGCCTTCTCTCAAGTTTCCCTTTCAGACTAGTCATTACCTTAAACACAGAGATTATGCTAAATGATTTGGGCTCATGTGTTTCAATGCAGTCTGAGAACACCTTTAGAATGTAACTGAGGAAGAGAAAATACATCTCAGACAACTTCAATGCCATTCTCTCCAAAGCATTACCACAAAGTCTTGGGACATTCCTCCTCACCTAGACTCTGAAAATAGCTGGTCAGGGGTTTCCGGTACTTCAGGATTCTGTCAATGGATGGCTGCAGAGACAGCCACGGCGTGACAATGTGCTGCAGCAGATTGCGTTCCTCCATTTCCACAAACCCACAGAATTCCTTCAACTGTGCTGTTCTGCTAGCTGAGATGCTAAATGGCTGTAAACCTTAAGCACAACATTTTCAATGTCAAAATCCAAGCTGCCTGCTGCATATCTTGTTTTATTGTGCAGAATATGGGCTAAACAGTTTGTAGCAAGCACGTCCTTTTGAGCCAGTTTCAGTGTCTGATAAACACTGTTTGCACTGCTAACGTTTTTTTTTCACATCTAGACCATCTCCAGTTTAGCCAGCGGCTGATTTACAACTTCCGACATTTCATTGTTGTCACTTTAAAAATCCAACAGTGCAGGCCCTTCTCAAAGTGAAAATATCTCAGTACAATGGGAAAACACTTGATTGTACTTTTGTTTGATGCATCAGTTGCCACTGAATAATACAGTTTATTTCCTTTTATATAATCCACATGCATCTGGACAGAGTAGGGTACAAGGACATATTTGCACAAAGCTTTGCCTTTTGTTTTTCCCACAGGTCACCACTTTTGCTATTGATGAGTCATTGTAGATCTCTCAATCAACTTTTATTCCACAGTATACACTCCTGTATGACTGGTGATGCTTGACTGCATGATAAACTTTACAAAGTTCTGCAGCGGAGATTTTCAAGGAAAAACGATAAAAGTGAAGAGTCACCTGCACCTTGATTATTGCTTTTGTGCTTGTCTGTGCTAGCATGTCTGTCGCTGGTGCCTTTCCCTTTGCTGCTTATATCCACAGTGCAACAACACAATGTGCAAAAAGCATGGAAGTCCTCCTTTCTGCTTTTTGTGATGAATCCATACTCTTTCGACTATTCAGGATTAAACAAAGTCTTTCGTTTCGGCGGTTTAACCTACCGCTACGGGTAGATTTGTTTTTTGCCTGCTTTGACATGATGTCAAGAAGCCACATGGCTAATTTGGTTACGTTTATTTAACCAGTGAAATACCAGATATTTATTTGACACCGCTTTCAGAGACCACTTTATACCACAAGTCTTAAGGGAATGTATATTTACACATAGCCTATTTTTATTTTTTTTTTATTAGTATTTATTCATTTATTAATTTATTTATTATATACCATTAGATAAAGTATAAAATAGGGATGATCTTAAAAAGAGGACAAATGAGAGTCTGGCTCAAGACTGCGCCGGTAGATGGACACAGTATTTCAAAACCAGACTGTCCAACCTAAAACCGGATGGATAGCCACCCTACTTCTGACAAGAGTCTGTATCTGCCATTTTGTTTGTCAAACAAAATGCAAAAAGTTGTAGCTTAAAATATAGTGTCACACTGCTTCGATCCTTACATCATTACATTCAGCAGAAGACACTGAACATAATAATAGTATAGTTATGGTATTTATAGTTATAGTTGTAATAGGCGTAAGTTTGCCACTTATTTCTTACATTGTGTCTAGACCACAAGCCTTTACACGAGACTGAAGCGACTGTCTACCCCGTCCCCCCTCAGCAATGGCTGACTGTGCAGTGTGTATGTGTGTGCCAAGAATAATGATGCGTACTGACTGACTTTGCTTGACGGTGCCGTTATTTTATACAACGCTATTTCCTTTCAATGTTGTATTAGTGGCTAGTTTATGCTCAGGTCAGTACCACAGTGTGTTCTGTAGTGCAGTGTCTCCTCGCTCCTCATCTTACCTCATGATAATGAGGAGTCATTATCACCATCATCTACCTACTATCAGCAAATATATAGTAAATTGTAGTGCATATTTGAAATAGCAAATTGCCTATGTTGCAAAACAGTGCCTTATTGGTTGTCAACCTCATGTTTAAGCACATATTGTCAAAAAAATAGACGTAAACATTTCAGACACTAGCCTGCACAGAGCTGGTGCAGACAGCTGCATAGATTAAAATGAGAGCATATCTGTTGCATTAGGCATGTTTTACATATCAAGGCGGTGTCACTAATCTTGAAATGAATGACATTATTATCTGATGTCATTTAAATTTCATTCCAAAGCAGCTTAGCCAAAAAAAAAAAACAACGCATCTTGTCATTGACATTTCATTCTCATTTTAAGCTATTAAAATACAGTATATTTATATATTAAATGATTTTAGAATTTGGAAAATTCTTCTCTGTCTGTTTCAGGTTGAGGGACAAAAGACTCAAGTAAAGTCACAGTATGGAAAGGCTGGATGTACAATGATAGGGGCAATGCATGAAGAAGGGCATTAAAGAGAGTCAGCGAATTGATTGAAAATGAGCAGGATAGGGGAGGGATGGTGGATGCCAATTTTGAGTTAAGTGTTTGTGTTGATGATACAGAGGAATCTGAGATGAGATGGAGAAAGTGATCAGGGTCTCAATGTTGAGGATAAGGAAGTATATAAAGAGACTGTAGCTTCTTTTGAGGATCTGCCTGATCTTTGAGAACAGTGTAGTCAGAATGATGGTGATCTGCAGAGCTCACTGGCAGATTGGGCAGTTGAATTTGGTATTTCTCTAATGGCTCTATCAGTGCATCTCAGCATCCTTAAAATCTACCATCCCTCTATGTCAAAGAATTGACGAACATTGCTGAAAACAAAAAACAAGCTGCAACATTAACAATGTAGCTGGTGGCATGTTCAATTATTGTGGAATTCTGAATTCTATTGGGAAAATCCTAGATAAAGTGTGGTCTACTGTGCCAGACATGCCTTTAACCTCCAGTTGAACTTTGATGGTCTACCCCTCTACAAGAGCACTGGTACACAGTTTTGGCTGATTTTTGGTATGTTGCAAGGATAACCAAGAAACCAATGTTGATTGGACTGTTCTGTGGTAATTCTACGCCAAATTCATTGGCTGAGTATCTTTGTAATCTGGTTCAAGAATTGACAATGTTGAAAAGTGGGTTTCTGTTCAAGCAGAACATGTTCTTTGTGAATGTTGTTTCTGTTGTGTATGATACCCCAGCCTGAGGCTTTATCAAAGGTCTGAAGTCACACACTGCATATCATGAAAGTGTCACCAACCAGGTTTCCACAAATCTAATCGAATGACATTTCCTGAGGTCAATGCAAGGCACAGAAATGATGACTGTTTTAGACAAGCAACAAATGAAGAACACCACATCCATCACTCACCTCTTGCAGATGTTGGCATTGACATGGGTGCTTGCCTCCCATACTATTATATGCACCTGGTTTGTCTGGATGTAATGAGGCATCTCTTAGATTTGTGGATCAGCACCACTGGCCCCTTGCACTGTCACATTTCATCTAGTCTAGCTTCCATGGTTTGAGAAAGACTTCTTGCACTGAGAAATTACATTCCCAGTGAGTTTGCTCAAAGGCCACGGACACTGGCTGAATGATGTAGGTGGGAAGCCACAAAACTATGCCAATTTTTGTCATACACTGGTCTGGTTGTGCTGAGGGGTGTGCTAAATCCTCAGATCCATGACAACATCATGCTTTTGTCAGTAGGTGTGTACATTTTGGCAAGTACAAAATATTGTATGGAGATGAATGACCTTTCGAACACTCTGTTGGTTTCATTTGTTGAACACTTTGGTCAGCTTTATGGTGAAATGAGATGTCAAAATGCATGGCAATTTAGATCTTATATCAGCATTTCCCTATGAAAGTTTCTTAGGAAAACTTAAAAAAGACGTTTGAGGGCCATACGATTCTTTGACTGATGGTGATTATCAGAGATGGAAAATGTCAGCTACAGTCCAGATGTTAAAGAGGCAACTCAAAAACTGGATAAAGAGCATATGGATGGGCCAGTGCCAGAGTTCCTCTCACGACAAGTTTGTAAATTTAAAGTGCCTGCTATTAATAATATCATTAGCAACTGTGTACATTGTGGCCAATGAACATAAACAGGTGGAACATTATTCAAATATCCCTTTGACTTAAAAGAGTTGGGAATTTATGTGGTTTCCAATCTCTCCACCAATTTCAAGTGTTTTTAGGGCTGGAAAGAAGCTGCAGAAGTATGTGAGATTACCATTCCAAAAAACAAATGTGTTGTTGAGACTAATGACCTGATGGCTACAGCAGTCCTGACCTCCACCCAAGTGGCCACAGCAGTCCTGAGCCACACCCAAGTCACCACTCCAGCACTACCAAGTTTCCTTCAAGCTGGCACACCAGCACTAAGAGCTGCCCACCGAGGCGCACAAGCAGTGAGATCGTATATCAAGGCACACCAGCACTGAGATACGTCCGCCGAGGCACACCAGCAGTGAGATCCATACACCGAGGCACACTGCACCTTCTTTAGTCTCATCAAGGCACCCTGAACCACACCAGGCCATCATTTTGCTTTTTAAAAATGAGGGATATTTCTTACAAATGTGGTGTGCTTTTATTTTGAAAGTTTGATTCACATGTGTACTGTCAGGTGTGTAGAGACAATAAGTAACTGCAGCTGGACACAGTAATATAATCATATATTTGAATGGAGAGTCTGAGCGAACCCACACCTTTTTGAACATTTACTACTTCCACAGTTTTAGATACAGACTTCATTTGAACTTGAATCATGAGACTGACCTACAAATCTTGAATTTACATGTTTTTTCTATCTTTTACTGTTTTTGAGATTGAAACAATGGATACAGAAAGTGGTGACGCTCCAAAGGCTAGCGGAGCGTTAGCTGCAGCATGACCGGAAAGAAGCACAACCAGTTAGCCTCCGCTAGCCTCTCAGCTAGCCCCGGCTCTCTGTTTGGATCCAACCGGACCACCAAGCCCCGGTTTGTTATTCAGGTTAAAGTGGGAAGAACCAGCAGGTCTGTCAGCCAGCTGAGTGAAGTGAAACCTGCGGAAGAAACACCGGGACCATCATGGAGAAACAGTCCGTAGAGGAGCTGCTGTGTTCAGCTGCACAGATAGGAAATCCCTTGGCTGACAGGATGTACTACTCTGTTTGGAAAAATATTTTACTCTCCTCTTTTTGGTTTATAACAGCGGTTGGCAACCAGCATATTAGGTGTATTACTGCCACCCTCCGCTTCGGACTATGAACCAATGATTAAATCCTACACATTAATCCTGTCTGTCTAATAAACTAAAAAAAAAAAAAAAAAAAGCTGCTCCACCCTCTTGGCAGGTCCATTAAAGTTTTAATGCAAGGACTACTGTTTTACAGTAGTAAAAAAAAGGACTACTGTTTTACAGTAGTCCTCTGCCTTTTGGGCTCGGTCCCTAATTAGGAAGATTACACTTCACAGTGGCTTTTAAACCGTCAGACGCAGATGATTAACAGAGGTCAAGACATCTTAAAACTAGTAAAAATAACGACTACACCTGTTTAAATTGGAAATATCAGATATGTAATAGAAATGCCATGGGTCTACCTAATGTACTATACTTCAGTAAATTCCATTAGAGTGAAGGTGGCTTAACTAGTTTTTGCAGTGTTTCTAATTTGTCTTTATTGCTTGTTTTCTTCTCAGCCCTCCTGCGTAATACATTAACAAAGCGGGAAATGGCGAGGTGTGACCATCTGACGCCTGGGGTCATGGACAAAGAAATAGATTCCACAATCAAAAGATGGCTACATCTGGCTCTGGATAGGGATGGTGGCAGGAGAGAGAGGATGAGGGGAAAAGAGCACAAGGAGAGCATGACTGATTAATTGACTGAAACATGGCATTTATGAGAGTTGTTTATTGTTTTCTTTTTTTTTTGCAATGGTTTACAAGTACAGCTGCAACAATTAGTTGATTAATCGATTAGTTGATCAACAGAAAATTACTCTTTTGATGATCGATTAATCATTTCAGTCATTTTTCATGCAAAAATGCCAAACATTTGAAGGTTACAGTTTCCCAAATGTGATGATTTGCTGTTCTTTTTTTATCATATTTGAATATCTTAAAAAAAGATTTGTTCATAATACTGTTGTCATTTAGGCATTTTCCATCTGGGCCAACTATGGCAAGTGTATATTAATTAAGTGGCTTTAGTTGAAGTTATAATCTCGCTGATGAAAACTCTTGCATTTGCAGTATTATGATTATTATGAACTGAATGTCAGTGGCGACTTTCCTGCCATACAAATCACAAGCAGTACAGTTAGTGATGCGTCTTCTATCACCCAGTGGTTGATCCACCAGAGAGGGTAGGTGGACCTAACGTAACAGACTCACCCTTCAGTTCGCTTGTGCTAGCTGACGTCACACAGCAACTAGTGGTGGATCTGAATCCGGTATTCAGAAAAGCACAAATAGTGGGTTTTTATGAATATTTCTTATATACAAATATTTTAAAAATTATTTGTTTTTGGGAAGAAAAAAATATGTCAAATAACAGCGCGCAAGTTGGGTCTTGTAGCGTAGCAAGGTTACATCGCTGTCTCTGTCTCTCCTCTCTGCTCCACTTTGTCTGTTTCTGTGTCATGCAAGTATAAATAGCTGCAGGTCTGTGTGTCTGATGGAGCAGAGCTTTGACTGAGTGGTCAGGGTAGTTGTCCATGGTCTGGAAGATCGGGGTTCGAGATCTAGTGTGGGAATCCTCCTTTGCAAAATAGTTTATTGAAGAACAATTATTTTAACGCTATTTTAAAATTTCCACTTTTATTCAAATACAAATACAAATAATTTTGCTGCCTCAACAAATACAGATACAAATACAAGTACTGGGCTCTCTGCACATCCCTAATAGCGACATTGTTCAGATCTCTGGGAGTAAGGTCAAGTGAAATCCAAAAACACACCTGCAATTACTGCTTAATGCCATATGGTGCCGCCAAAGAGAACGGCATGGAGATCTTCCAAACTGCCACTTTAAGGTCTAGTTGAGGCTGACATCTGGAACCAGTGCTGGAAATTGTTTGGTCCAACATTGGGCCAGGATAGGGCCAGCTAAGGTCATACAGTTGGCCGAGATATGGATATGTCATGGGCCATGTGTAGCATGTGTTCTGGCTACCAGATCTGGACCACCCGTGGATCGTAATTCATTTTACCTGTATTTGGGCCCAGTGTAAGTGGGCTGTCTGGCCTGTCACTGGGCAAACCAATATTGCTGTGTGGGACACTGTAGCTACCAGCTGGATTTTCCTTACTTGTGTGGGTTGACAAATTATTATCAGTGTCATTTTACATGAGTAAAATCATGAAAAAAAAAAGCCTTAGGCCTGTTCTGTGGCTATCTTATTTGTTCATGAGGCGAGTGATGAATGGAGAAAACAGGCAATGTAAGCCCTTTTAATGAGAACTTTGAGATATAAAGAGACAGTCAATTTTGTAGTGTAATACCCACATTCCCCAGGCAACTGAGAAAACTACATATTTGTATGATTTTATGCCTCTTTCTAACTGTTGCAATCAGGTCATTGTGTGTGTGGGTGTGTATGCGCATGCATGCGTATTGGTATGCATTTGCATATGGATAAGCATGTGTGCATTAGTCTTTTGTATTCCTTGCAAGGAGAAAATGTGTTATGTTCTCAAAAAATTAATTTCTTATAACTTTATCATTTTTTTAACTTTATTTGTGATACTTATTTTGTTTGATGTCATTTATAATTATTACTCATTAGTGAAACCAGACAATGTCAAGAACGTGTTAATTACATATTCATTTTTCTGTCAAAGTGTTCAAAGCAATTATTGTAGCCTTTCAATAGCAAAGCAAACAGCATGTTGTATCATATATTGGGATATGAACAAACAAACAAAATATGCCTCACGGACCAATGACTTTCTCAATTATTTTTACTCACAGTGATGAGTTGAAGAGTGCACAGCCAGCATCCTGAAAATAGTAAAGCAGATAAGGCAAAGAAAGTCTTTTGGATGCTTTAGAATGCTAATTTTCTATTTTAAAGTAATTTAGTTTATAATTAGTGTGAAATTGTCTGTGTGTGTGTGTGTGTGTGTGTGTGCGCGCGCATACACGTGATCGAGCCTTAAGGCACACTTCAACCACTTATGGGCAGGAAAAGATGATGAAATTGGTAAATCCTTGTACTCTTGTATTCTAAATTCTGATCCATTGTACTACAGGGAAACATTAAAAGCCACATACTTAAAAAATAAATAGTATACTTGCTTACATTTACAGGATAAACTGTATTATTGTTGTTATTTGTATTAATATATGCTCAGGTCACTTCTGCTTTGATGTACATAACTCATTAGACTTGATATGTACAATACACCTCATATATGTTGACTATTTTTGTTCCTTAAAGAAATATTCATAGGTTGTAACAGATGAGTAAACAGTATCTATTGTGCAAAGTTCTTGACATAATATGCATGTTTTTCCCCATATTATAATTTTCTTTCAAACCAAATGCCACTTGACCCATGCCAACCTAATACTTAAAGTGCACATTCACTTTTCCCTCTCTTTACCTCTGTCAGTTGACAGAAAAGTGCTCACTCATCAGAGGCAAGGCACTGGAGAGTTACAGATGACAGTTCTGGGCTGATCCATTACCACTTTGCCCCAGGCTTAATTACCATCTCCCTCCAGTAACACGCAACACTTCCTCCTTCCAACGCAATCTTGCCCTAACTTCTCAATCTAGTTGCAGCAGGAGCAGCACTCATGTTTCTCCGGCATTTACAATACTGTTCCCCTGGGGCCTCTGGTGGAGCACACCTGCATGCAAAAAAACAACAATTAGAGAGCTATCATGGTGATCACTGATGATGAGTTCAGCTTCTGAGCTTGTTATTTCCCTGCGGGATTTGGTGGCAGCGCAGAAGCAGCAGTGGCAGAAGCATGCCTGTCTTGCCGTGATGCCACGTGTCATTTTTGACAAGTCTCAGGGATAAAGAAAGCAGGCATAAAGCTTTAAATCAAATTGGTCACACAGCCTTGCCAATCACTGTGGACAAGATATGCAGGCTCACAACCAAGGTGAAGCTGCTGTTACGTGTCAAGGCGGTGAGCAATCTCCCTGTGCTCTAAAATGGAAATGAAACTGTTACACACCCACAGCTATTGAGGAAGGGATTTGCGTGGGCCGAGGTACAACTATACTCAATCGCCACTGTGGGAGAAGCTTTAGCTTTGCCCTTCTTCAAAGTGAGATTTACAAAAAGGAAATGCTTGGCTAGGTTTATTCAAAAGAAGCTCCTGATGGTGGGAAGACAAAAGGTACTTCACACTATCCTCCCTGGGGCACATGTACTCCAAAGCTCCACTTCTCCGCTTTACTCCTTATTCTAAGTACATGTTCCCCCCTAGAGTGCACTGCACTCTCTCCTACTTCTGATTCTGTTGCTCAATCTTTTACCTTTTCCTTTTTTCATCATTCTCTCTGTACCTACCCATATTTCCCTCACTTAATTCCACTTGTCTTCTCCCTGTACACCCCTCTGTCTCTCTTGCTCTGCTTTTGCATCTCTCCCCACTACTCCTTCTCGTTCCTGCTCTCACCTTTAAGTGTTCTCTCTTGCCTTCTGCTTCCCCCCTCTCTGCTTTCCCTGCATCTCTCTCCCATCCTCTCACTCCCTTTCTGTCTCTGGCCACGTGTTGGCTAGCTCAGAGCAAAACCCTCTATTAACAGAAGCTGAGGCCAGATGGCGGCTCAGAGATGGATCATATCAACTCCGAAGGTCTCTGTGAGCTCCAGACTGTATTTTTTCTGGGCATCTCAAAAATAACTTGCACTTTACCATTTCACCTACAAACCCAGTGTGGGAATTACTTATTTAAATTATCATTTCAACTTCAACTCATTTCAAGATCACAGAAACCAAATGTACTTATATCTAATGTTGCTGTCGTTATTTTTATCAGTTACATTAAAGTACTGGACAAAACTTTTTTGGCCATTTCTCATCTTAACTATCTTAGTGAGCCAAAAACAATTAAATGTGTTTTTGGATAGTTCTTTTCATTACACACTTAACAATATAAAGTCCTTTGTGTACCTCCACTAAAGGCTGTCAAACTGTGATGGGTCTTGTTAACACACAGTCTTCAAATCCCCCGGTGACACTATTTATTCCCAAAAGGAACTGCGGCTGTAGAGAGATGTAACATGTCTGTGAATCCCGAAAGAAGAGAAGCAGGTACAACATATCCACAGGGAGAAAATCCTGCGGTTTGTCTAATGAGGCATAGCCAGACTATACACTTTGGTCAGTTCAGGAGATGAGCGTGAAATTCCCCATTAAATAATGTGAATCTCTCATTAAGAGGCCCTCCTGTCTGTAGTAGGGATGACTAACTCAATTAATTCACAGTCCCACCGAAAGTTTCCTTCCAAATCCAGGACTTGTTTTAAGGTTATGTGTGTCTAAATGCCTATTTGTCCAGTCTCTTTCTGTGGGTATCAGACAGGAGTGCACCATTGCACACAGGGTTGAGGCTGACTGACTCTGAGCCAGTGGCCTGCCCTCAATACCAAAACAAGTCATCTACTTCCTGTTTTGTGAATCTGTGTCTTTGCTTGCTGTGCAGTGGTGATTGTCAGGTAACATTTAGAAAGCCCTCTCTCTCTCTCTCTCTCTCTATCTATCTGTTTGCAATGCCAAAGCTTCACTTTTTTTCTCCCTCCGCCCTTTTCTTACTGCGGAGAAACAAGTTCATTGTGATTCGGAATGCAGTTCCACGGCTCAATGGGTTCTGTTTGAAATGAGATTTGAGAGAGTGAGCATGAGAGAGAAAGACAGAAAACCTCCAGCCGCCTAGCGTCTTGATGAATAAAAGATGGAGGCACTAGTGTCTTATAAACAACAACAGAGCATAATTAGTTCAGTTCTTTTTATTTTAGTAACACTTTATGTGACATTTCCTTTGTGTGGCTGCTTTCATCACGCACGTCCTGCCTGCTTTACATGTTGTGTGGGCTTCCTTTCTCTCCTCCTTGTAAATCAACATAAAGGCTGGAATAATATTTGCGGTATATGCAAATCTACATACTGACATACATTTCGATGTACCCTCACTTTCCCAGTTTGCTGTTGTAATACGGCCTGCTTATAGCTAACTCGTTAAATAAACCAATGCTGGAGGTGATGATGGTTGTTCATATTATTTACATATGCCTTTGCAGAAACATACAGCTAATACTATTTGATGTATATATGATATTAATGTACCAGGCCTGAGCCAAACAGCATTTGTAAATAAATCAATTGATTGGAGTACTTCAGTAAATAGAGCCAAAGATAATGGAAGAAAATAAATATCTAAATAAATAAATACATCAATTGGTTAATTAACATCATCACCACTGAAAACACCACTGAAAAGTTTGGTAAACTGATTGTACTGTAGGTTATTGCTTTTATTAGTCATCTCTGTGTTTCTTAGTTTTACCTTCTGACTGCTGTTCAAGACTGTTCCCAGTACGAAAGAGTTCCTCTTAGCATAGACTAGACTACAGTTCAATCTTGCTGTTTTTGGCTGTGTGTGTTTTTTTTTTGTTTTTTTTTTTGTGGGAAATGCACCTACTCTGGGTAAAGAACATTTGTACTCTTTGAATCTCCGTTAGCTGCTTCATGTCATATTAATGGACTGTTTGTCAGATCTCTTTTGTGGGGGACTGCCATTTGGCTTTTAAGGTGATATGACCTTCCTTTAGCAGCATTTATAATTGCGGTTGTGCTACATCAATTTTCTTTTCCGAGAAGTGTATGCATAATTTTGTTTACCCACTGTAAAATGTAAAATCAGTATGTGTTTTTTTTATGGATATACAACTTACTTGACATTATAAAGACTTTGGTGAGACAGTGAAGTCCCACATATTTTGAACACCAGGGAACGTGAAACAAATGCTAAAACTGCCAGATCTATTTGACTCGGGTCTGTGCCGTTGTCTGTTGATGTTCTGCAGTCTTTCCACATATCGTCTGCTCTGCTGAATGTGGCCCAGTCTAATGGCATCTGTGATATCCCTGGAGCACCCTAAGAGACGCTGATGACAGCATGTGTTTGTCTTCCCTTCTTTTGCTGTCTCTCTCATATGCACACATACACATTAATAGACAGACAGACACACACACACACGTGCACGCACACAGTATACCTTCCGCTCCCCCACCCACTGTTGATGCTTCAGAGCCAGAGCCCTGTAAAGTCTTTAGCCCTGCAGGTACTGCCTCAGGGTCTGAACAGTAGTGAGGGCAGGCATGGGGTAGCAGAATCAAAGGGGTGATTGTGGCAAACATATGTGTATTAATGTGTGTTTGTTAGGGGTGTTTGTCAAATACCTTCTGCCCCTTTCACCCTCCAACCCTTGCTACCTGCTCGTTAAATATCCAACCTTTCAGTCCCTGTTCTTGTCCATCAGACACTTCAAGAGTGCACTAGGTTGATTCAATTAGTGCAGTTGTTGAAGCGAACATGCTGATTTGCACTACACAGCACTCCCAACGTGACAACCAACACACATCAAAACCCAGCATACTGATGTAGACCAAATTACCTGTAGACACCTCCTCACGACAAAGGTCACCTCAGATGTCACAAGCTTTCATTCAGGTTGAGTCTGCAGTCAGATGAAAATGTTGATTTCGAGTCATGTACAACTGGAGCTCTTTAATTCTGTAATCATCGTTTATTCCTTCTGCAATATTTGAGAGATTACAAAACCAATAGCCAATATGGACCTAATAATGCCAACCCACTTTTTTATGCAGCATTTTATCATACCTTGATAATGCAAGTAGACACAAGATAGTGGGAGGAATTCTCAATTTAAATGTAGACACTTGCTGGGATCAATTACAAAACATGGCATTCATGGTGAAACAGTATATGGAAGGTCTAGCTCTGAGTAATTGTTGGTGATCAGAAAACCCACAAAACAAACAATGTACATATTATTCATCTTCTTATAAAAGCTTTTCTCAAAATGATTACTTCTTAATTAGTAATTCTGTTGTAGCCAAAATTAATAACCCTGAACTCCATATTCATTCAGTTATCATCTCAGATCACAGACCAACAAGCTTGAAAGAAACTGACATAATGACAGTTCATCACTTTTAACAAGCAAATATTCGAAGAATTTCTTTTTTCAGAGAGAGGACATCTATTGTTGACCAACATGACTCCCCAGAATTATCACCATCTGTGCTATTGGAAACAGTAATGGTTGTTCTCAGGGGATCTTATTTCATGCGCCACATACTGGAGAATGAACAACAAGAATGCACCCTACGCCCCCACAGAGCAAAACCAAAATGAGATACAGAAATTCAATTTCAAGAATCTTATCTATGAAAAGAGACAATGAGATTAAATTACTGTACACAATGATATACAATGATAAAATAGGGAAAGCCATGTAAACCTGCTAAACAAAACAAATCAAAAAGCCTCATTAGAGCACCCAAAACTGTCCCTGCGGTTATTTGTAACAGTTTTGGACGGAGCAGACAAATGATGCCTTCCTGCCGTTAACTGACGATAGGGGTGTCAGATCACAAAATGCTTCTATATGTCATTCTGGAGAGCAAAAACCAACACAGATATTCACAGTATTGGGGAGAGACACAGGCAAGTGCAGGGCTATGCACAAGAAGAACCTAAACTTGCCTAAAACTGGTCCTTGTTACCTACACATGCACAGCTGTGAGCCACAGCTGTTGAAAATTTACCACAACATTACTCCCAGAAGCAACCCCAGCCAACATTTGACAGAAGGGTTGCTTGCAGGACAGCATGGACGTGCTCTTAGTCAGGAACGATGCCATCTGTAGTGATAACTTGAATGAGAACTATTCCAGGTTGTTTCAGTTTTTGGGAGACAGTGCTGAGTCTAAGTGCTAGGCATCAATTGCACATGGGAAATATCCTTTCAACTATCTTTGTGAAGGGGTAACTACTGTATATTGTGGAAAATATTATTACACTTTGCTGATGTGCAAACAATTCACACATAAGCCAATGGGAAGCAGTTGTTGGGTTCACAGAAATGAGTACACATCTATTTTCCACACTTTTTTCCTTCTCATGACCACCAAAGGGTAAACCTCAGGAAAATGCACCAACCAGTCCTTCAAGGATCTTGCAGAGTGTGTTTTTTTTTTTGGTAATTGTTGCAATCAGAAATGATTGACTTTGTGGCGGCTTTTCTCAAAAATTGCAATGCAATTTGCAAAGTTTTATGTGATTTTTTTTTTGTGGTAAAATTGAGGGCATTGGCAAAATTTTCAAGTCAAGAAAAAAAATTGCGCTTCATTGCTTCTCCGTAACTTCACCTGAATGTGTGATGCAATGATATGTCACGTTGGTTGTTTTGATTAGACTGAAGCAAGGAAGTGTGACGATTGGAAGCCTAAACCCCATTACTTCCTGTTCTGCCATTTTTTCTGGTCAACCAGCACGGGGTTTGTTTTGATGATGAGAAGAGGTTGAAGAGTCTTGTTAACTGTAAATGAGGAGTTATTTTTGTTAATAAAGCAAGTTTTGCTTGGAAAGGCTTACCTTGTGCCGTAATGCCTTCAGCAGAACTCCTTGTGAATCCGACCCGGTCGCACACAATATCAATACAAAGTAGAGGATATCGATGGTCTCGTTGTAATTGTCTTTAATTCTCACCACAAGGTATGGACATTGTATTTACAATATATTGATGTCAGAATCTTCCTTGTAGAACCTTTAATGCAGAGAAATCGCAGGGATTTTGCAAAATTGCAAGCCCCTGCAAATATTGTGGAGATTGGTTGAATTTGCATTAAGTATTGCTATCGCAAGATGGTGATTTCCTGGAGGGACTAATCAATCTCTCCAGTGACATTCATTCTTAGCAAGCAATATAGTACAGCAGCCCTGACAGCAACAGCCAGGCATTGGAGTTTCTGGTGCACAGGTTTGACAGGAGGTTCAGTTTTCACCTCTCATGTAAAAACTTGTGCATGCAAGATGCAGGGATGTTGTCCTTAGTCATGACAAGAGCAGTTGAGACAGTGGACAGTGGAAGGACAGTTATTGTCTTTAGAGCAGATTTTTAAGGCATCCATCAAAACCTTTCCTAGCAAAGAGGTGCCTTTCTTCACCAGAGAATGCGGCCAAGGTGGTAGTATTGACTCTACTCACTGTGATTTCCAAGCATCCCGGCATGGGAATATTTCCTTTCTTTTGTATGTCATCGGGTGAAAAATTGGCATAAACAGTGTTGCATCTTGGCAGTACCTTTAGATGTGGCATTGCACAATAGACACGGCAGGGCAGTTAAAGGACAAACACAACTTTGTCTAAAAGTAAAAATAAAATCTTTCAACTGGCACAAACTAATCTACATCTACAAACTCTTATTAAGAACAGACAGTTAAGAGATAATCACCACTAACTCAGAAAGAAAATTAGCACAAAAAAAAAGACAAAAAAATTGGATCGGACAAAATTGGATTCCTGGACAATGACACTTCCTGGATGCTCACACTGAGCACTGAACACTAAACACAACTTGCATGCCACTTACAGTATCTCTGCCCACCAATTGAAACATTGTGGACAGACATTACAAACACACAATTCATCTTTCATTCATCCTCTCCATTTGAAATCCTCTAAAGACATCTTTCTTTAGTTGAACCACAAATTAAATATGAGTAGTCTGTTTTGATTGATGTAATAATTACAAATAAATAAAGAAAGAAAAATAAAAGAAATGAAAACATATGTTTCATCTGGAAAACCTTGATACACATGCACCTTGCTCATCTTATCTGGACATTACACTTCAATTTACCCTTAACTTTATGAGACGGAGCTCCATGATGCCTATTTATCTGCCTTTTGCTATATATGATATATATGTGAGATGATTTGACATTTTGTATGAGGTGAAATCCTAATTTTATATGATAGACTCTCTTTTTATTTTCCAAAACAGATAACAGTGTAATATTCATGATGCCAAGTGCACACTGTTCATGATTTACAAAGAAAGATGATATGTTGATGTTAGGTACAAACCTAAATCAAGAACATATTGTTTGATGGAAAACAACTACAGTTTGGATCCTTATGTGAAGCTGAATTTATCCGAAAGTCAAAGATCTCTGTGTGCACAGTTATGTTCAGATACATTACTATTAGGCAGGTTTACTGTTTTCCTTGAAGAAAAAAAAAGACTTTGTCATTTAGGTGATACTGCAGACAAAGTCCATGTTATGTTTTATTGCTTATTATATGATGATTTAAGGGCTATGCTATTTAGTAAAATGTCCTTAATTTCTGATGATTTTTTTATGGCTGAATGATGATAAAAACTTGAGCTGTGCTTCAGGAAGGGAACTTTTTGTGTGGCTGATTTTATCTGTAGAGCTTGATTCTGAAGACAGAGTTCTTTGTTTGACAAATGTTTTACCACTACAACTGTATTTTGGTGTCCAGTAAGTCACGTGTGGGCTGGGAACTTTTGTGCATGACACAATAACTAACTAAGTATATACACAAGCACATGTATAAAAGTACAGTCATATACTGTATGCATATATTACAATATAGAATTACTACTATATTGTGACTATAGTGCAGTAATAATAATCGTCAACATTTACGCCTACACTGTTTCTCATTAATGTAGTTGCCCGCTCTCATTCTGTTACGTCCTTTTTAACCATACACACATCCACACACAGTGATAAACTGAAAAAAAAAAAACTACACACACTTTTATACATACCTACATGTGCTTAGAATATACACGTACACACAATTTTATACCAACATTTTTCCCAGCCCATAATCCCTGACCACTCTTGTTAAAATACTACCATTTAATTTGCTCTAGTACACACTATGTCATGCTTTGGTATATGTTGAGTTTGTATTTGTATTATCAATCTCTGTGATGTCATCATTGAATGGAATACTGCATTTTGCATTGGTAATATTAAGGGGGAAAAAAAACTAAAAGCAGGGCATTGTAATGCAGCCCATCCTCTAGAAAGGACTTGGCCTTTGATACGAGGAGATGAAAACGACCCATTTCTAATACCTGAATGGAAAATGTGAGCACATCAGATGTACAATTATACGGGATTCTCACTGCTGTTGTCTCTGACCTTCTTCCCGGCCTGAGGCATGCTCACATTTCCACCACCTCCTCAGGGACAAATAAATACAAAAGAGACAGAGAAAGAGTAAAGGTGAAGAAGAATCAGTGTGAGAAAAGGAAATAATAAGAGTAAAAGGCGGGAAATACAAAAGAGACAATCATTATTCATTGCTAATGACGATGTTTTTAAAAAATGAAACACACCATCCTCTTTATGTGCTCTTATATTCACCCCAGCCTTGACTCCTTGTCTCTGTATACTGCTTTGATTGACAGCTGGGGTTCATGATAGCCATTCATAATGTGGGCAGGCTTGTGCAAAGACAGCCGTGTGTGGACAGGCCCATGGGCAGCATGACACATGACAACCTTGAAATAGCCAATGCTTTGTTTGCCTAGCAAAGACCCACTCACCTCTATCTATCTCACCGTTTTACTTTCCCTACTTCCCTCCCTCCCTCTCTCTGTCTCACCTCACAATGGGCATCAACAAGTGATCTTTCTGGAACCATGGACTGGGCACAATGAATAGCCAGAGTGGTACCACCAGCCTATGAAAGCCTTATTATTACAGAGAGCAAGAGGCATACCTCACTGACAGAGGAGCGAGAGACAAAAGAGAGAGACTACCCTTGGGTGGGTTTGGGGGAAGGAGGGGAGGCAGTTACTTGAAGATAGGCGTGGGAGGATACAGAGATAGAGGGCAGAGGGGAGGTTGATATAGAGGATTTATGAGGGGTAGTATGTGTGCTTTCCTATGTGTGTCACCAAAAAGCCTGGCAGCCTCCCTTGAGCGATTGAGCATATTTTGTTAATTAAGGATAAGATCGGATGGACAGACGGAGGGACCGAGGGGGGAGGTGAGGAATAGAGGGATTATAGGCGTGTTTAGGGGATAGGTAAAATGCTGAATAGCTCATAAATATAAAGAGCAGTGCCACATCTTGTGGTCACTGCCCAACTTTCTATATACCAGGTATATTTGTTTATCAAAAGGGGCACCAGCAAAACTTGCAAACTTTTGAAAATGTAAAAAATATGACCTCAACCCTGATCTGTATCATGGCTGTATCTGAATTGGCCAGAAGAAGAAAGAGTATAGAACTTGAATGTGGACTTTGTGTGGAACAGGCTACCACCGTCAAAACATATCCTTTAATCTCTTTTCCCCATGCCCAGCCCCCTTCTTTCTCTGAAAATCTAGGACATTCTTTTTCATCATCAGTGTGTTCCCTGGTCTCTGCGGTATGCTGAGCCCCAAAACCAAAAATGAAACTCCATAGTTAAGGAGTCTGTTTCTTTTCTGCCAGTGTCTTTGGTCACAGGCACTGTCCAGGGAAAGGTGGTGTGGCTCCCTTTGCCCTTTGCATCTATTTAAAAAAAAAAAGATCAGATGGAAGAGGAAGTGCAATAGATGACAAGTTGTTTCCCACAATGGTATCACTGTCATTCCACAGTTGTGTTTGAAGCAAAGTAATACAAAACACATTTACAAGAAGGAAACACATAAAAGCAACAAGAGGAAGAATTGTCTGCATCTGTGGGTGTACGCGTATATGAGAAATGACATTTCATTACAACTGATCTGATTAAGATAGACTTGTACTGTAGAAAGTAAGAACCATTAGTGATTGGACTAGATTATTTCTGTTTGCTTTCTAAGAGAAAATAGTCATTATGAATGTATAAAATATTATTGAAAGAAAACTAAAACATTATTGGAGTGCAACATTTCTGGTTTGATGATATACCCTGGAGAAATACAATATACATCAAGCAACTATGATATTGTCTTCTGTTAACATTTCAATTGCCCATTGGCTTTTCTGCTATCATTTCTCTAATGACAGTTTCATACCACACCATTTGGCTTATGAGCTATTTTGCTGTTTTCCTAATGCCCCTGAAAGTAACAAATGGTAATGGATAAGTATATCCCTCTCACTGTCAGATTCTCCCAACTGTTTCTGATGGTGATCTTTACAGTAAAGACAGTATTGCCTCTAAGAAGCTGACACCAGAGTGCTTTGAGCAGGTTCCTTTGTTTTGCCTTAATGTGAAGAAGTCTTCATCAATGCAGTTTAAACAAATTCCACAAACAAAGCCTTGTTTCAGAGGGAGCCACTAGGTGGTGCTGATATCCTGTCCTCTTCCCTGTTCTATGGATCCCCATGGGCTTCCTTAAATGAGGCTGACTATGTTGCTGTTGAAGGAGTTTGGCAGGCACACGGCAAGAGTAACAGTCCCAGGTTTAATTGTGTTTTGAAGAAAAAACAGTTATAATGACATTGGAAATACAATAAAGCCATAATGGGCTCTAGAAATTCCAGCTTAAACACTGAACAGCAGAGCACTTAGCAGTTCACTATTTGGTACCAGCAGCAATATGAAGATAAGAACTGAGTTTTCTGTTCTGTTAGCCTGTGTTCAGATTTAGTCTTGTGATCTATTATTCATTCTGCTGATTCTTCTCATTGCAACTGTTTTACATAAACCCACAGCATCATTAAATAAAATAAGCTAATTGATTAATTCTACTGTAGCATACTTTGCTGTTGTCTGTGTGTGCAAATGATTAAGAACTCATCCTTTGCCATGAAACTGTGACCCCTTGTTGTTGTTTTTTCTCCCCTCATTCAATCGGTTTCAGTTGCGAAGCGAGGGAGACAAGTTAATAAGCATTTTAAGCATTAATACTATTGAGATATTGACAGAGCAAAAATGGATTCAGATCAATAATTGGAAGGTGTGCCTATTATTTTATATCCTGATCCTACACAACATGGTAAAACTAAGAAATGCAGAACTTCAAAAAGAAAATATATCTCAGCTCACAGCTATGTGCAAGAGAGAAAGAAAGACAGATTGCACCTGGCAAGAGGCTATGATCTATAAAAAGGAGCTGAGGAAGGGATAGACAAATCTGACTCTGCAAAAGCAAACAGATATATTGGTCTCCACCTCTAAACCTCACCTATAAGGCTGGAATATCAGCAATATTTGCTAGTCCGCTCCTCTCTGGCAATATTACCCATGCCATGCTGAAGCCAGCGAGAAGAGATTACCTGGGTTGTTCTTTGGTGGTCCAACACATAGTGGCATATGACTGCCAATGGAAAATTAATTAGGGAATGGGACAAGGTTACAGACACATAATGAAAGTTATTGGCCATGTCACTTCATCATTCCCCCGGCCCCCCTATTACTTTCCATCAGGTTAGTCAGCCGTGAAATGGGGGTGTCATATGATGCAAGCAGGAATGTGCCACCACACCTTCACTACCAACACCTCCCACCCTATTCTCCCAGAGGGTTTGCACATGGATGATCAAGGCACTTAGACTAATGTGGATGGTGCAGGGTGATGAGGAGGGATTGGGAGTGTTAACCCATCATTTTACACCATTACAGCACATTTAGGAATCATTCTATCAAATGGCAGCTTTCACAACCAGTTCTAGCCTGCATTCACCTACTTAACCAATCGAAGTTTGCCTTTGCCCCTGATTGCAATGTTCTTAGCACAAAAGGACAGAGAGTTGGACTGTTTTGTTCCCATTGAAGAAAAAAAAAATCAATAAATAGATGATTGGTCAAGATGGTGTAATTACATTTCCTTGTTGGTCCTCAAGGACAAAAGTTGCATCTCTTTCACAAAAAGATCAACAAATTAAGTGGCTAAAGATTGATGTTTCTTATTCTTAAATAGAAAGAATATTGAGTTATGGTATTAATAGAATATAGAATGCTGCAAGAGCACATTAGTGGACCATCAAAAAAACCTCCAAGTCTCCATTTCAGTTTGGTTTTGGAAACAATCATGGACAAAAGACGGAACTACAACCAAACGCTGTTTCTTTTATCGCTATGGAAAACAAAGAACCAAGACTTAATTGTACTCAACCCCCGATACTGTATGCAGCCACATAAGCTACAGGTAACACACACTTCACATATTTCTGTTCTGTAGTATTCTGAGTTGGCAATGTCCAATATAATATTCTGTGAGAAAACAAAGTCAGGTTTATCAAAGCATCGAGAAGTCTGCTGCAGCGCAGAGTTTTCAGTTCTATTTCCATTCTTTCTGATGATCATCACTGGGCACTGGTGCTGCAAAGCCTCTCCGGCTGCAGTACCTCTCGTTCAGCTGTGGCTCCATACTTAGTTGTGTCTGATTCCACAGTATGATATTCAGACTCAAGAAAACAACATGGCGGACGGATTGTTTTGGTCCCTGAGTTCAGAGACCCCCCTCTAACAGTCCTTGAGGGCACCACTACAAAAAATTAGGAAAAGTAGTTTGTAGTCTAAGGCAAATCTCCACTGTCTGCTAGATGATGCAAAATGCGTTTTTGCAGCTGAATGAAGACGGATATTTTAATACAGGAAAGACAGAGGAAAGTTTAATGTCATTCATATATATCCATATGCGTAAATGGATACATTCATATATCCATTTATGCATACATTCACACAAATGTTATATTCACTTATAATGACAATGTGAATGACAGTCATGTAATTCCATGGAACATACGGCAGAAGTTACACCTGGAGATAAACACATATACTACTTGACAGGGTCAGGAGCCCCCTGGCACCAAATTGGTGCTCTAAGAAGAATTTTGTTATGGGGCTCTGGCTGAGGCAGCTGGCAGCAAATAAGCATCTTTATTAGAACAAAAATTCAATTTTGGCAAAGATGATTAAAATGCAGACTGATAGGGCAAAAACTGGAAAAATGCAATCCTGAGGTCAGTGACCACTCAAGGTCAACAGAGGTCAGATACAAATTGCCTCCGTCTGAAATAAAACCTTGGGGTATGTAGATTATATGCTGAAACTTTCATGCTTTAGTTATAAAATGCACAATACGTTTGCCTTTCTGCCTCACTTGTAGAATTTTTGTATGCTTTTAGTTGAAGTTTTGTTTCTCTGACACTGCCCTGACCAACCATGCTGTGTATTGTATATGTGCATATTGTTTGTTAGTTTTCTTTGTGTCTTTGTTTTGTTTCTCTATGGTATGTGTATTTGCATGTTTACATACTGTACATCTCTATTAGTGCTTCATCAGCTTCTTTCATGCAGTTGAAGTCCAATCAGCCAGGCCCGCCACACAAACACAACTGATGAAGTGAGCCTATCCTCACCACGCAGATCATTTGTTCATTTTTCAACTAACATTGCTGGATCTATTTTTTTCTGCCGGAGTACACAATGATAGAACAGAATAATGAGGGTTTGCTCACACCCTTTATTGACCTAACAAGTCTTATTTGTGTGCTGGGTACACATCAACTGGCTTAATTTGGCATGCGTTTCATCCTTCCCATACTGTAGATGTTTTCTGAAACACTGACTAAAACACACCCTTGAGCAAACAAAAAAGAAACTGAAAAAAACATGTTATCAGCAGAAACACATGTAGGATATGAGCACACCTATGCAAACACATTCACTCAATATGTAATACATGTATAAAAGGTATTTTTGTTTTTTATGATACCATAGTCTTATGGGGAAATAAAATGTAGTTTTTGTTTCACATATTGGTTCAGTAAAAATCATATAATATAATATAAATAAGTTAGACAAGGCTTGTCAAATGACAGCACTGATCAGTAGCTGACAATAATGAAAGGACATAACGATAGATTATTGGGTGGTATTTGTGCAACACACCAACAAATACACACACACACATACGCATTCTGTCACTTGGGGAAAACATGGGGATGGAAGCACTTACTATGAAATGGCTGTGTGGGCAATTTATAAAGTTTCAGAACCACTACCTCTCATACTTTCACTTGTTTTGTTATTACTTTTTTTGCCCTCTGTTTAAGATGGGGCCCATCCATCACGTAGGCATCTCAGACATCAGCACGGTTCTCCAAATCAATGGCTCATTGACTGCCCCAGCAGCAGACATGGACACACGTCTGTCTCCCTGACAGTTACAAAAAAGAAACAGGAATACAAATTGGGCTTCACTGTCTGACTGAGAAGGCAAGAGAATAGATCATTGACAATCATGACACAAATCCATCTCTGATTCTTGAAAACCCCTTTTCTATTGTTACCCCTGGTTCCCCCAAGTCCCCTTGCTTAGTATCCGTCGATATAGACATGCTTGGAATAGTCATTCTGTTTGGCTGTCTCTACAGGAGTTTGGGCTTAGGTGCTTTAGAGGACATTTTGACAAAGGGAGAAGGATTGAGGAAAAAGCCTGTCAGTGGCTTTGCTGTTTATTGATTGCAAATGTGGTGAGAGCTTAATTGATTCACACTTTGAGATCAACATGATAATCTCTTAGTCTGGGGACTACAGTGGGCTGAGCAGGTAGGAATCAGACAGCTGGGAAGGGCATGAAAAGTGTAAATCAGCTGAGTAGAAAGTTTATGTGGTTTGTTTATTTGCCTCCGGTCAGTGTGCTCACAAAAATCTGAACCATCAATGCTGCTACAGGGTCTTGTCATTAAAGACATCTTGGAGTAACTGAAAGTGAAGGGAAAGTGATGTGAACAGCTGATTTTTGTTTATGTGGGGAATTATCTATGACCATAAAATGAACTCTTTTTTAGAAGGTAAGTGATCCTACAGTCTACCTATTCATTACACTAATGATTTTGACTATCTATGATTTGATCTTGGTCAAATAATAACAATAACAAATATTAACAAATGCGCTAAAAGTTGCTGAGCTATTTAGGCTAAAACAAACATCAAATATACTGTACTATCATATTCTGTTTGACTTTCCTGAAATTCAGTTCACCAATACATTTTCAAACAAACAAAAAAAAAGGATGAATCCACAAGTTCTACCAATCTGACTTTTTTATCTCCCAATATGACACCTAAACTCATCATATCTACCATTACCAAGTACAAATCCAACTTCAACTCCTCGGTATCCTTCTTATATAAGCTTACATGATAAGGTCACTTCATAGCACCTTAAAATAGCAAAGGAGGTTACTGTTTTTCAACTTGTGAAAGTTTTTTCTTCTTTTTGCCTTTCTGCCGTAACTTTACACCACTTTTATTAATGGCATTAATGAGAAAAGTGTATTTAATGTGGATCTGGACTGATGCCCAGTCCGCTTCATAAGGTCAGAATGGTAGGCTGATACATATCCAACAAATCAAATCGATGCATCCTTAGACATGCCTCTTCGACTCCTACTGATCTACCCAGTTTGTTGGCATGTACATAAAAGCGCAAAAATCCAAACTCACCAAGTCATGTTCTCATAGTTTGATTTTGTTTAAGCCTCAGTTTAGATTTTAACCAACCAATCAATTTAACAAACAGCAAACAAAGACAAATTCATACGTTTTTCAGCTCTCATCTTGTCTAATCAGTGCTTACTGACTGTGAGCTCAAACTAGCTCCTCAGTGGAAATAACAGCAAGTCTAATTATTAAACTCAGATGATGTTACAAATGAAAACAATAGTGTGTGATTCATGAGGCTTGAGCTAGGTTTCAAACAGCTGTCCTACTACAAAGGCTAAGCAGGTTTACATCCACATATCCATTCATCTCTACATCAATCCTTCCATCTCTGTCTTTTCAGTCCCCTCTCTTACATTTTATTCCACACACCTCCCATCTCTCTTCAACAACCCTTTAAAAGATCAGTTTCAGTCCTTTCTCTTCTTATCAGAAATCTTCCAGCAGTTTCTCTGTCCACCATCAAAACCAAAGGGCCAGTTGTTCCCCCATCAATATGACTTCCCAGGGTGAAGCCATGAATTTGACAAGAGACAGAAGTCGCTGATGGGATTGCTGTTAAACCCACAGGCGGCAGGCTAGGCAGGCTAACAAGTAAGTAGATGGACACCTAAAAGAGTTTGTCAAAATGAAGCTGCCTTTTCAGTGGTGTTCTGGGGCTTAAAATGGAAAAGGCAGGATGAAAACAAGGCTACATGGGACCACAGCCATTTCTCTGTGTTCTGCAGATGAAGAAAGGACGCCTGATCAAGCGCAGCAGGGGTAGAAGGGCTGGGAGGCTAGAGGGATTTGTGCCTGTGTGTGTGTGTGTGTGTGTGTGTGTGTGTGTGTGTGTCCATGTGTATATGTCTGGGCATAGAAGTCATAAGATTTTGCTGTTTTCTGACTGAAAAAAATGCTTTGCAAGAGGATGCATACTGCCCTTAGGCCACATCTGCAGAGTCCAGGAAAAGTTTGTATCTGTAAAAAAGTGAATATACTGTAATTATATTGCTGCTCCTGAGATAAAAGCCAAAGTTGTCCAGTTTGTGATTAATATTTTATGTAGGGTATCAGAGAGATAGATGTATAAATCATCCTGTGATACAAGAAAAGCAAATGACATTTTGTGTTTTCTGGAGATGCCATTCCCTTAAAGCTGTCCTATAGGTTTGTGATTGTTATTCATGTTTAACCTCATCAAGCACAGAAAAGAGACTGCAATTGAAACTTCCTTGAAACTTGAGTTTGAATCGAACTGAGATGAACCTCTGGAAATACAATAATCTAAGCAACATTGCACAGACATGTGAGTCTTGCCAGTGGCAATTAACATCAATAGAAACTGATCAATATTTTGTTTCCAAGGCCTGAGCCAATGAAAGTAAACTTCCTTGAGATGCATTCATGTTTAAATACAGCATATCCCTGGAGCAGACATTGGCTAAGAAGCCGCAATCCTATAGTGTACAAATATCTTAACGAGTTTGTGTTTTGGGGAATTTAAATGTATGAATGTAGCGTAATCACATTTCATTACGGTCTCCTATAAATAATATTTACATAGAATTAATTTGCTTTCCCAAATACACTTTGGAGATTACATATTTATTCACTGACAATGTAATTTCCAACCTGGGAGGTGTCATTCATATACATACTGCACAGACATAATAAAGTGAAGGTCAGCGTGGGTTGTATCCCCTGTGCTTTTACTAAAACACTTTTATAACAAGGTTTATAATAAGTGCTCCAAATTACATGGCAAAATATGTTTCTTTTAAATTGCTGTCCAGGACAAAGACATATTAGCATATTCTGATTCCTTTCCACAGGAAAACATCATTTGCCTTCCAAACTCCTATTGCATACCATTCTAGGATCTAACACTGCAATGCTTAAGGTTTAATTAGGGTTTTGATGTCTCTTGTTATTGGTGTTCCTGCAAAATATGTCACACTACTTCTACCTTTGCTCCCAGACAAAAGTCATAATTCCTACAGCTGCTAGAGATCTTCATTTGAGCGTAAACATTTGTCGTTATGTTGTACATGGGAGTTTTTTTGGACTTGGGAAAAGTCATTGAGTCTTGTTGTCTTGTGTTTCAACCCATTCTTAATATTTAAGAGAGACCAACCTGAACCAAGCGCATGACTTAAGCTCCTTTCACACTGGACAAAAAACCCACTAACACCCACTAACATCTGGCTTTTGTCTTCAGTGGGAAAGGCTACAATTGGCATTCATTCCCAGGTCAAATGACTCTGTAGTAGTCATGGGGATGTACTGGCTCCAGCTCTGATCAGCAGTGATGTAAACATGACACCTGGGTGAACACGTTAATTTTCTCCCCATTTTCCAGCTGCTCTTTTATCTGTTTCTATCTGTGGATTTCTGTAAACAAAGTCTCATCCATATGTTTACATATGAGTTAGGGATTAGGGTTAGTCTGTAATAACAAAATAATACGTACTGTTATTACAGAGAGACCATACATAAACATATGGTCTCATCCATATGCTATACTATATCCATATGCTATACTAACAATGCTAGCCATGCTAACTAGCTGCTAGCCATGATGTCGAACATGACACACCAGAAAAAAAAAAAAGAAAAAAAAAGAAAAAAAGAAAAAACAGAGAGGCAAACTCGTCTATTGATAATGTGAAAAGAGTCAATCACCTATTTTTAGCGGGTCACCCGCATTCGCAAAACCTGCACATATGCATCAATTTTGGTGTAAAAAGGGTATTAGTTGACAGAAGGCGATGTTGTGGGGAAAACAAATGAAATATGCTGACAGAATGTTTTACCAGTGGATTCAATAAGAGCATTTTGTTTACAGTGAACAGTTTGCTGATACATCCAATAAAGAAATGTTTCCTTGTTATGTGGATATAACCCGTGATGCCAGTGCACTGTGAAACATTTTGGGCAGGTTCAACTTAAAAACGTATGAAAAATGCCCTCCCTCCCCAATAAATTAAGTGTAAACAAATCTAATTTATTAAATTGAAGGGATTATTAGCAGTATCCAACTCCTGATAAATTACTAAAATTCATACATTTGTAAGTAAATGCATTTATCGTTTATATATTTAAAATATGATAGATAAAATATTAGTTGATTCTACTAAACTCATGTATGATGTTTTACAGTGTGGCATTACATTTTCTTCAAAAAATATATGCTGATGCAAATTAATTGGGTTGTGAATTTCTTTATTAATTGATTTCTTTATTAGTTGTTTGATCCAACAAACATCCAATGAGTGAGCTAAGCAAAGCTAATCTCACCACTGGTATACCATCAAACTGCAAGACATGAAAATGACATCAATGACCTTCCTCTGTGAGTGAGCAAGAGAAAACAGAACTCTCACCTTAAACCCTCAGCAAAACAAAGGATCAGCAGGGAAGGAGCAGTGAAATGGGCAGTGGCATTATCATCGCAATTGTTTGGAGGCACAAAGAAGTACTGTAGTGGACTGGTGAAGTGACTATGGATTTAGTGCATCACTGTGAAATGCACCTGAGGTATGTAAAGGATGGAAAATGCATTTTCTTGTTGTTCTAACAGAAAATATATTCTATCCTCAATGTCACAGCCTCCCTTTCTCATCATCTGACTGTTGCCTGATCACTCTTCTCTCTCACTCTGTCTTCATTGCGAGTTTCACCAGGTATCCATTCAGGCAAAAGTAGCATGTTACCCTTAGGTGAGACATCCCTGCATTTTCCTGCTTCCCGCGCATCAGGAATATGACATGATGTCCATCTTGGCTGCTACAAGTACAACAAGAGTCAGCTGTACTCTCACAGCTACTTGGCTGCCAAAATGCATTATCCAGTACCAAATTCTAAATAATTAAATATACGGGTGACATGGCTTGGCAAGTACACCACATTGCTTGATTAAAACTTTATCACCAGACACTGTGAAAAGTTTCCAAAACAATTAATTACCAGGGTATTAATGGTGGCTTGTGCTATGTAAAACACAAAGTGGGGGACTTAATTAAAAAACTCATTATGCTTCCGTTTTCAGAATTTCAGAGTTTTCAAATGAGTATGGCACAATTTTTCCCCTCCCTCCATCCCTCTCTCTCTCTCTCTCTCTCTCTCTTCCCCCTTCTTTTCTTTCTTCCTCTCATTCTTACACACAAACTGACCCGCGCACACACACACATTTTTTTTTTCTACTTCAGCAGTCATTAATGTGCCACCTCTGTGGATCCAGAGTGGGTGTGTATGAACTTTTGAATTCATTGTCACAATTATATATTCAAATCCCTGCTCATTTTTTAAAGTTTCATTCATTTTCTGCACTGTCTTTTTTTTTTTTTTTTTTTTTAACAGAGAAATTGAGAAATTAATTTCCATTCTTCTCGGGTGTCGATGGGAATCCACCAGAGAAAGCTGCTCAGTCTTGTCAGTGAGGACATGAGGGAGACGAACACCTCAGTGGCAGGTGTCGTGCTGCTCTTTTCTTCTCTAACCCTTCACATGCCCTCACTCACACTTGTGCAGACCTGGTCCTCATCTTTTATGGAGTAAAACTACATCAGCATAATCTCTGAAAGGAGCCTTTTATTGCACCTGACCTCTACCTACATGACATGCTCCTCCATGCTGCTATTCACATTTAAATATCAAGACAGCAGCAGCACAATGGCTTATCCCACGCACAAATATCTCCCTCTTCACTCTGTATTCCCTGTCATAACAAACTCATCCAAATGAATAACGATTGATGGGGGGTCACAGAGCTTCCATAGTAGATGGTACGAAGCAGCACTTGAGGGACATGTACCTGAAAGGCTGTGCAAACAAGATCTTCCCCCTGTAACAAAAATGTAATGGAGAGGTCAGATTGAGGGCAGCCTGTACTCACACACAAACACACTGGAGATACACACGATGGCTCCCAAACACACACACAAACATGGCCTAATTTGTCACTACTTTGGCATAAATACAGCCACAGACACACATTCAATGACACACAGGTTAAGCTCCACACACAGAGAAAAAAACACAAACAAACATTGAACTTAAGTAAGGGACACTTTTCTACAGCACTCACTGCCACAGTGTGTGCTCAATTTAGCATCCACAAACTGAGGTCAACCCGAATACTTGAGGTGGCAGTGCAAGACACTCAGTAGGTCTAACCATTAATGAAAAGAAGAGGTAGCCTTTTGCCAAAGCTCCTGATGCAATTGGTTGGTTTTTGTCTTAACTCCTTATGTATTGTTATCAGTAGGTTTAGGGAAAAAGCATAGAGCGGGTGGCTATAAAAAAACTGGAAATGGATGATCCCATTTCACATCCCTTAGAATTTTAACTAGATGAGCTTAGGGTACTGTGTGTGTGTGTGTGTGTGTGTGTGTGTGTGTGTGTGTGTGTGTGTCTGTGTGTGTGTTATATTCATGAGACTGAGGAACAGAGCAGGAGGGTAATTTTCTGCACTCACTGAGCCAGGCATTCCTCAGGACAAAGGGACTGGGGAGACACATAGATTACAAGGTTGAACAGGAGTGATGAGGGGACTGTGCACGCGCACTTACACAACCATAGAACCCCCTCCGATACTCACAACCTCCCCCCTCCCCCTCACCAACACACATACACACAGAAACACACACTCAAATGTGCACATTCGACACCCCTATTTTCTCCTCTCGCGGCTTCGCCAAATCTGACTCCACCCCACTAGCTCACGGCCGCCCGCACTCCCAAATCCCTCTCTATTCCCAAATTGCTTGTCAAAAGGACGAAATTAGAAAATAAAACTGTGCGGCTGACAAACAAGATTACATGCTGTTTGCACCTGGCCGTGGCAATTAAAGCTCTGATGACAAGCGAGGATGGCCTCCTAATGTGGTGTCTCAAGGCATATCAGCGTTTTCACAACAAGATTGCGCCCCACATGCCATTGTGGCAGCACTGGCAGCCACACCGCCTGTCATTCTTTGGCCCTTTGTGCTGTCTATTTTATTCTGCCGTGAGCACGTCTGGGATATGCTACATTGAGATATTCATAATTAAACCTGTGGCAACAGATACAGCCATATGAGTGACACTCCACTGCTCTGGATTTAAAGGCTGATTTAGATTATCCAATAAAGAAAGGAATAAAAAAAAAAAAAAAAAAACAAAGGAAAAAAAAAGTTGGAGATAAAAAAACGCGTGTGTGGACAGAAACATAATTCAAATTTAGCATTACAAATTTAAGATGTGATTGAATAGACAGAGACTATTGTTGTAGGCAAATATCAGAGTTCAAATATGCACATCAAGCAACTTCTAAACACATCGTAATTTGATGTTGTGTGTAAACAGCACAGTCTGGTGCTCCCACTCCAAGTCCTCATGCGCAGCAGCTTCAGCTCAGGGGAATTTTCTGAAAGCCCCTTTATCTTAAATAGCCCCATTTGAGTGACAGCAGACAAGCAAACAAAATTGTTTAAATGTACCACTTACACGACTTGATTGCTTTCTTCTCTCTCTTATTTATGCCAGAATAATAAAATGGACCCTTCGCGTAAACAGACGCCACATCATTATTTCATAAGTTTGCTGAGTTGAGAGCAGTAAATTATGTAGACTTTGCTTTCTTGTGGAAAACAGGCCTTTCCCTCTACATTAGTGTATAAACTGCCTAGATGAGGGCAATGTCTATATACCATATGCTTGAGAAATGTATCAAACCCCAGAAGAGACTTAAGCATGAAAGAGGGCTCAATTTAACTGCCCGAGTTCACAAAAATAATAGATAGTGGGGAGTGTAAAGCTATGGATATACTCTGTGTGAGGTCCTGCTATCCTTAGTAGTATGTCAGCATATATAGAGACATTATCTTTAATTGCTAATATTCTCTGTTTACCAGCGCAACTCCCTTTGAATTTCTGAGCTTGTTGATTCAAGTGTTTCTCGTTTTGATCAGCAGAATACTGAGTTGGTTAAAGAAGCCTTTTTCTTCTTTGGCTTGATATCAAACTGATTATGCTGGCTTTTTCTGTCCCCTTTTGGCTCCTTGACTGTCTTTTAAGGTCTATCATTGACTGTGGCTAGCCTGTAAAGAGCTTAACTCTCCTCATTAGCAGTCGCTCTCCTCCTGCTATGTTGGCTCTGCATGGTACCTCTCCCTTTAGTGGTTTCCAGTGTCTCTCTGTCTGCATGTGGAAGAGTATTGGAGAGCTGGGGGCTTCGGAGTGACAGATGGAGGCTGCTTTGTGACCCTTAGAGATTGGCAAGCCCTTCTGTCCCCTCCTGATTGAGTGTCTAACTACCGGTCGCTCTCCTCACGTCAAACAACCCGGCTTTATGTTATCTGAAGCCGCTCCCACTTGGCCCACTTGCTCAGATGGCAATGTCAGATCCTGACAGCCGTGTCATCTGCAGCTAGCACTGATGCCATTGAGGCTTGATGAATGGCATTTTTATGAAAGTAGTCAAAACCTAACAGGCACAGGTTTGAATGAAGATGTGAATGCACATATTAGGGGTCCAACAGCAGGTGTAAACAAAATCTGCAAATAATTCCACATCATAATTTAACCAACACCCAGGGCCGCTGCTAACCATTTGGAGGCCCTAAGCATAATTGGTCATGGGGGCCCAGTTTTCTCTTCTGCCGTTTTCCAGCTTTTTTTCAGAGATTCATTTTGTCTCTTACTTGCCATTATGCCTCATTCAGGGGCGGAGCTAGACTCGCAGCACAGAGGGGGTGAAGCATTCTTAAGGGGCCTTTCTAAAACAGTAATTTTAAAATTCACAATTGTAAAATAGCTGATATATCCTATTCATAATCACAAATTGTTATTGAGCCATGCAAGCCTATGTCTCAGGAAACATACAGTGAGGCCACTTTGATACAAGCTTGTTCTGAAGAACAAAAAAGAAAACAGGTTGCTAGCCTTGTTCTAATGTTTCAGCACTGAGGACAGCATGTGGTGCTCTACATACACCGACTGACGAGCAGTTCAGCACCACCACCAACAGATAGCAACAAGCTAGGTGCTCTGTCTCCATACCATGTCTTTCTAACATGGGAATAACATAAACATAAAATAGACACAGTGGTCTAGAACACTACAAATACAAATACAAAGTGGACAGTCTACAACACCACAGACAGTGACACAGACAGGTGCTGAGATGCGGTAAGCATAGAGTTAAACAACACATTAATCTAACATTATGACTGATTTCTTCATAACCAACTTTTAAGTTAATAAAGACTAATTATGGATGTTTCACTCACCAGTTGTTGTCCCTGCTTAGACTACTATAGTTTAGTGTAACGTTAGTCCATTTGTGTATTTCTCCATCCTCGAGCGCTACGTCCCCAGTGGGCCCCTACTGAGTGTGGGCCCTGGGGCGGCCGCCCCCTCTGCCCCGACGGTCATTCCGCTTGTGGCCTCATTCAAAAACAGCTTGATAAAGCAGGCTAATATGGTAAACTTCAGGCGAGAGGCAGGTAGTAGGCTACTGGCGAACCGAAGCAAACTCCGAAGCGAACAGATGAGGACTTTGAAGGTTGTACCGTTTCGAGGAAGAGGCATAGGGGCCTCTTTTTATATATTAAGTAAAAACATCTTATTTGCCTGAATTGAGTGATAGGGTACATACAATGAAAAACCAACGGCGGGCCTGTCCATAACTAATTTATATATATTTTGTCAATTTGTGTTAAAATGTAATAATGTGATGATTATCATGACATTTTTATCAACTTTAACCAGTAGAGGGCCTAGCCTGTGCTTATAGAACTAGGGTTACAATATTGTAACCTTTGATATGTTCTCTGAAAAACATTTCCTCATTATGTTGATGAAAAATGTAACTCAGATGGCATTACATTTCTTTCAAAACATATTTTCTGATGCAAATTAGTAGTATGTGAACATAATTTCTAGGAGACAGGGTTGCTAATTTTAGGGGACAGAAAATAATTGGATGAGTTGACATGAAGTTTTGTGATATCTTCCCTAGTAATGCTCTGCCAGTTCTGCACTGCATCTTCACTTCTTGCTTATTTCAGTGGCTTTTTGCTATCATTCTGATTTTCAGCAAATGAAAACACATGCTCAGCTGCTTTGAGGTCAAGTGACTGACCTCAGCAGTAACATTTCTTCCTTGTCTGCATGTTTTTTGATCATTGTAGTGCTAAAAAAGGGCACAGTACTTCACTCTTTATTGGATATAAAAATTCTAAAATATGATTAAAGTTGAGAGTAGAATTTGAGCATCATAGTCACTGTTCCATTTCATATCCAGTGGAGTACAGAGCCAAAACAATGAAAAATGAAAAACATATCACCGTCCTAATACTTTCTGACAGCACTGCATATTTATTTTTATGTAGTACAACAAATGTATATCTGATTTTGTCTATCTTTTGAAGAGGAATTGGGTTTGTAATGCTGAGAGGCTAGTTTTCAGCTCCTGTGAACACCGAGTTTTTGAAGTGGGAGAGTGTCTGGTCTATCCAGAATTGAAAGGTGCCCACATATGGAGTGTTCTGCCTGGCAGTGAAGAGTAACAGAGGAACACAAAGTAATCTAAAGCAGAGTGTAAATGTGTCATATCCCACCTGCAGTCTCTCTGAATCTCTCTTTCCCTTCATTCATTCCACACTAAACACATTATTCACAGGAATAAAACAATTTTGGAGAGGAAAAACTGTCCAGCAGCAATTGTGATTCATGTCATCTCTGACTCTGCCAGCTTGTTTATTGCTCTCCTCATGATGGCACCAAGCCCTCTTGTGTCTTTACAGTGATATCATCCAAATGAGCACTCTGAAGAATGGATAGATACTGAATGAGTTCAGTGGTATCCAGGATCCTCTTTTTTTCCCTCAAACAATATTGCAGTTTTTCTCAGTCGCTTTGGTACATTTCTCAGACCAGAATTGAAATTCTCAAAACTACTTCTTCAACCTCCACATCACCTAATCACTTGTGCACATCATCAAAACAATTTCTCATTATTTTGAACAAATTGCAAATGATTTGCCACATTCATGCAAATGACTATGTACACTTGTCTGCTGTTTCCTACATCATCGATTGCTTATGGCATGTTGATCAAATGTATTATACTGGTTCTCTGTTGAATAGTCTTACCCCCCAAAACATCCATTAGTTCTAGTTCATAGCATAAGTCATCATATGCAAAATGGTTGAACCAGTTGTCATAATCTATCAAGCATATTTTCTATACGTTTCTATTAGACTTTTTTGTAAATGTTTCCTGAGTTGATGAATTGCTCTCAGGTGAGTCTTGACTTTCACTAATGGAGGGGAATGTGTGAAGTGTTAGATCAACCAATGATCAATCACTTCTCTAAAATAGCTCAGAGATGCATCTCATGAGCCTTCGATTGGCAGGCATATATAGACAGAGCACAATACAGTGATCCAATTTCTGACAATTGAAGAACAACAAAGAAATGAACAGGGTCAATTGCTGCGAAGAAGAGGAGTATGCCTGTGTCGTGGAGGGGTAGGGAGGCAACACAGTGGGAGAGGTGGAAGAGGCCAAGGATATAGGCATGTTCTCGATAAAATACGTAAGGGCCACGATTGTAGACCATGTTCTCAGTCGTCGTTTTACAATGGCTGGGGCTGGTCAAAGGGTGCAGCCAAATGTTGGGAGAACAACCACATCCTCAATCACTGAAACATTTTGTAGACAGAACAGGTATGTAATCCAACAATGTGCACTGTACTGTAATACTGTATACTTACTGTAATGCTTCATAATACAGTATTTAATTGCATTTTACAGTATACAGTAAATATACTTTATACAGACACACACTGTACATACAGTACTGTGCAAAAGTTTTAGGTATTAAAAGTAAAGTGAGAGTGCTTAAAAAATTGCTATAAATTTAGTAAATTTATCAATTAACTTCTTACAAAATTGAGCAAAGAGCAGAAACCTAAATTAAATCAATATTTGCTGTGAGCAGCTTTGCCTTTAAAACAGCAGCAGTTCTCCTCGGTACACTTTAACACGGTTTTTCATGGTAACTTGCAGGTAGGTTGATGTAACCATCCTGGAGAAAGAATGTTCTTCTGTGGATTTATTATTTAGACCATCTCAGGTGCTTCTTCATGTAATCCCAGATTGACTCGATGATGTTGAGATCAGGGCTCTGTGGGGGCCATACCATACCATCTGTTGCAGGACTCATCATTCTTCTTGTTGCTGAAAATAGTTCTTTATGACTCTAGCTGTATGCTTAGGGTCGTTGTCAAGTCATGAATAAGTTTGGGACCGATCAGACACCTCCCTGATGGTATCGCATAATGGATAAGAATCTAAACATCTAGGGTGCCTAAAACTTTTGCACAGTACTGTATACTGTAACACACACACATCTGTATGTGTGTATGTACTGTATATATGTACTTGTCATTCTGATGGCACTGACAGGTTCATTGACATAAATATTTACTTTTGAGAGATAAACTAAGGATTTTGAGCAAGTTACGGGTTTTTGCAGGTAATCCATTGTGTAGTGCTCTTTGTATAAATTGTTTCGAGAAATGCACTTACTGTTTTGCAAATGTTAAGGATGAATTGAGAAATGTACCAAAGCGACTGAGAAACACTGTAAAGTATCTCCAAAACAGATGCACTCTGCCTTTTAACCTGCTGGCAATTATCTGGCACTCTGTAATTGACAGCAGAGAGGGAAGAAAAATGAAATCAATATTCACGTATGAGTTCTCAGCGTATTTCAAAACAGCTTTGACTGATGCAGAAATGTCCTCTCTATGTACACAGAGGTGCACAAGGTTGGATTTGAAGGGATCTGCAGAGTATTTTTTGCTTGTTTGATTTTTCAAATGCACTTTAGTTCCATAAAAATCTTTAAGCAGATGTCAAGGGCATGCAAAGCACATACTGGGAACGCTAAACAAAGCTATTTCACCTGAAATAAATAAGAATGAATAATCAAATAGATTAATATATTTTTAGATAGACACAGTTTCTACAGAGATATCATAAAATGTAAGCCACTAATTTAATTATCTCTTTTCGCTTATTGCATCTGCCTTCCTCTGCTAGACTGTGCACACGGATGATGTCTGAATCTTGCATTACAGTGAACAGAACCTGTTCAAACAGCCAAGATGAAGCTGTATCCTGGAAGTAAGTCTGTAAACACTATTTTATATTCACTCTGCTCCTCTTTGACTGTATGTGGAAATATCAAGGGCAGGGCCGATGCTAACCATTTGGAGGCCCTAAGCCTAATTGGTCATGGGGGCCCTGAGTCGAGTCTGAGTCGAGTCTGAGTCGAGTCCCAAGATGGGCTCCAGTGCTCCAATCTGGCACGGTCAAAGAGCTGATATACAAATAAAAAAAGTCTACATTAAACAAAAATGACACAGCTGTGATTTCATATTAATATTAATGATGCACTGATTGCAATTTTATTGGATTTTTGGCGATTCTGATTTTCTTTGTAAGAATTAAATAAGATTTTTTTTTCTTTTGGACTTCAAGGTATTACAAATTACGAGCTTTGTGTCTTCATCACTCACGCTAAAGAACTTCCATACCAACGATGATGTGTGTGTGTGAGTCATCAGTACCCAAGTCTGAGTCGAGTCACGAGTCCTGAAAATCAGGACTCCAGTTGGACTCGAGTCCGAGTACTGGACTCGAGTACTCCAACACTAGCACGGGCTTCATCTCTCAGTTTTCTCTTCTTCCGTTTTTCAGCACCAGATTCATGTTGTCTCTTACTTGCCATTATGCCTCATACAAAAACAGCTTGATAAAGCAGGCTAATATGGCAAACTTCAGGCGAGAGGCAGGTAGTAGGCTACAAGCGAACCGTAGCAAACTCCGAAACAAACAGACGAGGGCTTTGAAGGTTGAGGAAGGGGCAGGGGGGCCTCTTTTTATATATTAAGTAAAAACATCTAATTTGCCTGAATTGAGTGATAGGGTACATACAATGAAAAAACCAATGGCGGGCCTGTCCATAATTAATTTATATTTTTTTTTTTTTCAATTTGTGTTAAAATGTAATAATGTGATAATTATCATGACATTTTTATGAACCTTAATTTTGGGGGCCCCCGCCTGGTACTTGAGGCTCCACGCTCTCTGCATACTCTGCATATGTGGAGCGGCGGCACTGATCAAGGGAATACATAGAAGATCCATTCTCACACCCAAAACCAGTCTTTGGTCTTTTGTACTCAAACCAATGTATTATATATTAGGTATATTGAATATTTCATAGACAGACAGACAGATACCATAGAACAATAGACAGATACCATAGAATGATACATAGAACGATAGAACCATTGATTGATAAATAGATAGATTAGTGATTTTGATGTTGTTTTCAGACTCTCCCACATACCTTCTGGCAAACACTATCTTAAAACTTTTCATCTTTTGGTACTTATCAATCGTTGTCTTGAATTTTGTGTTCTGTTACAGTTGTATTTAATTTGTTAAATTGTTGATTAGGCACCATCTAGTGGTTGACTCTGGTATTTTCAGTAGTTACTCGATGTTCCACGTCATGTGATTAGACAGGAAACAGGAAGTTAATGCTCAGCCTCCTGAAAGATACTATCGCAGACCTGCAGTTAGTTAATCTGCATACATTTGCACACATCTTATGTGTATGGCAGCATCATCTGTATGTATCTTTGCCTTTTATGCTTGATTGTATTTCTAGAGTTTCATTTCATATAATTTGATCATTTTGTGAGTATACAATATATGTTAGCTACATTCTGTAGTTCATACACAGCGATAGCTACGGCTATATTTTCTCTTGTTCATAGACTTATTTACACTAGTCTGGAGATTTAATTGCTCCATTGTTATTATAATTCATGTTTATATACGTTTAGTACAAAAAAGATAATTTAGTTAAAAAGATAACTTAATAAGCTAAGCACATAATAGCTTGTTGTCGAATGCAATGCAGTCTAAGTAATCACACTTTCTGTATCTGTTTTCAGCTTTACCCTTCCTTAGCCGATAAACTTGTGGGCAAAATACAATCTTGTCTATGGAGTCTTGGTGAAAGTAAGGAGTTTATCTGACTGTCAAAATGCCTCACTCACGTATGGAGGACAGCACATTTTGTTTGAAATCCTCCTTTGTTATATGTGCCAGAAAATAGACTAATCAGCTTTTCCAGAACTTCCACATACAATGATATTTACTGTAATCACTTTATTCAGTTGTTTTAGTGACTACAATGTCATGAGTACAAGTTATTGACAGTCACTAAAACTTGGTGTTATGTAAGAGCATCTTAAAACTTTTTTTTTATTTATTTATTTTTTTTTATTTGTGATGTACAAGAAGATGACAAATAAAGCATACAGTAGATATCTTCTGTGCAATAACATGGGTAACATAGTGGGTAAGTGCAAGAGTGTGATTTTTTAAACTGTTGATGCCCTTGCATTATTTTACACATTGCCAAGTACACCTTTAAAACAGCCAATAAGAGCCATCCCCACCTACTCCAAGTGATCAATTTCCAGGTTCAGGATGATGATTCAACAACAAACACATTCCCAATCTCACTCTGTGGCTGAAAGTACTAAGTGTTTTCACTCAGCATCACCAACTCCACAGCTGAAGAAATGGTAGGTCTGTTTACTTGCCCACAGTATTCTGATACTGACTCATATCTCACTGAAGGTTTTATTTCAAATAGGATGTTTATATGTGTGGCCAATTTGGGCAGCAAAGAACTAAGGCTGGAGGATAGTGCCTAAGAAAATAGTTGAAAGTAACTTGCACACATACATAACACTTAAATGCAGATAAAACATGTCTTTATTAACCATAATTTATTTTGTTTTCTTTTGTTTGAAGTAAAGGTTTTACTTTGGAAAGCATCAACTAATAAAAAAAAGCAATGGCTTACAAGAGTAGACTACAGTATGTTAAATGTTAATGTCACTTCAAAAGAAGGTATGTGATATTATGAATGTAGTTTCAAGCTAATTAAAAGAAGGGAGAGGTTCTGGCTACTATCCTTGACAGCATTGCCACACTTGCTCCACAGTCTGCTTCTGAGAAAGAACTGCAACATTGTTAGAATAATTCCCTCTAATACAGCTGGGTTTTCAGGATACAATAAGCCTGAGACAGGAATTGCAGCATGCATATGATATAAATCATGAGAGGGAGAGAAATGGCAAACAATGCTGTGGATTTAAAAAGGAATTCAAACACACAATAAATCACTGGAAGAATGATAGAAACTAGACTCTCTCGCTAACAGCAGAATGAGGGACAGTTAAAAATAGAAGACTAAGAATAAAAAGAAAAGAGGAAAATTGAAAGCACAGCAACATAGCCTAGAACAGAAAATATAAAGACAATCAAACAAAAAGAAAAAGGAAGGCAAAACAACAGTGAGCAACTGCTTTCAGTTATAATCAGATTGACCATAAATAGCCCTTTATTAAAACTTAGCCATTTTGGTTGTCGCTTAAGGAATGAGCACCCTGAAATTAAATCACCACACCAGTGAATGCATGCGTACACAGACTGGAATGCATACGCACTTTGTGACACACTTCCTGGATACAGATGAGTCACCTTTAAAGTCATCTTGAAAAATCACAGTATAGCAATTACTAACAACAAATATAAAACTTGCCAAGGTGACTCATCAGGTAGTGGCTATGTGGAAAAGAATTGAAGAGGATGACTGCTGGACTTACACAAATAAATCAGGGACTGACATCGCCTTTAGAAGTTTTAGTCCACCTCCTCTAATGGATCAACATCGTTAAACACATAGACATATGTTTTAAGAATAAAAACACATGAATAGGTCACATCCAGTCATATTAGTAAGTGGCAACTACACTCACTCAAAAACAACCTTAAAGATTGTTGGGACAACACACACACCCACGCACACACACACACACACACACATATATATATATATATATATATATATATATATATATATATATATATATCCCGGTTATTGAAAAATGGCATATGACATTTACATGCAGCAGCTCATAAATATTATACTTGAGTCTGACATATTAAGGGAATAGTAGCATGCATGTACACAGTATCTGCCAGGTCCATACGTAGGCAAGTGCATTAATCAATAATGAAAGCCAGTTTTTATCATCAACAAACATCAAGCAGCTGCATCTTCAACTGGCAATCCTATTTAAATTTTTTGTTCTGCAATCATGCTTCAACATTATGTAAAACATGTCATGGAGGATGCAATAATGTATAAGAATAAATCTTACCTGTATCTGCAACCAGTTGTCCAACATAAATGTTAGTTTCTAATGTTTCACTGTATATTACTGCATGTGTGTCTACAGAGTCTTGCTACCTTTTTAGCCTTTTTTAGTAAGTCACCATGAAGACTTGTGATTAAATACCATCCCATGCTTTTTTTAATGTCACACTTACACTCCCCATATTGAAGAATTAACCTAATTCAGTGACTATACCACTAACTCCTACAGTAAAAAATGGGTTTATCTTGTTCTATCCTTTAATGTTCACTGCTCATCTCTTGAAATGAAATGCATAAACATGTTGTTGATCAACTCTGTCAATGTAAAGCTGTTGCAATCAGATGGACAAAGTGCATTTTAAACATATTTGGACACTTTTTTCTACATATTGATGTATATTTCATTTAATAGTGGCGTAAAGTACACTTCTAGAGCACTGAGTGTGTGGTATGCACAGTAATTGTGGTAAGTGAAAGTGGGAGGTTAAAGTAAGAGGATTTATCTTTAGTGGTGTTGAATTATATGCTGTGAAATCAGCTCACCTGCAATTAGTTTCAATGGATAAAACGGAAAGAAGAAAAATGCTGTGGCAAGGAAAGCCTGTTTTAGTGTGCAATATGCGGTACAGGTTCCTGAGTGCAGTTGTTTCAAACACTTATAACACACATACTTCTTTCTGTTTGAGAAAATGTCTCTGTCCAAGGTGCTGAAGTCCAAAGCCAGGATTTAACACTATAGGTATAGCACATACAGATGCATCATATTGTAAATTCACACATACAACTATTACTCATCAGACTCAACAGTGTCACTGGGAAAACGAATGTCTGATATGTTATGGGGATGTACATTACATATATGCATTAACTATCATGTTTGACTAGTAACACAGTTTAATCAGCTAAAGTTGTCCTTTTCATGAGCTGTTGACTGTATGGAGATGACAGGTCATTGTCACTTTTAATTACAACAGATACTTCACATTTCCTCCACTTGCACATTTCAAGACAAAAGGGGAAGTAATAAAAAAAAGAAAAGAAGAGATAAATGAAGAAAGAGCGACTGTCCCCTGCTGCTCATTGGTTCTCTGTGTCTTCCCTGGTCCAGGAGGAGCTCTGTCACATTTATGCCTAAGAAGACAAGTGCTCCCGCAGCTCCCTCTCCTGGGTTTTCAATCCCATCCCTCTCTTTGAAGATCCATTTTTTTCTGCAGCATCTGCTTTTTTCTCCTCCCCCAGCCCACTGCTACATTGCCTCCCTGCCTCTTTTCACACTTTGATTGCATGCATCTCTCATTGGACTCCTCTGGCTAATTGCATCACTCTAATGGTCTTTTTCATGATCATACTCTGTGGTAAGTTGATGTTTCATGCAGCTTATTAATTAGAATTAGAGCTAGAATAGGACGGAAAAGTGAGGAGAAAGTGCTGATCAGTAGTTTGAGTGTAGAAATTGCAATTGTCTTGGTTCAGGGTATTGGGACCGCGAGGGGATCAGGAAATGAGACTCTGATCCAAAAAGTTTACATCATTCTTGGCTAACCCCTTTATTTTAATCCCATAACATTCCCAGTATAAATAGCCACTCATTCTGTGTTCATACCAGTACACAGCCAACTGTAGTAGTGCTCTAATGTCTATTGACATATTATCTCATTTGGCTGCAGCCATTATCAGCAGCATCCACACAGCAGCAGGACTTGGCCTGCTAGTGTAGAGAGTAGGTGTCTCCATCCTCATCTTCTCCTGATACACACACACACACACACACACACACACACACACATGCCCACACACACACACAAACAGTGGTGGCAGTGAGGATGTTGGAAGTCTCCTCCTTTAGCTGGAGGGTTTTTACCTCTCTCTCACACACACACACTCACTCTGTCTCCCTCTCCCCTTCCACTCTCAGTCACTCTGAGATGCTGCCACGTCAGTGCAATTTAACAGTTCTTTGATCCATGTCCTGAGAGTGAATGGCAACAAATTAAGCAAATTATTTGAACCACCCACGGGCCTAAGGCAAAGAGGGAGGTAGAGGGAGGAGGGACTGGGGGATGCTACAGTTGTTAAAAGGAGGGTCGAGTGTGACTGCCAGAGCTGTGATGGAGGAAAGATAAATAAATTAATAAATACACACTGTCGATAAATGTATGGAAAAACAGAGGAATGAGGTGAATCAGGGGAGATGTGTTCTGCCTCCACCTGTTCCCAATTAAAGCATGGTTTTACTTCGGCTTTGGCAGATGAATGAATGTTAGATTTTTGTGAACAGTATCAGAAAACATCACTACTATGTCTTATCTTTATGAGGAAATCAATTGGGTGTGAAAGGAATTCCTGTCTATTTTCCTCTTTCTTTTTATTGCCTGAGCAAAACAATGTTTGGTATTTACTCCCTGTTGTCTCTCTGTGTTTTTGATATATCGTTATTGTAGTCCTGCCAGGATGTTGACAGTGCCTTTTAGGGAAAAAGGGAAGGAAAAAGCAGAGGGAAATTCAACTGCAGTGCTTTAAAGTGCTCATTGAAGGACAATGAGCCTCATACTACAAAAGTGTACACATTTAGCTTTGGTTTTCAAATGTTATTACACATTTTGTATGTTCACAATTTTGTCTTTTTTATTTCTCTGTTTTAATAGTAATAAATGCCCCTAATGTAATTTATAAACATAAAAAATATATAATAAAAATAAATAAATCCATAAATAGAAATTAGTCACCACATAACTAAAACTCGACTCAGTTATGACTGGAAGCTAAAACTTTCAAAAATAATTTTTAAAAAAAGTTAATTTGAATTTGAACTTTGTGCAAAATACAGCTACAGTATATTTTGAATTAAAGCCATCTTAAACATACATTCAAACAAAAAACAACACGAAATGTAGATTTTTACACTCAGATTTTAATTTATAACACCTGTGTAAATATACAAATTTATGCAGTTACAAAGAAATCTTGTGTTTTGTGTCAGAATTTAAAGTCTGTGTAAAGGAACATCAGATATTTCTTTTTAAACACATTATACATGTACAAATAATTGCTGAAAATGTTAAAAGACTGAACTATGTAGCTCTGAATTATGGAATTAGAGTTTTAAACTGTTTTTCACCATTTCTGTGTACAGGGTTGTTTGGGCGGGCCTGAAATGGTGGCTCGATGACATAGAGGGGTTACTAGCATGACTCCACCCCCACTATATAAACACTAGAGCCAACACACTCATAGTTACTATTTTTACACCGGGTACTTGTACAAACTTTCATCAGAGACAACTGGGATTCACTTCAGATAATCTGCTGTCACTGGTGAATGGGGCCACGTTTGTGCTCAAGGAGTTATGTTAAACCCAGTTGAAGCATCTGTTGATGGTTGGAGCTGCCTGTGGCTTCAGCTTCAGCACTGGCTGTGTGGTTAGGAGGCCAGAGAAAGAGCATATTTTTCACCAAAAAGGGTTAGGGTTAGGGTTAAATCATATTAAAGCTGAAATGTAACATTCTGCAGCAGTGAGAAGTGTACAGCAATGCTGGTGGACTTGCTGTCTGTTGTCCACAAACTGCACAGCATGTCACACTACTGGGCTTTATTCTGACTCAGGAAAATACAAACAATGTAAAATGCATCACTCTCATCATTTTGTCATTAGTACAGGTAGCATCTCCAATGTTAAATGTGTCAGTTTAACAATGTTTTAGGTTTTACCTACCTTTTTAACTCCATGTCATATATGAACATTATATCAATAATAAAGTACAACAGATACCAACTTAAGATCAATTTAGGAAGAGCACGTAAGGCTCAAAGCCAAACTTTTCTTCTGAGGATCCATAATTGGTTTGTTTCTCACCGTTATTCTCAGCTCGCTCCTCATCAAGGATCCAGCTGTATGTTGTGTGCAGCCAGTTGAACCTTTTTGGTCCAGGTCACAGCTAGAGTTTACATACTGCAGCTTCTCCCATTATGGCCACAAAGCACTCAACCAGTTGTTATGTTTGGACCTTGTCTTGCCTACCTCCTGTGACTGCAGTTATTTGCCTCAAGTTTATGTTTTACTCATTTCACCCATTTTTTGACTAACACCCATTCTTACTAATTTTACTTAATTCCCGATTAACACCCAATCCATATTGATTTTATCAAGTTTTTGGGAAAATCGGACGCTCTTTTCATTTTACCCATTTTTTGAGTAACACCCCCCTCTTACTCACTTTTCCCATTTTTCAATTAATAACCCCCCCCCCCCTTATTCATTTTACCCATTTTTCGACTAACACCCAATCTTATTAATTTTACACGTCTCTTGATTAACACCCACCCTGTATTCATTTTATCAAGTTTTCGGGTAAATTGGACGCTACTTTCATTTTACCCATTTTTTGAGTAACACCACCCCTCCCCCCACCCCTTCTCGATTTACCTATTTTTAGAGTAACACCCCCCTAATCATTTTACCCATTTTATGACAAATCTTACTAATATTACTCATTTCTCGATCAACACCTACTGCATATTGATTTTATTTTTCATTAAAAGTTTTCATTAAAATCGGACGCTCTTTTCATTTTACCCATTTTTCGAGTAACACCCCTCATACTCATTTTACCCATTTTATGACTAACACCCAATCTTTTTAATTTTACCCCTTTCTCAGTTAACACTACTGCATATTCATTTTATCAAGTTTTCGGAAAAATCGGACGCTCTTATCATTTTACAGATTTTTCGAGTAACATCCCCCCCACTCACTTTTCCTATTTTTCGAGTAACACCCAATCTTATTAATTTTACCCATTTCTCTATTAACGCCCACCCCATATTCATTTTATCAAGTTTTCGGGAATATTGGACACTCTTTTCATTTTACCCATTTTTTGAGTAACACCCCCCCCTTACTCATTTTATCCATTTTTCGACCAACACCCAATCTTGCTAATTTTACTCATTTCTCGATTAACACCCAACCCATATTAATTTTATCAACTTTTCAGGGAAATCTGACATTTTTGAGTAACACTCCCCCCTTTCTGGATTTACCTTTTTTTCCAGTAACAACCCCCTTAGTCATTTCAGCTCTTTTCATTTTACCTTTTTTCACCCAATCTTATTCATTTGACCCATTTCTCGGTTAACGCCCACCCCATTTTAATTTTATCAAGTTTTCGGGTAAGTCGGACGCTCTTTTCATTTTACCCATTTTTCGAGTAACACCGACCTTGTTAATTTTACCCATTTCTTGATTAAAATCCACCCCATGTTCATTTTATGAAGTTTTCAGGAAAATCGGATGCTCTTTTCATTATACCCATTTTACGAGTAACACCCCCCCTCCATACTCATTTTACCCATTCTATGACTAATACCCAATCTTACTGATATTACCCATTTCTCGATCAACACCTACTGCATATTGATTTTATCAAGTTTTCATTAACATCGGACACGCTTTTCATTTTACCCATTTTTCGACTTACAACCAATCTTAAAAATTTTACCCATTTCTCGATTAACGCCCACCCCATATTCATTTTATCAAGTTTTTGGGAAATCGGACGCTCTTATCATTTTACTGATATTTCGAGTAACACCCCCCCCCCCCCCCCCACACACACACACTCATTTTACCCATTTTTCAACTAACACCCAATCTTGCTAATTTTACTCATTCCTTGATTAACAACGGCAAAATCGGACGCTACCTCCATTTTACCCATTTTTAGAGTAAAACCCCCTCCTTACTCGATTTACCTATTTTTCGACTAACACCCAACCTTACTAATTTTACCCATTTCTCGATTAAAACCCACCCCAAGTTCATTTTATGAAGTTTTCAAGAAAATCGGACGCTCTTTTCATTTTACCTATTTTTCGAGTAAAAAAACACGCCCCCCCATGCTAATTTTACCCATTCTATGACTAAAACCCAATCTTACTAATATTACCCATTTCTTGGTTAACACCCACCCCATATTAATTTTATCAAGTTTTAGGAAAATCAGATGCTCTTTTCATTTTATCCATTTTTCGAGTGACACCCCCCTATACTCATTTTACCCATCTTTAGACTAACACCCAACCTTACTAATTTTACCCATTTCTCGATTAAAACCCACCCCAAGTTCATTTTATGAAGTTTTCAAGAAAATCGGACGCTCTTTTCATTTTACCTATTTTTCGAGTAAAAAAACACGCCCCCCCATGCTAATTTTACCCATTCTATGACTAAAACCCAATCTTACTAATATTACCCATTTCTTGGTTAACACCCACCCCATATTAATTTTATCAAGTTTTAGGAAAATCAGATGCTCTTTTCATTTTATCCATTTTTCGAGTGACACCCCCCTATACTCATTTTACCCATCTTTAGACTAACACCCAACCTTACTAATTTTACCCATTTCTCGATTAAAACCCACCCCAAGTTCATTTTATGAAGTTTTCAAGAAAATCGGACGCTCTTTTCATTTTACCTATTTTTCGAGTAAAAAAACACGCCCCCCCCCATGCTAATTTTACCCATTCTATGACTAAAACCCAGTCTTACTAATATTACCCATTTCTCGATTAACGCCCACCCCATATTCATTTTATCAAGTTTTTGGGAAATCGGACGCTCTTATCATTTTACTGATTTTTTGAGTAACACCCCCCCCCACACACACACACTCATTTTACCCATTTTTCTTGATTAAAATCCACCCCATGTTCATTTTATGAAGTTTTCAGGAAAATCGGATGCTCTTTTCATTATACCCATTTTACGAGTAACACCCCCCCTCCATACTCATTTTACCCATTCTATGACTAATACCCAATCTTACTGATATTACCCATTTCTCGATCAACACCTACTGCATATTGATTTTATCAAGTTTTCATTAACATCGGACACGCTTTTCATTTTACCCATTTTTCGACTTACAACCAATCTTAAAAATTTTACCCATTTCTCGATTAACGCCCACCCCATATTCATTTTATCAAGTTTTTGGGAAATCGGACGCTCTTATCATTTTACTGATTTTTCGAGTAACACCCCCCCCCCCCCCCCACACACACTCATTTTACCCATTTTTCAACTAACACCCAATCTTGCTAATTTTACTCATTCCTTGATTAACAACGGCAAAATCGGACGCTACCTCCATTTTACCCATTTTTAGAGTAAAACCCCCTCCTTACTCGATTTACCTATTTTTCGACTAACACCCAACCTTACTAATTTTACCCATTTCTCGATTAAAACCCACCCCAAGTTCATTTTATGAAGTTTTCAAGAAAATCGGACGCTCTTTTCATTTTACCTATTTTTCGAGTAAAAAAACACCCCATGCTAATTTTACCCATTCTATGACTAAAACCCAATCTTACTAATATTACCCATTTCTTGGTTAACACCCACCCCATATTAATTTTATCAAGTTTTAGGAAAATCAGATGCTCTTTTCATTTTATCCATTTTTCGAGTGACACCCCCCTATACTCATTTTACCCATCTTTAGACTAACATCCAATCTTATTAATTTTACCCATTTCTCGATTAACGCCCACCACATATTCATTTTATCAAGTTTTTGGGAAGATCGGATGCTCTTTTCATTTTACCCATTTTTTGAATGACATCCCCCCATCCCATTTCAAATTATATCATGTTTTAAAATTCACTTGATATGCAGAATTAATAAAACTAATGTTATTTGACTGCATAGTGCTCCAGTGTATTTGATCTGAAAATGTGCTTATGTATTTCTGTTATTTTCCTCTTATCTAAGAACAACTCTGAGAAAAAAAAGAGAAAATGTGTTTGACAGAAGTACCCTGCACTCCATCAGCTGAGGTCATGAATGGTTTTTCCAGTGTAAGTGCAGACAGATTGTCATTTCAGAGAAGGTTTTGCTGCATCTTCTTGTTCAATACATGCCATCTGCTGACATAAATTGTGCTGCAACAGTTACAAAATTGTTATATTGCTTGTAACTCCTCCTTGCTAGGTCAAATAATGAAGGTGATGTAAATTCAAGCCAATTTTTTGTCGACCAAAAATCTTTCTTTCCAAAAGAGGCTGAGTGCTCTGAGCCCTGCAAGATGTCAAACATTCCCTGCCATTACATCTCTTCCAGTGCTCCCACTCCTGAAATAACTGTGCTTCATAATATTTACCATTCTAGCCATCATGATTATGTCATTCTCAGCATTCAAATCTCTGAGAGCCTTCTGCACCATACTCCTCTACTCAGTCATCAGAATTTAAGTTAGATAAGTTGTCGTCATCCTCAGTGTCCTCTACTTGGTTTTCCCAAGTTAACAGGAGGAAATGGGCAGTCTGGAGCTCTGGCTTCTCTACTCATAATGTCATTTCACAGCTTATTATAGTCCAAGGACCTTTCCCTTCAGATGGTGTCAGCTGTAGCACTAGATACCTGGCATATCTGGGTCATGCCATATTTGCAAATTATTCCTGACTTAATTCTGGCATCTGTCCAAACATTAAAACAATCATAGAAAACAACTTGAAACTTGAACCTGTAACTAGATCAAAGGTAATTAATTTTATTTTGCTTTAGTTGACAATATTTGAAGAAAAAATAAAGTGGCATGACACCCAACTGGCACACTATGTAGCATAAAATAAACCCTAAGATTTTTCTTTAAATACTAGGTCTGTTGGTATATACAGTAGCTTTACTCTGCACAGAGTATTTTGTTTTTGTCTGAAAGTAAATCTAACAATCCACAATGGTAAACTAATTAATGCTTAATGCCTTTCATTATTGTAATGAGCCTTAATGAAGCATTTTCCCAGAGCCATTAAGATAAAGATCGTAATGGATTCAGCACACAGGTGTGCTAACATTTATCTTCAAATCAATGGATTCCCACTGCCTGAGCTGTAATTAGACTGCCAGACTCTGATAAGGGTCATGCTAAACTTGTGTTGTGTGTACTCAGCAAATGTCTGCATGGCTGTGTGTGTGTGTGCGTGCGTGTATGTGTGTGTACCTGCATACCTGTACATCCACTGCTACCTCAGCTGAACTGCCGTGCAGCAGAGGTGGCTTTGCAACAGGCTTGTTATAAATTATCCGATTAACCTTGTGAGACTGAGAGCAACTCTTGAATGTTACTCAAGGTGCAATTTCTTTATTAGGCTGCATAAAAGTGACAAGAGGCACAATATGTAGGCTGATGTCATTTGGCGAGGTGGTGGTATGTCAGCAGCTAGTGTACTGTACAATATGACTAGCACCTTCTCTTTTTAATATGCTGTGCTGCAGGAGAGAAACCTGCAAATTAGTAGTAAAACCCTGAATGATCTATTGATCGGGTGCATGAAGCTATTATGCACTGCTGACAACAGAACATGTGGCTGCCTCATGTCAAGATTCTGCTAATAGGCTCCTTCACAGAGCCCTTTAGAAAAACACAGGTCAGAGATCAATGTTAGGATCAAGAGTGGACATAGAAAACCAGCATGCTTTAATTACAAATGCATGTAAATATATAGACATTTGCCAAACAATGAAACTTAATCTACAACTTTAAAACTCTAAAGACCACATAATGTATTTTAAAAAGTACTGAAGAGTGATGTTTCTGCACAATTTTACACTTTGTCTCTTTTTTTCTTTTGTTTTGCCATCAGGATAGATCAGAGGAGAATTCTTATTGGTCATCCAAAAATTACTAAAAACACTTTTAGTGTGAGAATTATATGTGTGAGAGATCTGGCAGGTTTTATTTTCAAAGGGCTGTTCACTTGGATTGCAAACACCTAAAATAAATGCCACACACAGAAATGTGGCCCCAGATTAGTTTGACTATAAGAACATAATAGCTGTGTCCATTCAGCTGTCAAGGAAATTACACACATAAAGTCACCAAAACAATAAGCCATGCCAACCAGCAGCCTGTATTATGAAGCAAGTTCAACATACCCAAGACATCTTTCCGTTTGCTGGCTTCACTGAACCTAATATTGGCCATCCAGATAACCAGTTCTACAAAGCTGGATATCAACTAGCTCAGTCAACTCTCAACTCTGGGTTTTCTACAAACGCGTTCATGTGAAAGAGGCAGGGTTGTTAATTATGAGTGACATCATCACAACCATGAGTGAAGTATTTTTATATGATATGAGATGAAACAGTGATACCAAGTGCCTGCGGAAAACTTCTGTTTTAGGGACAGCAAAAAGTCATTTTCAACAAAGTGAAATGTAAACGATAGCCTGTAATCATACAACCGAATAAGAGGATGTGGAAACACTAGAAATAATTTCCAAATATTAAAAATAGGCTAAAGCTTTAAAAAACATGTAGGAATTATTATATATGAGTTAAAATGAGTATCTTTTGCTATTTAGTAGGATGATGAAGAAACCATTCTGAATATGTCACATAAAAAAAAAAAAAAAAAGATTAAAAGTAATGCCAGACTGTTTCTGCTGCCGAAGCAAAGAGTGAAAAAGTAGTTAATGACTGATGAGGTCTATCTGACTGAAAGGTTGCATTTATAATCATGGGAGCCAATTAACAGAGCATGGATTATGTTTCTAATAAAAGACAAGCTTTCATTTTTATTTCCAGTTATCATCACACAGTCGTCTCATGTTATTCTGAGCTGCAGTGATGGAATCAGAGTGTAAAATCATCCACACTGTCAGCTATCACTGCAGGATAAAATAAACTTTGCACAATTAAAATGCAGCTAAAATCATCATTATGTGTTTAGTGTTGTAAACAATCTCTCCGTTTGTTAGAAGCTCCATTTTAAAACCAGAGTGGAAATAGAGAGCCTGAAACAATAAAATGTTACCACTGACCTATAAAAATATATATTGCTCCTTTTTACTTGTCACTTTATTGTGAACTCAGGGCTTTTGTCCATGTCGGGATCCTGCAGGAATGATGACTCCTTTTTTTCCAGTGATCTGATCGGTCAGTGGTCAGGTGTTGACAAGTTGTGATCCGATCCTGTGAAGTTAACCTGCTCCGGAGCAGGTTAGCTTTTCAGCATAAGTTACCATAAAGATGTGCCCCGGTAAGAAGTGAACCCTGAAAACCCAGAGTTAAACCTGAAGTTATCTTGCTACAGGGCCCAGGTGGATTTAAGTAAACAAATTAAAAACAAACATCCACAGGGTAAGTGGAAAAACTTCTCAGAGATTGAATTTGATTTGATTTGAAAATAAATTTTATTAGTGTAGCACTTTTCATACACAATGGCAGTTAAAGGTGGTTAAAGTTGCAGTAAACCATATTTAGCCATATTAGTTGTCAGAAAACAACTTTTTGCTATGTAGAGATATTGCGGAGTAATGGTGTCCTTACTGGTGAATAAAGTCACACTGCCGTGTCACACTGTGTGTGATGTTATCCGAGCTTGTTCTTTGTTTTGGTTGCCACGTGGGCCAAGCATGCATGTTAGTGCATGTGCATCCTTCTGTGTCCTCCGCGTACGTTTCCAAGATGGCGGCCGTGTCACAAACTGTCTCAGATTACAGCTAAACAGTACACTAAAATAGGTTTCCCAAAGCATTTGAGGCAAGAAATATGCAATGCAGTAAGAGAATCTTGATCCATATTTGATCAGCTGTTAGCTAGCCAGTTGTTGGCTTTCTTTTCTTTTTTTTTTTCAAGAATAATAAAAATAGAAAAAAACAACAACAACAAAGAAAAAAAAGCTGAAAAACAGTTGTCCAGCTATATACACTCAGGTAAGAAATTGACAAGTCATAGGCCTGAGAAAACAGAAAGTTTTTAAATTTTCTTTCAAATGTGGAAACAGTAGTGACTGATCTCAGGTCATCTGGTAGTTTGTTCCAGAGAACAGACCAAAGGAACTAAACACTACCTCTGAAGACCTCGATCTTATTCTGGATTTAAGTTAGACGCCAACTACCAGGTGACCTGAGGATTCTGGTTGGACTGTAGTCAGTAAGCAGGTCAGTAATATACTGGGGAGCCAAACCATTAAGTGCTTTATAGACTATTAACAGAATTTTGAAGTCGATTCCATGCTGTACTGGGAGCTTGTGAAGAGATTTAAGAACTGGTGCAATATGTTCATATTTGTGTGTGTGTGTACGGACTCTACTAGCTGCTACATTATGAATTAGCTGCAACCTTGAGATTGTCTGTTTTGGTAGTCCAGCGTAAAGAGCATTACATTAGTTTCATCTGCTAGAGATGAATGCATGGACCAGTTTTTCAAAGTCTGCTTGAAATATAAAGCCCCTAACTTTGAATATATTCTTCATGTGATAGGCAGCTTTCATCATTATGAACATGACTTTCAAAGTTAAGATCAGCATCAAGAATGACTCAAAGGTTCCTGACCTGCTCACTATAGTTTAGAGACAGTGAATCTAAATGTGAATATATTTTCTGTCTCTGTTTTTGAGGGCCTACTACGAGTATTCCCATCTTATTATTATTCAGCTGTAAACAATTTTTGGATATCCAGTCATTGATATCATCAATACAGACAAGGGAAACATAAAGCTGTGCGTTATCAGCATATAAGCGAAAGGATATGCTATGTTTCCTTATAATGTGGCCAAGTGGGAGCATTTATAAATTAAAGAGTAATGGTGCTAATATTGATCGTTGTGGAACACCTGAACACCTTTTTGTTTCAACAGATTTAAAACAACCAATGGAAACATAAAAGTTCATGCCCTTTAAGTAGGGAGTGAACCATTAGAACAGGATCCTATAAACCGACAGAATCTTGAAGTCTCTCAATTGAAATATAATGATAAATAGTGTCAAACTAAGATAGATATATTTTTTTTAATCACTATTGATCTTAGCACTGTTTCAGTGCTATGATTACTTTTAAAACCTGATTGGTACGCATCATAAATACTATTGTGTTAAAGGTAATTGTCCAATTGCTTGTATACAACTTTTTCCAGTCTTTTGCTGATGAGAGGTTTGAAACTGGTTGTAATTAATCATTACACATGGATCAAGACTCTTTTTTTCAGTAATGGCATGATAACAGCACACTTAAGGAATGTATGGAAAGTCCCACTAAGCAGAGAGGCATTGGGCCTCATTCATAAACAGTGCGTACGCACAAATCTGTGCTTAAACCATGCATATATGAACGTTTTAAGCACAAATCCGGGATTCATCCATATGTTCATACCTGAATTTGTTCTTACTTTGCAAACACATTCAGAACTGCCGTAGACCATGCATATACACAAATTGTAAACATCCCACAGTCTTAAAAAATTATGTATTCAATATTTATTCAATGTAAACAGTATAATAGAACCACAATTATTTAAAAAATGATTGGGCTTAAATATACAACATTTAAAAGTGTGAAATCTATAATAATATAAAATTTATTTACTAATCATAAAATTAATAACTTAGACATTGTAATTTGTAAATCATCATCATCATAAATGCAATGAAATTATTAATATATTAAAATTGTCCTGTTCCCACTTTTAGATGATAATAGATTATATATCAGAATTTCCATACTGGAATGTGACACCAATTAATTTCCCCCATCAGATTTGGCCGTGATATATGCAGCTGGTTAACCAGCAGCCTGTTCAGTGTCCTCACAGCCTGACAGTTCAGTACATCGGTACATCACAGCCTGTTGTGGACAGAGACGAAAATGCACACCTGGCGCAGCAGTAGATGTTTATTTAGATCAATTCCACACATCTATACATCTACCAACTTTTTTTTATTTTGTTATGGACATACTGCGTGATAGTGGTTCAACATGTATGCAGGCTCCAAACGGTTGTGCCAATGACATGTTTAGAGCTGAATCTGCCTTTTCTGGCTTCTACTTCTAAAACTATTGTTTGCATTTCACTAGCAGTAAAGTTTTGGCCGGTGCACACGTGTCATGAATCTGACTAATTTTGCATGCACACTTATTTTGTGCACAAAGGAAGAACATTTCTACAGACATATTAGTGAATGGAGCCCATTGACAATATTCACTGTGTCATGTGCAAGACAAGGAAGAACAGACTTGGTTTGGTGGGGATGGAGTCAAGGGACCAAACATTGGCCATACAGTGGAAACATCAGAGCACAGCGTGATCTCATATCAAATATACTTTAGTTATGAAAAGTAATTTATCCTAGTGAGTAAAAGCTGGTGTGACATATTCTTATTCTTATTATTTGGGAGGTGCTACAGTACATGGCATTAGCCACTGAGACAAACCACTTTAAAAACATTTTTTTCCTCACTGCAATAAAGAGCCTGAACTTCCCATGTTAATCCCCCAGCTCATACTGCACCTGCAGCTCCTCACCAAAAAACTCACTTCACTTTCACTGCAATGTTTATACTGTGGTGTTGTTGTGTATCTGTGATGTGTTGTATGTATGTGATATCATACATGAAATTTATTGTGGCTTGTGCTATGATGCTTACTGTATTTGATGTAATATACAGCCCTGTTGCCAATTTGATATTGTTGTGCTGTGCTGGTTACATGTTGTAACTAGCAGGGTTATGATCTAGTATTTCCATCGCATGATTCCATCACATTGCATTCTCATTCAAGGTGGAATAAAACCTTCACATGTCTAATGCCACCAATAAAGGCTGTATTTGGATGAAAACCCAACTAATAAAATGACTTAATTGGACAATAGTGAATGATTACATATAAATATGTTAACATTACCAACAACATACTGTACAGCAGGTGGCCCCAGTTTATTTTGACTCATTTGAAATATTTGTGTAGAAAGTATAGTGACTGAAGGTGAGCTAACTAAAGGAAAAAGTGACATGAAAGTGGACCTCAGACATTTCTGATGAGTTGTTTATCTCTTTAAGTCCATAAACTTTCTTTGGGTTCAATCGAAGCCCAGAAAATAACCTCCAAGTTGTCCGCATAGTCGCGTCACCACAGGCAAAAATAGGAGCTCATTGAAGTGAGACGAAAAACAGAATCTGAAAAATCAAATTCCACATAGCTTTGAAGGAGCAGCAGTACCACTTCACTGGGTTGAGTTTCGAGAGACTTAATAAAGCAGCAGTGTTCGCTCAGAAGTGAATTAGTATCAGTATCAGTACATGCATCACTTAGTGATCAAAGTCCTTAAATGAGTTTTAAACCATTACAGTAATTTGTTTTTGTTGAGTGGAAAACAAATTCAAACCTTCCATGCTCCCCACTTCATTTCTACTTGTTGAGGCTTAGTCAAGCATTATGGGAAAGGCAGTAATTACATGCACCCGTAATGAAGGCGATGTGAAATATTCATTGAATTCATCCTTAGAACTGCTGTTGTACTCAAGGCTCCAACTCCCCTTCTCCACAAAGGCTTAACCAGTGCATTTTTGTCTGCTGACTGACAATGGCCACAGGTACAGCTGCCTTATGCCTGGGAGCGAGTTTTTGAGTCACAAAGCATTTCTAATTGGTCATGACAGGAGCTTCTGGTTGCCAGATTTGATCTATACAGCCCCTAGAATATTTATTGTTCAGCATCACCCCACACTGTGCCTCTGAAAAATACATTATTTGAGCAACCACAACTCTAGTGATGACTGGCTAGACAAATAAAGATAAAAAAAATAAGCAAATGAAAAAACAACAACAACAAAAAAAAATAACAATATACTAACACATACAAATGCCTTTGATCTACTGGCTCAGACAAAGCCTAACCCACGCACTGTACTTTTTGTTCCCCTTCAGGGGAAACAAAAAGTATAGTGCGCGGGTTAGGCAAAAAGTTAGGACTGAACTCCTGCAGATGAAGCTGAACAACAAATATACCTAATTAATGAAGCAATGAGTGAAAATAAAAGAGGAAAACGTTTTTCATTTTTTTCATCACCAGATGGGTCCTAGAGTATCAACAGATTTGCTTTGTGTTTCTGGTCTTGCGTGATCCGTTTATAAAGCGTAGACATGCGAGTGTCACTGCACAGGTAAAATTATTTGTTGTTAAGGCAAGTCTTCTGGTTATATCTGATTCTAACAGGCCACAACATAAACTGAAGGCCTCCAGTTGCTAACAACAACTTTCTGCAGTTGCTCCATTCCCTGCAGCTCGCATTTGCCATGTGGTTGGTCCTCTTCTTGTGTCGCCAACAGTGCATTGAGCTTGCCGTTGGTTTCCACTCATTTAACAAATAGATGCAGGCAAAAACTAAACCAAAATACTTCAAGGATGAGGGTTAACATTCACTGTGCAATGTCCATCATGGTCCCAACAAAAAGTTGCTTCTAACAGCAGCACACTTCCTCTTGAAGCTTTGCAAACAATCAAAAAGATAATCTGTGACCATGACATGACATATATAATCATATTAACCAAATTAGTTTTTAGTAATTTTACATTTTTCATATTTAGATGGAATTTATTCTTGGCTTGTGAGATTTAACAAGAAAATATTTCACTATTTCACATCATATTGAAATAGTAATTGTTTTTGGCAGAAACTAAACAGTCCAATTTCACTGATTAACATTGATTTCCTTGACACATCTTTTCATGCTCATTTTAAAAATATTGTTAACTTAATCTCTAAAATAGTGCCTCCAGTGGTAGTATCAAAAAAGACATTTGGCATGGATACCACCATGGGACACTGAGATGAACGCAACATGTAGAACACACTTCTACAAAAAAAACCCTGGGCTTCACTGAATTATACTATAGTGAAATACAAATGTCCTGACTCCTGAACCCTGGTCACAAATCTTTCTTTCGGACATGTAGAGACATGTAGAAAAAAATTTCAAGGCCATTAGTTTTTAGAGTCCTACATTTTTTTATCCTGACTGTTTTCCATCTCAGAAGTTTCTGGACAGTAAACAACTCTTGATCCGAATGTTTTTCTTGAAATCCACTGTTGCTAGACCAAACTGTGCCTGGACCTGGTTTATTACTGAGAGATGGTTTATTAGTTGCAGTTTGTGGTTCTGTGTGAGCTACAGACAGCATTGGCAATCACTATTTAGATGAAAGGGGATCAGCACAGTAAAATAACATACCAGTGGATACAAATAAACACATTGTACAGTGGATCATCTTTAGTCTTTCTAGTGTATGTCATTACACATAGAGCATCATTGTCATGATGTAAAGGTTTTGTTTATGCAAACAATGCACAGACTGAAACAGCCTGTAATATTGTTTTCCATACAGAAACTAGACTGCTGGCTGGCAAAATATTATGGATGGTTCACAGCAGGGACTAAATCATCAACAAAAATGTAATTTAACAATCCGTTGTGCCACAATCCAGGGAAAATACAGAATTGTGTTCAGTAATAACATCACTGATTAGTCAATGTCAAATCCATTATTTAAATTCTGATCTCCTCCTCACTAATTCTAATATCAAGGGTTAGGCCAGTTGATGCATAACAATACATCCTGACATCTGGCCTCTCTTTAATTAGCCCTCACAGACTATTACCGTGTAAAGACTGAATTCTAAACATTGACGTTTGAACATGGAAATGTGACATTAGATGGTGGAAAAGGTGGCATTTGGAGCAGACTCAACCTGAATAGAAAGTTAGTTCATTAGGAAAGTCAAAGAAGGGCTGTGTGTGAGACAGGCTTTTTGGGGAAATTAAGTCATTTTCTATAATGTCATGTCACAGAATCCCTATCATTAGTGGCGATGTGGTGATTTCCTGTCTAGGCTTTACTTCCCACCGTAGTCTGAGTGACAGAAACAGTGTCACAATCTGACAAAAGTTGTGTTCACTGAGGGATTTGGATTTCACTCATTTGAAGATAGAAGTATTTCCCTCAAAAGTCCTTATATGGCTGGATTTCAAGGCACTGAAATATAACTTTATCTTTAATTAAAATATTTCCTTGGTTGACTTGTGACACAAAGAATGATGAAGACAGCAATAACAACTCAGAAGCATAGGTTAATTTAGATATATGTATGTGTATATATATATATATATATATATATATATATATATGGTGTATATATTGAGAAAACCAATTCAGATATCCAAATAGTTATCCTCATGTCAGCATTTTGCTTCCTGTAGGCTTTTAAGCAGCACCATGCATACCCAAAGCAGATATGGTAAAAAAAACCCTTGCAATTCCCAGGATGCAAATAGATGGAGCAAGGGGAGTTTTCTAAATGATGAGCTCTTGCAAATTGATGACTAGTGAAGATCACTGACAACTTCAAAGCTGTGTGGATCCAGGTCACCTGCGAGACGGCTTATGCATTAATGTGTCCTGATTAAAGAGCAACCTGCATTGATCCACATCCACCCAGTCAGTCATTCCTCACCAGTATATTATTAAGGAAAATATCTCTCAGAAACAAAAAGAGCCAAACACCTTATGAGCATTAATTGATACTCCTAGAACAGATGTTAAGAACTAGTGTAATTAGAAAACATTTTGTTTCCCAAACTCACAAAGCCCAGGCATTCCCCATAGTCCTCGGTTTCTTATTTTGCATAGTTGATGCAAATATATTTGTCTGTTGTGATGCTTATCTGGCTCTGAATATCATCTGATCCATCTGGCAAGCCCTGGACCAAGAGGCCTGTACATTTTTTTTCTCTCATCTTGCTTTCCAACAAGCTCTTGTACTTGGACCACTGACATTCTTTGACTGATAAACAGCGTGCGGAGTTGTCATCACGATGAAGTAGCGTGAAAGTGCAGCAGTGCAATTAGCATGACAGGATGCTTCATTCCCCGGCTTTATAGAGCAGTCAGTCTAAGTTTGACAGGAATTTTAGGAGTGGTTACCCCTTCATCTGTCTCTTCCAACAACAATCCAATTTATTTGAAATAAACTCAACATGCTTGTGTGTTGCCATGTAGTCTTGCATCAGAAAATGGGCACAAATGTATGAATAACAGATTGAAGGAATGTTTAGTTTATTCATATTCCTTAGCCACACTCGGCTGTGACAATGATGTTGAAAAGGTACTAATAAAGGACCATCACTTAGAACATTTTGTGTCTTCAATACATATAGAAATTTCCCTGTTCATATGCATAATATGTTTTATTATGCAAACCCTTAATGTTCAATCTCCAATAATGCTGCCACTGAAATTGGATTAAAAGGAAATATTGTTTTCATGCAGAGATGAGAACATGTCTGTGAGAGTGGTATCAATCTCCTCATCTAACATTTTTTTTGTAGAATTAACAAACAAACATGCTAATTTATTTTCAAAGGAACATATATATAGCTATAGAAAAGCTTATTATTTCTGTATTGTTGCTAATCAATAACATCATCTCTATTTATCTTTTATTAACACATTCAAACAGCATATTTTTTGGTCAACGGAGGTAACAATACTGTACACACTGCAGTGATACACAGACATACAGACTTAAAGATGCTGTAAATTGGAGAGAGAGACTGAGAGGGAGAGTTACAGTAGAGTTGGCAGTTGTTCAGCTGGGTTGAGGACTGGGACGCTGAGAACAAAGGCGGCCTCAGCTCAGATTCTGCACTGGGAGTTCACACTGTAAAAGGAAAGGGACGGCTAGTGTTTCCTTTCCCTACATTACCCAGAGGTCTTAATTAGTTTAGGTTAATCATGCACTTCTGTAATTGACTACTGTTGTTTTTCCTCTTCATCTATCATTTCACTGCCTGGAACCAACATGTAGTGGGGCACCTCATTTCACGTAACAGCGCTGATACACCCCAATTCCCTAATATGATTGCTCTGTAGTTCTCCTGCCCTTCCTCCCTCTCTGTCTCCTCTTTCTTTATTTTTTCCTTTTTTTTTTCTCTTTCTTTCTTTCTTTGTTTCTTTCTTTAATCTCTGTTTTCATATTTCTCTCTGTCTCACACACACATATCGTAGAAACACTCAATTTTTGCTGTCTTTGGTTCTCAGTTTTGAGCAGGGAAAGCTGGAGGTCAATGGCAAAAGACATGAGAGAAAGAGACCATTAATCAGGAGTCTGTCCACTCCAATCATAAAAACAACTGCTTCTCAAAAAAAAAAAAAAAAAAAAAAAAAGACAATTGTCAATATGTAATACAAGTAGAAAGTCTCACTGTATAATGCTGGCACGTGTTTTACTACTTTATTTGATCATAAGAGCAAAGACATATTCATATACAAAATCAGCTAGAGGGCACTTATAATCACAAGATGTAACTGAAAGACATTAATCAGAAATGCTAATTATATTCAGTTTTCAAACGGTTTGCTCCTTAATTTAAATCTTAATTTAATAATTGAAGCTATTTGTAAATCTGATGATTTTCAGGTTGCTTGATATCAGTGGCAACTTCAGTGTATACCTTTTCGACACTAGGCTGATGGTTTTATCATTGACAGCATAGTATTTTAGATGGAATAAAAAACTTCACACATGTACATTGCTTACATGTCTTGATATGAAAATGCTATTTTAGGCAGTTTTCTTCAATCATTGTTTTTTTTTTTTTTTTTGCAAAGATGGGGAGTCAGAATTTCTGGCTTTTTCACAGTATTTATCCATCAAAAACAAATAAAAGCCAATAAGAATAGAGTTTCATTAAAACAGTTGTGCTAAAACAGTTTGTGAAATGTTAAACTTCCAAGAAAAGCCACATTTAGTTAGGCTGTCTGTTGACATTTACAAGGATATCAATTCTAGGGTATTTACAGCCTGTGGTAGGCTTTCATATGTTAATGACTGTCAAATGGACTGGGTCAATTTCAGTGGTGAGACAAGAAGTTTTTAGACACAACCTCTTCTCATTCTAGTATGGGAGATAGCATTATGTGACCACTAGCAGTAGGCGATATGAGGGGGGATGCCATTTCCCTTGTTAGCAAAATGAACTAAATGCATCCCCTTTGTTAACCTGCCATTTCCCCTCTCCATCGCCTAGTAAAGAGAGTGCAGGGGCAGTGAGATTGTTTAGTTGAATATGTTAGTCTAGTCCGCTGATCCTTTGATCCTTTATCTGACTGAGGTTTGTGCAAGTAAGAATCTATGGCCCCAACCATGGCTCTGAAATATCAGTAGCCTAACTGTGCTGTGTATTGATACATCCATGGCGCTGTCCGTTGTGCTGAAGTAACAGACATATTTGTAATTGCGCCTTTTTCTCTCAGTCCTGTCCTTCTGTCAGTTTTGACTTGGATCTATGATACTCTCTAAACTATATACGATAAATACTCAATTCTATACTACATTGTAGTCTATATACTCTATGTGTCACCTTCATGATCAAAGCGACAAGTAGCAACATGTAATTACGGAAGAGTGAGAGGATCATAGACAAACTGCTGCCTGTAGTATTCCTATAATAATTCTATGATCATTCATTAGTATCTGTGCTGCTAAAAATACACCCCTAGACCAGGCCACCTCTGTAACAAAATATTTTTGGGGAGACATGACTATAGATATAGTTTTTATAAGATGTTTGGTGTAACCTTGGAGTGGAGCAGGTAATGTGATTTTGGAAATTAACCTGCAGTGACCTCACCGCGCTCAGCTACTACAGTTACACAATTCGAGGTGAAGTTTATACTGTCAAAACTACGGTGTGTTTTGAAAAATAAACATTATTAAAATGCTTAATGTCCACATCAAGTAAAGGAATACAAAATATGAATTTAGCCTAATAGCAGTTCTATTAAATCAAAATTATAATCACAATTATAGTATCAATAATTAGGCCAGGCCTATGAGATAATCCTGCAGTCCTAGGAATGCATGATGGCTCCCATTGGGTCATTCTCCCTGTTAAAATTTGACAAATGACCTACTGACCACTAGAGTGTAAATGTATTATGTAGGTATATATTTGTTGTATTATATTTGAAAATGTTTCCTGGCACAATAACACAAGACTTTCTTATATGTGTTATAATATGTATTATTTATATAATACATATTATATAACAGATATAATATGCCTGTATATGTTTTTCAGTCATTTTTGTGTTAGAACACTATCATGTTGGTGACTCGTGACAGTCTGTGCTGTTGGCAAAAAAAAAAAAAAAAAAAGTGCCACTAAAATCTTTCTCTTAGTTTCACAAAACACTTTTGTGCATCCATGTGTTCAGTACATGCCACACCTGTTTTGAAAACAATTCAAACAATATAACACGAGAGGGAATGCTGTCGTACTGAATATCAGCATGGTTGTGATTTGGTTATAGGTACGAGGCTGCAGGCCAAGTGTCGAAGATAAGCACAGCCGTGTTGATATTCAGTACAACAACACGACCACGAATGTAATATTGCTTTTAGACAATAGTTCTACAAGCGCCATTTATTAGTTAACAGTCATAATCAACAACAGATTATGATTTGTTTGTTTATTTAATCATTTATCTGGCTCCGCCAACACAAATAGTTCCACGACACGACTGTTGCCAAGCAACACAAACAAACATTTTCCTGCACATTAGCTTTCTACTTTGTGCAGGTCTACATGTTACCGCAGGCCAGCTACTTTGTATCATGTACATTTATCTATTCTATTTATTGTGCAACCAGTGAAATAAAAGTCTGTTGACAGTCACGTTGGTGGCATGTGTGATTCCGATGAGTTAATAGCTTGATCAGACAGTACATTGCTCAGTCGTTTCCTGCTCTCCATGGATGGTCTACAATAACTATTTAGTGAGCTTTCAGACCTGCAAGACAAACAAGTTTTTTTGTTTACTGGTATATGTTTTATGTTCCCAAACTCCTTAAAAAATCACAATTCACACAGCCTCTTTTTCTTTATGTAAAGCATCTCACCTCTGCCCACTCACTGCCATGATCTCCCCCACCTCGAGCCCCACATCAGACAGTTTCTGTATGACAGTGGCTCTCAGGCTGTGGTTGATGTAAGACGTGTGTGTCCCTGCCTCTTTGCACGTCCTGGGTAACATCTGTGACGGCTGGTTTACTCTCAGGGGAATGGCAGTATACCAGAAGCTGTCTGTCGGACCTGTTACCCTCCTGGGCTGCAGATAGAAGACTTTTGCATCAGGCAGAATTTTGCTCAGGAATTTTTTGAGAGCTGGTCTTCAGGTGAAATCGGGGGGTGCTGTGTTGTTTTGTCTTTCCCTGCCCCACTAATCTCTTTTACAACACCTTTGAAAACAATATTAGCTGATATGAATTCTGGGTCTTGCATTAAATTCCATGAAGGGCTAACTGGAGGCTCGTTGATATAACGATATAAACCAGCCCGAAGCCCAAGGTAGCTGCTGATGCTGTAGAGGTCCCCTTTGGATGTAGATCCATAAAACTGCCTCAAGACTGTATTGAGCTTGGTCTTCTTAACAGACTGAATGTCAATGTTTATATTTTTGAGACAAATCTGAAAGCAGTTCAAAGCCCATGTTGTTTACCTTACAGTGTTAGCTTCATTTTTGCTCTTCTGTAACTTTTCTAGGTCAGCTGATGTCATATGAGCACACTTGGAGGTTTGCACTGAAGTATCAAGGCTTCTTTCCTTCCCTTTGTACTCTTCTGATGACCATTCCTTTATATTGTGGAAATATGTTCATTTTTGCAGTGCAAAGTTTGTTACAATCTAAGTTGGATAACAACTGTTAATGTAATTAATGTAATCACTAAAGGTTATTAGAACACCTGTAAAGTGGAGTGACACATGTATAGTTAAAAATCCCAGTGCTGTTGTACTCTATATCAGCACTCATGAAATGCCTCTTGTCCAATCAAATTACTTGGTCAGAACTAACTGTTGTATAAGGTTCTATATTTAATGATTTCTTGATTGATGTGTTGACAGGCAATCACATGCTGGAAATGTGCACACATGTAAAATGTAAACACTGTAGTTGTGAGAAAGACACATTTCAGTGCTTTTATGACACACATGCCAATTAAAACAGACACTGATGTATGATGGTAATATTGGTAAATACTGGTAATGCAGAAAAAACACAGCACTACTTCCTGAGCTGAAATTATTTTGTGTCCTATTATTTTCTTCTACTGCTGCCTTGATGCCTTGAAGTGTTTTCAGCTGAATGCAAATAGCAAATGGCTTCATCATGTAATTTCACTAATACCTTGAATACTGCAGTCATTAAGCCCCTTAAAAAAGAGAAAGAATAAGAATAGCGCATGAGTCTGCAGTTGCAACAGACCCATGTCAAACCAAATCTTTTTGTAAAATAATTTTAAAAAGTCATCTATCAGCAACAGTTTAATTTAATTTAATATGGTTACTTTTACAGTATGTATTTTGACCCATTGTTGATTATTGAGACAACTCTCATTAAAGTTCTGAAAGAAATTCATCTACAAACTGATTTGGGCAAAATATATTTTTCGAGTCACTGCCTTTGACATGGATGATCATGTAATGTGTGGTAACTGTGTCTGTCTCTAAGGCACAGTCCTAAAGTAGTTCAAGTCCTTTTTCCAAGACAGGAAACATTTGATCTCATTCAGCCCAAGTGAACTAACATGATGTATGCAGATGACATCCAAATTTAGCTGGTTCTCCTACCAGTTGATTGTGGTTCTATGGATTCTCCCTGCAAGTTCAATAAACCAAACTGTGGTTTGGTTTGGTGGAACGTTTCTGAAAAATTGAGGCAATTGTTGATGTGAATTAAAAAAAAAAAAAAAAAAAAAAAGTTAGGATTGATATTGGTGTCATCAGTTGCTCTGATCCAAATTGTATTCCCATATCAAGCCAATAATAAAGTTTGCTCACTGAGAGGGAATGCATGTCCTCTCAAGACAAGAAAAAGAAAAAAAGCTATTGCTAACTATTGGTAGGTCTTAACAAACAAACTGAACAAATAATGCCAACTCTTGGACTCAGCAGTGGCTTTCAGTATGTCAAAGATTAGACTTTAAAAGACTACTTGTCTGTATATCTCCATGATTTAGGATAAAAATTCATCTGATGAATGACCATATTAACCCCTTTGCCACTGCTTTTGAATAAATCTTCATTATCCACATTGTGCTTATATCCTGATATATGATTTTTTTTTTTCTGTTTATATTTTAAAAATATATTCATATGTTTTTCTAGCCATTTGTGCCATTTGTGGGCTGTATTTTGTATTGAATGTCTTTGCCAATACAGCACAGGAGTTCTTAGTACAGATTCTTTATACTGTAAAAGAAAACAGAGGTACAGTTTCTCCTTTCACTCCATTCCAATGAAATTATTCAAGAGTGTGACTGAGGGTGCAATTTCATGTGAACCCACCAACGTCAGAACATGGCAACCCTGTTGAGAGGCACAGGGGAGAGATAATGGCTACTGTCTGTGTACGCAGCATATGCTATAACATAAGTGTTTCTGTCAGTGCCTCATGCAGTTTTTGTCTAGACTGAAGGACATGGATGCAAACTTAGTTTGCCAAGATGTTTTGAGGAAACAGTTTGGAGTTATGTTGATTTACCTTTAGAAGAATCAAAAATAAAGTAAATGTGTGGTGTTGGAGAGGACCCCAGCAACTGCAGGTAAAGCTATGTGAAGGATAATGTTGACTAAAAAAAAAAAAAAAATTAAACAGCTTTAGACTTGCTGTTGTGGCTTTTCTACTCTTGATAGCTGCACCCTTATCACCAACCCACTGCTTTTCTTTTGGCATCCTCTTAGATGAAAACAGAAATTATCACAGAAAAAACTCTGCACATACTGAGCTCACCTAGATCTGATATAAAATAAATGAAGGCATTTCACACCAACTGTGCAAAGCAAATGTGTTTGTTTTTCTGTCACATTTTAATGGTCTCTGTCCCTCAAGAGGGAGTCCTGCTGTGTGAACCTGTTTTCTGATTGAGACGTATCTCGGTGGGTTTTCATATTCCAGTTCAATAGTGCCCTCAAATTGTTCATGCCTAATTTTGGTGTGCCACTTTCTGTGTTTATTCAGGGCTAATAGCTAGTCTTGGATTGGATGACAAACCAAAGAGACAGGCTGACACTGGGCTGTCAGGGTGATGCCAAGCCATCTGCTCCTCTGGAGCTTCCTAACGGGAGCGAGGTGGGCAGAAGTGGAGGAGTAACAAGAATAAGAAACGTGACACTAACTCTAAAAGCTTTCTTTTGCCTCACCCATAATTCTCTGGTAGCTGATGTCACTTCACAAAATACAAAATTTTTGTCTTAGAAAATATGAGAGATCAGATTCACAATATTCAGAAGCAGCCTGCTTGCACTTGCAGAGAACCAAATTCTTACAGAGATTTTGTGTTACTCATAGAACCCTGAGGAGCATCCCAGATGGCAGCACCTCAGCAGTCCTGAGTCATTTGGTACTGAGTATGTAAAGGTCATTTCACAAGAAGAAGAGAAACAATCAGAAGACAAAGAAGAAACATTAAGCAATATTAACAATACTGGTAATACCAGTAGCAGCAATAACTGAAGCAGTAATAGTAGTCAGTGATTAGATTCACTTGTTTACTTATTTTTCTTAAAGGTTCTTAGCACAATGGGCCTCATGTAAGGACCACTCGTATAAACAGGTTCATTGTCAAGTGGCATGATATGAGTGAAGGCATTCACCGATTTTCTCGTAGGTAAATGTTCTCTTTGGTACGAACAAAATTTATGTGTAGTTAACACCTGTTGTATGAGTTATGAAAAGAAAAAAACAAACAAACAAACAAAAACACTTGTTCAAATTGAGTATTATACAGTAATACCTTAATCCAAATGAATTTGGAGTTTAAATATGAAACCAAAATAAACTAAAATAAAATATAAACTAGAACAAACAAAAAAACACTTGTTTGAATTAAGAATTATACAGCAATACCTTAATCTAAATGAATTTGGAGTTTAAATATGATACTGAAATCAACTAAAATAAAATATCAACAAACTTAATGCAAATTAATATTCTGTTTACCATTTTGTCATCATCATGGTTTGCCATTGTACACTCCGATGCAAACCAGTCACACCTTGCTACATCCATCTTTATATACAGTCTATGGCTCCTCATGACCATGTGGCATGAAACTAGCAATTTATGACACGTTTGTGCAGGTTCGTGAATCTGACATGAAACACTCAAAGCAAGCAAGCAAAGCAAAGAAGTAAGCTCAGATAAAAAGAATGTCTAGTGTTGGGCCTTGGTTACAGGTTTGGCTATCAGCAATATTTGATGATTATCATAGATAATTATTAATTATTAAAATCAATAGAAATTATGAATGAAAATTAATAATGACGGGGTACCACTCTGGGATCAGGGAAAAGGATAGCCAATCGATTGATAGAGTCTCAAAAAATTTACTGAGCTATCAATTTGGGAGTTTTTAATAATTAACTATAACCAAAATTACCATATTAATAGCTAGTTAAGGTTGAAGAATTTTGGAGTTCTTTGCAGAGCAGAGGTTGGCAAAATTCACTCTCATGCAACGTTAAACAGACAGCATGAATATCCAAAAGCATTTATTTAAAAAGCTAACAAAAGTAAAAACACACAATATTTAATCTAGCTAGTGAGGCCATTTACAGATGTGTATGTGTGTGTGTTAGTGTGTGTGTGTGTGTTGTGTGTGAATTGCTAGCAAACAAAATGGCTGACGGGATTCAAAATGGTGATGGAGGCCACATGTTCCATGGGTCCATGGGCAGTGTTCACACTTGGGTGCGAACAACTAAGGATTCTGGGAAAAGAGTTTCTTAAGGACTCCCTTTGTTTCTTAGAGTGTTGAAACATGTGGTCGGCCTGTGAGACCCAACACTATCAAACACGGCATTGCATGTCTATCAGCCTTCTTTTTATGGGGAAAACAACTTGGCTTTAATTTTCATAAATATGGCCATCAGTTCTAACATTTTACTCTTCAGTGTAATTGCTAAAATTTCAGAAAGTAGTAATATCATGAAAATAGGTCCAATGGGGTGAAACTTGAATGGTCAGACAAGTTGTAAACAAGCTGACAGTTTTGCCTTTAGCTACTTTATATGGAGGTAATACAGAAAGTGAGCACACATCTGTGTTTCCGTTAATATTTCGCCATTGCATAGGAACACTATGAGTGCACACAAGTAACGCAATTACGTAAGTTCAAAGCTGAAAAAGGAAGTCAAAGAGTTTGGGTAATGATTTTACTGTTCGCCTTTGTTTTCTCTTCTAAATAAGTTTGGATTACTTGACACTGCTTGTGTTTGTCACTCTGTTGGGCCTATTTTTAGCAAAGTACTGTGTTTTTAAATCACAGTAATTGGTTTTACTGGTATCACACTAATAGAACTGATGCTCTAATAAACCATTGTTTTCCTTTAAGCATCATTGACATAGTAAATACCTACTTTTGACAAATCTAAAATAGCATGTATAGAAGACACATTGCTCCTTAAGTATATAAACTGCTTGCTAACTGCGTCTGTGTTTGTATTAGAATGCAGAGGATTTGAGACAGCTGGCATGCTAAAACGATTGGTTACAGAGAGAGTGACTGAAGGTCACAGGTTTTATAATCATGACAGCCACTGTGCATCCATTACCATCCATTATGTGTTCTGTCAAACAAGACACTGAACTTAAATCTGTTCACACATTTTAAGTTACTGAGGATAAGAAATTTTAGCTAATGCTGAAAATGATGTCATCACTTTCAGGTAAAATGATAAATGGGATTGGGTATGGAGTGGAGTTGGTGTTCAGGTTTGGCAGACAAGAGAAATGATGTCAGACTTTGTATTGTGAACACTTTCAGTAATTCTGTGAAAAATCCATTCTGGTAGAAATGAAAACTACACTTAATAATAATATGTGCACCTTCTGTTACCCCTTATGTCTGCAAAGAAACAACCATACATCCTCACATCCCAAGATGCTAGACATAAACAAGTCTTGTTTAAGAGAAGCAGTGGTGTTGTGGTTCTATTTTGGTTGCCTATTTGTTAATGTGTACAAAGACTTGCATTTTCATTTCCTTAATGTCCTGAAAGCCACAGTCACTGGCATGCAAAGCTGGGTATCAATTACCTCCATTGCACTCCAGCATTTCTCTTTCCTCTCAGTTCCTTGCCTCTAAGAGGGAACAAACAGTGACTTGCAGGTATCTGAAGTCCTGGTTCTGTGATGGAATGGATGACAGGAAATAACGGGTATAAAACAAATGTGGCAGAGAAGAACAAAAGCAGACAGGGAGCGCAGAGAGAATGTGTCGACTGGCTTATACAGAGGAACTTTTTCCATTGTTAAATATAATCATCCACTGTTCTACATGCACACTCAAGAGAAATTCCCTTGGGAGTTCATTTACATGAAACTTGGAAAAAATTTGCAACTTCTCTTATTCACTTCTGTGTTTTTGAGGCTAATACATCCCACTAAGCATGCTTGAAACTTATCCACTGGACCAGAGTGATTGCCATTCAAAAGTTTTGAGACAGGAACTACATTAATATTGAGGTTTTAACAATTTTTTGACATCTTTTATAATGTGATATTTATATAATCCATAATATTTGTAATTCTTGTAGTCAGTCCAATTGAAATTTAAGACCTAGAGTAATACTGTTTTAAAAATGTCTAAATCTTTATCTTTTAGCCAAATTTCCACCTTTTAAGTTGCCCGAGAATAGTTGAGTACATTGATCTCTGAGAAAATAATTGCAGCAAGAGTTTTGATTAAGAGACACTATTTCCCTTAAACACTTTCCCATATCATAACTCTCAAACATAACCCACTTATAGCAGCTTCAATTAGTACAATGTCAGAAAAAAATAATAAACAGTTGTGACAGCAAGATTACGAATGTTCTCAATGAAACATGCCACTGCTTATGGTTCTTGACAACAGGAAATTAATTATATTGTCTCATGTTTTATATTCATGGAGCAGTTAAACAAGCGATAAAACATATACAGGGAAGTCATTAGAAATACACACATTGTATAGCGTTTAATTATGATGGTTTTGTTACAATACACACACTTCAAAACTTTATAAGTAAACAGCAGAAAAACACTTGATATGAGTTCTTAGCTCAAATATTTAAAAATAGTTCATGATATTATTTAATTGCTACGAACTGATTGTTAATATTATCATGTTCCATGGCATCCTAGCTCTGCGTTGCAAAGCATATATATAGAATATTAGTAAAATGTTTAGGACTGACTCAAAATGCTGTACATGTCTGAACACAGGCATCAGAAAACATTCAAATTTGGGTTGTACTATTTTAGCTTCTTTATTGTATGTTTTATTCACTTCATTAGCTGGTCATGCCACCAAGTATGCATCATCAGTGAGTAGACTGACTTTAAGGACTAAAATAGTGATAGTATGACTAGGTCTTAAATTAAAATGTATACCAATCTAGCATTTGAACTTGTCATTTTAAAAATTTTAATGAGTGTATTTTACTAACTCTGCTCTCCCAGTAATATAAAAGCATCACCTTTTTCAGCAGAGAGCTCTAATTAAACCTGCATTGAGCAAAAAAGACTCCTACAAACACAAAAGCTTAGCCTGTATCAGCTCAGCTGTTTTGTTTTCAGCCCATGCACAGACTGTATGGTTGAGTTCATACTGTACTAATGAGTGTGTGGTGCCTACCTACCTGCTCAACACAAGAAGACAGAGGGTGCATATGTAAACAAGTGATTATTATTAAAGAAAGAGAAGCATCTCACAAGCTAAGCATACACATGGTTATGATGCTACACAAGATCCAAAATGGGACTGAATATTGTTTGCATTCAGTTGCCAGAAATTTGACTGCAATGGGATGTTCATGATCATATGTGTCTGCTCAATGCGATGTGTAAATAGGCAACTATTAGCTAAGACCTTAGCCATAAAAAACTTGATAAACCAACGTATCTTAGGGTTCCATTTCAGTAAGTATATCTTTTTGCACCATTAGTAATCAAAATTACTTAATGCACCTTTTAAAAAATCCTCATGAGGTTAAACACTTTTTGAATAAATTGCATTCAGGTAATCTCTCTCACACACATACCCAGACACAATAGAAACCTGAGTCATGCAGGGTCATACCTACAGGGTCACTGAATTGTTTGCCAGATTTTTCTTTAGTAACATCACTTAGGTGAATCAAGGCTGAATTGGTCATTTTACATGGAAAGTGACATTAAATGAACAGTCAAGGTGAAGAGGAAGAAGTGTACTCTAGAAAAGTGGAATGCAATGTAAATGATCTGTGAAAGGCAATATACCCCTCCACTTAATCTAGCATCTGTCCCTCAAGAGATAAAAAACAATGCATTCAGTTATTGAGAAACTAAAATTTAACAAGAGCAAAAATTTGCCCTTTGAGTTATAATAATTTTACATGCCTCCACTCCCCCAATGTCATGGAGCTAAATAATAGATTGTACATTCAGCAGCCTTTTGAAAGCAATGTTTGAAAGCAGCAGTTGCTGTTTATGTACAGGCAAAGGAGTGTGCGCTACAGAACAAACCCGGAAAGAGGGAAAAATAATCTTGTCATTTTCTTGTTCCGTCTTCAATATTTTCAACAAACTGTCAGCAAACTTAGCTGCAGTGATGCTGTTTTTCTCAAGAAACATTGTTTGTGTGGAGTATCATAGAAAAACATGGATCACGGCAGTTTGTGCATTGTGTACTCAACCCTCATCCCTCTCACTCTGTCTAACACACAGACACACACACAACCCAAATGCATCCAGATCCAACTTTGCTTTTAACTCTTGTGGCTTGACACAAAGGGGATCCTTCCTTCCCCACACATCATCTGAAAAGAGAAAAAATCAAAAAGACACAAAGAGCCGTCTCGCTATTCAATGGGGAGAAAACTCATTCTGTCACTGCTGCCATTCTGTGCGAGATTACAGCGGGGACCCACGGCCCATGTTGCCTTTGCATCCCCCTTGCATCCCATCAATGATGGTTTGCGTGTCTGCATAATGAATGCTCTTCTGTAGGAGTGTCAGCATGTATTTGTTTGTATTACTTGTGTCTATATGTTTTGCTATTAACATATATTGAAATGTAACACAAATATGTGCTGCCCAGGACACACAGATGTGTTGAATATGATGCTCCCTTTTTTAAGGGTGCAAAAATACTCACAGCTGACCTATCTTTGTTAGCATCTGGAAATACAGGCATTGTTTGCAGCTGCTGTCTCCACATTTCCACATATGATGTTCCACATTTTGTGTATGGAATATGTAATGAAGCAAAGACAAACTGTGCAACTGCGTGGCATGTGAGTATAATGCACATTAATAAGTAAACAATCAAGAATAAAAAATAAAGAAATAAAGTCTGGGTAATTGGTTTTGCTGGTAATTTGTTTTGGTCTTTCTTACTTGTTTAGCTGTACTATCAGATAACACAAAATGTTGTGTTACAGTACTGTATTTAATAAAGCTGGTTTGAAGTTTTGTGGCCTAATTTTGAACATAACAGTGATGTGAAATAAAATTGTGTAAACAAAATATTTGGAATGTTCTGTGACATTTGCAACTTGATTAAATTGGATATATAATTCTAAAACTGTTCATTCATTCAACACTGTCTCCTTCATTCCATTCATATACACATGCAAATTATGTTCACTGGTAATAGTCACTGTTGGTGCAGTAGGCAATGTGATGTATTAATTTGCAGCATCTAAAAATACTTTGTCATATTTAGGGAAAAATCATGGTTGTGGTTAAATTAAACCAGTATTGACTGTTTGTAGGCAACAAGTTGTGAAAAGTCTTCTATGTCAAAGTTGGATGGTTTGTACATTGTTTTGTTGTAGGTTGCTAAAGTGTTTGACCAATGCTGTCAAAGGCCGGTGTTAAAGCACTGGTGGTCCCTGGTTATCTTCGACCTGTCACCATAATCTTCCCCTAACCTTAAGTATTTTATATTTTCTTAAACTCAGTCATACTGTAGTTGGCACATGCTGACTGTGAGGGAACTTCCATTTTAAAACATTGTAATATATCTTGTATGACAAAATAATAAATCTACTATATATCCTCCTTTCATTAGTCTCCTTTTTAACACTTGAAAATATGAGTACATAGTACTTCTGAACATTTCTTATATCAAAAGTACATCTGTCTTTACATCATTTCAACATTTTTCTTCTTTTTATCTTTCTTCTCCTTGCTCAAGAAATGAATTAATAATACATTGAAATAAACAAAGAGAAATTATTAAAACTATAATATCTAACTATTCCGCATTAAAATATCTAAAAACAACTAGACCAATGTTATATATTTTGTTGAGTTATGTACCTACATTATAGTAGGTACCTACTATACCTACAATAAATTACTACAAAAACACAATTTATCCCTCAAGATTTTGTTTAAAGATATATTGAGAAAAAAAGCTATGTCTGCATGACATTTGTCTGTATTATACATAGCCATGTTGAACAAATATTGGCTCCATGTGTTGTCGCATAGATAGAAACTTTTCATATTTGAGTCACAATAAGACTGTGGACATAGAGCAGAGACAGCAACTCAGTGACATAATCCTCTGTGATAACAGGACACACAGTGACAAAAAAGGAGATGTGCAGTGAGGTGTACAGAGAGGTTTTTCATAAGAATTTCATTTACCAGTTTAAACACAAAGTTGTTGCAGAACTTGTTATACTAATGTGAAAACAACCTTTAAAAAACTCACCAAAAATCATCATTCAGTAAGAGAGAGAAGCCTCTGATCCCCTGTTAGCTGTGTACATAGTTTTGCAAATTTTTTGTTCTGTAAGCATGTGTCTGGCTGCTTTTGATTAGATCCAGGCCATGTGTTTTCATGCTCACAAGGGGAGCAAAGAAATCATATAACAATGGCTTGATTGTAAAAGTGCATCTAATAGAAACAAAATTGGCACGACCAATATGCGTGACAAAAACAACTAGGGACATGCGACTTTTCTAATTCTAAACAGTTTATAAGGAAAGAACTCGGTCATAGCATTCACAGTAAAACGCTGAGATGAGACAAGCTTACATAGCCATTTGTTGAGGTATAGGCTCAAAATAATAAGTAAATAATAACCTCAGTTATGGCTGAGGGTGATGTACTGGTAGTGTATGTAGAGAAACATTTTCAAATTTAACAAACAATAACCACTTAAGTACTTATTTTGCAAATGCACGTGTTCACACCTTGAAAATTGATGCTTAGTGAAATTAAAGTTGAAAAAAATATATCACTGAGCACTAAAACATTGCATTTTGCATATTTTTCAACTCTCACACTCTAAATTAATGTAAGGCAGACAATCATATATTATCACAGCCATAAAACCCTCTATATCTAGCATTAAACACCATGGAATAAACAGTGGTGCAGCCTAAGCCATTTATAAGCCTGTTTACAAGTTTCATGTCCCCAGAACAACATTGTAATGTGCAGCAGAAAATGAATGAAAAGTAATTTCCCTGAGAAATCCTTCGCCAGAAACTGAGCAAAGGGATTCACTTTCTAATCCTCTTTCAAAATGTCCATAAATGCTTTGGCACTGCTGACAGTGGTCATGTATGTCTAATCTATATGAAACTCCTGCTGCATATTTTACAGGGCCTGCCCTGCTCTCCCTCCACTGTCCCCACAGCAACATTTCCTCATTGGTAATCCCACCAAATCTCACAGCCTGACCGCGCGGTCAGAGCGTAACCTGGGCCGTGTTGCAATTATCAACCCTGGCCACATTGCACTGGAACTTTGCCACTTTCTTTGCTGTGCCAGAAAAACCAAACTCAGATCTCTGTATATTCACCACACACATCCACAGGCAAAGAACACAACCAGGCATAAGTTGAAATACTGCTACACCTCAGTCTTAGAATTTCTGCTTTTGTTTGGTTTTGTCTAGACACTGGCAGGTTTGTCTGTTACAGGAGTGTCCATTTTACTAAGGTGACATTTGAATTCATTTTTGTATTATATCTTAACAAATAAAAAATATATATTTTATTAAGGTTTGACAACACACACGCACACGCACACACACACACACACACACACACACACACACACACACACACACACACACACACTCACACCTCCCTATATCTGTTAATTTGGGTCACTGTGTCACCTCAGAGGAGACCAAGGTCCTCTCATTACCACTGTGATATGAACTAATGCATCACTGTCCGTATGTACACCATAGGGGAAAAAGAAGAGACCAAATAAAAAAGAAGTATTATTGGTTTAATGCAATTATGGGGAAGTTTAACCTGGATGATAAAGCTGAATTGTCATATTTTATGGCTTTCAATATGCCTACAGTATGAAGGGGACATAGAAGGGAAGGGAAGGCTGATGCTGAAAGAGGGGCCATCAATGATTTTCATTTCACAGACTGGTGAGCACATTCACTGTGGTCTTGATAAGGACAGGAGGAGGGAGTGGAAGGGGTCAGCTTCACCGGGCACTTGATAAGCTGGGGACTGTCATCTGGTCTGAGCCATTGGCCATTATATTTTAAAGCTCTAACAGTTGGCATTGGTTCACGATTAAATGCTAATGGATGGAAATGTTGTTGTTGCTCACAGAGATACTACCAAACATGACTGATAGATTATGATTGCATACATTCATTAGTGTATACATGATATGAATGACTGACAAAGGCAAATTGCAGAATTGGAGTCTTCAGAGTCTAATATTATGTACAGACAAGTGACAAATTAAAGGAAAAACTGGCACAGGTTTGAAAGCTTGACCCCTATGGTGAGGGGATCTGGTGACTCTGTTATGCTGTGGGGGGTATTTTGCTAGTTTGGGTCCACTTGTCCCCGTAGAGGGAAGGGTCACTGCAAATCAATAAAAAGTTGCTCTGAGTGATCACCTTTATCCTATGATGAAACATTTCTATCCTGATTGGAGTGGTCTCTTCCAGGATGATGCCCAATTCACAGAGCATTGGTGGTGTTCATCCCTCCAGAAGAGTTCCAGAGACTTGAAGAATCAATGGCAAGGCTGAGGAACACGATTCTTCAAAAAATATTCCCTCATTTGGTATTTTGATGATGGTGGTGGAAAGTGCTGTCTAACATGTAAGTCCAAAATCTCCCAGAGGTGTTCAACTGGGCTGAGATCTGGTGACTGTGAATGCTTCAGCATATGATTCACACCATTTTCATACTCATCAAACCATTTAGTGATCCCTCATGCCCTATGGATTGGGGCACTGTCATCAAGCATTCAGGCCTGTGCCGGTTTTTCCTTCAATTTGTCACTCGTCTGTATATACTGTATGGTTTTGCAGGAGTCATTATTAGAAGTTGATTTCACTAAGAAGTGTGTTTTTTCACCCAGAGAGATGACATTCATTAGTGAATTATCTGTCATTAGATACAATGATATGCATTTGGCTCTCTTGTTTCACATTTATATTCAAAAGGTATACACTATATTTGACTAAGTATTGAGATAAAAGTGTTCATTTGATAAAAAGAAAGACTGGCCATAATTCTCTTACAGGTAGGTTATTGCATGAGGTATGGCTTCTACTATACAACAAAGATTTTCTGTTCTGCCATTATTCAGATGCACATTTCTATAGACCACAATCTTGTTATAGATATGACAAATGAGGCATCAAAGGGATAGAGTGCAGGGGCCATTTCAGTTGGAGATCACGTATTTGATTGACTGCAGCTTAAAGGTAGAGTGTGTAGGATTTAGTGGCATTTAGCAGAACAGACTTGGCAGATATAGAATATAATATTCATAAGTATGTTTAAATTAGTGTATAATCGCCTGAAAATAAGAAAAGTTGTGTTTTTGTTACCTTAGAATGAGCCCTTTATATCTACATAGGGAGCACGTCCTCTTCCACAGAGGTTGGCATGTTGCATCGCCATGTTGCACCGCCATGTTTCTACAGTAGCCCAGAACGGACAAACTAAACGCTGGCTCTAGAGAGAGCCTTTTGCGTTTTTTGCAGCCACCATAGGTTCTCCTACACACTTGGAAGGGGAAGGGCATTCAGTTGGTTGCAATCTGCAAACTCACCACTAGATGCCACTAAATCTTACACACTGGATCTTTAAATAAGTAAGTACATTTTATCCATATATTGCCTTTCAAAACGAGAGTTACAAGGTGCTTCACAAAATACAATACCATAGAATATAGGCGCGATTTCAGCATACATATTTCAACATAGAGAAATGTGATGGAGATAGAGAAGACAGAGAAATAAAACAAATAAAAACATACACAGAAAATGCAACAAAAACAAGGATTTCAAGGAATGGTCAAACAGAGAGATAAAACAAAGTATAAAAGAACAACATAAAACATTATAAAAATATACAAATGCTAGTCAGTTTAAATACCATAGCACAATATATGTTGTTACATTTCTACCGATCTCACTGTAACAATATAGAAGCCAATCAATTGAAATAATGGGACACTGGCTATATGGAAGGCTATTTTCATTATAGAGATTTATTTTGATAGATTAAATATACTTTTTACTGCACAACAGTTGACAGGCAGTACGTCATACAGCAAAAACTTTTTGTCCATCTCATAAATGGTTAGGGTGTATCACTAATGACAAGAAATGTATGTGAACTATGCAATTAAATTTGCTTTAAAGGTGCAGTGTGTAGAATTTAGTGGCAGGGGAGGGGTATTCAGTTGGTTGCAACGTGCAACCTCACCGCTAGATACCACTACATTCTACACACTGCACCTTTAAAAACAGATAAATTACTTTCTGTCTAAGTCAGTGTTACCCACAGTTTTATGCAGAGGAGAACCTCTTTGCATATAGCCAATCAAATCATTTAACTTAAAACTGTATTTACACAAGACATCAATAGCAACAGTCACACTGACTAAAAGCACACAGCACAAGACTTTAAACAACAGCAACCCATACTGGCTTTCTAATGTCACACATTTTGTCCTGCACCATTGGTAAATGGTAAAGTGCACTGCTGACACTAACCTGATTAACTAGTCAGCAGTAGAATATTGAGTTTAGTTGCTAGTGCGGTCTTAACAGCAACAACACTGCTGACAAAACACTGTCTGTCCTTGGCCTAAAGTTTGTTTACTTTGTCTCTCAATACTCCTGCTGGGGCTCAGCCTGCCAGTCTGCTGTCAATCAAACACAGACATCACTAAGCCCACTCAGATGCTGAAAGAAAAGGACCGTTTCTTAAGGGACTGTATTCCCAAACAAAACAACAAAATCAGTTGTTTCAGCAAGTGCCCCAAAAGTGGCATAAGTCCTCCAGCAGCTGTAGTAATTGTGACGGGAGCAAAGAAATAAATCATGTGATGTAATTATAAAACGACAGAGTCTGTGCAGGCAGTAGGTTGGGGTGGATGTATGGGAAAACAAAATATCACACTTCTTAATAACACAGAAGATTACTATTTGTTTCCCGTTTACAACTGCAAATCAACATTGTGTTTTTTAAACCATGACCATAATTGTCCCTTAACCTCAAGATTGTTTATGTGATTTTTATTTATTTATTGGAACTATGACGATGGAAGTCCCCTACCTTTAAAGAAGTAATAAGTTTAACCCAAAACACAATGTTTTCCTAACCTTAGTACCAAAGTACTTATTTTAACCCAAACCATAATTTTCCCCTAAACCTATCTAAGCCATTTTTGTGCCTAAAACAAACCTCAGTGTTGTCACATCATACAGTTAAACATTTTTTTTCAAGGCACAGACAAATCATGTCATCCTGTTGATAACTGCTGACTGGAGCATCAGATCAGAAAAGACTTTTTTTTGTTATTCTAGACAAACAACATTTTTTTGTTTCATTTTTTTTTTTAAATTTGGACCCAAACATATATCGTCAAACTTCATATCTTTTTTCTTTATCTAAATAGTGAAAAAAAAGAATATTAATAATATTTTTTTTTTCCTTAGTTGCTGTACTACTACCATCTTGTTGTGCTAAATAATTTGTACCATCTGTGTGGCATACATTATTATTAACGTTAAGAAAACCACTACCCCCTCTACTCCAAGAATGGAATCCTGTCACGGACAGCTCACTTTCTCACGATGGATCTCCAAGGAACCCTTAACTCCAATAGCAACAATCTGTAAATAAATTTTCGGCCAACAATATTAATGTCACAAAGCCACAAAAAGAGAGAGAGAGAGAGAGAGAGAAAAAAAATCTGGTATGTTGTTAAGGTAGTTGGATGATGTCTGGGGTCTGATGCTTTTGCAGTCCCACCAGGGTGGCTTGCAGTTATCTGCTGTTTACCCTGCTTAATTAACCAAATTCCCCAGCCTTCCTCTCCTGAGCAGCCACCTGTACAACACACCTAAGAACAGACGCAGATTATGGTAGTGAGTCCCGAGAGCCGCTCAAATCAACAGCCTGTAATGCCTTCTCATCTGGGATGCACTGATATTTGCTCTGAACACAAGCAAAAATAACAGCACACACATACTGACTGTCACACGGACACAGATATAAATACACAGATGCCACAAAGACACTGAAAAAAATACACACAAAGTTAAGTGCTCATGATGTGCAGTAATGATAAGGTTACAATATCTTAAAAATTATTCCCCACATTATTCCAGATTACACAGACTATATATATATATATATATATATATATGTGTGTGTGTGTGTGTGTGTGTGTGTGTGTGTGTATATATATATATTAAGCATGAAGGAAAACAGACTCATGTGATAGATAAGGCGGTGCTTGGAAGAGTTGCCTGCGTTCTAATTTAGTCAGATTACCATCTGTTTATTTGATTTTCTTTTCCCCATAAACTGGGGGCAGCATGAGCAGATTAAAGAGTGGCTAAGCAGCCTAAACTGCATGTCAAGGAGTCCATTAACGGGCAGGAAAGGGGTTTGGGGGAGAGTTTTATGTGTGGATATGAATGGATTCATAACTGAAGGACATGTTTACAGCCTTCCTAATGGATCTTTGTTGTAGAGTCATTTTAACTCCACAGGATATCCTTGCCTTCTTGTCTGCATCTTGTGTTATGATTGCACTGTCACAGAAGACGTGTGTTTTGTAATTACACAGAATGGCATGCTGAGCAAATGGGAAAGCCTCCAACTAGTATTACTGTGATAAGTATAGATATTTAAAATAGAATGGATTTACAACTGAATGCAACTTTGAATTACATTATTCATATGCAATTCTCCACTATTTGGTTCTTTTAATAAACAGAATAGTTCTTGAATTAGTAAAAATCAATCAATCAACATTTTTTACATAATTAAACAAAACACTTGCAGAACTAATATGCTACTGGATAGTGTTGTAGTGTAGAACAAAACAGGCAGGAAGAGTAAACTAAATGTGTTAGGATTAAAAGAAAAACTAAACATTATTTCAGACTCTAACCTCAAACTTGTCTTGACATTCATAGAACTTTGTTTCTTGCATTATTGTAAAGAAAAATGCACACATTGCAACCCCTACATTTGTGTCCATCTTTGAAGTGCATATTCGAGTCAGCTGTCCAGCTACATTCAGTCTCCACTCTGTTGACCTGCCAATGCCCTCTACTGGTGCTGTGAATGTCACAATGGTGCTGACCCCTCACATCCAGATAAAAGGAAACTGATTTATGTGTCTGCTGTACAGATGATTTGCGAAAAAAACTGAAACTTTGGTTCACCTGTCAGCCTTTTATATGGAGTCCGGAGTTTGCCACATGGAGGGATAATTATACACATATTCATTGTTTAATTATAATTAGTTAATTGATTAAAGCATTTAACTACTTCTGCTTTAACAGTTAACAGATCAGAAGACAAATGAATTGTCAGATATATTATGATAGAAATATATACTGCAATTTAATGGAAAAAAATAAGTACTTGAAATTAATTTATTAAATCATCATTTTATAACAGCAGAATAATGAAACAATTATTCATAGACACATTAATTGGAATGTTTTTAATAGGGTAGGTGCTGTGGCTGTCTACAACGAATCTATTTTTTTCTGTCTCCATCTGTCAGTTTGCCTAAAAGTTTTGAATGTATTGTTTTGAAAATCAACATTGCTTCTAATAATTCTCTCATTTTTGTTGGTGTTTATAGACCCTCTTCTCCTGATCCTAGCTCCTTTGATGAACTAGCTGCAACATTTCCCTGTATGTTTGATGTTGATTATCTTAGGTGATTTTAATATTGATTGGCAATCCCCTGCGTTAGAATACTTTAAAGGTGTATGTGGGGATCTTGGGCTCTCTCAGTTTATCTGTGAGCCCACTAGAACCAATCTGAACTGTCCTGAATGGTCCACTTTAATTGACCTAATTTTAACAGCAACAGGAGTGATAAAATTGCCAGTAGTGGTGTATTTGACCTTGGGATTAGCGATCACTGTCCAATAGTGTGAATACGGGACATTCGCCTGAAAAAGGGAACCGGCCCTCTTATGGTTGTCAAAAGAATCTTAAAACACCTGGATGAGTATGCTTTATTAGATTATCTTTATCACAGTGACATTAATTATACAAATGAAATTCCTGATATAGAAAACTTTCCACTCTATTGTTGACAAGCATGCGCCTTTTAAATTATTTAGAACAAAGGACAGATTTAGTTCATGGTTCTCACCAGAATTATCTGCCTTGTTTTCAGAGAAAAATGCAGCTTGGTCCCTTGCTAGATGAACAGGTGAACAGGTCTGCTTTCAGAAGAATCAAAAACAGGTGTACCACATCTTTGAGAAATGCAGAAGCTAAATATTATCTGGACTTGATTACTAAATCACATTCTAACCTTGGTCAATTTTGGAAGGCAGTAAATTCAACCAAAACAAAAACTTCAGTTACCTTACCCCTACATGTCAGTGTTAATGATGCTACAATTTTTGACAAAAAAGAGATCTGTCTAGCTGATAACAAACACTTTGTCAACACGAGTCATCTGTCTGACAGTGCACACTTAGGGTCCCTTGTAGAAAATTATGCTTGATATGAGTCACACCTCCAAGTTCACCAATCAGCCTCTCTTCCACAGATGTTTTTGAAGCACTTCAATCCATTGATACCAGGAAATCAACAGGAGAGGATAAATTGGAAACTTTCTTCCTAAGACTAGCTTCTCTAGTCATTACTGATCAAATAACATCTTTTTAATCTTTGTGTTTCAACAGCCACAGTTCCTAGTCATCCCCTTACATAAGGGTGGCAACAGTAATCACCCAATAATTATCAATTACCAATCTCTAAGCTATCCTGCCTGGCAAAGATCTTGTAATCATTGGTAAATAGTCAACTTAAAGCATTCCTCTCAATGCACTCTGTATTAAGCCCACAACAATCTGGCTTCAGAGCAGAGCATAGCACTATTACAGCCTGAATGTTATAGTACGGTATTTGCTCTGGATATAAAGAAACATTGCACTGCTCTTTTTGTTGATCTGTCAAAACCTTTTGACACAGTTGATCATTCTCTTCTTCTGCAAAGACTATACAGTATTGGCTCTGATACAATTACATGTAATTTGTTCCATAGCTATTTATCCGGCAGATCATAGTGGGAAATACTGAGTCTGAATTCTTGTCAATTGAAAAAGGTGTCCCTCAGGGGACAGTTTTAGGCCCTCTGCTATTTTCAATCTATAACAAACAATATTGCCTCTTATCTCAATGATTGTCATGTTTATTAATACACATATTACACCATATTGTACTTTAAAACGCTTTCATTAAGCTCAGACTAGTTCTTAATGCAAACAAAACAAAATTCATGGTGTTCTCTAGACATGGAAATATTGCTCATATTGCTCAACTATAAATTGATATAACACTGATAGAGTGAGAGTATAAATACCTTGGCATTTGGCAAGACAAGAAATTTACATTCAAATATCATGTGCAGAATCTTGTCGGTAAACTGCACCAAAATGTTGGCTTCTTTTACAAAAAACAGAGACACTTTTCCAATATGTAGAAGGAAGAGAGTGACCGAAGCAGTTTTCATGCCAATTTTGGATTATGGTGATTTAATCTACAGGCATGCCTCTGCCTCCACACTTAAGCCCCTGGACTCTATATACCACTCAGCCCTTAGATTTATTACAGGTGATAGTTATCATACTCATCATTGTATCCTATATAACAAGGTCAGCTGGTCTTCTCTGTCTGAAAGGTGCAAAAAGCATTTGTATCTATAAGGCTCTTCTTGGGAAACTACTACCCAACATTACATCGTTACTGAACTGGAACCTTGGTCCTTATCATACACATTCTAATGATTGGCTCATGCTCCAGGTTCCACATGTCTGTTCTGAAATGGGAAACTTGGCTTTAAATTCTTGGGCCCTGGGACCTGGAATAAACTTCAGCACACCCTGAGGCTTGATACACTTCTATTCGGCAATTTAAAACCATGATCCAGAATCATTGTATTTCAACTTGTAATTGTTTAATTGATTTAATAGCCTTGTCTTTTGCCAACTATTTATGTATTGTGTGTGTATGTTTTACTATCTTATTGTTATTTATTGTGCTATTGTTAACTCGATGCCATTGTAAATGAGGGCAATGAATAATAGTCTTTTTAAAATGCAATTTAAAAAACTTCAGTTAACCACTATAGATTGTTTTAAAGGCAACAACTAATTAGTTGATAATAATTAACCACTGAATATGTGTACAGTTATTCAGGTGGTTCAAGACTTTGTGCAATATATGAAACATTCAGTTACCTTTTGCCATACTCTGAGCACAACACATGCCTGCACTGAATGTAAAAAGCAATTTATTTTGTATTTCATTCTCAGTGGTTTATAATCAAATATAAATAAACAAACAGCTATTTTGTGTGGATGTACTGTTTAGGTGTGTCATTTTCTGTTTCTTGGTCCAGCCTGTGCAATTTAGCATGGAAATTGGAAAATTGTTTATAGTAGCAAAGCCAGCCTGGTAAAACAATTCAATCTGCTGTCTTTTAGAGACCCGGCAAATACTATTTTCTCAGAGCCCATTATGGCCTTGCATTTATCTTTATTTACTATAACTGTGCTTACTCTGTGCAAGTAAATATCTTGACTCCACCTGGTCTTTCAGAGGAGATTGAAATATCTGGTATAACTAGTCTGGATGTCAGGGAACTTTTGGAAATGACAGAGGATAACAGGTGGAAGATATAAAGGTGCATTCATCTTTGTGTATACTGTGCTGTGCTGTATGTGTAAATATGTGAATGTATGTTTTTAAGAGCTTTATGGGGCTTGATGTGTTAGGCAGCTACTGCACACATCATGTACAAATATGTTTGAGATAAAACACCTAAACCCTGATATTGTGTTTAAACAATGTTGACCATTGTGCTGTATTCTTACTTTTGGTCAAACCCTTATGCAAACAGTTCAATACTGTTTCATTTCATCAGACCATGGCACTAAACCCTCCAAGATGCACAGGGGACACAGCAAAGTTGCTGTCAACTGTGGGCCTGAGCAAGTGGCAGGAAGTGTTTGCCTTGTAAGGACCACACACAGCAACTCCCAGCAAGTCATTTGTTCCTTTTGCCACCTAATCAATGCCCCCTGAGCCACAGATAAGCCAATGGGTTCCTCCTAAAAGGTCATGAAAGCCATTACACATCTCTCTGTTTACTGAATTAGATAGAAGAGGCATTATTTGCTATGAAAGTGTTCGCCTCTAAATTCTTAATGGTTACACAGGCACAAGTGCACACAATGCACATGCACACACCTACATACAGTATACATGTAAACACAAAACAGTATTTGTGTGAAACCTTACCTCCAAGGAACTATATCAGTGCCAGTATCTATCTTGTTAAAGGTGAAATGGGCAGCACAGGCAGTGTGCTGTCAGCTTATTTTTCCAAAACCATAAATTCAGTGCATAAAACTCACTGGAGTAAAACTGTTAAAGGGAAAAGTACATTTTCTTTGCAGCCAGCAAGATTATGCTGTGGCAGTCAGCAAGATTTAAAGTGTCAATAAATGTTCAAAACAAAGCCTTTCTTCCCTGTCTTTTACTGCCAAGATGGAAAGATTAATCTACATTTAACATTCATGCAAGCATTGCAAAGCAAACAATAAATAAATGTGACAGCAACAACACATTTCATTTAAAGTCATTTACAGTAAATAAGTCATTCAGCTTCAGTATCCTCTTGAATTTTCAAAGATGCAGCTCTTATAATGTCATATTTTGCAATAAAATCAAGAACTTATGATTTAAGCTTTTTTTTTTTTTTAAGGTGACACCAAAATGATGCAGAAGAACCTCTTGTTTTTTGGAACATATTGGAACTTTTTAATTTGGCGGTAAACAATAGATTTAGGTGTTAAGAGTTAGCTTCTCTCTGTCACAGTGTAATAGATTACTTGCGGTATGATAACAGTAGCTGAAATGATAGAGTGTTATCATTCGTCCATGACCTGTAATCAATCACCACATTCAATTTGAGGCTGATGGCTGGGGAGGGGCCAGTGAGCCAACGATGAGACAAGGTACATTTAGGACACCCATCCCTGTTGGGTGAATACAGATGACCTCAAGAGGATAATGTTAGAATCAATGTTTAGATAACAACTATAGATTGTTTCTGCCACCACAGAGAGAATGGTCAGCCGAGACACGTTTTGAATGCCAATACACAGTTTGAATTGTGACTCAAACACAGTTTTTTTTCTCCCATTTTCTCTCATGTTGAAACACTAATAATGATTTTCACTTACATTACAGTTCCTTTGTAGGATGAATATGTCTGAGTCAGGATATGTTCTGCCCCAGCAACATTTACAGAAGAGTAAATGGTGATCATCAAATGTGGCTCTTGTAGCACAATTAGATTGAGAGGTAATGAAAGGCGTGGTCTGGGACAAGAAGATGGAGTGCTAATAGAGGACCCACAGGGCTTCATCTACCACATGACATCCGTCTCTCTCTCCCTCTCCTTTACTCTCCGTCTCTCTCTTTTTTGTCCGTCTGCCTCTCGTCCTCTCCAGCAGAGCACAGTGTAATCTCCCATTCCCCTGTGGGTGCGGGGAGTAAATCAGCACAGCTGGATCACAGGCATCAATCTCAGCCAGCCCTCAGGATGGGCCACTTGTGAGCCCACAGGGAGGCATTTCCTCTTCATTCCAAATGAGAGACAAATGTTGCAGGGAAAAAGCGGTGCGGCACAGTGGGGGAGAGAGCGCAGAGGGGGGTGGTCAGGCAAGCAATGAAGGTGGTGGTGAGTGAGGCAAGATTGGCAGGGAGTAGAAGTGATAGAGTGAGGAAGAGAGACAAGTGGGTGAAACAGAATAGAGAGAGTCTATAGACTGCACAAAAATGTGCAGTCAGCACTAAAATCTAACTCTTTGTCTTAAAAAACTAATGAAAAGTGCCAGTGGTGTGAGAAGATTTTACTTGTTTCCAGTGCAGTGGATTTTCTTAAAAATTGAATTGAAATTGCTTTGTCAGTGAGTGATACACATTTATGGCGTTGGCTATTTTAAAACACGATAAAATGAGGAGTGTGCTGTGCAGTTTGTGAGGGATACAGCAATAAGTAAGTAAGAAAGCAAAATGGTAGAGACTGAGATACAGCATGTATAGGGCAAAAAACAGCAACAGATTACAATATACAGTATATTCTAAAAGTGAAAATATTAAATTAAAAAATTAACCACAGTTGGAATATTTTAAAGCTGAATTGCAGGACTTTTGTCTTCCCCTATCTGGCAATGTGAGTAATTACAAAGACACTGTTGACACATGCTTACGTCATAGGCTCTGCCGTAGCCTACTCCGTTGCTACTGTTGCAGCTGTAAAATGGTGGATAAATTGTTATGAACATCACACAACCCCTGTAAAATGAATTGTTTCACTATCAGAATTTGGTCCATTCTGTATGATAACATTTGGAAAGTCTAGAAAAGCCACACAGTATAATTATTATAGCCCCATTCAGGTTAGCAGAGAGCTAACCAGAAGTTAGCTGGCTCGGCCGGTGGAAGTCCCTAGAGCTCTGCCCATAGAGCATGCACAGTATGCATTCAGCACAGGAATGTCAAACTTGACCCCAGATTTAAAAACTCTCAGCATTGTGTGAACTTGTTTGGCAAGTGCTTGAATGTAACTGACGTTCATTTATATGTAAAGGTTCTGCACTGCAGATTTAACCTTTAATAAGGTAATAGTGCAGGCGATTACACTTGATTGCATTAGACTATACAAGCATTCCTGTTGTGCCCCCACCCGCCCCACCCCCTGTGTATCTCTAGCACAGATTGTAAAAAATAAATGGACATAGTCACCATGATGTCACCCACTGGTTTGTGGACTCCCATTTCTAAGCCTCGAGTTTGCATTTTGACCGCTGTCATCTTGGATTTTTGGAGCCAGAATTGACCATATTTGGATGAGAGGGTGGAGCTGACCCTAACGCTAGCTGCTAGCTGCTAGCTGCTAGCTTGGTTAGCACGGTGCATTTACAGTCTATGGTGAACTGTGATAATGCCAATGCTAATTTTCGCTAGTGGAAAAACAAGCTTAAAAACATTAAAACAAAACATACTTAACAGAAAAACTGAAGATATGTCTCCTCAGAGGATCTTTTTGTACAACCAAATGCTTTTGGAGCCAGTGGAGTCGCCGCCTGCCGGCCTTTAGAGAAAATGCAGGTTTAAGTCACTTCCACATTGGCTACATTTCTCTAGTACACATCTATAATAGCAATGACAGGATACAAAACTTTTCATTAACTGTTGCCAATTTGGACACCACAATAAAGGTATGTGAATACATGATAAAAAATAATAGATATTAAAGGGGCCATATTATATCCCTTTTCCACAAGTTAACACAGCTCCCTGGGGTCTTGATAAAATGTATCTGACATGCTTTAGACAAAATACCACAAGGATCGAACACCCCAGCAGCCTTCTCATTCTGTCAAACAGCCCTGTTCATAACGTCCGGTTTAAGTGTAAATAAACTTAGATTTTGCTGTGATTTAATTGCAATAAATGAACCAAAAAGAAGCCAAATTTCCTTTGTCAAGTCTGTCTGCAAGATGACAACATTTAAAATGCTTGTTTTCTGAATGGAGTTCAGATAGATCAGGGCTATGCTAACTTTGTAGCTACTCCATCCACACTCAAAACAATGTCATCTAAAAGCATAAATATGGCAGCAATGTTATTGTTTATACACAGAGATATCTACATACTGTGTAACTTTAGAATTATATAAACTCACCAGCATTTAAGATGTTTATTATTGATGACAGCAGCTGAGGTGGTGTGTGACTCTGGTGTTAGCTCCAGCTAGGTTGAGAAGCGAGATTGAAGATAAATCCACTTAATCCCAAAAGTTTAAAAAACAAACTCCTCCTACTCCAAAAGGAGCAGCATCAGCAGCAACACAGGACTCTTGGGCTCTGCTCCCTGGCCGGCTCTCTCCTGCAGAGCTCGCCACAGCTCAGCAGCCTTCTGTCAACAAGCAGTGGCTCTGTCCCCCAGTCCATGCACCCTTAGCTTAGTTTATCTTAGCTAAGCCCCATGTGACATAAGAAGGGGCATCACATCTAAATGGCTTGTGGAATCACAAGAGTACAGAGCAAGCCAGCCCACACCAAACTGACTGAGTGGTCTTATTTCACTGTTTATGTGTTAGTAGGTACATCAAGGACCTAAATATACATGCACAAGCACTGAAAAAGTGTTTGTTTTTTTCATAATATGGCTTTAAATTGATAAAGTGGTGTTTTTTGACTTGTTTCTTTTAGATGACAATAGTGCCACCTCTGTTAATAGCTTTGATTATAATTAATTTTCATTTCAAAGGAAAGTGACAAGGCTGATGTGACTCTGTAATCCCAGACTGCTGCTGCCTCATCTTTATTTAAATTGATTTGTAGCGGCGAAGCACAATGGAGTTATCAAATGAGAATTGACTCTGAAGCCATTTTTGACATTTTTCCAAAGTTGAGGAGGGTTTCATATCTGTACCTGCAAGTTACTCAAAAGGTCTGATCCATTGTCACACAACGTACAGTATACCTTTACATTTACATAAACTTGCTTTTGAAAGTGATTCTCATCATGAAAGCTTCTGAGAATTTCCAAAGTCTGCATGTTTGATATTAGAATTGTGGGCTCGCAAGAAACTTTAAATGTAATTTGTTCTTCTTCTTGTATGCATGTATTCATAATGTGGTTGTCCAAAGTTTTGGGTCATACTCTATATATTATTTCCATTATTAGGTTTTGGGAGCAGTGGTCTTATTTCCCAACAGAGCATACAAAATGAGCAAGTTCTATATTCCATTTATGCAATAGGTACAGTAATATAAATCACATGGTTATATTTCAATATAGAGCTGCAAAGTGACCAAAATAATAACAAAGCCACTTGTTCCATCAGTGTTAAACCATAGCACTATGGTTTGTATCTCTTCAACTGCTTAGTGTTTTACTATAAAAGCATAATTCAAAGCATAATTCTTCAAAAAAGGATGAACAAAGAAATAAGAAGATATATATATATACATACATGTATTCTATGCATGCCCATCTCAAGAGTTCCTCCACTTGCATTGAGTTGCACCACAAGACAAATGATGAGAGGAGCCCGATTCAGGATAGACAGTTTTGAGGATATTACAGTGGTAAATACACATCTGTTGTCCAAAAATCCTGAATTGGCAGTCAAGAGCTGCTCCATTTTGCTGATTAAGAGGTTCAATATTTTATGGATTGTCACTGCAAAGTGTAAATCTGCTCGGCACTGTCATGCTTGGTATGTGTACACTAAGAAGATTTAGTGGTCCACTTTGTACCACATTTTTCATGTGAAATGCTACTGCTACAATGCTCCAATGGAATGTAAAGGTATTGACCACAGCAGTTTTAACTGCTGCAGCACAGAGAGCTTTTTTCTGGAGAGGCTTTTCAGCCTGAACCCATTATGTGTGGTTTCAGTGTCCATAGATGAAATTGATTGTAGAAATGGATGTCTATCTTTCCTTTCATTCTTTTACTTCCTCTCTCTCTGTCTCACTTTCTCTTTCTTTTTCCTGCCATATAAATGAAATGCTTCCTCTTTATGTTCATGTTTGCAGAAACAGGCAGAAATAATGTAGTAATAATTTACAAATGGCCACAGCCCCAGAGTGACAGTATCAATCTGAATTCAATTCTAGCATTGAGAGATCATAAAATTCCTTCATTCCATCCGAGGATCCTTTTATCCATAGCTTTTTTTATAAAGCTGCAAGTGTTTACTCTTTAAACCCTCAAGTGTGTAACTGCATTGCCACATAATCCTCCACTAACAATGAGCAAAACACATATTCACACTAACTAGCTCATTAAACAAGAAATATGTTTGGCGGACAAAAAACGCCCATTGATATTCACACAGTGTTATTTTTACATTAAAATGTGCAGAGTTGCCTTTTTATAAATCCCACAATAAGAGAGGCAGCTCTGGTCTCCACAATCCCTGGATAGAGAATACAGCTTTCCTCTGATATCTATAGATTTCTTTATTCCACATCAAAGCAGCCGTTAGCCTTGGGTTATGCTTGTAAATCACCCAAATGACACTTGTGCAGGGATGTCTGACACTCATCAGAGGTTCGGGCTCTGCAAAGTCTATTTTCTTTTGTCAAGGAGTTCATTCTCTGTGTTTTGAAGCTGTCTCAAAAGGGTTGAAGTGCTTCTGCAACACAGCCACAGGATGTGTTGACAAATCACACAAAGAGCATACCTGTATGGGGGAGATTAGACTCCTCAAACCAGAGCAAACACTAGAAGGGTGACAGTAAGCAAACAAGAGGTAAAACCATTATTCTAATAGCTACACAACGATAACACTGGAAAGTTTCCATGCATATACAGGGACATGCCCTGCAATAAATCAATCTAAAATGCCATGATGCCATTTATCACATTTCATTTATCATTTGCAGGTAGTGAAAGGTACAAAGGACAATGCAGCTGCCATCAGCAATGGATTTTTGTGATAACTGCCATTTCTGGTACTTTGACTAATGCATAATTGGAAGCTGGCTCCTCACAGTAGAAAATAATACTTCAAAAGCTAAGCCAAACTGTGGTGCAGCAGCTAATGCCCTATACAATCAGACATTAGTCATACTTTGTAAAAGTTGTGATGGATGCGTGTTTGCTAAATGCTACCACTGTACCAATATTAATCCATCAGTTTCCCTGAAGCCTTGCCTAAATAGAAATTCTAGTCAGGATATAGTGTGTTATGCAGTGCAAAGCTTTGAGGGCCCTCAGAGGAATCACAACAGGCAAGCTGCGGGTTCTACACAGAATTAATCAGCTGGTACAATCTGTGAATGAACAGTCATTTTGGTTAAGAGGGGCCCCAAGCACAAAAAGCCCATTAAGAAACATTACATTTCTTTTTTGTCACTACATTTTAATGCCTTGGCTATATCTCAACAAAACATATCCTCCAAAAACCCTCCATAGAACAGTTTCCCAAAGAGATCAAACTCTGCCTGTATGAGTGATATTTACCAGTCACCCAATTATTTTTAGCATGCTGTCAATGTGCGCTACACACACCCACGTACAGGGAGACAGGGTTGTGGAGGGTGTTTGATTGCGGCCTTTATACAGGAACCTTTGCATCAGATGCAACAGCTGTCAAAGGAGCAGCTCCCTTCATTAGCAGTCCTACCAGAGTGTTCCAGCAGCTCTGCGCCAAAAGCCAAGAGTTGTGCTGGAAAATGCTCTAATCTTACAGCAAGGAATGATGGGGAGGGAGAAAGAAATAGAAGATTTGGAAAGGATTTAGGCAGGGAAAAGATTAGAAACCCATATCGGCCTTATCGTGCAGCCTCCACACTGGGGAATTGAATGAAGCAGCTGTCAAATTTGAAACATACAAAAGCAGTAATCCTACAGTAAACAGAATGCTGGGTTTTGAATACAGCAAAATCCAGGGAGAGAGAGCAAGGCAGGGAGCGGGAGAGAGAGAGAGCAAAGAATCTATCAGCGTCTTAACAGCCTGCCTACAGAGAGAGCACTCTATGAGGGTCTTTCAGTGCATGGGCCTGACTGTTAGCGCTGGCAGAGGAGCGCCGGCCACATGGGGAGTGGGTGACAGTGGGAGCGTGTGAAGATGCTGACAAAGTCTCCCACAGAACAGGGCATTTGGAGAGTATTGGTGTGTCATCTTGAAAGGCAGAAGGGTCTATGGTTAAGTGAAGGAGAGAGTTTTACATGATTTGACAATGGAGATTAGGACTGCACTCACCTCCTGCTGTGACCTCAGTAGTGCCTGTATCTTTCTTTTTCTCCTAAAACCAACCAAAATAGGTATTATCTGTGTGACAACAGGGAGTGTGGAACAGGGGCTTAGACTGAGCTAGCTGTCAGGCAAGATGTTGTGTTGTCCCTCCAGGACTGCTGTTTGAAGTGGCCATCGACAGCTGCCAATGAAGATGTGTGTGTATCTGTTTGTGCCTAAAAAAACAGAAACATAGTGGACTTTTTTTCATCACAGACATATCAATTATCAACACCTAGAATGAGACTGCCCTGTATGCCCTTGGCAGGAGACAGTGACTAAGAAAAGTGTGTTAAGTTGGCTTAATGGATATTTTCATACCTGCTATAATGTTTCACTCTATATGAGTCATCACCCACAGATAAAATCATTGATGATTTTTAGGCACAGATATTAAAAGCATGGATATGAAAAGAAGCACAACTATTCACCATGTCCTGCAATTATTTTTAACTAGTTTTCACAAGTCTTTGGCCTTGAGCGCCTTTGTATCTTTTATTTAATATAAGTAGTACCTGGAGGGCTCTTATCTGAAGATGTCAGCAGAAGAGATATTGAGTTGATGGTGAAACCCCACAGTTGCAAAAAAAATTAATGATGGAAAAAAATGAAAGATTACAATGTTAACAGGAAAAAGCAAGGGGCTTTTAAACTTAATTTTCCACGTTTTATTTATGTATTACTTATGCCAAGATCTGCTCAATCACCATCCAGAAGGCTATGTAATGCTCTCTGGTCCAGAAAGAGGGTTTTTGTTTGTTTTTTCCCCCATACATATACAATTACAAAAGAAACAGGTGTGATGTAAAACTACAAAGAAAATGTGTGTAAAAAAATGTACTTTCAAATATCACAGTTTGAACACAGATTTTGGTGTGTGTGTGTCATTGATGTGTGCAGGCAGTTGGCCAAGTGGAGAAAGACTCTTAATTCATCTGTTGTGTGGGCCAAGCATGCAGGAGCCTGAAAAATGTAATGGCAGCTTTCATTGACATCCCACAATCCCCATAATGCACTTACATCATAGCATTGTTGCATTAATTATGCAACACAGAGAAACAAATACAGTTTTGGGTGCAAGCATCTATTGTAACATACTTGTATATACAGTATGCATATACAGTATACCATGATGCAATATTCTCTGAAGAAATCTGTTTTCGTTATGCATAGTTGAAAAAGGACAACACAATTATCATAGAGAAACACATTTTTTACATTCTCATTGCCTGGCCAAACACCAGACAAACTATCAAACCTAGTATGCTACATGCTATAGGCACCATTGCTGAACTATAGCACAGGCAGAATATTAAGTTATAATCAGAGTTGGTGACCCTTTGAAGAAACAAACTTGCCTATGCGGGAATTAAAGCCTTTTGCTCATGGAACACAATCTGAGTTTACTCTGCATGTATACAGAAATGCCTCCAAACCACTGATTTGAAAGACATATTTGTGGGACTAATGGGGCTGTAGCCCAGCTGTGTCAAAACAGCCCCCAGAAAAGCTGCTGTGTGGTTGTTCATGATTACTGAACAGGTCATTTATATATGCATATTCAGCAGCGCGTTTGATACCCCTCTCGACTTCTTTGGCCGCTTGCTTTTAAAGCAGCCTTACACTGCTTGGTATGCAACCCACACAGGCTCTCCTTCAGGGCATCATCAGTGGAGGCTGAAGTCTGATGAGGAAAAAGAGAGGGTGAGGAGAGAGAGTAATAAAATGAAAGAGAAAATTCTTTACACAGTGTACCAGAAAAGGCACAGCATTTCCAAAAGCTGTCCATGTTTTGACCACAGTGTTTTGATTTGATGAACCATAGCTCAAAGGCTGGAACTCCTTGGTCCCCCATCATACCCAGTCTGCCATCGATTGCGAAGTAACTTCTGCCACCAAACTTTCTAACAACTCTTTGACTGGTAAACATATTTCTGTGTTTTATAAAACCTTACTTCTGTAAGCTTGCAGACAGCACCTAAAATGAGTACCTTGGTTGCCTTTATCCTTCCTAATTTCTCCCCATAACTCCTTTGGGTAATGAAGCAAGTTGATTTGCCATTCCTGAGCCAGGGCCTTAATTACGTACTAAGTCATGCCTGGCACAGAATTCTCATCTCCTTCTGCTGTATTTGGCTGACACTGTGTGTGCTCTGTGTGTAGATTGAGGATTGGATGCAGTGTGGGTGCAGTTTGGACTTGGCCCTTGATGGTTTGTCTCTCCCATCAGCCCTGATGAGAGAAATCTGAGGTCATTGTGATGCCCGTTTGCAGTCCCTGCACAGCGCATATATCCGTATACAGTAGAAAAACACGGCACGGCTTCAAAGCCTATGCATGTATAATGACATACTGAACTAATAAAGGGAGTCAATCTGTTTTGTAAATCCCACTTGTGCTATTCCAGAATTAAAGGAGAATTAGAGTGGAGGAATGAAGGGAGAAAAAAAACAAGAAGGAGAAGAAAGAAATGAGATTGCCTCCCATTGCCGGAAGCTTTCCAAAAATCCTTTCTTTCTCTCTCTTCCCTCTTTCTCTCTCTCTGAGCTTATTGGTATCTTATTAGATATGTCTCTGCCATACAAAGTTATTGTGCTGGGAGTCTTTTCAAGGCCCAAATCCCAGTAAAGCCTGTAATAATCTGTGAGCTGAGGGAGATGCCCCCACAGACAAGGGCCTCCTAATCCACATAGATCAATAGCAGACTGGCTGGCTGGCTCCTCAGCCCCTTGTACCACTGTCCACCCAGTGACAGCCGCTTCCTTTGTAGCTTGTGTCTCCCCTCTGCCACCAATCACTTTCTCAAAGTCCCAGCGGGCCGTCGTGAGGTTAATGAGTGGGATAATGGAGGCATATTAGAGTCAATAGCTGACCTTTGGATATGGGTCAGCAAGAGCAATGGGAGAGGCAGTGCACAACACAGCCAATCAGCATCACTAGAACTAATAGGTCCTTCATGGAATACAGACTTTCCAATTACCCTGCATGCTTCAACACACATCTACATACAACTGACCCTGCTTGTCAAAACACAGAGAATGTTCTACAAGATCCAGCAATTTGAGTTTTAATTTTAATATATGGAGAGAGGCCTTTATCGCAGGTCCCATATCTTACCATGGATGAGTCTCTGGACTGACAGATTTGCATCAGAGTGAGCTATAAATGAAGTGGGAGGAAGATTGTCTCTCTGTCTCACCCTCCTCCCTGAAAGTGTAGAGGAATAATACTTCCGCTCTTTCTTTCCTCTGTCTCACCATCCTCTCAAAAACAATATCTCTCTGCCTGCCCTTCTCCCTTCATTCCCTTCAGCTCGAGGGCAGACCAGACAGCGTATGCCATGAGGGATGGATGTAGAGAGGGGTGAATGACGGTGACTTGATTCATTAGATTGGTCGAGATCACTGCTAGATTATAAACTCCGACAACTGGCTGTCATCTCTGAGACAGGGGACCATTGGTATTTTGGTCCCTAATATGGCTATCTCCAGGGATGTCCGAGCCAATCATGACTCTAATGAGGGAGATAGAAGTAGGGAGCAATACAGGATATTGTTCCTTCAGGCTGGTTAGCCTGCTTTATAAATCAGTTCCTTGGTGAGTGACGACACATGTCAAGTGCTCGCCATGCTGTGGTTTAAAAAATGCTTTGTAACACATCTCATATTTTACTCTGTGGAGCGCGATGGCAATACACAGATGAGACTGAGGTTCTAGCCAAGTATAGCACCAGTTACTCTAATATTTGTTGTGTCACTGATTGTCTATTGATAATCATAAGCATTTCTTCAACCTACAAAGTTTAACACAACAGAGGACTGTACATTATCAGAGTCATTACCAAAATTTTCATCTTTGAGATATTTAAAAAAAATAGTCATTTGCAGTTATTCCAAGTCCTGCGGATCTGTCAGCTGTTTGACTCAGAAAATCCAATTGATAGATTTTTCCCTTTTTTTCTCCTTTTTGAAAATGTCTACAGTGTAGAATGGTGACATACTGTAGATGCATGCTGTTTACCCATTTTCAAGATGAATGCATTAAAACATAAAAGATAACAAGTATGCTCTATTGCTCAGTCCTCTTGAATACCAACCGTTAGATATCTATAACTGCATTTGGAAGACAAAGAAGAAATCTTTGTATTCTGTACAAGCTTTTTCCTACTTCATACTAATCGCTAAATGTGCCAATGATGTACTTGACAAAAGCATTAGAGTCTTTGTATAACTATAGGTTTCAGAAGAGAGCTTGATTGGGTTTTCAAATGTGAAAAAGTACTAGAGTTACCATAACAACTTAACACCTTTGAGGTGATTTTATAGCTTAATCCTTAAATTTCCTCTAGCTCACTACAGTCAACACACTTTACAGCTGATGTATCTCTAAAGAACAATCAATAATGCTAGTACAGTTAAAGCATAACATCTTGTGTGTAAGGTGCAATATAGAGGTGGTATGAATTTCCTGACTGATGAGAGGCACGGCTACATAATACACAGTGTCTGCACTCTCGGGATGGAGTTAACAATGCAAAATGGGAGTGAAGTGGAACTGCATCTTACCTTAGGTGCATCCACACTGAATCACCCTGCCCTCAGGACACATTCTGTTGTCCTCTTGGCCGCTCAGGGACAAAATGTCTCTGCCTCTGTCAGCGTGTGAATGTATGTTTTGTATGAAGCTGTAACGCAAGGGTTGGCAAATCAATGGATGATTTTAAAACCCACCCTTCAATTACTCCTTTTGGCATGCCCGTGTTTCATTCCTGACTTGGTGTATAGTACATTTGTAAAAATGTTGAGATGTGAATTTTTGATTTGTGGCCTGAGGCAATGGATTTCATATGCAAGCCTTGCTGCTGATTATTTTGGAATAATCACTCCATTACATGAACATGTCTCCAAGGCATAGTATGTGTAATGTGTTTCCTCAAAATAAATATATTTTTCTCAAAGCAATAGTTGTTTCATCTGGGGTAAAGTATGAACTTCCTCTCGGCACAGAAAAAAAGTTACCTAAATGACTTGGCAAAAAGAGGAAATGCCTGCAACGATTTAAAACCCACAATACCATGGGATTTTGCTGTATCACAGCTTGAAGACAGTTTTTCATCATTTGTCAACTTCTGTGAACAATCGATTAATGACTAAACTCAAAATGATTTTACAAGAATTAAACACATTCTACAATAACAATGGCACTCATAATGATAATATTATCATAACTCAAGGGTATGTTGGTCCTTAGCATCTGTGATATTTCAACCTAAATAACATCTATTTACCTATTCACTTTATAGGCCCAGTATGAGCAATGTCCCAGCATATTTTATGATTCCCAGGAGAAATACAGAGAAGAAATATGATTAAATAATATGAATTTCCATGTGCTCAAGAGGGATGCTCTTTGTGTTTTCTACATACAACAAATTTATGTAGAGAAAAAAAAAAAATCAAACACTGCATGTGCAAGCAGTCATCTTCAAGGAATAGCAACACACACATAACCTTTAACTATCCTACATGTATACTGCGGTAAAAAGACTCATTGCATTTGCTCTGTTTCATCAAGCATTTCAGATTGCATGTCTGTTGCAGAACTCAGAATCTGTTAGAGGTATGATTTAATCTGTTCCATGGTTCCTGCTTTAACAATTTAATCTTTTCTGACACTTTTGAAGAGCCTTGTTTTTTCAGCAATGATTACAGTAATATTAAGCAAGGTACATAATACTATTAATTGCATGATGTCGCTCAAATTTATGTCTAATCCATGAAAAATGATAGACGTTAGCAGAGACATCATTGTGCAGAAGAAGCCTCAAAAACAAACCCAACAAAGAGCACATGATGCTGTGCCTTTAGTTTGTATGTAAAACAGGGTCTTTCTAAAGAAGAGGATGCATGCTTATGTGACACCTACAAATGTATGGACACAATGGTTAGGTTTGGATCACTATTTCATGTATATTTTTCTGTGAAAAAGGCCAATTTTAAATAGGTTTTATTTGGTTTAAACTTTGTTTTGTGAAGTGTGCTTTTCTGTTCTGCCACAAGAGGAAGTAGTCACCAGAGCGAGCGTTAGTTGTACACTGCGTAAGGCTTCCGTTCCTCAGAACAGCCTCCTGAACGAACACAACTAACGTCTCCTGTCTCTGCTTCCCTGTATTAAACAGGTTAGTAATGTGTGTAAACCTGTCACAACTTATCCCTGAGGACTTTTTAAGCCTCTCTGATGTAGTTTGGACCAAGTTTAAGATAAAAAATTGTGTGTTAGAAACTGTTTGGAAGTGAAATAGAGTTTCGCTGGCTCCTGTGAGTAAATGGTGACAAAATGGCGGCCTTACTATTGGTGTTTTTATTTATTTGTTTCTTCTGCAGCTCCTGTACATCTTCCTTAAACAGCTGCTTAGCTAAGGGTTTAGTGTAAAATTTAATGAAGTGAATGCTATAGGTTTGCATGCAGTGAGCATCGTGGTTAATGTATAGTTATTTAAATGTTATTGGTTGCTCATTCTGGTCGATACATGCTGTTATTGTTGTAAATGGTTAAATGATATTATGATATATATGTTAGAATTTTTGAATGACCAAGGTTGTTTATATAGTGTATATATTATTGTTTGTATTATGTAGAAGTGTTCATGTATGCAGTGGAGTGAAGAAGGCTAAACAAAACAAGCTTAAAACAGTGAAGTTAATGCTAAAGTATATGTTATTTATTATTTATTTATTTATACAAGTTTTAGTACACAGCTTTTACAGCAATATTTGGTAACTTAATTATTACTAGTAAATGTAACAACAGGTTGGTGTGTAGAAGTTGACAGTTCATCATTGTTGTGTTGTCAATGGATGAATTGTTAAATTTGTTATGTGAAGATTATTGTGAACCAGAGACTTATGAGTCAAGTCTAAGGGAGAGAAAAAGTGATGAAATTTGTTAAATAAAAACAGAACAGCCTGCTGAACAAACACAACTAACGTCTCCTGTCTCTGCTCTGTCTATTAAACAGGACACGTCATCTGACTACAAGTAACTTATGCCTGAGGCCTGTTACATTTACCCACTCCACTCTATATAAGATTTAGGGCCCTATTTTAACGATCTAAAGTGCATGGTCTGAAGTGCATGGTGCAATTGCATTCAGGGTGTGTACAAATCCACTTTTGCTATTTTAACGGCGGAAAAATGGTCGATGCGCAAGGCGCATGGTTCAAAGGGGTTGTCCATAGTCTCCTAATTAATCATGGGTGTGTTTTCGGCGTAACATGCAATAAACCAATCACAGTGTCATCTCCCATTCCCTTTAAGAGCCAGGTGCACTTGCACCTTGGCGGATTGCTATAATGACGGCGCATTTGCCAAGTAGTAAGAAGGAACGCTTCTCTGCAGAGGAAACAGATCTGCTTGTGCGCAAAGTGAAAGCGCACGATCCATAACAAGCACACTGCTGCTCCTGGACCCTTCCGTGGTCAGCCCCAGACCACCAGTTTAAGATCCTGTTCATTAATTTGTTGCAAATTTATCTTCATTTGGTTTTTGAAAAGGTTTATTAGTTTTAATTACAGCTTTCGTTTCTTTAAAATCATTTTGTTCAGTCATGGAGTGACAGGTCAAATCAGTGGGGTTTTAATTGCTGAAAGTATGGAAACCTGATCACTGTACTCTCAAAAATGTTAAAGAATATTTTTTAAATTTTGTTCAAAAATTAAATAATTCATTTTAACCATGTAAAGAATTATCAACACAGTTATCAGGACTTGATCAGCTCTCAAAGGTGCTGATCTTGCTGCTGGCAGCAGCTAGAAGCTGTGCATATTTATTTCCTTTGTTAGTTTAATCATTGTTTTCACCTCATTTATTTCCTCATGTGTTCCTTGTGTCATCATGTATTGATGCAGCAGGAAAGTCGATCTGTGTCTGATCTGTTGTTGGCCGCCTGTTACGATTTGGTCAAATAATTAAACAATTTAATCCATCATTACTGCGATTAGTTAATTCTGATGAATATTATGACTAAGCATTAATATACACAATAATAATCTTTCACATTGTAATCCTTTTATTTGTTACCTTTTGCATGTTTGTGCGCTGCTGCGCGTCCTGTGTGTGTAACAAGCAGAGTGTATGTTGTGCACCCGCCTCTGTAGGCGCATATTATTATAATGATAATGCACCCTCAAAATAACAGTGAAACATTGCGCCATTGACTTCAGACCAGGTTTTTGTTGGTCAATAGCGCAGTCGCTCTCTGCTGCCTCAAAATAGCAATGCGCCAACAATGCGCCTGACCACACCTTACTTTTAGACCAACACGCCCATGGGCACAAGTGCCATTCCTATTTTAACAATGTGGGCGCTGGGCGGGAAAATGACAACTGCATCAGTCTTAAAATAGCAAAGAGACTTGCGCTGCGCTTAGCGCCACTCTGCGCCGGGCGTAAGATAGGTCATGCACTATAGTTGCTGCAAATAGAAAATGACTCAGTTCAAATTGAGTGCTGCTGTCAATCCCTGTGGGGGCAAACACAAACAAAACATTTCTCTATTCATGAATTAAAACTTATTTCTCACCCATTCTCTCCCCCTACGTCGAAGGCTAGATGATGAATTGGCCAAGTGTGAGTTGCGACGGGAACAGCATTGTTCATGGACGATCAACCCTCGCAGAAAAGTCTGGGGCAATGATGTGTTAGCACATCCTCCTGAGATGAGTCACCCTGATGCCTTCTGACAGGCCTCATTCCACTAGTGAGAGAGGCTAACCAGGAGTGCAGGTTCGCCCCAAACACATGCTTCAGGGCAGACTCCATCTGGCCCAAATGAGACCAAGGGAAGGGAGGTTAAAAATAACCAACAGGGAAGGTATGGCAGAAAGACAAGGCAGGGATGAGATGAAAGCGTGCAAGCAGTTGGCTGCCATTGAGGCAGAACTGTACAACCTCGGATGGGCAAACAAGCTTTATTGATTTGTTTTGTTTTTTTCTGACAGAATAAGGTCCAAATAAAAACATAATCCTGACAGTTAAGTCTATTAGTAAAATATAGAAGAAATGTGTAGCAAATGTTAATCCACTTGTTAATCCATTGAACTAATAGTGCTATATATTTGACTGTTTTACAGCTCATTTTTCTTATTTTCAGTCAGCTCAGACAATATCATCATGTTGGATGGACATATGAATGACATTTTCATAAAGCAACCAGGATTAATATCTAATCTGTCATTTGAGAGGGATCAAAGACAGTCTCGTTATTATGGATGTCTTTGTTGGTGGTTAAAATATTGCCTTCCAGAGCATTTAGTCAATTTTGGTGTCAGCTGAAATTGTTGCAGAAATAAAATACTGAATTCTTATTTGGAAAGGATGAAAAAAAAAAGAAGTAAATAACTGGTATCAGATGTTACTGAGAAACCCCATATATGTGTTGTGATTCATGACAGGAAAGTAGATGAAAAGAGATGTTTGTTGTTGAGATCAGTTGAGACATTGACAGAATCTGATAAAGTGGAAAATTCTCTAAATCATAAAATAGATTATGTGTTTTGAAAGATGCTTTTTTTCCCTACTTTCTGTTACACCTACCTTTAAATGTGTTAATCCTGATTGCAGTCATGGTTTCATGTCAAAGTTGCCTTTTTGGAGAACCCAAACACTGCTCCGCCCTTGCCTTTTCTCTCTCCCATGAGTTCTTATCATCTGACCAGACTGTAGGCAGAAAACGAACATCAGACAGAATACTCGTTTGAAGACCTGCTCTGTGCCGTCATGGTTCATTGTGGAAAGATATCTGTCCATTTCCTGTTAAAAAAAAAGGTTCACGGTTCAGTTAGGATGCGTGGCCTGGTGCCTCAAGCTTGGCATTAGCCCCACACGGCTCTCTCTTTCAGCCTCCTGCCTTTCTTTCACATTCTGGTATCTTCGTGGATGGTTAGCAGGACTTGTGTGGGGGGGGGTGGGGGTGGGTTGGCTGAGGATGAACTGACAGGTTATTACTGGCTTTGTGGGGGATTAGTCCATAAAAGCCCCCTCAGCCCCATGGCCAGCACGGCCAGAACCCCAGCAAATAAGATAAAATAATCTCTGTAAACGACAGACAGAGAGAGACAGACAGAGAGAGAGAGAGATAGAGAGAGAGAGAGAGAGAGAGAGAGAGAGAGAGAGAGATACCCAAATACCCTGGTGCTCGTGAACGAGAAAAAAATCTTTCTCAATCTGTCCTAATTTTTTTGTTTCCGATTTTTTTCTTTCTTTCTTTATTTTCTTTTTCTTTTTTTTTTTCTCAAAAAAACGTGCCTGGGGATATGTCAGTTGGAATGAGATTAAACTCCCACAGTATAGAGATGGGAAACCAGAGTGGAACACATCTAAAATGCTTAGAGCTCCTGTTTAGAAAAGCAGTGTTCTCTCCTCTGGTTCAATAGATGAGCATCTGACTCATGTGGGCTGTTGCATAAGCAGGTACAATCATTATCAAGGACCTAGTTTGGTTGGAGAACTCTGCTCTCCCAATGCTGAATTCAAAATCAGTTTCTCTAAGACATAATCATGTGCTCTCTTTACCTGATAGAAGGTTGGTGCTGGTTTCGTAGGTTCTTGGAAGTATTCATCAGATTATCAAAAGTGAAACATGGAAATGTGATTATTAAATCTGGTGTAGCCCTGCGTAAGACATTATTTCCAGAGGCTATCCCCCTCTGGTTGACTGATGGATGTTTTTTATTCCCACTGAACAGGAAGTCATATTTAGTTTTGATCAAACCTGCAGGTGATAAGACATACAGTATATACAGAGAATGGATAAAAACAGGAACACCTTTAAGTAAAACACAATACAACACAAATCTATGAACCATTGTCTTAAAAAGTAATATTGAATTGACACCTCACACTACAGAAATACTACATTATAAGTTTCACAAACATATTTTTTTTCCATTGCGTTATGTTGTACAGTGCACTCCAACAATTTAGTATTACACTTCCATAAAGTTAAAGGATGCATAAGAGACAGATTAAAACAGATGGTCAAAATTGAAGCAGCAAAGGCCAATATATCCTGATTTTTTTTTTTCAGAAAACAGTGGAGCATACATTTCCCAAAATGCAACTTGACATCATTTTTACTGGACTATTACTGCTTCTTAAATGTTCAAGTCTCTAGCACAAGCCATAATAACCCTGATGACATCATTAGGGTTATTTTATTAAACTTTGGAAAGTTCCATTCAGAGCCACAGTAGACATTATACAACAGTTTTTTGTACCTTTAATACTCATCTTATACAGTCACTGAACAATGAAAGCACAAAAGCCATTTCTAATGGACAATTAGAGGTCAGGATGGTCCAGTGTATGGCCTAAAACTCTTGCATCAAATATATATCATGCATGCATTTAGAAATCTAAACAAAAAAGAAATGGCAGTGGGGAGAGATTTATTTTAAAGACGTTTATAAACAGTATGGAAGCAGTGCCTGCTGTAAAGCACAACAGATTTTCACAGGCTATTCCAAACTGTTTTAAAAGACTCCCTCCTGACTCAGTCATCCTACTAAACTAATTACTTTGGAATGGATCCAAATTCATTTCCAGACAATACAAAACAGTCAGTGCTGAGTATTATAAGTAGCTTGAAGAGGTTAATTTGTGCACATTTGTTTTGTAAAATGCCTTACTCTCTTTGAAAATAGTTGTTACCACCAATCATCTAGCAGGATGCTTGAACCACTTATACAGTATATCTGCTGAACAGTTATGTTGCTGGAAAGTTGTGCACTAACTGTGTATCAGCATGCAACACACTTTTACTATTAAGTGGAAATATTGCTTTTTTGACCCTTTACCTAATCATTGCTTGTTATGAATAGTGTTCAATTATCTATCTTGAGTCAGCAGATTTTTCAGAATATATTTTTCACTGTCAAAGTTTTTTTTTTTTTTTTTTTTTTTTTTTTTTTTAACCAACTGTGCCAACAGCAATAGAGTAATCCCCAAACTTCACTCCGTGCTGATGGATAGAAATGATGGCTAAGCACATTTGCTTCACTACCACTTTTACAGTAAACAGTGGAAAACTGTTTTTATCAAGTATAAAGCTTCTCACTAATTTGACAATGTATGGAGAATGGAATTCTGAAACTAATTGGGCAGAAAATACATGTATACAATACAAACAAAAAGGCATCCAATGTGTGAGCTGTACAATTTGAATTAAGTAAAGATTTTTCAAAGTGTTAGTGATGAGTTTGGGACATAATATGCTACAGAATGGTTTGTTTACTCTTTGTAAAGTTTACTAACAATATTTCCCCAAAGTAAAATGAAAAAAAATTATATTGAATACATCACCATTGTCCACTTTTACCCTAAATTTTGTTCATCAAAATTGAAAATGAGTCATCTAACTCCAACATAACATCAGTAAATTTCCAAAGACTAAAACCAACCAGGCTCTCTCGTATTGTACAGATCTCTCTTACTCACTTCTGTGCCAGGTGAAGAATAAACTGATGAATGTGGGTAAACCGGCCTCTCTTTAACATTTCATACAAGCTCATCTCTATTGGTACAACTGCTACAAGATCTGAGATCCATTGGTGCACATTTATGTAAAACATGTAGGTATTATGATCAGCCAGTTATCTTTGAATGCCACTTCCCATATCCATTATTGATGTTGCAATTAGCACCCTCATCATCAGTTAATTCCTGCTACCTATGGTAAACAAAAGAGGATGATGATGATGGTGAGCATTTCTTAATTCCAAATGAAAATGAGCAGCAATTCTTTTATCTGTTCTTTGCTACACCTTACAACCATTCAATTTACAGGTTTTTCCAACCCTGCTGTAGAAATACAGCTACACTTTTTTTCTGTTTAACAAATTAACAATCACTGACACCCTCTTAGTGTTAAAAGCAACCTGTGCAGTGAAGTAATCTGATGAAGAATGCCTATGCCTTTCTTATACCTTGCTGTAGCACACATTTCAGTTTCATTGTAATTAGACTGACAGTTAGTCTGCATGTAGCCACATATATTGCACCACTGGAAATCATACTGCTGCCTGTTAATTATCTTTCTGTTGTGCTCTACTGATGTTATGTTATGGCACAGCATTAAGGGGAAGTTCCAACACTTTATTTTACTTTAAATGAGTCAAATATGTATTTCTATTAAATTTGGGGAAGTGATTTATGATAAGGAGTAAGGACATAATGATATTTCAGTCCAATATTGCATTCATTCAGCACAATACACAATGGCCTATAAATTAAATGGGTGATGATTTTGTCTGATATAAAACCCTTATCATTTAGTAAGTAATTTAATTAGAGATTAATGCAAATCACATTAATATTTACTGCTGGCATACCGTTATTAGCTTATATGATTCCTTTTATAAGACACATGATGTATTTTATGTGGAACAATCCCTGACAATCCGCACCCCAATTATGAACCTCGCCCGAGAACAGAGAAGGATGAAGCATGATTAAATATCCTTGAGGTAAATGTCATTTTACAGGTATGCATCATTATTACAACTCATTAATCTTGATCTGCAAGCTTGCGATAAGACTGTTCATTAATGAGTGCAAAATTCATTCTAGTGGCTAATTTCAGAGAGAGTGACCATCAGGGTCCTTAGATCACCAGCACAAAGGCTTACATCATAATTTGGCTTTTAAAATGGCGTCATTCTCTATAAACGTGGAAAAGGTTGGCAGATGAAAGCTTCCACAGCTTACAACAACCTCTCAGCCTCTGTAAACTTTCATATTTTATTCGATTTTTTTTCTTTTCAAATCAGTAAAATGACATGCTGTATAACAAAGCAGGCTGAGAGCTTGAAATGAAAGTCTTAACTCATGAAGTTTCACAATAACAGTGGCACAGAAGACTCAAAGTGGAATCTCACACATGTATAATTAGGATGAAAACCATCTATCATCGAGGTTAGAATTTTCTCCATTTGGCTGTAGAACTGAAATTCAAAAGTAGTGTACGTCACTGGCAGGGTAATAATCAGTTCATAAATCATTCTTCAGGTTTCAGTGTATCAAAAAGACCAGCATAAACAGCAGCAGAACATTGTTATTAAATCACAAAAAGATAAACACATAAAATGGTATATTTTTTTCCAGTTAATGGGTCCACATGTGAAATTGAATGTCTTTATCAGCCTTTTACAGAGCAATGCAGTACTTAATGTTTCTCTCCTGAAATACTATCTGACATGTGTGCTCTCAAAAATATGATGTAGGCAAAAACACAACCACTTAAAATCTCTCCCACTAAGGTCTTGAAAAGGAAATAGTTTGGGTCATTTGTATATTATATCAGATTTTTATAATGGTAGATGGTATTACAAGACCCTGTGTTCTGCTATATTATGTTACATTGCATTACTTTATATAATCATGTGTGACATGTATTACAAATTGATTGATAAAATCATGATGTCTTTTAAGGAAAGGCATGCCTGTGTTCTGCTAGTACAATGATTATAATCTGCAGCATTTCCTTTTTACAAACCAATATGATATTTTGACCGACCCTTCCATTTGACCTGAAGGGGAAAAGCATGTGGAAAATCACCTCACCTTGTGCTGGCTGAATGACTGACAGAGTTATCAACGAAACAGCAAAGAGAAAAACAGCTGCCTGGAGAAACAGTGTGATCGCTTATTGAAAGGCTGCTGGAGGTGAGGCCTGATGTCTTGTGACATACCTGAAATAGCATATGGCCGTTTTTAAACTTTTCTGTCCGAGACATAGTGCCACGGAATAGGTGACATTTCCAAGCAATTTCCTGTTGGCAAAGTTCATGCAACACAATACAAATCTGAGTGCGAGGCAGCCTTAGGCTAATGGTCACCTCTCTTGGTCATCATCAAAATGAAGTCAACCACAATTCAAGACTGGCGTGTGTCAGCTGCTGAAAAAAAGTGGATGAAGGAGGCGATAGAAACCTCTTTCTCTTCTTTTGCAGGCAGCCCGTTCGTCCTGCATAGTTCATTGAATCGTATTGATTCAAATATGTGGGAGGCAGGTGGCTGTGTCACTTAATTCACTGTTTAGAGAACAAAGTCAGCACAAACTTCTTTACATCAGACTAACAGTTATAATAGAAAAGGGGTTGCTGTATGACCTTTGGTACACATCTTTATTATCTTACAGTTAGAGCACATATCGATCAAATTTACATCATTCAAACAGAAAACAAAAAAAGTCCATGTGTTTGTCCTTGATATGAAGCCCCAGTGTTCATCAGAGCAGGTTCTTCTTTTTTTTTAGCACATTAATGGACAGCAAGCAGAGAATGAACCAAAGGCAGCCCTGTCAGTGTCTCCATCTGCATCAGAGTAGTTATCTTGTGATTAAGGTGTGCACATGAACTCCATTGGCATCTGTGAATGCTGACCATTATCTTTTAATTAGACCAGCGAATTAGAACTGTCCCTTGATGGTTGCCTAGGATTGGGATGATCCAGTGATGGATGTGAGACAGAAATTGCCACGCAAACTACAGATGCCTAATTGACTTGACAATGAATAGGTGGAAATGTTATGGCTGCACATTGAATCATGTCTTATTAGCTTTCAATTTAATCTTGTTCAGCCCTGCTGCAATTCAGGGAAAATATTACAAATATGCACTGATCCATTACATTACATGCTTGTAAATGTAAGGGCAAAGTGTATTGGGATTCATCTGTGAAAATAAGTCTAAAAACTAAAACTTTTTTTTATTTTTTCATCCTGATTTTTTTTTTTTTTTTTTGCCTGAAGAACTTCTATTATTTTTCTTTTCAGTGCTCTGAAAGTGCAGCAGTAAGAGAGTCTTGTAGTGGATGACACTTTAGTTGAATGGTGGGCTTTTTTGAGTAATTGCTTTGATTTTACTGTAGTGTGCTCTCTAAGAAATTGCTCCAGCCGACAGTACTGTGCGATTACAAGGGGATTGGGTTGACTGGCTTTGGCGCGCACAGACCAGGGCCAGATCCATGGAGACACAGGACCCACTGGGGCACCTATTGATCATCCACACCCCAAACACCAAAGAAGAGAATACAAAGAAACAATGAGGAAAACTTTTTTGAATAGCAAATCACAACTGGTATTTGTAAGAAAACAAAACACCTTTATGTCATGCCAAATATCCAGCAGTTTAATGATGATATATAATAGATGAAATTACATATCTCAAACAAAGTCCAGGGGAATTTGGTCATTCCACTATTTGTTTATTGACACTTCACTTCATTATGCAGTGAATAAGGAGAGAGGGGACAATGGCCATGACTCCATTGATGATGATGTTACTGTCAACAGCAAAATGCAGCTGTTTTTCTATCGTCGTCATCGACACTTTGCCATTAAGCATTGTAATCATAAAGTTTACTTCTCAATGTATCATCTTTTGTCTTTCTGGGCAGTTACCTGTATGCAGATGGATGGCAGTCATATTTTTAAGGACGGTAAACAGGAAAAACAAAGGTAGTAAGCGGGCACAATGAAAATGGCAGAGAATGCACATTGCACACCTTGTATTCTTTGTACAAGAGACAAGGTGTATAAGCAATATGATATGTGATGATCTGAGCGCTTGTGTTGCTACATCTACTAGATTCTGTTCTAGCAATGTCCCCAGATTGCAGCAATTAAGCTGGTGAGTAAAATGCTGAAGCAAACTGGTTGAAAATCAATGCCCTGGAGAAAAGATAAGATACCTTTCAGCACAATCTTTGATTTGGAGTCCAGGAGCACTCAGGGACTAGACAGTATTCTGATAGGGCTACTCTCTGCTCCCGGTCCTCAAGTTCCAGTTATCCTCAAAACATAAAGCACCCTGATTGCTTATCTGACTTTCCACACCTTCCGAATTCTCCCCCTCAAAAAGCAGGAGGACATTTGTTACGCTATCTCTAAAATTTTGTAATTGTCTGCTGCAGAATGGCTCTATAATGGTATTCTTATATTATCTCTCAGTTAACATGGAAACACATTGAACCAGTGATTTTGTTTTAGAGTGACAACTTATAAATATAGTACTTTGGACTTTTGAGTGGCCTGCTGAGTTCAAAGGTCAAAATGAATAAAAACTATGCCTGGGTTACACAACTCTCAGTTCATTGTCTCTCAATCTCTCTATGGCAGGTGTCCTGTGGCACATGTGATTGTGGGTGACAGCGCCTGCTCTGTGTTGGATACAACAGTTGGCAGTTTGGGAGCCCGATTTGCTCTAAGCTCCTGGGGTACAAGTATGCTTTGTGAAGTGTATCTGTACTGAGGGCAATATGAGAGTAACTCATGCTTTACAAAAGGAAGCTGACCAAGACGAGTAAGACAAAAACATAAAGATTAGTTAAATGGGCTTATGACCAGAACTAGAACATTGCTAATTGGAATCCCCAAAAGAAACAAGGAAACTCTTGGCAGTGAAATGAATCAGCATTCTGTGGTGCGGCTAAGTAAAGCACTTAACTCTCAGCTGTTGAAGTGGAGTCGCTCAGCAGTCAACACTAGAAGACTGTGGATGCACTGAACAGTAGCAGGTTTCACAACAGTGCAAATGTGGAGCAGAGCATTACTGTATGCTTATGCACGCTCAGTAAACCTTCCTGAATTAATATAGGTTCTATTTCACACAGGCTTCGCCCCCAAACAGAGCTTTATAGGCTTGACCACACGTCTTTATAAATCCACAAACTGTAAATTTGCTTACTCTATCTAACCCAATGGGCACTATCACTATAAAAAGGGCAGCGTTCAATCCATTTCTCAACCATGACAGCAAATGGCAAGTTAGCTAATGATGGCTTTATCATGAGACCACAAATCTATATCTCCTTTGCCCAGATTAGTTGCCCTTATCGAGTGCACTGCTTTACATTCCTTGTACTGATCATGCCGCTTTCAGAGCCCAGGACAAGTCACAGTGTACTTGCTCGAAGTGGCCAGCCTTCTTTCAAAAGATCTCTTCAAATTTAGCTTCTTTCTAGGGATAGTAAGGGAGAGAGAGAAATGGGGGCCTTGGATTAAAATTCTCTCTCACAAAACAACTTCTTATGCTCTCCCCTTGCATGTAGTAGACAGAGTTGAAAGACTGCCTGACCAGTGTGTTTACAGTAGCTTTTTTTGAATTCCATCCTAGTGACAGGAGAGGACCAGGGTTTCCGCCAGTGTATTGAAAGCCCAGTGGGCTGCCGGGCTTAAGTTGACCCACAGCCAGGCCTAAGCATTGGGAAAATTTTTTAAGATGTTTTTTAAACATCTATCAGTATGGGGTGGCTTGGATGGAAAACATAATGATTGGAAAACTACTTAATGTAGCTTGCAAGTTAAAGTTAAAGTTCTGTTAGCTGTTGTGTTGAAGAGCAGTCTTGACAATTTGAGGATCTGCTCGTGTTTCAGCTGCAGTGTGCAGGCTAATGGCTAACGGTAAACTAGTGGAGTGAATGAGTGGGGGAGCAAGAGTGAGGGAGAGATGGTGTGGCTGCTATCATCAGAGATGGGTGAGCAGTATAATATGTGAATGTAGGTGCATGTTTATCATGTGTAGATATATACATGCTGATTGTAGTGACGTGAATGAGCTGCAAATTATTCCATGGAGCAGTAAAGGTGTCTCAGAGCTTTTCAACCAGCTATGGTATAAACTTATTTTAATTTAAAATAAAAATAAATTAATTTAACTAATTTATTTTGTTGTTATTGAAATGTGCCCAGCATTCCAAGGCTGTAAGAATCAGTAGCCAATCAGGACTTTTTTCAAGTTTTTTGTAGAGTGCAAAAATATTAATTTAATTTAATTTAATTTAATTTAATTTAATTTAATTTAATTTAATTTGTTGTTGTTGAAAACACAGCATTCCAAGACTGTATATTGTTAGATTCTTTGTAAGACTCTGACATAGTTGATTTTTTTAAAATGCCATTTGAATAAATGACTTATTACTTATTACACATTACATGGTAATATTTTCAAATCTCCATCACAGAAACTATAGAGCCCTACCTCAACGCTACCATCAGTCTGTTGCTGGCCCATGCCAGGCCTCGTCAAAAAAAAACACTTGGTCGTTGGCCCACACCAGGCCCCCGTCAAAAGATATTTGCCAGCAGGCGTCTTTTCTGGGGAAAACCCTGAGGACACAAGACAAAGTTGTGGTATGATGTCAGTATGATCAGGAACAGTTTGCAGTCTAGTGGACTATTAGCTTGGAGACAAGTAATGCCTGTATTCCAAACAGTGTCCATTGCTTAGTCTAGGGACAGGTATTGTAGGAATGTGCTGGGAGGCTATACCACCTCTCTTCTTCCATAATGTGGAGTAAAAACAGCCCATTCCATCTCTCATAGCCATCAATCTTGCTATTTAGTAATGTGCAGATGTACAAGAAGACAGAGTGGACGTACAGTAGGGCCAATGCATACCTAGCTGGCATTAGGTTACTAATGGGACATTTATGTTTTTAGCCAACACTGATCCACAGCTTCCAAGGTATCTGTTTGTTAAATCCCTGCACCTGAAGAAAGATTATTAGAAGAAGAGGAAGGAATGGCAGTGTGAGAGGAAATGGAAAAAAAAATACAAGCCCAACTTATTTTTACCCTTCACCTTCACCTCACAAACTTACATAAGAAAGAATTAGTCAAATTTTTCTACATACGTTCACATTCGAAATATATCCTTCCAAGCTTCTGAGAGATCTGATGTCAGACTGCAAATTACTTGTCATTAATTTCAGTCATCAGTCAGCAATTTGACTGACCTTGAGCTGCAAACTTGCAAGCATAGCTCGCTCAATTCATCTTATAGATTTTCCACATATGCTGACTAAAAATGTGCCATTTTTAATGTAACATTAAGGTTAGAAATTGGGGAAATCCTGACAGCATCTGAATAAAAAATGAGTGTTGTGCATTGATAAGATATTTCCTGTTGAATGAGAATAAATCATGCCTGAATCAAATGGTTAATTTAGACTGATCTGTGAATTCTGACGGTATGGATTAGATGCATGAAAAGCTAAGATGAAGAAGAAGGAAAGCCTGGCCAAGCATGTGTGCATCATTGTTAATCCGTTATTCCTGCTTTTAGGGGTTCTAATTAATTAAAGGATGTATGGCAGAAACTGAGCACTAATCTCCAAAGCTGTGCCTTTTAATTCCAACTTCATGTTTTATGACCAGTGCCTAAATGACTGGTAATTCTGTCTTGGCCAGCACCTATCTCCCCCTTCTCTTCTTCCTAAATATTTTCATCCTCCTCCTTTACACACAGAAACACACACAATTTCCCCTAATTTCCCCTGTCTCACCTCCCTGTCACAGTCACTCCGATCTCCCTTGCTCAACGTCACTCTTACTCCCACTTCTACATATTGGCAGCCTAGCCTTCTTTCTAGCCACCTCTTTAAGGTGTGATTTATTTCTATTGATGATAGTTTAATGAGCATTTTTCTATTTCACTTGAGTCGTATCATGTCATTAGAAAAGAAAAAAGAAAAAAAAAAAAAACAGATGAACAATAGATCTGATGGTGACACATCTCTGGAAACATCTCTTATAAGGCTGCTGGTGAGGCAGGCAAGAGGGAAGAGACAAGGTGCATTTGTTTAACAGGACACTATTTCCAACTAATTACTGACTCAGATGATCTTGAATCAGTCTGAAGGACAGCTGACAGATATGAAGTAGAGGGAGTGAAGCAGACTTGTACAGGACTCACAACTGCACCTCAACTGTTGTATTTTTCTTTCCTCAGTGCTAAAGGGGTCCTCTTTTAGAGCTGTGTGATGTCACTTCACACCCCAGCAGGGCTTGTGAGTGGGCTAAAGTGAGCGCAAGCCCCCTATTGGTTCTGTGTAGCTCCCGAGGCTAGCACGCCCTGCCAGTTTCTCTCCATACACAGCACTCTCAGCTCTGTCAGCTTAATTGGCTCGCCTCCCATCAGCAAGATACCCCTACCCCCTCGTAATTGGCTCCCTTTTAGCCACCCAGCCAATGCTATTGTTCAGGTACACACTGTGTCGCTATGGATGCGGTGATCACTCACACATGAATTCTGGGACAGAAGGCCCATGGGCTGTCTCTCAACCAGTTTCCTGAACCTCAGCTATATTTCTGCCAACAACAACCACAATGCACTTAAAAAAAGAAGTCTCTTCCCTCCAAGCCAATACCCTGGTGCCTTCTTTGGTAAAAGGTAATTTATTCACACTCTGCAGTTCCTCCACATGATGTAGGACCCCATGCCAGCAGCTGTGCCAGCACTGCCTCATGTGTTTAAGTTCATCCTGTGTGATGTTTACATAGGAAGATCATAGTGCTCCACTGAATGCCAGTCAACCCACAGAGACAGGGTGAGGAATAATGATTGAGCAAAAGAATGGGAGAGCGACAGTGTGTGAGTGAGAGAGAGAGAAAGATGAGACTTCCCACAGACTGTATGGACTGGAGCCAAGTCTGGTTCTGTCTGAGTAAAGGTAGTCAATGTTACCCTGATGAGTGCCACTTTGGCCCCGGCTGGGTCAGTTTCCTGCCACTGTGTAATGAGCCCCAATGAGGGTGAACTCCCTGTTCCCCTGTGCCCCGGCCTGTCTCCGCTAATGAGCTCCTGAATAAATCAGTGTTGGTGCCCCCCCTACCTTCTGGTCCATATTCTATCCCCTCTCAGTTGACTTATCCCCCCTTGCCTCTCTCAACTGGTACCTGTCACCTGGCCTTGTCACCCTACCCCCTAATGAGCTCTCAAGAACACCTTACATCCCCTTCAACATTGTCTATCTTCTAAATGTGAGTATTTGTTTGTGGGACAGTCTGCCTCCCCATGTTTGAAGACTGTGGTATACAGATCTCTTCATATGTGATTATCACTGCTACTGCTGCCGGGAGCTGAGATTGAGTCTCTATGATTGGAAACTGATTCATATTACCATCTCTCACCATGTCTCTGCAGCTTCTTTCTTTCTCATCATTGCTACTAGTTTTAAGGTGATAAATACAGAAATAAAAGTACCTCTTGCTCCTGCATGCCCCATTAGTCTGGTCCTAATTTGGTTCCTGTTGAAGCATGGGGGAGTGTATGTCTGCATTTGGCATCTGATAGACAGACATAGGCTGCTTTATAAATGGTGATGATGAATATTGCTAGGGATGGATTATTGGACCACAAACCTGCCCACTCTGTCCCATAAATAGTCTCAAACAGTTGGACTCTGACTGGTCAGGCCTGTGTGCGAAACAACCAGGGGATATTTCACATGTAGAGCCAGATAGAGTAGGCCACAGCTTCTAGTTGTGATGATGAAGTTATATGTGGCAGGCTGACTCACAGAAAACATTGGGAATTCAAATTAGAATATGGAAATAATAGCAAGTGGAGATCCTGTAAAAGCATTTGTTTTGAGACATCTTGAGACTGGGGAATCTAATACATTTCTTGTTTGGGAAATTAAACAAGTAATAAATTGCCAGTAAAAATCAGGCTCCATGCCATGATGGTGATATTCCAAAGAAGGCATTTACACAAGCAAACAAAGAGAACTATTTGGGATCCCCTATAGGAAAAAAGTAAACCCAGAGGTAAGAGCAGTTACTTTACAGTATAGTCAGCACTGTTGTTGCCTACAGATTGCCTTTCCAAGGTGACTGACCCCTGAGCAAATGTTACTAGTCAAAGTATTGGCTGCCATGCATCAGGTTCAAACACTGTTTTTCTTTCACCTCAACTGATTCTTTCTTCACAGATTGCCTACCCCAGAAAACTTATCAGTTGGTCTGGGGGAATCAATCATGGGTGTGACACTATTCCAGACCAGAGTGTTGTTTGCGAATCTGTTGTCTGTGATGCCTGCAAAATCCCAGGCTGTGATTGCCAAGCCTCCCGATGTGTTGGATTTGGAGTTATTTTTCATTGTTGGCCTTTTTTTCTGTCTCCTTGGCTTTGATTCTCTCTCTCCTTCAGTGCTTTTCTTTCTTTCTCTCTCTTTTCACTGTTACGTTTATGTCTCTCAATATGAACCTTGGAGAGTATTGATGTAAGAAGTGCCAGTGCTGTTTTTGGAGATGCTAAAAAATAAGCTTGCCCCACAAAGGTGACTGCCAAGCAGGGATTAATGTAAAACAGAAAATATTAGCACTCAGAGCCAGATCTAGGCAGAGAAACAGTGCCTAGTCAAATAGTCCCCCCCCACCCCCCCACCTCCCCACCCCCCAAGTGATTAATCTTCTCTATTCCCTTCCTATAGAGTTCCTTCTCTGCAGTTGGCAGGATTATTCAACCCATTCATGTCACATCGTGTACCTTCTTTGGATACATATGGGACATACATTATTACTGTATTACTTGAGCACAAACAACTGATAAATATATATAAGATTCATTGCTGGGCTTTGGGTACAGGTGTACCTGAGAAAATTGGCGACTTGGTGTACTGTTTTAGGTTTTCATAAAGGCCAAACAAAGAAATTCTCAAAGCAAAAATACCAAAACAAGAACCTGTGGAGCAGTAGGAAGTTAACACAGGTGGGGCAGGACTTCAGCTCTTTTTTTGCCATTCCTTTAATACCCTGTCTGTCTTTTGAAGCGTCTCTCATCCCAATATGCAGACTATACATGTCTGTGTGCCGTGAACTGTCAATGTCTTGTATTACTGCTCTTTAATAATGCTGTGTAAACTGCAGACTGTAAAAACAAATTTCCTCTTGGAAGACAATAAAGGATTTATCTTATCTATCTTAACTTTTTGAAAGACTGTGTTGAAGCCAAACAATAACAATCTAATCCATCATGGACTAGACAAGGGAAGTAGTGATCCAGGAATAGTTTAAAACAAAATATCAGCCTTCATGATGTAAATGAATTAAGAGCAAAAGAGGATGCTTGTTTTTTAGTTTTTTTTTAATTTATTTTCAAGCCTTAGTTGGTACATCATCAGCCTGCTGACAGCAATATCAGACAAGGAACAATGACTGTTTTGGTCAGACATGACTGGGATTAGGGTCTTTCCAACTAAGTGCTTTGTGTCTGTGTCATAAGGGTGGATATGACTAGAATCAGCAACTTTGCATCATTCCATCTTCAGGATATGATAGACTGTTAAACAATTGTAAACTATTGAGTCATAAACTGTTTCCATATTACATTGCTCTTGTTAATTAATGAGAATGAGACCAGCTCCAGTTATCCTCATTGAATTACACCACAGGTAAATTAATTAACTGAAGTTAGAGGTAGCTCCGCGTAATTGGTTAATAAATGCCTTTTTATTCAATTAATTTCCTTTTAATCACTATAACAGATGTTGTTTATGTAAAGACAACAGAAGTGTGTGGGTGAGTTGTTGATGATACTTGTATTTATCCAGATTGACATAATGGAAAAATAACTTCCAGATTATCCACTGTGTACACTTTGGTCCAACTCTCAGATGTAGAAAATCACAAAATTATTGTCTCCATACCCTCTAGCTCTTTATTAGTATGCCCACACCAGACACACAGATATGGTTTTGGTTCAGTAGCTCCATACCAGTATTTCCATACATTAATATTCGTATGCATAGTAAGCTGTTCCACCAGAAAGACCTGGGACTGCAGCGGTTTGCATGCACTGAGGATGTGTGTGTGGGCTGTCACAAACCAAGTTTCACTCCAGTGACTTGGCCTCAGGCTACATATGTAGTGTATCTAGACATGAAATGGTATATATATTTGGGTATGTTTTGAGTCGACCACACTTTAACCTAGTCAGCAAGATAAGAAAAAAGATTTTCTCTCAATTATGTTGAATGTTTGATTTAAAAAATCAAAACAAAAACAAGTTTAGCCTTCAGCCATTATTATCAGTTTGCTTAGAATTAAGCAAAACCTGTACACAATAGTGATTACATTCAGTTGAAATGTTAAGTGTCAATGCAGGAATTAGTGTTGTTCATATAATGCAGCAAAAGGTATAGCTATAAGCTATACCTTAAGGACAGTATACATTGTTTGTCATCGCCAAAAACGATCCACATGAGCATTTTCTTTTGTGGCACCCCTGTCTTTTGTCAATGACCTACATGACATCTCTAAACTGCAACCTCAGTGGTTTTGCTTTGGTTTAAGCTTTGGTGACTAAATAACTAAATAGGCTTGTGGTCACAGTTAAAAGAAAATCATGCAGACTGTTGGTAGGAGAAAGGATGCAAACAACAATCTCCCATGTCAAATTCAGACACAGTGTATGTACATGTGCATGTAAACGTTCACCATGGTGTCCTCAGCTCTTGCCCTGTAACATGCAAGTGGTCAGCATGGAAAATTTTATCATTTAACTATGACCATGATATTTCCCAAATCTTAACCAAGTAGTTTTAATTGCATAAACTTACTTTAGTTGCCACACATGCAGATATATCGAATTAAAAACAGTCACCATTTTGCATCAGCATTACAATATTTTCCCCAAAACATCAAGTAACCGGTTATCCAGAATATAGTATATGAATGTAATTCACAGAATACACATTAGAAGCATTTGACTAATCACCATATTCAAAAAAAGATAAAATTAGAGGACATAAATTCTCCTAAAGTAAAGTCCTGAATAAAAATGCAGTGAAATTAATAATGTTTAATATTTTGTTTCAGTTTTACCTTACCTTTAACTAGATTTATTGATGATTCAGATTCTATATACTGATATATTGCATCAGTATACTCTCAATATACTGTATTTTGTGCTGTTACATATGCATGGTGTAGTAAATAGAAACATAGCGATGTACATGATCTCTCTTAACTGTGTTGATGCAACCATTGTAGATTGTACTGAACCAATACACTAGCTATTTATATCATAGTGTAAAATTTAAAATTGGTTATACACACAGTATGTACCACGGCAGGAGAGGAACGCGCTCCTCTCATGCACCTTCTCATTACAACATCCAGCTGGAGAACAAATATGACATCCTGGACCTTCATGACTTCCTTCTTTTGGCTGCAGAGTCCCGGCCTCCGCCTCCTCCATCTCCTCTGCCATCTCGTGGGTCCCACAGCTCTCTGTTGCCTCTGATCCCTCCACCTGGACGCTCCTCTTGCACTGGGGCTCATCGCTCCATACTGCTCTTTACACCAGTGCTGCAGTGAGCTCCTGTCCTCCACCCTGTTCAGCCTTCTCTACCAACTTCGTCACCACAGGTACAACTTTCTCCAGCGGTCCCCCCCCCCCTTTGTGGCCAGGTGGGCTTCCTACTGCTATCCCCCTCGTCTCTGTTTCTGCTTCCACTCCCATAACCATGAATATCCCAGTCACAATCACTTAATGTATCCATTTAAATGAGCTGTGCCCTATGGACTGTTCATATATTGAGACTCCACGTCTGTCTGGCCATCGTGGTTTATGTCCAAAAAGAACCTTGTGTTCCCGCATTGTTATTCAGATACAGTTGATCAGTTTTCAGTGCACTATTAAACTAATCTTATGATGTAGAGTTTTTAATGCACTCTTTTAATGAGCATTGCTCCACATTGTTGGACAAAGTGGCACCTTTAAAAGGTTAGGACTAGAGCTATCTGTAACACTTCTCTGTGGATAACCGATGCTATCCACTGCCTGAGACGGAAGTGTAGCAGGACTGAACGACTATAGAAAGCCACTGGGCTAGAGGTGCGTCTCAAAGATCTCCAACACTCTTTTAATGCACTAGTAAAGGTAGCCCAGACTGCTTACTTTGCTAATTTAATTTCCTCTTCAAAGACACCCCAAGATTTTATTTTACACTATAAATAACATTGTATCACCACTACTCTATACATTACCATGTTCCTCTATCGATGATTGTAACAAGTTCCTTACCTTCTTTGTTGATAAGCTAATCACTATTAGGTCCAGTATTCATCCTGGGACTTGCTCCTCTGTATCTTCTACTGTTCTGGACTCTTTCCAACGTATCAGCTTACAAGATCTGATGGATTTGATTAGGAAGATGAAGGTATCTTCCAGCCCTTTGGATGTGAAACCTCCTTCTCTATTTTTAAAAGTTTTGCCAATAATCAGTCCCACTGTATCAGCTATTGTTAACTCTTCCTTGTCTTCAGGATGTGTCCCTTCCTATTTTAAACATGCTACTATCCAGCCCATGTTAAAGAGAACTAACTTAGATCCTGCTTTGCCCAAGAACTATAGGCTTATATCTAATCTCCCATTTTTGTCGAAATTTTTAGAGAAGGTTGTGGCCAATCAACTCACTGCTGCATTGGAGAGGCACAATATTTATGATAAGTTTCAGTCTGGGTTTTGGAAATAGCATCCGAAACTACTCCTCTGAGGGTTTCTAACGATATTTTAATGTCCTCTGTTGTGGGTGATTGTCCTGTGCTGGTACTATTTGACCTCAGTTCTGCATGAGACAATGGTGTCCTGATTAAGAGGTTATGTGATTGGGTGGGCATATCAGGCTTAGCATTAGACTGATTTACATCTTATCTCACTGACAGAAGTTTCACCATCTCTATTGGTGACTTTGTGTCTGATCCCTCTCTGCTGTCTTGTGGTGTCCTGCAGGGCTTGGTTCTGGGGCCCCTCTTATTCTCTTTATATTCGCTGTCCTTTGGACAGTTTATAAACAGATTTAACATTGCTTATCATTTATTTGTGGATGATATCCAACTCCACTTGTCATTTAAACCTAGTGCAGCTTTTAGGTTATCTAGGCTCCTCGACTATCTTAACACTATTAGGGACTGGATGGCAGAAATTTTTTTGCAGCTCAGTGCTGATGAGACAGAGGTTCTAGTTGTTGCTCAAGAAAAGGTTGCCCCTATAATTATGCAAAGGATTGGGCCTCTTTCCTCTGCTGCCCACTCTAACCTTTGCAATTTAGGGGTAATATCTGATCAATCCTTGTTGTTACACACCTATGTTAAGCAGCTGACCAGATCTTGGTTTTTCCACTTAAGAAATATTAGTAAACTCAGATCTGTAGTTTCAACTGCTGAACTAGAGATGCTTATACATGCCTTTATCTCATCTCACATTGACTACTGTAACGCACTATTTTCCTCACTTATGAGGTATGTCTGCTATGTCAGACTCCTGCATATGTGACTGATCTACTACACCCTTACTCATCAGCTCGCTCTCTTAGGTCAAATATGCTAAATTTGCTGTCTGTCCCACACACCCGCCTTAAGACCCGTGGTGATCGAGCTTTTGAGGTCATGAAACCTCAAGTATGGAATGCTCTGCCAGCACCGTTACAGTCTGCTGATTCTGTGGATTCTTTCAAAAAGTAGCTAAAGACATACCTATTTAGACAGGCATTTGGGTAACCAGTAGACACCGGGTCAGCATTTTATGTTTTTTATTGTGTATTATTATTGTGTATTGTGTTTTTTCATTGTGCATTGTGTGTTTTAGTTTTGCACTTTTTAATCATGTGTCTTGGGTGGTCACTTCATCCACTATGGTTTCTTTCTTTTATGGATGTTGTTTTATGCCTTGTAAAGCACTTTGTGACAAATGTCTAGGATAAGCACTATACAAATAAAATTTACTTACTTACTATCTGTCAAAATATTAGAGCAGTATTAATACTGCAGGTTGTTTCATACATGCTAATATCAGTGTGTTTCTAAATTTATTTCTTCAATGCTTTTAATTTCCTTCACTTCACTTGTGTCTTTATATTAAGCAACATAATTTGATGCTTGTCAAATTAGTTACTACACTTACAGTAACTACAGCATGGGCTGTGGTTCCTCTGTGTCAGAAGAATGGTTGAGAGATGCCATGAAATTAATGATCCCAGATGTGACAGCACCAGATCAAATGATTTTGTTGCTATGTTTTTTTGGTCCAAGTTAACCTTTTCCCCAGGAAAAGTGGGGGATCTCAGCAGCTCTGTGGGATATATTAGTGCCTTTAGCAAGTTCTATCCAAGGCTCTCCTCCAGCTTCCTGCCCAGTGTACCTCCAAAGGGACGCACACATGGAGTTCATGGCGTAGGTTCTGGCAGGAAAATTTACTCACCCATACTGCTCCTGCTGCTAAACACTATTGTCACTAACTGCTGGTGCTATTCACTGGCCAGGAGTGGTGGGAGAAATATTCTGATCATTTAGAAGGGATTTTGAAAATATAAAATTGGTATAGATTTATTTATTAATTAATTAATTTTATTTTTTTATTTTCTTTATTTTTTTGTGGGGTGATTTGAACCACTGAACATGTCAAACACTCCAAAGGCACTATTCTTATAATCCATGTCAACGACAAAACCCCAACAACATTTACAGTCCTCAGCATTTCATAACTAATATGGACTTTGCCGCCGCAGTTTTATATTATTTTGCCACTTAAATTACATTATATTTATATAATAAATTACATTTTTCCTGTCTGTGTAAGATGAAAGATGTAGAAGAAGAGGCCCAGAGATTTCTTATGACTAAATTTGTTTTCTGATTCTGATTGGTGCAAAAGAAGGGTCGAGATGTAGAGTAAGATGGACTGACATTCTGCTTCTCCTCTTAAATGCTGTCAAGGTAACGAATGGTGTGGTCTTGGCAGAGGGGAACCCTCTGAGCTTTCAAGGTATTCAGTGAAGGCCTGAGAAAAAAATATTGAAATTTTTGTACTCCTAATATTTTTTTAGTATCATTTTTATTCACTGAAATAATAGTAATAAGTTCCAGATCATTGTTATAAAGTTGGACTAATACGTCTTGGCAAATGTCAACAATAAAACGTCTATTGTGCCCAACAGACCACAGAGGTGAGTACAATAATACAAAACTTTATTACAAGTGATAGGGAAAAAAAAGACAATAAAATACTCCAGGCTCACAAACAATTAAATCAGTCTAAGGGAAGGTGATTATCGTCTAACAGGGCTCCCCAACTAGTAAAAGGTGGGGGTGGAGATATAGAATAAATAATTACCATAGATAGACCACTACCAGGAGCATAGTATATGACTGCAACCAGTGGCGGCTGGTGACTCAAAGAATTGGGGAGGACAGGAGGAAAACCAACATGGAATCTTACAACAAACTGCATCATATTATATCATTGCCCCCCACCCGATGAAATCAGAGGGGTGGGGGGCAAAAGGCTGCTTCTTTATTGAGTATGTACATATCGTTTCTAAACAAAGAAGAGCTCATTTTAGCTGTGCAGTGGTTCAGAATGTGTCATTTTACATATCTCCTATGTATTTTCTTAGTATACAGAAATATATAAAGTACCACAAAGCTTATAATGTGATGCAGGTACAGATCAGTGCTGAATACTACAAAGACTGAACACTAAAAACATTCACAGGTCTAAAAAAAGTATTAGTGCATGTATCAAATACATGACTTACACACTCTTATCTATATAAAAAATATAGTCTTCAAAGCCGACATGTTAAAACTTGTTATTCTTGTTATTTTAAGGTTATTACTCAATACACAGCTCAGCTTAAAAACGAACTGAAGAAACTGTCTCAACAACCAGCCAGACCTCCTGCACATTCATTCGCTAATCACACAACATCAACAGGTGACTGAACAACCACTCAGTTAAAAACTGGATCAATGTCAAATGAATGAGTGAGTCCAGACAGCTCACTGTAACTTCAACAAGCAAACTACCTACAGCACATTATATGATCTCTGCTACATTTTTGTTAAGGAGATAAATTCACACAACAGCCACAGAGACATTTAACCATCAGAGATGAAATTAGCGACCAAAGAGAGAGAGAGAGAGAGAGAGAAGCTGTATCTGACTCACATTATCTGACATCTTCTTCTTTCTTTCATGGAGATGAAGTATTCATGTCATAACGTCTCACTGCATTTGTGGCTGTTGGTCATCTTGTTTGTTAGTTAGCAGAACTTTGTGGCTGCTGGTTAATCAGTCTGATATCATTAGCAACAATTACAAACAAGCTAACTCTCCTGGTTGTTTCTCTGGTTGCTTCTCTCCCCAGTCTCCCCGGTGGCGTCCTGCTGCTGCTGTGCCGCACAGTCCAGATCTATTCTCCGGTTAGCTTAACAACAGTCCTCAGTCCTTCCATGGATGCATAAAGAGTCCTTCAGGGCTGCTACAAGAAGTTAACTGTTTGTGAGTGGCTGTCACAGCTGTCAGTCATGATGTCAGACCCCCTTTCTATATCGTCAAATAACTAATTAAAAACAAACTTATAAGAAAAATGAGCACTTGGATAAATATCGGCATGATAAGAACTACCTGAAACGACAGAAACCATCTTTGGGAAAAAATTATTTGACGTGTACTTTGATTTTTTAGTTTGGCTCATGTCCCATCCACTAACATGGAGGGGGCGGGATTTATGACCTGTACTGCAGCCAGGCACCAGGGGGCAATCGAGATATTTTGGCTTCAATTTTGGGGAGCTGTCATGACGTCCATCTTTATATACAGTCTATGCTCGTTATCTACTGCTGCTACTCTGCCTTACAGTGGAGAAAATTGAGATGAAATCTGGAAACTATCATTGGACCAACATGATGTCAATATTGCATTCTGGTTGTTGATTGGTTAGGGAGGACATCCTCCCTTGGAGCGTCATTTTACATGTCTTGGCCAATCACAGATTAGCATGAAAAAAATGAAGTACATTATATTGATGTAGGAGATCCCGCCCTGAAGACAGCAGGAGCCCATCCTCCTCTGCCCCCCACTCCCCCTCCACTGCTCCCCACCACCACTTCACACATGCTGCCCTTTCTCCTCCTGCCCTGCAGGTGTCACTGTTGAAGCATTTTAATCAGAAAAATTCATCATCATCATTTCAATGATGATGATGAATTTTCAATGATTTTTCCAAAGAGAGAAAAAATATTTTATAAATAATACTGAGATTTGGTAATTGTTTATTTCAACCAAATATTGTTTTTTTTTTTTGTTTGTTTTTTGTTTTTGTTTTCCCTCCCTCTTGCCTCTCAAAAAATAGAGGAGGAGCAACCTCCTCTGTCTCTATGGACCAGCCTCCACTGACTGCAACACAGTAACTAGGCAAAATCATTCAAGACTACTTGTGTCTAAAGAAGCTGAGGGTCCACAGCAAAATCAAGGCATCAAAGCAACGAACACAGAGGCGATCATAAATCCCACTACACCCTAGGGGTGTGCCCAAATACAAATACATTATTTGGCAAAGCACCGATTGTGGGTTTTTTTAAGAACATTTATTTTGTACAAATATTTTTTTTAATTATTTGTTTTCAGGAAATAAAAAAAAAAAAAAAACATGTTGAATACCAGTACTCAGATTGGTTACATCACTATCTCAGTCTCTCTCCTCTGCTCTGCTGTTACGTCTATCAGCAGGTCTCCATAGGGGGAGTCACATCCACCTGCTACATGATTCTCATTTCCTTATTTGGACATCACTCCCAAAGTTGGGGGTGTTTGCCAGAGATAAAGCTGAGCTACTGACACAAGCGCAGTGCTTACTAGGGACTCTCCATAACCTGTTGTTCCACTTCTCCTCTCCACAAAGTTATAAAAATAGGCAATAAATGAAAAGTGCAAGGCAAGAAGTTCTTCTCTACATGTCACATGCTGAACTGTCTGTGTTATGGGTGTATAAATCAGTAGTGGTCTGTCTGCATATTGGCAATGCACTCAGTTTTAGCGCAGTAGTCAGCGCAGTTATCTATGACATGGGAGACTTGAGTTCAAGACCCGGTGTGGGGACCTCCTTCGTAAGATAGTTTATTCATAAACACTTATTTTAAAACTTTAATATCCTAAAATTAAAAGAGTAATAAAAATAAAAATGGGATATTTCCACTTTTATTCAATTATAAATACAAATATAATTAATTTTGCTGCCTCAACAAATACAGATACAAATACAAATACTGGGCTCTCTGCACATCCCTGCTACACACATGCATGCAAAGCATCTGTTGACCTGGGACTAGGACATAACTGGTTAATGGTATCTCCCACAATCCTCCAACCCCCCTCCCCAAGTCCACAAATCAGCCTAATTCCCCAGAATAAATAACAGACTTCCTTCTCACAGTCAGTGGGCTACTTAATAAGTAAAATGGCATTTAAATAACCAAAACAAGAAAGAAGATAAGAACAATCGTCTCACTACAGTCTTCGTACGTCGCGCTCAATGCCTGTCTGAGCGCCAGCGTCCGATGCCTGCATAGAGCAAGGCAAAGCGTGGTACTTAGGCCCAATCTTTTAAATAATTGTGGTTCTAATATACTGTTTACATTGTATAAATATTGACTACATTGTTTTTTATGACCGTGGGATGTTTGATTTGTGCGTACGCAACAAATTCAGATAAGAACATATTGATGAATCCCGGATTTGTGCTTAAAACGTTCGTACACATAGTGTAAGCACAGATTTGTGCGTATACACTGTTTGTGAATTAGGCCTATTGTGAGCACTGTCAATCTAAGAGTATTTGTATATTCAACACTGTAACTCTGATCTTAGGTTGACTTTTGTTCAATTTTGTGTCTTAATTTTTGCTATGTTTGAATTTATGTTGGGTATGCAGTATCCAGGCACATGAGTCAGTATGAAATGAATAAATCTGTCATTGATTTTCCTATAACTAGCCTGCTGTCAAGACACATTTCAGTGATAAATAAACAAATTTGTTTTATCATTTTTATCATTTGATAACCACAGTTTTCTATGCAAATTGTAAGAAATATACGGTAAACATACAATTTGAATCCCTAGTTTTATGGCCATGGACATAAAATGGCAATAAATGGCTTAATTAAGGCCAGTGAAAAAAATGGTTGAGTATAGCTTAGAAAGAGCTTGTGCCTTTTCCCATTTCACCACAGGAGGTGTTGGCTGGTCAGCATGACACATCTGATATCTACATTTAACTTGTTTGTATGGCATTGCTGCCTTTACTTTTGGCTCAGAGATATTAAATCTATATTGAAATTCAAGTATGTCTAAACTCAAACAAACAAAAACATTGGATTAGCATTGGATCTATTTTAGTTCCTGAACAGTAGCTAATGATTATTGATTGCATGATTATTCTTTCTTTTAAGAATAATCATGCAATCATTCAGGCACAATCACAGTGAAATGCGATCTCGTCAGTTCCTTCAAATTGTGCAATAAAAATAGATTAAATAAGTAATGATTAATAATAATTTAAAAAATAGTAATAATATATATGTGTGTGATTGGGGGGAAGCAGTCTTAGACAATGACCTTATTAAGGATCCTAGTGGCCTGAGGATAGAAACTCATTCTGCACCTCTCAGTGCTGCCCTGGTATCTTCTTCCCAACTACAGTAGGGAGAAAAGGCCATTATCTAGGTGGTTGGGATTTTTAAAGGTGACCTATTATGCTTTACCTTATTTTCAGTCATATATATACATACATACATACATACATCCATAATGTTACAGTGTTGGATGTTCATATTAAACATGGCCAAAGTGTCAAATAATGAGGTAAATGTATGTAGAAGTTATCCCTGTATCTAAAAAACAGCAGCTTCAGATTGCTCTGAATGCTCGGTTTCCAACATTTTCCTACTTTGAGTCCGAGCTGATGTCAGTTCGTGGCGGATTTCTTTATGTGGTCATCTGCTCCACGCACAGCATGCAAGTTCACTGCTCTGTGCCACTAACATTTTGGCATTTTGGGGTAGTTATGCCGAGCGATGACTCAAGTCAAGCTAGCATGCTGTGAGTGTTTTTCCATTACACAGCAGTGCAAAGTAAAATAAGTTGTTTACCTGGTGGAGGTATGCTGGCTGTCTGTAGCTCTTCATCAAACATCATCACTGTGGCTGTTTCTGCTTGTACTATTCCTCCTTGCGTTATTCCTTACTGATCCGCTGAACAAAGATCTCCAAATATATCCATATATTGCTGTGTTGACTGGTTTTAGCACCGCTAACGAAGCTCTGCTAATTCGGTGAGGAACACGTTTCATTTCCTGTAAATTCGTCACAATAAAATCTTCCCATTATTTAGCAGTTCAAAAACTTTTATTATGAAGCAGTAAAGCAGGAAATGTTGGGTTTTCTTTGGCAGTAACTTAACATGACTCTAATACAGCTGCCCCTCAGTAGTCTTCCGGAAAGCTGACCAATCAGAACAGAGTGGGCTCATCGAGATGAGGGCCTTAAAGAGACAGGAGCTAAGACTGCCTGTTCAGACTGAACTGAGGGGCTGTATCAAGGGCCAATATAAGACAAATAAAGAGAACAGTGAATCATGCAAAGCTACTCTTAAAATATAGAGCTGGAAATGAGCATTATAGGTCCCCTTTAATGATTCTCCTAGCCTTATTCTTGCAGCACCTGGTGTAAATATCCTTTAGGCAGGGTAAGGCACCACCTATTATATGTTCAACTGAACGAAGCACTCTTTGCAGGGTCTTGCAGTCCTTTTCGGGGCTGTTTCTGTACCAGGCAGTGACGTTCCCCGTCAGGATGCTCTCGAAGGTGAAGGAGTAGAAATTCCTCAGTATTTGAGAGGATACCTGGAATTTCCTCAAGCGTCTGAGGTGAAATAGTCTCTGCCATGACTTTCTCACAACTGAGACAGTATGCAGCTGCCAGGTCAGGCCCTCGGTGATGTGGACACCAAGGTACTTGAAGCTGTCTACCCTCTCCACCGAGGACCCGTTGATATTAAGCAGGGTGTAGTTTCTTCCTTTAAATAAATGAATGATTGAGCGCCTCCTTGTGGACAAATAAAATAGCCTGTTTCAGTAGGTGCTTTTCTGCACCACCGTGTAATGTTAAGTACCAATTAAAGCCTTAGCCAATCAGGGAAGGACACCACTGGCTGTATTACTGTACTACTGGCTGTATCCAAAATCCAGCTCCGTGCGCTGTAGCAGTCATTGTGTGATAGTTCACCACATCACAGTGAGTTGCCTCATTCGTAGGATTTATCTGCTTTTCAATAATTCCATCCTGGATTCATTTTGTTTGGAGACTTTTGTGAAATGAGAGCTCCTGTGTGTCTATGAGACTGTAAGTCTTCACAAATAATTCTGTGGAGAGGTTTAAGGATGTGTTCGTTGTTGTTACTTTCTGCCTGTTAAAATCCATGACTTTGGTAAGTTAATGCATTCTGTGTATAATTCTCATTTAATTTAATGTATGTGTGGATCAATTCAGCTACAGCTAAAAGACCTTAGTGCAGTAACTTTGCTTTCATAACTGAGTAAGCTCTCTGTTCGCTTAATATGTTACGGCTGCCGATTCATCAGTTGAATTTATATTTTCTGTTCAGTGTACTTATATAGTAATTTCATGTAGGTGGAATAGTGGTAAATTGCATAGTGAGTATGATAATGAATGCATGCTATTCCTACTTTATTATGTTGCAGAGACCATGTCAGTTCACAGTCTTATACAGAGTGGTTTGCATTATATGTGTGTAGTAATTAATAAAACACGCGTTGAGGATATCTTCCTCTTCTCCAGTTCTTATCGGACTATCTGTGGTGATTGTAAATTCATTTAAACAACTACACTTAGGTATTCTTATAAACAAAAAGGTCTTAAGCTTGGGCTCACATAAACAACACCATTTTTGTCACACAGGGGGTACAGCAGGGGGCTCAAAATGCAGCCCTGGGGTGCTCTAGTGTTAAGGATGAGGGTAGAGGAGGTGTATCTGCCTAACCTCACCACCTGGGGACTGCCTGTCAGGAAGTCAAGGTTCCACATGCACAGTGAGGTGTTTAATCCCAGATCCTTGAGCTTTATGACGAGCCTGGAGGGAACTATGGTGTTGAACACTGAACTGTACTCAATGAACAGCAATCTCAAATAGTTCACTCTAGGGGCATAACAGTACATGTATTCATCCCAAACTGTCATGGTACGGACATTACGGTTCAGTGCATGCAGTTGTACGAAGAATATGCTCCATGACCCAAACAAGTAGTGTCAAAATAGTTTAATAATCCACTTACTCTGACGTACGGAACAATAATTCTAGAGTGCAAGTTCCACCCGGAATGTTTTGGCAGCGCACCACTTAGCTGTAGCATGATCATGGGTGTATGCTAGCCGGCTTAACCAAGCTACCCTTGTTACTCATGTTCATGTAGCATGGCTGCCGTTAGCAACACTACAAAAATAGTGACTGACTCCTTGCAAGAAACAGAAAAGTTGTTTTTGCATCATGTAGTGCAGACTGTAGAGCGGCCTCTGATTGGCCTGACCATTTCCTGAGCTCTAGCTTCACTGGGGCCATCAAGCCCCCAGGAACAGCGCCGGGCTGTGAGGCCAATTTGACATAGCGGCCAAACCATGTAATTACAACGTCACGTGACACTATTGGGCCCAAAAAGACTTTTTTCCATGGACTTACATTGTAAAATAGACGTTCGTATATCAGCAGATACATTTTTTTGAGCATCGCAACCCCCATGAAATGACTCGTCTCACTATCAGAATTTCATTCATTCGGTCCGATCATATTCCGAAAGCCCAAAAGAGCCGCACGATTGAATTGTTTTATCCCCATTCAAGTTAGCCAGAGGGCTAAACCGGAAGTAGCCGGCTCGGCTGGCGAAAGTCACTAGTGCGCTTGCTCTATGGGCCCAATGATCCTGGAAGATCCGGGTAATTTTATACGCGGGAGTCAAACTTTTTTGGTTTCATGCACCACTGAGCAACTTTCATAGGAATGAATGGGGCCCCGCCTCCGACGCTGTATCCAGTTCTCTTTATACATCCACGGGAGCCATGTGTCATAGTTTGTTAGCACTGTAAGCTATCTCAGCATTTAGCATTTTTAAGAGTAGATTAATTCATTGCCATGGATAACAAGTAGTAGAGGCTTCTCAAGAACCTTGTTTGCAATAATAAATGACCAGAAGATGGCCAGGATTAGTGTCCCATTAACAGAATCACTGTAGACAATAATAATGCAACATTACTGTATCTGATCTATATCTGGCTATTTGAAAGTTCAGTGGTGGGGTCTATGCTATTGTACAATTGCCCTGCATATTTCTTTGTCATTCATTATTTGTCCATACAAGAGATGACAACCAGGGTGTGATCAAAAAGTCTTTTGTGAATGAGAAGTAACCCACAACTGTGTAGGTGGCAACCACAGTGACTTAAGTGCTTTCTGAGCTACTGTAACCTCTAGTTCAGTTCAGATCTTTATTGCCCCACAAGGGGAAATTCTGTTTGCAGCAGGGTAGCATAAAAACACAAAACACAATGAAATCACTTTAAGACAATAGAAGACATTAAATTTGCCAGTGCTGTACATGCAATTCAGACAATTAGGAGGTATGTTAAAAGCAAGGTAAACTAACAAGAAAAATAAAGATAAGAAAATAAATAAATAAAGTGCTAAGCTGTGTGAGGAAGTTTATAATATATTAGACGTAAGAGCACTTATTGCACATGGGATACATAAAAACTTGAACCTGTTGCACCTGAGTTTTTGGCAACCTGTATTTCTGAGCAGAGGATGTCAGGATGTCAAATTCCTTAAAGAGAGAGATGGTCTGGATTTGATAGGATGGATTTAGCTTTCTGTGTGATTTGTCTGCTATAAATGTCTAAAAGAGAAGGCTGCTTTTCGCCAATGATTTTACTCGTAAGCTTGACAATGTTTTGTAATTGATTCCTTCTTCGCACACTTTATAAATCGCTCAGTAAGAAAGTAAGGACTGATTCTATGACGGATCTGTAAAATAACACCAACGTGTGTGTCGACATAAAAACATTTAACCTCCACAGTAAATACAGCAATGTTGTTCCCTCTTACATATTGCCTCAGTGTTCACATCAAAGCTCAGTTTTTTATGAATGTACTCTAAGTGCCAAGGTACCTGTAGCTCTCTTCAATTTCTACCTTAGAAAGGAATGAGTTGTTTCCATACTGGGGTTGTTTGTTCCATCTTACTGTGTATATTTGAGTCAAATTCTCTTAGCATGACAGCTGATGTTTTTGTTTGTTGTTTTTTTTGTTTTGTTTTGTTTTGTTTGTTTTCTAATAGGTCTTTCTATGCCCTAATGAAATTTGCCAGTACAAGTCACAAAAAAGTGGTTCACAACTGATTTACTTATTTTTGATTATTCATTATTTTTGTTTACTTTGCAGGTAGCAGTATTACCACATTTTTTCACTGAACAATTGTGAACTTGTGGCTACAACACTCTGCACAAAAATTCCCATTCAGTCTATTGTCTTCTGAGTAAATGCAGCCATGGCCGTAGACAGGGCAAATTTTTAACCAAGGTCCACAGGAGGCTGCAGGGAAAATGATTCCAATTTCCTGCAATCCAGGAGATTCCATCTATTCCTTAATTCTTGTTGTTTTATTATTATTTGAACAACTAACAAGCAACTAACTGCCATATGCTACAATCATAGGAGTTTGATCGTTGGAAAATAGACTAAAACGGTATCATTAACAGACAGCTCAGTTTGAAGACTCTGGCATGCTGGTTGCTATGGAGGTTTTGACTCATTAACTAAATGAAAAGTTTTCAGATCAGCTCTAAGAACTGTGAATGCTGTTTTTATTTGTGAAATAATATCAAGTAACACTATAAACGGCAGCAGGTGCAAGTCAGATTTGTTCCCACACACATTTCTGTAAATTGATACACTTCATTGCAGCTGGTCACAGTTACTGCTAACATCATTACAAACCAAAATGCTGTTATCTTACGTATTTATGTACTCATCCAGGCCAACACTGGCAGCGTATTTCACGTTTATGAAATGACATTAATGCCTTATGTTACTCACTCTTATTGATGATACCTCTTCTGACCTTCCATTGACAGTATCACAGAGAGTTGTGCATCTTTACAAGTAGATGCAGATAGATTTTGACATGGTAGTGTGTGATTTACTTTTATTGGCCCCCTTTACACAGCTGTCCCATAACGTTATATGCACAGGGAAATTAAACTAACATCAAAGAGGTAAAATTGCTTTCATTCACAAAAGTAACCCCAACAGAAAGAGTACCAAAGTCCAGACCTTGGGGGCCTCAATGGTAACTACGGCAGAGAATGTAGCCCCAATTCAACCAACATGACACTGAGGGCATTTTGACACCTATACCTTGTTCATTGGTCAGATGTGTCTTAGGTGGGAGCAAGAATGTAAACACAGGTAGAAGGTCCTTAAGGAGGTCCACTGGCCAAATACAATGTACTACATTGCACTAGTCCAGGTCCAACCTTGATTCATTCTCTGGCTAGTTGTTAGTGACTGTTAAATTTGCTCATCTGAATTCCACTATGCAAAGCTTACCTGGCTACGGGAACTATTTCACTCAAACTTGTGGAGTACTCCTAGTAGTTGGGTTGGACTGAGGTTGGATCATGTTCCCACCACAAACGAACCGCTCCAGAGTTTGTTTGGGACCGGACCGAGACCACCTCCTCTAAAGGGACTTGGTGCAGTTGTTTTGGTCCACACCCAAGTGCAATTACTGTGTTCACACGTGCCCAAACGAATCAAACCAAGGGGGAAAATGAATCAGAGTTGAAAACACCCTGAGAAAGCAGCTTCACACCTTAGGATCAGTTGCATGAATACTTGAAGCCTATTTTGTCTAACATAGAAAAAGAAGGGCACTATTCTAGTGACACAAGGTTTTCTGTCTCAGCAGGGTCACACAGACCATTACAGTGTAAGCATCCCTTACATACTGTATATTCCCTATTATCTTTCTTTGAGATTAATAGAAATGTTTGCTGAACTGCACAGCGCATGATAGCATGGATATTTACACCAGGACAAGATGAAATGTAATGGGCTGCAACTCAGCTGACTGACCAGATGGAGAGCCCTTGCTGAGGGTGACTCACTCCTCCTCTGCCATACTCCTACTGCCACTGCTTGCGTCTCTCGTTCTTTCCTTTCCTCTCCACTCCACCCACCCTAACTGCTGCTGCTACCACTACTGCTGCTTCCACCTTACGGATTGCTATATTTGTGACTGTGCCCATTGATGCGGAAAAAGCCATCATCTGGGCCAGTAGATCTGGAAATAGAGTACTCATCGAGGTCGGCCAGAGACAAGCCTTGTTCCATGAGAGCTCACCCAGCCAAGGGTGTAGGGGGCAATGAGTTCCAGCTTGGGAGAGTCGGAGGTCTCTGCTGGCTATTTTCTCGACATTCACTCTGGGGCCTGTAGTGTTTTGAAGCTAAGACAACACTTCCCACTGACGGAAGGCTGTTCAGGCCTTTGGGTCCCTGTATCACCACAGTGCTTTGAGACATGCTCAGCAATACGGCATATTACTATAGAAGTTGCCTTCTGCCTGAAAATTTGAATTTCTAAATGATTAGGTGCAGTAGAAGCTGGAGGCATGAATCAATAAAGCTGGCTAGATGCAGGGCAGCCCAGCCAATTAGGCGAACTGGGGGCTTTTGACAAATAACATGAAGGCTTAAAAGGAAACTGAATGAAAAAGGTAGGAGTGGTAGCGTGGTTTATTGGTTACTGTGCTGCATTTAATGGCATCTAATGAAAAATTCCATCACACACTATTATTAAAGCTCTTATACCTTCTCTACATTCCTTGTATTAATAATAGTGAGTTCATGTCCTTGATATACACTGAATGCATATCAAACAATAGTACTAAGATTCTAAACAACAATCAAGTACCAATTTGAAAAGCTGCAGATGTGGTGAAAACTTGCTTTGCCTTAGATCAAATGAATGGCGAAATGAGTGATATCAATACATTTCCCTAAAAAAGTCTAAAAACAGATGAAACAAAAACAAAATATATTGTTTCTGCCATATATGATATAATATATATTTTATTGCAAAAACATCTCCTTTTTTCCCATTCTCATAATTACAGGTATGTTTTAACCCAAGAGATTCATGGGATCACAGCACTTAGCTCATCAGGGAGTGAGCTAACCTCTCTGCTTCATCCCATTCTAAAATGGCCCTTAGGCCTATACTGTGGCATAGTTAATGGAGTGTGCCTACATAAATTATTAACAGTGCTTACATTCCCTTTATACTTGCCATCCTATCGATATTCAACCCTTTGCATACCCATGGGTATGTGGGCGAATTTTTACACATCAGGATGAATTGCCCTTTTCACATATATGCAAGACCCTCTCAGATAAATATCTCTTATAATGTGGCATGAGCAGACAATATTGAATAAAATGTGACTTGCTGAAAATAAAATAAAATAAAATAGTGAGAATATATCTTTCCAACAGTTGCAGTCAACAGATCTGACTTTAAGTGTCGGTGACAACAGTGCATTGTGACAATGTACTGCTCTCAGTCCTCTAGTTCTTTGGGTTTACACTGCAGGGACACCTTGAGGTGTATATTATTAAAGCATACTTGGATTTATAACATCATCTTCCATGGGGAGTAATCCAAGAGGTGAAATCAATGTCCAAAAAAATAAATAAATAAAATAAAGTGCATCCACAAACTATAAAACGGCTCCTCTCTTGCAAAGTGCTTGTAAACCTTTTTGGGCTATCATTGCTGGACTCGACAGGGTAGCTCTGTGGAGATTCACATTAAGCTAAGAAAAAGAAGGAAAAACAACCTCCTTGGATTCTTAGAAGGGGCATGAGGGAGTCATAGGGGAGCTACTATATGTCATTGACTTTCTCTTCTGGTATGGTGGGACCTATGACTAGATTGTTCCAAGTGCAATATAATTCACTGGGGTCTAAAACCAAATTCTAAGTGCATCCTCCCAAGGGTTAATCAACATGGTAGCTCTGCTATTGATTATATGAGAGTGTGTGTGTGTGTGTGTGTGTGTGTGTGTGTGTTTGTATGGTGCTGTTTGTGTGTTTGAAAGATATAGAAGAAGAAAGGGACTCCAAAGCAGATGGCAACTCATTTACTACAGGCAAACGAGAGAGAAAGCCTTTAAGCCATTTCATGTAAACAGCCAGCCTGTAAACAGGCATGAATTAAGACATTTCTAGAGGTGCCAAAGACACCACAGCATTGATTATGTAACTGGTGGAAGAGCAGTGTAGGGGTTTTGTCATGTCCAGTCAAAAATGTGATTTCACCAGTTTTGCAGCGACAATACTTTGACAGAAACAGGATGTAGGAAAAAAAAACATTGCCAAAAAAAACAGAATCTCTACAAAGCTAAGAAAATGTATTCACTGCAAACTTCAAGGAACCAAGAGATAAATGAGCACAAATGTATTTCCATATGTGAAAATTTGGTGATGATTGTAAGCAGATATTTCACTCATGTAACATTGTGATTCTGGTTGATTGTGTATTGGGTAGATAGCAAAGTTATATGCTAACTATCCTGGCTTTAAAAGCATGCAGCTCTGAAATGATGAATGTATGAAAATGTATGGTATTAAAATTAGTTAAAGCAATTTTTCCTTCTCCTGCAGCTCTCTCGTTCTATACTTTTTCATTTTTCCCCTCTGTTTTGTTTGATTTATCTCTGCATTTCTCCCTTTCCTCCACCCCGCTCCTTCCAAACAGCCTCCTCTTTGTACTGCCAGCCAATGTTTCCTCTCTTTCTGACTCAGTCAGCTCATCTCCCCCCGAGGGCTCTGGGCATGCAGGTCCTCTGCCTCCTTAGCCTCCATGGCTCCCCGTCTGACTGTATGAAAATGAATTTCTACGGGTTGTTAATCGACTGCCTACTCCTATACATCCCATCACTCTCTGCCATCGTGAGTTTGATTGCCCACAGTGAAAGCATAGGTCTTTGCAGTAACCCCTTTGGCGAGAGATCCCCTTCTTTGCCTCATCAATTTTAACACCCCTGAATAAAGGCACAAGGGTTATTGGGAAGCCTATTGTTTCTCCAGGCACTCCTATAAACATTCATTAATGATGTGTAGGATTCCATCTACAGTTTGGATTACAAGATTACAGATAAAAGGATTTACACTTCTAGGAAACTATTTATAAGATGCATTATTGAACATAAAGTTTGCTATTAGTTGCTCCCTCAATTAAAGTCAAATGGTACAGTTTTTTTAGTATTTAAGAAAACAACTGTGTTTATGCACCAGTATAACATAGTAGCTGTTGTACTGTATAATATGTATTGTAATAAAGCATGCATTCATTGGATATTTGACCTCTAGTGTGTTTGGAGGACAGTGTTAATAACCTGATTATGGGTTGGGAGACTCTGGACATATGGCACTCAGTGCTTAATCACAGTGATCCTACATTACATCCTCAGGGTTTTCTTTTTGCACTGCACACTTCATGGGGCCCTCTTTAATTACAGTCTCATACACAAAACTAACTTGCATAGAAGACTTCTGTAGTCTTTTACCATTTAAATAACTGGACCAAATGCTAATGAGATGCATGGTAAAAAAAAAAAAAGTGGCGCTATGCCCTGCTATCAACATGCCTCTTCTTGATGAGCCATTAGAATATAAAATTCTATTTTGGTAGCTTGGGAGTGGAGGAGGGGGCAGTTTGAACTCTAAAATGTATTGTAGCATTGCAATTATTTTCTTTTTCATTAGAAGGAAATGTGTGGCTTTTTCCCTCTCTCAAGAGTAGAGAGTGAGTTTTGGGCCCAAACTATTCTTAACTCTGCACACAGCAGGGCACATTTGAGCTATTTTTGTTCTCATGCTAATTTGCCAGTAATTGTTGAAGCCACACACTGACATAGTAATTCAAGTGTCCATATCAATGTGCCCTTACAGTAACAATTTCTATTTCCAGAGTGTCAGCACCTCTTGGCAGAGATGATATCTTTAAAAAGACCCTCGCACACTCATTACAGCACACAGCAACACTGAAATAGAGCAATATCTTTTTGTACAGCCAAAAACGATGGGCATACTGACAAAGTTATTTTACTATGATGACATATTGACACTTAGTTGTAGAAAACTGCACTGCATTGTAAACCACTTTTGTCCCATATAACACTGACTGAATCTTGACATTCAGCAGATTTTAATTTGAGATTACATAGGCTGAATTATTACAAAAGAATTCATTATGGATTTTTAAACTCTGACTTGTAAATTCAAGGTGAACGAAAACATAGTTTGCTTATTGTAAAAAAAAAACTTGATGACATTAGAAATATCTTATGTTCATAGTGGTGCAGTACTATGAGCTGTAAAAAAATGAGCCCTTCATGAACTTTGGCACAAGCACACACTCAGGAGTGTAGGCACTAATGAAGAAAAACATTATCCTTTAAAGTAACTACTGTAGTAACATTATTTCCTCTTATATCCTCTCTCTTTTAAAGCCCACATTAAACTCTAGCAAGGTGACTTAAATGTCTAACCATGACTGTCCTGAGGCATGGTAGTCAGTCAGCAGCTGATGCCTTAGATAGGCTCTCAACAGCCATGTCCATGTGGTCATTTTCAAAGTGATAGCATACACTCAAAATGATGTATGAGTCATTACTTGGGTGAATGATGGGGGCAAGTCTGGCCCCCTTAGAGGAATCATAATACAAGCACTGGTACACTCAGAAATTGTACTGTATATCAAATCTAAGAGTGGTCCGCACTTGTGCTGGCTTGATATTTTCAAAGTCTTAAGTATTTGGAGTTAGTTAGTCCTCTAGGAATGAGCAAAGTCTACAAGATCACTATGATATACAATATACTCCTGATAGGGTGTATATGAACAAACCACACCAGTCTCTATTTACATTTACATTTTATGAATCCTGAATGACCTACAGTACCTACAGTACTCAAGTGATAGTTGTGATTGAGTCTTTTTTTTTGTTGATGTTTGTTTGTTTTTTAGGGTTCTTTTCAGGGTTACCTTTTGGTTTTTTTCACTGTTATTTTAAAATGTTACATGACTGTAAAGCAAGGCATGAAAAATAATTGAAAAGGAGTAATACACACAAAAGACATCAAAGGAGGCTTCAAACTACATACCTTGACAGGTGTGCTTCAAAATCTGTTTGATTTTAGATCCTGTCTTGAGAATCAGCAAAGCACAGGCATTCTGATTCCACAGTGACTGCTATTGGTTTTGGAGGACAAGTGCAGTAACAGGTAATGAAAGTAAAATATATTCTAGTTTGATGAATTATTTTTACTTGATATAATTATCAGTCATCTGCTTGAGTACTCCTCAGAGACTACAAAGTGATAATGAAAATATAGAAGCTGTAACATGTTGGAGAAAGTAGGGGAGAGCAGGTATGAAAGTGACACTTTTCAGATAAACGTCATTTTAAAAGATAATGTTAGAGACAGAAAATAATTTCTGTTGTTATCGCGACTCACATGTGTGGTCTGTCAGTATCAGGTGCTATTTTGTACAAATGTGGAACGACTTCTGTATAATTTGATTTTAAATGGAGGTTGCACATTGTTACTTTCGACCTCATCATTTGTTTATATTATTCTTGTTTTATTGAAAATGTCTGACAATGCCCTTGTAATTACAAACATATTATGTCCTTTATCTTTATCAAAAAAAAAAATTAAATTTCATTTTCAATTTCAATTTTCAATTTCAAACGTTTTACAATGAAGGCATGAACAGTATAACTTTTAAATGTTTTAATTAACTTGTGCCCAGTATGTGCGTTGGCATGTTATGTTGTGCACTGAACAGCTGTTTGTGTGCTATGGAGAGGGAGTGGCTGGTAAAGCCCTATCCAAGAAGCACCTGGCTAGTTGGCTTTGTGAGTGCATCTCCCAAGCTTACAGGCAGGCAGGTAAGGACCCCCCCACTGTGGTCCGAGCGCATTACATATGTGGTGTAGCAGCGTCTACAGCCTTATTCAGTGGGGTGAGTGTTGAGGATATATGCACGGCGGCGTCCTGGTCTATGCCTTCTCTGTTCATAAGGTTCTATCTCTTTGACATGACGGGCTCCTTTTCAGGGTCCGTGCTCACAGGTGCGACTCAGGACTTGTGAAAAGGGTTATGTGAATATCAGCTGTGGTACGTATGACCCCCTTGGATATTTATACGCCTGCATTCTCCTGTGATCCAAGATGACTCAGGGATTGGGGTGTGCAGGGTGTCTGCTGTATGACCTGTGACCCCTGAAAGGTTAGGCCATGGTTTTACCCAGTTTATGTCCATGTTGACTGGTCTGGGTTGGGCCCCCTACTGCTCTGCTAAGTGGCTGGGATTATAAAGTAGTAGGAGGGCTGTGGCGACTAATGTATAGCCAGCCAGGCTCATTGAGGCAGTCTGATGACATGTCGCGGCAGGGCAAACATTCATCATGTCATGGTTCTGTCATTGACTCTAGAGACTCTTGTGAATCTGTCTTTGAATTCCTTGGTTGCCATTGTCCACCAGATGCCTTCAGACTTTTTCTTTTTTGTGAGGATTGGACTATGTGGGATAGAGCTTGTATTGAGTTGGACCTTTTGAGGGACTTACGGGCATGGTGTTATTTGGGTTGCCTTTATTGGTTGGGCTGTGCTCATTGTGTTTCTGTGTTTTTGATTTTCTGGGTTTTTTCCTCCTGTGTTCATGTACTCCTCCTCACACCTGCCCTGCATTCATCCTCGTTAGCCCTGCCTTGCTCCCAATAGTCTTTCCCAGCCAATCACTCCCAGCCTGCCCTTATGTCTAGTCACCTGTTTCCCATTCCCTTATTAGTTCAGTTAGTATTTAAGTCTTGGTTTGGGAGTCAGTCTTTGTTGGATCCTTTTTTTTTTTTTCCTGTTTCATTCTGTCTGCTCAGTTGTCTCTTCAGTTAAGTTCTGCTTTGCCAGCTATATTGTCTGGAATAAAGAGTATTCTCGAGTACCTGCTGCCTCCAGTGTTCTGTGTTTGGTTTCACCTCCTGCTACTTTCATGACAGATCGGGCTCCATCTACTGTACCCATAGAGTCTAGTAGAGGGCAGAGCCTGTGTGAAATAGAACGAAGGTTACAATATTGTAACCCTAGGTCTATAAGCACAGGTGGATCCCTCTACCTAAGGACCCTGCTGCTCCCATGACATGCACTGAAGTGGTTTCGGGATAAGAAGTGCAACAAGGTGACACATAAAATCAGTAGACGCGTCCTGATTGGCCGGCTATGTACATGCAAATTTCAGTGGGCAGTTGCATGTGTGTGATTGGAGGAGAGTATTACCCATAGAGTGCAGTGGAACGCTCTGCCTGTGTTCATAGGAATAGGGTTACAATATTGTGACCTTCGATTTTTGACTTTGTTGGCTTCGTGGATGTAATACTTGTTACAGTATTTCAAAGAGCATTTGCAGGCCACAGTAAGATAAAGCACAGTAGGATATTCATCTCTATCATTTGTGCTGATTGAGGAGGCCCTGTTCTCCAGGGACGGTCACCATATGTGATGCTTTTATCCTTCTCACACTGTTCCTGAACATGTCCCTCTAAGCCCTCTATGTTTCAAATTAAAATATCCTATATTAGAGGGGTTTAAACCCAAAGAAGCCTTCTCTTATAGGTAATTTCAGACTCCATTTTTATTTTTTTTTAATTTTAAAATTTGTATTTCCTTATCAGAAATGTAAGATGTCAATGAGTATGCAGTGTGTGTGTGTGTGAAGATACTGCAGACTGTAAAGGACACTTGATTTTGCTACTAATTACATAGAATGGTCTGTTTTGTGGTGGGAGAATCAGGGGAGGAATCACTGCCAAGAGTTCTGTTTTACAGCAAGAAACATGTTGGAGGCCTGTTTTAACAAGCTACATCTTCGCACACAGCACACCAAAGGTCTCCCACATCCCACATTTATTACATTTTGTAAAAGAAAAAAGAATTAGGAAACAAGCTCATTCCTCAGTTTCCTAGACTCAAGTATTAAATAGCAGAAATGCGAAGTGTAATGAAACAGGTACATCAAGGTAAGCTGGTCACCACAGAAACCCCACAATGAGGTAGAGGGCACACATTTGGCTACACTGATTCTCTAAACATTTTCCAAACATTTACAGATTAAATAAACAAGATATGATGTGTTAATTAGTGAGCTTTAGGGGTGTTGGTGGGTGGATTTTGTTACCTTTGGACAGAGTGAGGCTAGCTGTTCCCCCCTTTTACGAGTCCTTGGACAAAGCTAAGCTATCTGGCTGCTGGTGATAACTTAACATTTACTGTGCAAACATACGAGTGATGTCAATCTTCTCATCTAACTCTCAGCAAGAAAGAAAATAAGAAAATTTCCCAAACTGCGTAAGTATTCTTTTAATTATTTGTATCCAAATGACAGAAATTAGTTTGTACAGTATGTAGCTATTTCAGCCATTCAGTAGCTTAAATTCTTACTTTCACATTTATTTGTGACAATGCAGTAATTCTTGTACAACTGGGGACCATTATGATTTCTAGGTGAAACTGCACTGAACTGATGAAAGTGAAGTGGCTAGTCTAGTCTGACATGCAATTTAGAAATGATTAAATGTTCTGAACAAATACAAGCATACAGTTAATAATATAGAACAAAACCCTGGGTTTTACGTTACTAGGTACAGTAGTTCATTTCTCATTGTGCGTTGATGTCGCAAATTTGGTTGTTTTTTCAGTCACTGTAACTATATATCTTTTTTTTTTTTCCTTGCACCAGTAAAGGAAGAGGACATGTGTCACTGCTGACCACTGTAAGCTCTTGAAAACAGATAAAGACAGATAATGACATGGGTGCCAGGATTAAAAAAACCTATGTAGCATAGATATTGCTGTTCAGACTGGTTAGCTTACTTTCTGAGGTGATCAGTGTTAGCAATGCCCCTTCAGAAACTATCTCGATCTGAATCACCAAATTACAATAATAATTCATAAAGAATACACTCATAAAAATAAATGAGTTATTAATCAGTATCCCCCCACTGGACTAGTACCTGCAGAAATTTTATTAACTTTATTTTGAGCACATTAGTCTCCTATCACCTCTTTGGAGTACACCATATTCAGAGGTGCAGCTTAATTGCCTCCATATTTCTAGTTTGCCACTGAAAGACATTGATGAGGGGGTTTAGTGTGTCTCTTAATAGAACTTTCCTCTGTGCACTGTCATTTTCAGAGATTAACAGATGTGTTTGATACATTCATTACCTTACTGGCTCAGGGAAACTCTGTGCTTGGTGGTGTTTTGCACGACAACCACACCAGACAAGTCTTTGGATACCGCTGAAAACATTTAACCGGGGGAAATTGATGCTGTAAGCAGAGCCACTGCTGCCAGATGGCAATAGGGGAATGAAAGCAGGTAGTAAATGCCGCAGGTCATGATTAAGCGGACTGCTGGATAAAGCACACTGCTGCAAATGCATGTTGCATAGTGATCAACAAATTCCGGGCAGCACAGGAAGCATCCGTTCCTTTCGAACAGCTTTCAGGATAGTGCGGATAAATACTGAGGATTTGTAAGACTGAATAGATGTGTATTTGATGACTGCTATAACCTAACAGAAAACAGACTTTAAAGACATCCTGGTAAATTCTGTAAGTAAACATGCCAGTAATCTTTACCTTTGACCAATGTGTTGGTAGCTGGTAGACGCGCTGGAGCTTTATCTCGCTCGGTAAAACAACACAAACAGTGCTTGGCCTAGAGCAAACTAGAGTCATCCACTGTGAAGACACAGTTCTATCATCTTCTGAAATGGAAATCCTATTTCAGGCAGATGAATGACTGAGCACGAATGAAAGGAGACAGATTTCGAAACTAAGGCTGAGTTTTTTTCTGCAAATTTATCATACAGGTCAGCATGACTCCAACTCTTATTCCAATTGTTGCCAAGGAGAAGAAGAATGAGAAAAGAAAGAGGTATTCTAACGCTACCGGCAACACTGCTCTTAGGGTTGTGGTGAGGTATGTTAATTAATACATAAATCGCAAATTATCGCTATTCCATAGACTGGAGAACAAGAGCTTCAGACTGTGTGTGTATGTGTGTGTGTGTGTGTACCAATATGTGTGTGTGTGCATGTGTGTGATTTTTGGATGACTCTGACTTTGGAATTGAAGGAGGGGGAAAAAAAAAAAAACAACCTGCTGGTCTCCTCCCGTTCCTTGCCCTCCCTGCCCACACCAGCCCCCCGAGGAGGTGATCGGACGCGTCTGTTTCCCGGAGATAAAGGGCTGCTCACCACATCCCCAGAGCTGGGAGAAGTTGGCACTGAGCACGCTGGCAGTCTGCTCATGTAACAGACCCTGTCACTGACACTGAGAGAGACAGAGAGAGTGTGAGGGTGAGACAGAGGGGTGGGTGAAAGGGGGTGAATTAGAGTGGAAAGGGTAGGTGAGATGTTAAAAGGGCGCAGCCTGGCGCTGCACCAAAAAAATTAATTCATGAGTGTTAAACAAAACAGAATCCTCACACTGGTATTCCATTGGAAAGTAAAATGTTTTTATTTTATTTCCAAAAACATTGTTTCATATCACAGACATACTGTATATGCAAGCTCTGTCATAGATACATACACACAGGCTGTTTATGTGGACCATAGCCTGCTGGTACAAAATCAATGTGCCTTCAGGGATAAAGTGTTTACACTGGAGAAGGTTGAAGTTGTTCTCCTGAATCGATTGCAACTTTTTTTTTTTTTTTACAATGTCCATTATATGTAATTTTGGATAATTCACTAAATTTGACAACACAGGGCAGCTCAATAGCCTGACAAGCCCACAACCCAAACAACAAAATATGTGTCAGTGTCTTTCAAAACAATCCATATGCCCATTTCAAGAATGACTCAGCTTTTTCTGAACTACCAGTTTTATGATTAAGTCATGGTTAAAGGAATTGTTCAACATTTTAGAAAATGCACTTTTGTTTACATGAGTAAGATGAGAAGATTGACGGTTTCAATCTTCTCATCTAACTCTGAAGATGCACGAAAGTGAATAATCATACTTCCCAAAATGTTTAAGTATTCCTTTAAGCAAAGCAACTAGTCTAAATCTATGGGGTTAAGGTTAAGGATTGGGGTCTTCCTCATGGCTAGAAAATCATCATTAACTGCTTGTATTGAGACAACACGCTAACTATGGTGTTTAAAGCATTTGAACAAACAACGGAAACTTTTTTTTCTAGTGAGGGAAGTCTCGGATAGCCATATGCAAAACAGAAGGAAACAAGACTAGGTCAAAACTTAGTATATGGCTGGACCATGTATGAAACACTAGAGGGCTTTTAATTTGAAACAAATATATATATATATATATATATACAGAAAGTGGCGAAACATGGCAACCAAGCCCCCAAGAAGTGCGCCGGGCTTTGACTGAAGTCAATTTGACAGGGCCTTTCTCAATACCAAGTACACCAACTTCAGACACACGTTCTGGCTAGATCGGGCATGGCATGTTCAGCTCTGGAGTACAAACTTCTGAGGACAGGGGGACACAGTACGATCATTCTGCAATTTGAACAGCAGCATACTTGCTGACAGCAGCAGCTCAGCTTCAGCACAACTACCTGACTGTACTGTGACAAAATAATCTCAACTCAAAGCTCCACTAACACTCTTTTTCTCACAAAACCTCATTGACAGACACAGTAAATTATATTATAGAGTCTGTAATGTAGCTATAATAAAAATCCAAACTGTTATGTAGATTAATAAAATTAAATTTAATATAGACTGATCTGTTCATTTTAATATATTTATATTTATTTAAATGTGATATCTGTACATATAGAGCCCCAGAGGCTGCGTTGTTCTGTTCAGTAAAAACATGAAGCTTCACTTTACATTCAGACACACTAATGTGGCAGCTACAATTGTTAGATTTCATCTGAGACCAACATTTATCCTCCAAAAGGAATTATATCATATATCAAAATGCTACAGAGTAATTAGAGCCAGTGTTAAATTACGATTAAGAGCAGTTCATCAGATCATTTTCTCCCTGGGATGGCAACGGACGTTGACTGGCCAATCATCTCAGGAGTCAAGCTGCTGGCAGCTGAGATGACCGGCTGCTCTCACCCAGCCAGCAGCTACTTACAGCTCTGAAAACGTTGGAGCAAATTTACAAATAGGTGTTATTTGAATAAACTGACCATATACTGGGAATCTAAATGGCTTTCTCACCTGAAAAAATTAAAACTTAGTGACATTAACAGTCCTACAGCAAAAATTATAACAGCTTAATCTCCACCATTGTGCTGGTTGGTGCGAAATGCATTCTGGGACACTTAGATTGGGGTAACTTCATCACTCACTCACTCACTCACTCATTCACTCACTCACTTGGGGACAGACATTCACATTAATAGGGCTGGTACTGCTGTTTTGGTCCAACCTAAAAAAAATCTATGATGATTACTAAAATAAAGTGTAAGTAGCATACAGTGCAGATTTTTTAGCTCAAATTCAAGACATTAAAGTGTAATGGTATTACCATTTTTCTTTTCTTTGTAAAGGTTTCTAAAAACACATTTTTTCAAAAACATTTTTGCATTTATCCTTAATATCTGCTCTCTAATTAATTTGTTAGGGGAGTTTTAGTCCATTTCTTCACACATGAATGAATGATGGAGGCACATGAATCAAAATACAGATGTACACAGACATGCCCTTGTGGTTATTCACACACACACACACACACACACACACACACACACACACACATACACACACACACACATACACAAACCCACTGAGACCAGGCTCAATATCAGGCTGTGTACAATGCTTATGCTTTCCACTACAGCCTCTCTACTTTCATTTTCCCAAATGTAGACTGTCCTATATGCTCCACCACAGGGAATATCAATAGACCAACTATAGTATTCAAAGAGATCAATAATGAAGAATATTGTTTCTCTCATTCTCTCTCTCTATCTCTCTCTCTCTTTCTCCTTAGATCATTGGAGCCTTTTTATATAGAGTCACTGTGACACAAATCCTCCATGCTGCTATTCCTCAAAACACTAAATTAGAAGTTTGGTGAGCAATGGCCTGTGTGACCCAAATAAGAAAGATGCCCTTGTGTTTGGGTTGATGTGATTGGAGCTTTCATATGTATGAAAATTGAATCCTCCTCATAGTCGTATACTAAATGTTGATGACTTTCAACCCTTAATAATAAACGGTTTGACTGCATTCTTAACTTTTGTTTTTATGTGTGTGTGTGTGTGTGTGTGTGTGTGATTCTCAGGAATTGGCTCCGTTAATGAGCTCTTGAGAAAACAGTGGAAAGAGGCACAGCTACATGCTAATCAAGGCTAAAAACAGTAGAATTTTCAATTTGGTGAATAAACTATTCATTACATTAGTTTTCAGATACATCAAAGATGCATTACCAGTTGCACATACATATATGTTTAGAGTATATGTGAGGAGGAGTGGATGTATTTAAAAATGTAACATTGTGTATATTGTGTGTAGAACTATTGTGAGGTCAGGCAGATCAACACAAAAATACATGCAAATATAATGCAAGGAAAACCAACATGCAAAGCAAATCAAACGATAACCAGGCAAAAGAGGTAACTCAAAATGCATGCAAATAATGCAAATTGCCAAAATCAAGTTAATGTCTGCCGTGTGACATATACCTACAAAAATATGTAAAGATGGTTGACTTAAATACACGATATTGTAATACAAACTAAATAACAGAACAGTTTCCATTTTGTGGAATGAGGTCTTTAACAGAGAGAGTTCATTGGGAGTCAAATTTACTGTAGTTCTGCCACTATGTGACCATATGATGCTAAAAATGAGTAAATATAACTTACAGTGCATTACCTATCACTTGCTGAATATACAATGCTAAATGGTCACTGTCACTTTTGAAATATAATCTAGGTTCTGTTCCGTTGCATTTTCTTGGGTTTTGGAGTGTTTTGCTCAGGTGCTACAAGCTGGTGTAACGATAAGGGTATCTGACAAGAATTTTTTAAACTAAGTTTTAGTAATGTTGATTTTTTTCTAATCCTCACCTAATAATTTCATGTGACAAACAAATGTTATGTGTAATGTATTGTAAACATATAATCTAATTATCACATAATCCAGTTTTTGTTCCAGTTCATTAATTCACATATTTTGTGTCCACTATATGCAATTTTCATTTCAAACCATGTGTATGTTTTATGAAATTTTGTGAGATTTTGTTAATGAAGGAACAAATCCCCAGTTCACGGTTCATTAGGTTAGGAATCATTACATGAGATGCCACTAAGCATGTTCAGTCCACATGGCAATATCACTAACATGCTGGACATACAAAGTTATTATCGTTAATGGAAACTGATACAATAAACAAATAATATATAAAATCAGATTTGTAAATTAAAACAAAAATTAAGCTGAAAGCTTTGTCATTTCCATAATGTAACAAATTCCATGTAAATTGATTGTCTCTAGTGTTCTATATCCATTTGACTCTGTATCAATTTGACTGTTATCTATGTGCAATTAATTTTGAGCATAATCATTCAATACACAGCAGATCAAAGGATCTCCGTGGAGCCACTGATACAAGGGATACCAGCTAATTATTGATTGGTTACAACACACTGTAAGTGGGTGTTGTTTGAGCAGAACAGCGATTATGGCCAAGGAATTGTTATCACTATGTAGACATTCTCAGTGAGTATTTAATGACTTTGTTATGATAATTTATCAGTTTGTTTCTCTGTTGTTGTGTCTCTTGTTAAAATGTTCTGTCTAATGATTTAGATAGTGCACCAATTGGCATTTCATAATTTAACTTTCTGCTTTGGTTTGAATCAATACCCCATTATTTGAAGTTCATTAGGAACCTATTATAGTTTGACAGTAGACTCATTAAAATGGTGACTGGGTTGGATAATTGATTTGCATAGGTCTTACAGGAGATGTATAGAATTGTAATTGTATTTATTTATTCAGTTGTTCATGGTGTTGTTCTGTAGCTGTGCATAATACATATTATATATATTATAATTATAAATTTAAACTTCAGAAATTAAATTGCAGTTACTAATCATTATTGACATTTTGGGAAACTGGTTGTTCACTGTTTTAATAGGAGTTTGATGGCAGGTTGATTTTAAGGTGGTCTCTCTGTATCAGTGGATAGACTGGTCTGGGATGTGTTAGCTTGCCACAGGGGCTAGAAGTGTATGGAGGTGGTTAGTTATGAACCTGGTTTTGCTTAGAGTTAAAGGGCAGGTATTGTGGAAAACAAAGGTTACAATATTGTAACCCTAGTTCTAAAAGCACAGGCGGAGCCCTCTACTGGACTCTATGGGTAATATTCTCCTCCAATCACACACGCAATCATCCACTGAAATTTGCATGTACATAGCCAGCCAGTCATAACATGCCTACCAATTATGTGTCTCACACAGTACATAAGGCAGTGTCTCCCTGCTTTTCACATCCGGAAACCACTTCAGTGGAAGGCGTAGGCAGGGTCCACAGGTAGAGGGCTCCTCATGTGCTTATAGAACTAAGGTGACAATATCATAACCTTCATTCTATCTCACATATACTGCACCCTCTACTGGACACTATGGGTAATACTCTCCTCCAATCACACGCATGCAATCGCCCACTGAAATTTGCATGTACATAGCCAGTCAATCAAAACGTGCCTACCAATTATGTGTGTCTCACACAGTACATGAGGCAGCATCTCCAGAAACCACTTCAGCGGACGGTGTGGAAGTGGCAGGGTCCATAGAAAGAGGGCTCCACATGTGCTTATAGAACTAGAGTTACAATATTGTAACCTTCATTCTATCTCACTCAGGCTCCATGTCATCAGACTGCCTCACTGAGACTGACTGGCTATAGTTTAGTCGCCGGGCCAGGGCCCTCCAACTAGTTTATAAATCAAACTGCTTCAGCGGAGCAGTAGGGGGCCCAATCCAGACCAGTAAACATGGACATGAACTGAGTGAAACCATGACCTACCTTGCAGGGGTCACAGGTCATACAACAGACACCCTGCACACCCCAATCCCTAAGTCATCTTGGATCACGGGAGAATGCAGGTGTATAATTTGCCGGGGGGGTCAAGTGTACCACAGCTGACATTCACACCACCCTTTTCACAAGTCCTGAGTCGCACCTGTGAGTACGGACCTTGAAAAGGAGCCCATCATGTCCAAGAGATAGAACCTTATGAATAGACAAGGCATAGACCAAGACGCTGCTGTGCATATGTCCTCATATGACACTGAACAAGGCTGTTGACACTGCTACACCACATGTGGAATGTGCTCGGACCATGGTGAGGGGGTCTTTACCTGCCTGCCTGAAGGCTTGGGAGATGCACTCACAAAGCCACCTAGCAACGTGCTTTTTGAATAAGGCTTTACCGGCCACTCCCTCTTCATAGCACACCAACAGTTGTTCAGTGCGTGGCCGTGTATTCAACATAACATGCCAATGCACATACTGGGCACAATAGATGCAGTTTTGCCTCCCTGACGTGCCCATGAGATGGAGGACAAAATGCCTCTAGCTGAACAGCTCTCGACCTAAATGAACTCCTTATGATCTTGGGATAGGCAGGGGCAGTGAGAGCCCAGCCAATCAGGGTAGGTCGTCATTAATAATATAGATTTTATGTAAATTGCTTCCAAACAGCCTGCCGGGAGACAGAGGGGAATCTGGGATGTAAGGAAGGACGGATTTAGAGAAATCAGCTTTTGCTGAATAAAATGTCACAGATATGTTTAAAATACACCTTGTATTAATAAAAAGAAATGTCAAAAAAGGCCATAATACCAGATCTTTAAAGGGTGTGATCCCTGTACCATTGCAGTGAAGACAGGACTTCTGTAGTGCTGTGTGGGGTCACCACGGCTAACGTTAAGTTATCTGTTGATAAAGACCTCCAAAATATAGGGGGCTGCTTTTTAAATATGTTACATGTAGGTATGGAAGATTTGCAAAAATAATGTAATAAGTCATGAAACTAACTACTTTTGCTGTTGAGTAATTAGTTATGTACTTTTTCTACAACAATATGTAATGAGTAATTGATTACATTTTTCAAATAACTTGTTTGACACTGATCATTTACTCAATTAAATGCTTTTGAATCTTTCATAATAACTTATAATAATAATAATGTAATTTCTGTTTTAAACACATCTTTACATTACAAGAAGAAGAAGAAGAAATATGGCAAGTTACATACAATGGACTAGCTTTTTAATTACGTCTGAGAGTGCTTTGTAGCTTTCATGCCAGGTGGCTATATATTGCTTGTTTCACTCTGCCTCTTCGGTCCTTGTCTAACACAGACACTGAGCCCGTGATGCTCTGTGCTTTAGTAAAGTGTGACAGTATTGTAAGAGATATTTGTCTCGTTCCTCTTTTTCAGAGTGGAATTGCAAAATTGCCACGACAAACAGTTCCTTACCTTTGAATCTTCACCAATTGAATCTACAATCTTTTTCAGACAGACAGTATCAAAATCTCAGGTCAGGGTCAGAATTAGGATGAACTTTACTTTGACTCAGTTTTGGTCCACTGTCTAATTGTGTGTAATAACATAATTGAAAATGAGCTACTCTTTCATGCATCTGTACCCACACCTACACTTTGATTAGGATTAAATTAAATCTGATTTCTGTGCAAAAAAAAGAAAAGGATTGTATATTGTTATTATCCTAAGAAAGTGTAACCTGGAACACTTGGAACTGACATTCAATGTTTACAACAATTAAGTTTGCAGTTTTATTTCTATTTTGATATGTGATATTGCACTTACAGAATGACTTAAGAGTTTAAAGAGAATCTCCAAACTTAAATAATAGCTGCATAGCCGGCATGTTGTTAGCTAGCTGGCCATTGTTGTTCCCAGTCTAGCTATCTAAAGGGCAACACACACAGGCAACATTAGACTTGCTTATTTGTTTTCTATGTGAGGCCACACTCTGGTGGCATCAAGATATGCAGTTTTCGACAGCATTTTTAACAATGTTTTGGCACATCCAGGCTGTTTCTTGCCACTCAGGACTTGCTGCCGGAGATGTTGAGGAATACAAGGCTACATCCTACATCTCAGACATGCAGTCAAAGATGCTCTATCCTAATTATTATTATTGTTGTACATAAACCTTTTTTCACATCCTCTAGAGTTTGCCTGCATTTCCCTGCACAAATTAGAGATATCTGGGTATGTGACAAATAAATTGAATCTTGAAATCTTCAATCTTGCTATTGGCATCAAATAACTGATTCATCAGATGTGTGATGGATTACTTCATTTTTTCAGATCGAACGCACAAGAGCAAACAGTTTGAACGAGATAGTGTGCAGAAGGAAGAGCAGCAAAGCAGCTAACTAGGATGCTAATGACTACAGCATAACATAAATAATGAATATATAATTTTTTTTTTTAATATAGTTTCCCCCGTCTGATATTTTCTGCCATGCTTGATACTTTTTACTCTCAGTAGGATCATAGAGTACAGTTAAATACAGATACAAAATTAACTTCCCCACCATTCTTCTCTGCAGTGAAATCTAGCCACCATATACTCCACCTCCATCAATGCCAGAAATTTAACTGACAGTGTAAATGTCCTCCCTACATGTTTGTGAGTAGTGGAACATAGATTGACAACCAGCCAAACTCCTTCAAGAACAACATGTGAGTCAGGAAGTTAGCTTAGTCTTAGCTCTTGAGTTTAATGATGTTCATGTTGCTATCACATTCTTTGATTCATTTTTCATTCATTGAAAAAGAGTGAAACTGTAAAGAATTACTGACTTTTACAGAACCACCATGGACAGAGCTAACCTACTAGCCTTACAACAGGTGCTATAAACAAATGTAGATAGAAATAAACAAATTTGATAAAGTAAAACATATAGGGCAAAATATACAAACAATACACTTGGACCCAGCTAGTGCTACTGCAAATCCAATTCACTATATGCTATCTCTTCTGCAACACAACTACATGCTGGCAAACTGAACATTCACAATTACCACAGTGTCAAACGTCACCCACCATAAAAATTCTTCAATATAGATTTCTATGAATAATACAGCCATTGCTTTCTCAAGCATAACAAGCCAGAGGGGTATTCCAACAACGCAGCTAAAGAAAGCTGCGCTTACTCGAAAAAGCCTGGCTAGAATAAACATCAACTTTCACTTGAGGCTCAAGCTGTTCCACAAACACAGCTTAGACATGTCTAACTCTAGCCAGGCTTGAATTAGCTTGTAGTGTGTACATGCACGGAGTACATGCACGGAGTACATAAGCAGCCCAGTAGATTGTCGAAAATAAGATACTATGTCACAAAAAGAAGGGAAAATCAGAGCGGTGTTCTTCTCAGCAGTGGAACAAACCCGTGGATATAGCTTTGACAGGCATATCTTGGAGCAAGAACAAGCTGAAAGACCTGGGCCACATACCTCAGTATAATAGGAAGTGATGGTGGCTGGAAGCTTGAGATTTTCTTTTTCCTGTGCTGTAGGATCTGGCTCTTGGGTGGGAGGCTTGGAGGTCCAGGGGGCAGGGCCTGAATGCATTGCTGTGCTGTGGTGGTCACTTTTGCAATTCTCTGCATTTGAGAACTTTTTACAGTCTTTGGCGAAGTGGGATGATGAGGCACAACACCTAAAGCGTATGCTGTTCTCCTTAAAGTGGGTTTTACGCTCCTCTATGGGCTTGGCTCTAAAACCTCTTCTTTTGGCAAGGGAATGAGGTTTGCTGTGTATGGGGCAATTCTTCATCAGATCATTCCTGTGTGTTGCTTTGTACTGGTATCAGCTATTGTAGTGAGGTTGGTCTTGTGCACGTATATGGGAATTCTTGAATTACTCCATCTGTGTGAAGGCTTCTCAAACTTGGCAAGACTACTGACACTGAAAAGGCAAAACTTGGGTCATTTCTAGTTATTGCCTCGCTACAGATGAACCGTGTGCAGAAGGAGAATGGTGGGAAGCATGCTCCATGTTCCTATTTGAATTTTGAACTCAACAAAATCCATTTTTCCTGGAGGCCATGGGGGAGTTTCTCCACAATTGTGTTGATGTCGAGCCATGACAAGGTAAGCTAAACCAGGAAAGTATCCATCTTCTTTAGCAGACTGCAACTTCATGTGCAAATCTCCGACTTTTCTAAGTTTGGTGTGATCCTTACTGGTTATGCGGAGGAAACTATCAAACATTCTGAATAGAGCGCTCTCTGTTACCTCTGGAGCAGTGTAACATTCTAGGAGCCTGTCCCATAACAGGTCAGTGACATGCACAAAACAAATTCTTCTGACATGCTCTGACGATTCTTTGCCTAACCACTTTACTAAGAGATCTAGCTCTTCACTAGTGGTGAGATCTAAGCCATGGATGGCATTAGTAAAAGATGATTGCCATGCTCTGAAGCTCTCAGGTCTATCATCAAACTTAGTGAGTCCAGTGGTCACAAGTTCTCTTCATGCTAAGTACATGGCAAAGTCAATCATACTGGTAGCTTTCATCTTAGGCTCATAGTGTTGGTTACAATTGGAAGGGTGTTCATCATATGTCCTATGACTTAATAAAGGTTTCTCTTCAGCAAGAGAGGTTTTGTGAGAAGGGCTTTGCTCAGGCTGGTATGTATGAGACGGGGAAGCATGATGCCTTGACGCTTTAGTAGTTTCAACTCTGTAAACCTGCCTACCTGTTTTACTGGTGATGGTAATTGGCTAATTTTTGGCAAACTGATAATTTGGCTTGCTGGTAACAATACTTGCTCTGATAGGCTGTACTGTTTCTCCAACAAGGGAAATAGTGATTCACAAAAGCACAACCAGGCATATTTTGAAACACATGACCAGTTTTGAGATGTGGTGTGGTGGAGATTCAGATAAACAGTGGCTTGTCTCACACTGAAAAGAAAGAAACATGACAGATGCTGTACATGGAAAAATGTCTGTTTAATTCAGCTGGGTAAATATGTGTGCTGCACCTCTTATTGTACACACAAAGTACTTTTGAAGCCAACTGATGCTTCCTCAGAAATCTTCGTAGAACTAATCAGTTCAAATCACAGTGATTGCTCTCAGCAGAAAATTAATCTAATTTTCTGTCAAAGTGGCTGCCAGTTACTTAAGATCTGATCTCTTTCATTCTTTCACTCTCATTCCTCCCCTCCCTCACTTTGCCATCACTCTCTCTTTAGGCCTTGGATAATTAAAATGGAAGGGAAAGGATTTGAAGTTAGTAATTCAGGACAACTTATAGTGGAAGTTAATTATAGAGCCCAATGAATCATATAAAGAACATTTTCAACTAGTGGTGATTTTTTTTTTTCTTTTTCAAAAAACAACCTGTTAGACAGCCACTAGACAGCTGTTCAAACAACACTAATAGCAGATGCCGAAAGTGCAAATATGTCAACATATTTCCACTGAACTGACCCGTTGCTCTTACAGACCAAATGTCATCAGATCAGCTGTCTGTAGATCATATAGAGAATGTTGACGCTAAAAGACTTCTTCAAACATTTATCCACAGATAGAGAGTTGGATACAAATAGAAGCTGAGATTCAGACCTTCTTGCATTTGGGTTGTTACTTTCCTTGCCCCTCTTTCACAACTGTGTGTTCTCGCTGCCACTTTAACCCCCTAAACACACCTACACAGTCACTCACACACACACACCACTACTACATTCGGCAGCAATATTGTCTTTTAGGAGGTAGATACAGTATTTGATTATTTCAATCAATGGAAAAAATAAAGCATTAACAATCAATATAAATTCCTGTTCAATAGTTTAGAAATAGATTATAATGAAATCAAAGTCGATATTATTAGAAATGTCACAGTGAGAAATGTTCTATTTAATCAAGCCTTATGTGGGGTTTTCTTAGTAATTTTACTTCTGTAGCCATCATGACTACACTATATACTAAGGCATTGTTTTCATCTATGACTTTTATGTTTTGTCTTGTGTTCTGTATGTCATCTTTGAAAATGTGTCTGTGCATATTTATTTTTAAATGTATAAAGGGTTTTGTTTAATGCCAAAGATAGCAATGAAAATATGTTTTGTGGTTATTATGTATTTGTGACAATAATGTCCATGGGACTATCAAATTGACATTTAAAAGGAAGAATAAAATGCAGGTAAAACACACATTTACATTTTTCAAGGGAACAGTAGTCAATTCCAATTTAAATCAACATTTTAGACTATTTGGATTTGCATTTTACAGTGTAGAAGCGATTTGCTGTTTTAATAGTGAACAAGATAAAAACAAAAAGAATGATAACCAAACAATAATGGAAAAATAATAAAGCAAATGTAATAGACACTGATGTAAATGTGCTCAATAGTACGTCATTTCTCTATGGAATTATCAGAGAAAATAGAGGCATAGAGTCATAGAGCATAAAGTTAATTTATAGCCACCTACCATGATCAACAATTTTGCTTACCTGAACTTATGTGCTTGAGATATTTCTATGCAGTACCTTGATTTTAGATCATCCAGTTCAGTTGCTGACACCAGAGCATGTTAGAAAGAAATTCCATGGTTCATAACTTGGTATACATTTTGAAAATGTAGAGAGCAACTTTTCAGGTATTACACTCTGGGAGAGGGCTATCAAAGATTTACTGAACTGTTAGAAGACCACACAAAGACAGATGGATCTGTCATATGGAAGTGGCCAAACAAATGCAAAATTGCAAAGCTCTTCATCTGACCAAAGTCAGCTTTGTCAGAAACCAAGATCCAGTTCACCACAACAGAGTTTCTTGAGATGTGCAAGTAAATAAATATTTACAATAGGTAAATATTGACTTTTGCAAACCAGAACTCTTGTCATAATGCCCAGTGCCCTGTCTGGAATCACTCACTTTAAGTGGTGTCTGGCTCTGGGGAGAGTCAGAAGCAGAAAATGGGACAATAATAATCATAGTGGCTGTAGTGAATGGAGCCAAATTCAGGTAAATTTGTGACAATGAGGTAATGAGTGTCCCCTCGCATAGTATAGGAAGGTATCTGTATTAGTTATGATTCCCACTCATTCATTCAAGTTTTTCCCTTATTTAATTCTTTACAGTATCTGCATCACTCAGTTTGATGGAGTGTCTATGAAATTTTTAGGGAGTGATGAGACAACAATATCGGTTTAGTTAGTTTTTGTTGTTGCTGTTGTTGTTTTCAGACCCCAACTTTCCACAACAAGGAACGGTCTTTCATGTGTCTTCCATTTTTTTCCCACTTTTGTTTTTTCTTCTAAAACTATTCATTCCACCATTTTTATTTAAGTGATTCATTTTTATGTAAAGTCAGACGGATGGAATGTGGAGACAGATGGTTATCTTGCCTTGCAATGGACATTAACTATTGTTAGTATATCTCTGAAAATATATGAAAATATATACATGCCTCTCTTAGTAGACGTAGCCCTTAATCCCATTGTTCGCAGCACAAAATCCAATTTGCACCAATTTCATACATGCTGCACTGAATTTACACCAATTTACAGTATCTACTTTCAGCATTTGAATCAATTCTGCACTGTAGGTCCTAGACCTTAGATGAAGTACCGCTGGCAGCTATATATATTTTTTTCTTCCTCTTTCTTTTCGGACTGCACATACAATCATCACTGTTATCACACTTGTATTTCTGATTACAGAAGTATGAACCAAACCTGATACTGAGTGTTAATATTCCATTTGTCAACTCAGCATCCACATAATTTGGTCGCCTCACCAAACTGTCATAAAACGACATTGCATTGCTTTTTCCAATTATCAGAACAACATAAGAAATTTAGATTGAATGTGAGAGCATAGAAAGAGAGAAGGAAAATATTAACACAGAAATATAATTAAATGCCAGTCACACAGATGGAAAAAAATATATTACAACATAATTGTTAGTGCAGAGAATACAGTGGAAGAGTTGGTTTCAAATAGATTTATAGGGCACTAGCAGTGACAAAAGATGTGTATCATCCAAGCCATTCAAAGAGGCCTAATGAGTTTCCTTATTATTGCAGCATGCCACTGTTTCATCTTCTGTGCACTTACATTATTGATGTTGCTGAAGTTATTCAGAAGATCATGTCTATGTGACATTTCATTATTTGATAAGCATTTGAATATTCATTCAGATAATCATTCAGATAATCAGTGCAACCAACAAGCTTTATTGCCTCCTCTATGCACTGCTGATACTAACCACAAATAGCTGCAATGTGGAAGTCAAGCATTAAAGAAAAGCAGATGTGTGCTTTTCAAATAGGCGGGAATGTAAAAACATGTTTAACATTCATTCAGTCATTTATGCAAGGGAAATCAGTGCATGTTTCAATGTGATGACGCACTCTTCCAGCTTTCATTGATTCATTGAAGAAACTGCTTGTGGATGCAGTTGGGGTCCATTAACTGCAGTACTTTTCCAGGATGCTCATTGTGTGGACCATTATTATACTCCAGTTAACAGCTGTAGAAGGCCATATTAACCTAACAGAGAATTTTTTGTTCATGACACACCCCCATATCCCAACGCAGCAAGAGCACTAAGAGAATTTCTGCCATTGTCAGACATCTGCTTTCAAACATTGACAATGCTTCAAAGCCTATAATGGAGTCCTCAGGGTAAATATGTCCATTTCTGAGAAGTGTAACATGCTAACTTCTCTACATTTTATTCTTTCTTTATTTTATTTCTTTTTAGATCATTTTAATACTTTGATTTTTGATATGTGCATGGTGGTGAGGCATTCTTATAAACATGTCAGAAAAATCCATACATCAAGTAAGCATGTACTTATTGGCTATGAGTAGCACTCTCACTTCTAAGCTTCCAAATGAGGACACACGCAATAATGAGGATGAAATACTGATGGCAAAATGCTCATTATCTATCCAGCGTATGTTACATTGTAATTCTTACCCAAACTGTGAAGTGACAAGTTTCTCTTGAATGTGATTTTTGTTCTCTTTTGTCAGATGCTTCTTTTCAGCAATCAGCCAATATGTGCAATCACCTATATATCCACCAGTCCTGCCAGCACAAAGACAAAGGAAGCGAAAAATCAATATTATCATGGCAGTACTGTGTTACATGAGCGCATGTACGTATTCACTCTCCACCATATGTCTCCCTTTATCGCAGGACCAGCACATGCTGAATCTCCTTGCAGTAACTAATATGGGATTTTTCTCATTACAGGCTTTGTGATCACAAGACTGAAGCAGGAGCTATAAGTAGGAAAAGGAAGAGAAGCAGGTGCAACACTGAGAGCCAGATGAGTTGGCCTTGATCAATACGTTCAAATTCTAATAAGATTGACCCCCTTGGCAAATTATATTGATCTAAGGAAGAAGATGCAAGAAATACATCAATGGACACTAGATTATGGTTACCCTTTACATTAATGTCCCTCTCTTAGTGAGAGTCAGCAATCACTTTGTGTTGCCATACAGTCAGACTGTTTTTACTATACAAGTTTCCTCCTGTGCATGTAGTACTTAGTGTGTGGCAGTACCATAGCAGTGTTTCATGAGGTCTGACATGGAACTGTAATATGGGGAGTGTAATGTGCATAATGCAATGTTTCCATTGTTTTATAATGTGTTTTTTTTCTCTACAGCACTTCTGAAAAACCATAATGAGTCATTTAATACATAACATTAAATAATGTGCAGCAGTCACCGACTCTTTACCGAATCAAATTCTACATGCTACACATAATTCAACCCTGATTCATATTTCCCCAACACATTTATAGGCATGAGTGTAAATGTAGCATATGTGCAGTCATAGTTTTGCACTAGAGCAAGGTTTTATGACATCTTAAAGTTTTTTTTTTTTTTTTTTTTCAATACAACAGGAAAAACTGCAAGCACTTTCTAGATTAGGGAATTCTACATCAATCAAATTCGGTGGATACGTTTTGAGACTAACCTTTAAAGTCACCCTGTTCTGCGCAGTTAATTACAGAGCTGGCAAACTCCAGTAGGGCCAATAATTATCAAGGTCAGGCCACAGGTCATTGGCTTCAAATAGTTGAGTCAGTATACTTGTTCATCACTTTATGGCTGGTCTCTTCCGCTATAGATGAATATGTTACTTGGATGAGACAATGTAAAGGCATGGCAGGAAACTGAAGACAGTTTCTCAATAATCACATGAGCATAAACACTCACAGTCTTTGAATGCCTATATTGTACAGATCCCGTTTACTTATATATAAAGATTGTTAGATGAAATGCCAGACCTATTCGTTAACCAAGGAAAGACATGAGACAGTCCAATTTGGTACTTTCACTTCAGTTCTGGCCATCATTTATAAATTTTATTCCTTACTGAGTGTTGAAAGTCATTTCGTGCAGCACAATGAACTGTGCAGTATGACATATTGACAAATTAAAGTCAAAGAGTCAGAGTGAAAATGAGTTTCAAACCAACTCTTTATTCTTTTGCCAATGTTACATATAAGCCTGCAGTGTATTGTAATGCCCTTATTTAAAACAGCAATGTTTTTCTTTATAACATCTGCTTTATGCCTTTATTTTTTTTCAATATTAATGTATCAGTGTGTTATTTTAGCATATCCCTATATTTTGATTGTATGCAGTAATCTTTTCTAAATAGTTCTACTAAAACATAAGTATTCAAGCATGTAAAGTCCCCCAGTCCTTGACAAGACAAGATACAACATTTAGACAACACATAAAACTCTATGGAACACTTGCTCACTTTATAGTCTTCTCCTGAAAGCACCTTTGAGTGCAGTGGTGCCATAAACAATGACCATTATTTGAGCGATAAGAAAGGATGGCATGGAAAAAGCAATGTCTCTCAGTGGCTGTGCGCACTTGGCTCATTTATTAATTTATTTCAGTATAGAAGAAAGCCCCAGGGAGCAGAATGTTTTAAAAATCCATGATTAATGAAACATTAATCATGAATTTTGTAGAGGAACAGGAAGAGTTGTCACTCTCTATTTGGGCCCATTAGGAGTTGGATGGAAGGAGGAGACAGGCAAAGGGAATAAGGCTGGCAGATTGTGTGGTGGAAGAAGATGATTTGGGGGTGGATGTCAAGGAAGGAGAGGAGGGAGGGGGGACAGCAAATGAAAATGATGAGGGAAAGCTCTTTGGAATTCATAAGAAGTTGACATAGCAAGAATCCTTTGATGACGCTAGGCCTTTATTTTAAGCCCCCATATAATCAGCTGTAACACTGTGTGGGCAGTACTATTAAAGGTGCAGCATGTAGAATTTAGTTGCATCTAGCAGAATGGACTCACCAAAAATGGAATGTAATATTCATAAGTCTGTTTTATTTGTTGTATAATCACCTGAAAATAAGAACTGTTGTTTTTTATTACCTTAGAATGAGCCCTTTACATCTACATAGGGAGCGAGTCCTCTTCCATGGAGCCCGCCATGTTGCACCACCATGTTTCTACAGTAGCCCAGAATGGACAAACCAAACAGTGGCTCTAGAGAGGGCCTTTCACGTTTTTTGCGAGTTTCGTGGCCACTGTAGTTTGTCCTACATGCTTGGAAGGGGAGGGTGAGGGGGGTGGGGGGTATCATATCATAAATCACTTTTGTAATCTAACAATTATTGTCTGTGGGAAAAAAAGGGCTGATAATGTCACAATAGTTACCATATAGCTTTGAAAATAATAGTACAAGGATACAGCATATGTGGTAAAATCAACTTGCCTTTAACCTATTGGAAATGTGCATGAAAAAAACAACAACAAACACTTGTGTCACTCTGTCCCTGAAATGAATTCATTTTGGCGTCCTTGCCTTTGTGTTCTGTCTGTAATATATCCTCTTGTGTATTCAAATCATGGCTTATAGAACTACAATAGCACTTGTCAATATTTGTGCCAGGTACAACAATTCCCTCTTGCCTAACCTTCTACTGAATGCTAAGTGCCCAAATCGAAGTGAGAGACAGCAGAAACAGGAGACTTTTCAACAGTGATGCCTTTGAGGCAAACATTTCTGTATAGAATAGATGGGTAGGGATGGGTGGAGTGAAGGGATACAATGAAATAAACATGGCAGCTGCTTCTGTTATGAACTTCCAGTGATTTCACAGCTCTTGGAATTTGAGAGTTGTGGCACCATTGAGTGACTGCTGATAACAGCGGTGGGGGCTTTGAGTGAACAACAAAACTCAGCTGTGTTAACCCTGCATATTAATTCAGCCTGCAGACAGTCTGTAGATCCTTCTTACTGAGGGCTGGATGTAGATGATTCACTGTTCAATACACCATTAGACTGAACTACAGTACACTCACAAAGATAAGCTAATTACATAGAGGGAGGTAGACAAAGTAATTTAAACACCATATAGAAAATACTTTACTCTACAGTGGGTTATACTAGATTTCACCACGATTGAAGCACTTTGGTGAGTTTCAAAAGCAGTGCAAGACGACTAACAGAAATGAGGAACAGCAGTTGCAAGTTGAAACTAACCAGGGATAATATATACATACCAAATCTAGCTCTCAGAAATTATATTTATAGACTACCAATTAGTTATATCAAATATGTTTTGAGAAAAACATAATGTATCCAATATTATTTTTTGTTGTTTTGTTTTGTATTTTTTTCATTAGGAAACATACAGTATTTGTAAAGGAACAGGATACAGAGCGAATCTGCAAAACCTGCACTGACAACGTATTTGATTTGTTTTCCTCAGTATATCTGTTCATGCAATGGATTATCTGCTTGTAGAAACATGATTCAGGTTTTTATGGTTATTCAGGCACTCAAAGCACTGCAGTTTATGGAAAGTATAATATGGTTAAACACTGAAAAGAGAAAAGTGACCTGAAGCCCAAGACAGGATTTTAACAAAACTCAGATCCTTCCCTAACCTTCTCATTTTTAAAGATCTTTATTGAATTTTAATACAAATTCAGTGTATCAAGCAATAAAGTGCAACCAGTGCCAAAGTGCATAGAATTCAGGGATCTTGTACAGTGCTGAAAGTTCACTATGTCCTAGGGAAGGCGTTGAGATTTGTCCAGATTTCTCTCTCAAGTACCTGTTTGGTTACGATGTCGCTGTTGATTACAGTCTTTTGTATGACCATAGCACATCTTGTTTTCCACTATTTAAACATACATAAATACATACATTTGTAATTTACGTAATTTACATAATATGTTTAGATGACAATTTATCTTCCATAATGTAATGCATGACAGATTTATAACATAAATCAAAATGTGCACCAAGTGCTTTCAGTTTATTCAAGACTTCCTGAGCTCTGTAACAGTCCATCAGAAGATGCTGTTGTGTCTCATCACCATTGCAGTAAATCATTGGACAATCTTTTGTTGTTACATAACAACTCAAAGACATAACAGCTCTAAGGAAGGAAGGAAGGAAGGAAGGAAGGAAGTCTTCCCACAGATATTAGCCGCTGAACATCCTTAATGCTCTCTGACAGATTCTTATTTTTTTAAATTTTTATCACCTCTGTGAATTCATTATAAGTTAAGTTTTTATAATTAATTAATTAATCCCCCATATTCAAAATCATTTATTTTATTATAAATCATTCATCATCTATTTGCAAATGTTGGTGTTGTGTAATAAAATCTACATATAACAATTTATGATGAGGGCCATGTCTTGTTTTGCCTCTCCTTTTTTTCCACTTTGAAAGATCTCTGACCCAGAGAGCATTTCTGGTGATGGCAGCAGATATGTTTTGTTTTTTGTTTTTTTTTACAAAAATAATTTTTAATCTGTCACCAAGCTCTATGTCACCCAAACCACCATAGTCTTTGCTTTTGTACATTAATTCTTTTTTGGTGACTTGCCTGGTTGTTCCCCAGATAAAGTTGACACACTGTTGAGTTGGATTATTAGTTTATTGAGTGGAGAAAAACATATTTGCTATAAAAAGGAGCTTGGATAAGGCTTTGACAATATTTACTCTTGTTTTGTAATTAGTTTCTCTGTGTTCCTATTTCTGCACTTCTTTAATTTGACACATCTTTCCCAGTTTCTTTCATTCACTGTTACAAATGTTCAAACTGAGTATTTTAATTTCTTGTTTGACTTCATAATATATATTAAAATATTAATGTCTGTCACTTTACGCTCACATCCAAACTCCTTCTGTTTTATTTTGATTCAGTTTTGCTCCAGATGTATTTTCATATAAAATTAAATGATTAGTTAAAACATCCACCTCTGCCTGTTTTTTTTTTTATAATGACGGTCATGTCATCAGCGTAAGCGATAGCAGTGACTGTGTGCGTATGGCCGACACATGTTCCAGCAATACAACTGTCATTGTTTAAATGTTTGATTAGAGAGCTGATGGCTAAAATAAGAGCTGTGCTAAATGGAAGGCCCTGCTTCACACCTCTCTCCAGTTAAAAACCCATTGACATTTACACAGACACATGATTTAAAGTACAAACATCTAACCATGTGAATCAAGCCATCAGGAAAGCTGTATGCTTTCATCACATCCCAGCGGTAATCTCTGCAAATGTAAGCAAATGTAAGCAAATGTTTTGTTTTGTTTTGTTTTGTTTTGTTTTTTGGATTAAGACCAATAATGTAATAACCTTATGATTCATCAGGTTTATGTAATATTTCGCTTAAAATGCTAAGGATGTCCCACATTATCTGTCCTTAAATTGCACATTTGTTCTTTATCTATAATGTCCTCTAATATATCATTAAATCTATTCATAATTGTCTTAGGAAATGTTTCATAGCCAGTATTCATAATGATAAGATGTATATAATTATCTATATTAGATTCATCACCATTTATATACAATAAGCAAAGAACACTATCATAAAAGGAGTCCCTCATGCAGCCACTGTGCAGACCCTCATTATACATGGAAATGAGCAGGTTTGACTTCATCAATATCTAACTGATAAAACTCAGTTGGCAGGCCGTCTGGACCAGGGCTTTTCCAAACATTTAACTGTTTGATGCCCTGTACTACTTCTTCTTTTCTTATCTCACCAATAAGTGAAGTAAAAGTTGATGGGCTGTATGAAGGGATAGTCCCTCAAAAAGTGTTCACAGTTGTGGTGTCAGTTTCTATTTTCTCATATGCAGTTGGACATAAATATCTTTTCATATTTTCACAGAAAACAGCGTCACCATTTTGTTTTTTGCATGAATTTAACGAACTTCCTTTTAAGTTTTGTTTTTTTTGTCCAAATTTAATAGCATGAACAAGGTTTCCTCTTTTATCTATTTCTGATTGTTTATATAATAATCAAATAATAATAATAATAATAACAATGATCCATAACCTACCCTTAACCAAAGTGCGTTTGTTGCCTTAAACACGATCCAAACATATTATGCAAAACAAACTAGTAGTATGGTATGTGAATGTGATTAATATGAGACAAATATATATATATATATATATATATATATATATATATATATATATATATATATATGACAAATAATACTATATTGACATGTAACTTAGTATGACACTTTCCTAGCAGTGTTTGGCAATTCAGTGTTGATTTAGTTACTTCAAAATTATAAGTTATTATATGAAAGTTATTTTATGAATGCATATGTGACTCTGTGCACCACACACAGAGTACACACATACTATGGCTATCTAGCACAATGCAAGGATCAGCGGGAATAGAAAATAGTTGGATGGACAGATGGATGCTATATTCCATACTATTACAAAAAATGTGATGCATTGTATTTTCAACAAATATAACATCAACAAATGTAATGTGATGTAGCCATGTTGTTTCAAATTCAAATTATAATCTGAAAATAAGCTGTAACTGTAAACTTTCACACCTGCATGTGAATAAACATACACACACATGCAAATGCTCAAAATTGTGAATATATGCACAATATCACCCCAGAAATGGGTTGTTTAAGACTTCCACCTCATATCTGGTGTGAAATTCAAATCAGTAAAAGTAGTCTTGATCTTGCAAATGAAAACGGAATAAGGTCCTGATTCATTACTTTCCTCTGGCCAAGCACAGCAGTGGTTTTGGGTGAAGGAGAGGACATGCCGGGCAACAGCACGGATGGAACTAAAGATGATCTAATGGTCTAGGGTAGCAATCAAGAGGTGCAGAGAGCCTTATGTTGGAATGGATGCAGGGGGGTTGGTGGCATGTACTAGAGTAGAGTTTTCCTTTCTGTATTCCTGCCATCACTTGCCCTAGGGGCCAGGCTACAAAGACATACTGGGGCCAGGAGAGTCAAGTCATTTCCTCCCTCTGCACCAATCCAGCCCTATGGCATAGCTTGCATCTGACACTGATCCCACCTGCCTGGCTTTTGATAGCAAACCTCTCGCACTCTTTGGCCTTCTCTTGACTGGAGCTCTGGCCATCCTGATGGGCCATGTATAGCTGAGCAACATCAAAGACATGACCTGACTGGTCTCCTCCATTAACCCATATAATTATTCCATTTGTAATTAGCCACATCATGAGCTGGCCTGATCGTGAATATGTTCTGTAAATACTTTAACAATTATGTGGTTCTGGAGTTAATGTATCAGAAATGAATAATCATACATTTCTGGACAGGGAAATGGAGCAGTGCTTGATCCTTGATGTATAGGAACTGAGGTGTTGGGTTGGTGTATCAAAGGCCTTCCTCATGTTTTATTAGAGGTGTTCACAGTCAGATGTATGCCCCCTGCTCCCACTTGCAGCCCCCCTCCATCATGTTGCTCCATTTATCAAAAGCCGAAATAATGTGGCAAGGATTTATTATCTTATTCGGGAGCCAGGCTTCATTTGCACAACAGAGGCCACAATCCTCAATCTGGCATTGATTTCTTTTGATTTATGTGGAACGAGCAGTGTTAGGAGTGCATGTTCATTGAGCCTGGTGCCCCTCCAGTCTCCTTTGTTTACAGTGACAGTGATATGGACTATGATGAAACATGGTAGCAAATCAACATAGCTAGCTTTGCTGCGGATGAGCATTTAGGAATTCTGTGGCTCAATATTAATTTCGAAAATAAACTAAACTTGTCAGCTTTGCATATTGTTAGCTCTACGTAGTACACTACTTAATATTTATTGTTTACATGCGTGTGTATCTTCACAACCCAGTCTCACATCAAAATGTGTAATAGCTACATCCACAGCACAAAATGTATTAGTTTCAAAATAATGGCTCTAAAATTGTCTACCTACATTTTTTTTTTGGCCTCTTCTTTTCAATTGGCCTTCATCCACATCACATGACTGTCAAGTTTCTGTCAATATGCATTTTGCATTTTGATAACATTTCTAGTGAGAAATGTGAATTTATTTCATAATATTCATTCAGTGGATACATATGTTTAGTTGATTCGTTATTATGAAAATTCTTGCAGGCTTTCTATCATTGCTATGGTGGTTGCTATGGACGCTGCCGAATCATTGTTTTTGCATGTGTAATTATCTGAGCTGTTATGTCATTTGTGTTATTTTTTGTAACTGCCTGATGATGTTTTTTCAATTAAAAAAAATGTAGATCCCAGAGCACCCAATGGATGAATTGAGTTTGAAATCCAGAATTTGGAGCTTTGTGATTGGCTGACCGGATGACCTGCCAACTGGAAGTATTTTCCTCACTTTCACCATGTTAAGGTTTTCTTCAAATGATTTCTTTAACATTTCTCAACACAAAAACACAAAAGTGTTCTTGATAACTGAATACTATGATAGGTTAATGTTATGGCCAGAAATAGTGCTGTTCCTAGCACTAAATAAGTTTCCCCCATGGTTAACATAGACTTTTCAAAATATTTTGCCATAGAATCCACTCAGAGATCAGTTCTACTTGATAGACAAAGAAATTAAGTGAAACATTGGGGTGCTTTATTAGATGACGTGGCTCAATATTAAGGAAGGAGGAGGAAGTCTCTATATTTTAAGAAAGATGATTTCAAGTTTCAAACCACACATCAAAAAAGTTGTCCAGTCCTGCTTTCTGCAAATAAGAACCATCTCCAGAAGCCAATGCTCTCCTACTCTGACCTGGAAAAAATCATTCATGCTCTCATTTTCTCCAGACTAGACTAGTGTAACTCCCTCTTTTTCAGCTCTCTCTCGCCTCCAGCTAGTTCAGAACACAGCAGCTAGGCTTCTTACTGGTTTTAACAGGCAACATCACATCACCCCAATCCTGGCTTCTCTCTGTTGGCTTCCTGTTTGTTTTAGAATTGATTTTAAGATTTTACTGATCACTTTTAAAGTACATCTGGGTCTGGCTCCAAGCTACATAACAGCAATGTCGATCCCGTACGAGCCAGCCCACAGCCTTAGACCCTCAGGTGGGTTGAGGCTTAAATCTAAAGGTGCTTTTGGCATCATGGCCTCTCGGCTTTGGAACGACCTGCCTGAGGAGATAAGAATCAGTAACTTCTTTTAAATCACTTCTTAAAACTAATTTCTACAGACTTGCTTTCATTTGATGTCATCTTTTTTTTTATCATCTTTAATCTTTTTATCATCTCTTTATTGTCTTCTACTGTCGGCGACTTAATGTCAGCCTTGTTATTGCTTTCTGTCATGTGCCTTTGCTTTTGTATTATACTGCCTTTTGCTTTGTCTGTCAAAGTACTTTGACAATCACAGGCTTTAAAACACCTTTTCTTATTAGAGATAGTGGCAACTGGTTTTGGGTTGTGGTGGACCGACGATGATTTCAAATAGAAAGAAGGTCACCGACAGCATACAACCAAAAACAATAGTCAACCGGACCCCAAGTCCACCCACAAGACAGTGCTCTTCTGTAGCCTTCCGCTATCAAAAACTGACAAAAAAACTTCTTCTCAGAATCATTGGAGAAATAACTAAAACTGATGGCCTTAACATTAACCTATCATATTGTTGAGTTATCAAGGACGCTTTCGTGCTTTTGTGTTGAGAAGTGTTGAAGATATCATTAAATGAAAACTTTAACACGGTGACAGTGAGGAAAATACTTCAGGGTGGGTCCTCCAGTCAGCCCATCATAAAGCTTCAAGTTCTAGATTTCAAATTCAATTCATCCCTGGGGCGTTCTAAAGTTTACATTTTTTACTGAAATATCATCAAACAGTTACATAAAATAACACAAATAACATAACAGCTCAGATAACTACACAATGCAAAGACAATGATTCAAAGAACATGCAACTACGTGGTTCCAGCGATAGCAGCAACCATAGCAGAGATAGAAAGCCTGCAAAAATCTTTATAATGACTGAAAAACTAAACATGATATACATTCACTGAACAAAGATTATGAAAATAAAATGCACATTTCTCAATAGAAATGTTATCAAAATACATTTTAATGCCAAAACTGGCAGAGTAAAACATTGCATTGTCCGCTAAGAATAAAAGGTATTTCTTCTTTTTGTTTGAGCAGACAGAAACTTGACAGTCAAGTGATAAGGACGCAGGCCAATAGAAAATAATAGGCCAAAAAAACATAGGCATCTCACAATTTTAGAGCCAATATTGTGAAACTAATATGTTTTTGCATTAACAAGGATAGGCATGGATGTGTAGCATTTGAAAGTCAATTTCAAGTATCGTATGCAAACTACAAACACTAACACACATTATCAATAATAACTTTTGTCTTAAGTTAAAGCTTAATAATAATAATCAGCTATTTGATGGTAGAGAAGAACCACATGCAGACAGAAAGCAGGCAAAAGCTGATATATTGTGGTAAACTCAAAAGTATGTAAGAAATAGAAGCAGCTGATAGGGAGTGCAGAAAATGCCTACAAAAAGTTGCATCCTAAGTGACAGAATATTCCAGACAAGAGTCCTGCTCTAAATAAGCTCTTTTGCTAGTTGTAATGTTTTTCGGGGGGTACATTATCAAGTCTGAATGCCTGGTCCCCTCTCAGGCTGCTGGCTGCTAACAGCACTAGCAGGAGTGAGCAGCACTGGAAGAGGTCATAGGTGGTCTCCACCGGCTGTTGTAACTCTCTCACTCTCTCTCTCTGCCTCTACTTTGTCATTTTAACTAGTTTCTGGTTCCTCTGATGAGGTTGTTCTATGGTGAAAGAATGCATGCAAACAGTTTTATGTTATGTCTGTGAAGTTCAGCGTCACTTTACAAAATACATCTTATGTGACGGAGTAATGTGAACTCAAGCAGGTAATTCCAGTGCAGAGGAGGTCACTATGGTAAGTGGGGCTGCTGTTGGACCAGATCACCCAGAGAAAATGAGAAGCAGCAGCTGATTAAAGTAAATCAGATGGGAGTTTATATGTCATCTGGAAATTTCTACAGTGGGACTATTGTTATTCCCAGTGGTTATATAGCCCCACCACCCTATGCTCAGAAATCATTGAGGACTGACATTATGTGAAGTATGCTGTAAATTAGAATTTAAGAGAAAGCATTCCAGAAGCTATGCGGTTTAAAGTTTCAGTTGGTTCACAGACATAAAGAAGAAAAAGATGTAGCTACATTCAGGTAAAGTGTTTAAATGAAGAGGTGAGGGAGCTTTTTGTTGTTTTGCCAAAACTCAAACTTCCAATATTTAATGAAGATGAGTGAGGCCTTTTCAAGGGAACAACATTGTCTTTATACTTTCTTTTCATCACAAACAAACATCTGCATCACATCCTGAGCAGCACCACAAAGTTGCACCACTGGACTATGTGAAACACCTCACTTCAGAAGAGGCAATTCTGCCACCTTTCAGCTTTAATTTGAGGGTGTTTACATCCACATGCAATGAACTGTGGAGAAACTGCTGCCCTTTATATAAATACACTCCCCAAGGGTAAAAAGGGCTGCAACTCCAGTACACTGTACACCCAGCGTGGATGTGAACACCATGTGCAGAAATTCAGTAATTTAACCTCATAGTTGTTTAATTTAAAGTCAAGTGTGGTGGAAGACTGAAATAAGACTCAAAATAATGAAAATCATATTACTGTTCTAAAATGTACAAACTGCCAGTAAACTCCTGAAACCCTGCAATTTCTACTGTTATATGGGATTCACAATGTTCAGTAAAACCTACATATATGCAATTTAAAACATATTATCTATGATATAAATCATTTGTCACACATGATTTTTCTTGCCCAGTGTAATACTGTATCCGTGAAAAATACAGCTTAGCCCCTCTTGTGTGTGTGTAGCCAATTTCCGTCTTTTTTTGTGAAAGCAGTGTATGCCTAATAAAGCTTAGGAAGTCAGAGGTTAGAATAATGAGAGAATATTCTATAACTTGAACAATAGCTTCCTCTTGTTGAAGTCTGTTTCTATTCGGATCTGGTAATCCTCTTGGTGCATGAGTGGGCGACGTGAAGTTGTTACACCTCGTGTGATATGATGGGTAATCAAAGTTTGGACCTACTCGCTTTTCTCCCGGCAGGTCAAGAAGGTTCCTCTTATCCTATTGTCGTCCTCCTACTCTCTTCTGCAGCAACAGCTGTGTCTATACTTGGGAGATCACACCTAACTTTAACAGGCAAATATAGACTGAATCACTGCTTGTGCTTAACACGACTTGTCAGTGTGTTGTCGTGCTTTGATTATACAGATTTAGTGGCTATAATGCAGAGTTTGAATACAAAATTCATTCATTATGCTGCAAGATAGTTAATGGTACACCGTCAGAGGGAACGTTGGAATCAACATTGCACGGATCTTGAATCAAGGCTATTGAACTTTGTATTGATTTCAGCCGATGCCGTTAGAGGCAAGATGTTGGGACCCATGCTTTTAAATGCTGTGTGGTTTTTGCCCCTAATTGAATTGCTAATATATGTGGGTGGTGTTACTGTATATTAGTATGTTGTAGGTTTTTGAGGTCACACACACACACACACACACACACACACACACACACACACACACACACACACAAAAATTCATCTCTTGTAAAGTTTGACTGTTTGCCATATCTCATAATGCAAGGAGATTGTCAATCTAAAATGGATTGAAGACCACATTTCCATTGTTCAATGCATATAATGCAACAACTGTTCACCGCGATTTCAAAATATGTTGTAGCAAATGTTGTAATTCTGTATACTCAGAGAGAGATTAAATAAAACATAAATAATACAACATACATAAAGAAGTATATCCTTAATTAATTAATTTGTCAAGTCTTTGGGTAAAGCTGGTTCATTTCTTATTGAAAAGTGGCAGATTGTAATGTCTCCTGAAAAGTTTATGTTATTCCCTCATAGAAGATAATGGAAATTGTTTTATTAATTAAGACTATAACATTGTTTAGTGTGTCCCTGCCCATGTACCAGGTCCATGGATGTGGTAGAAACATTCATTCAATTTCTGTCATGTTATTTTAAACATTTTTATATCAAACAAGAAAATTCACAGTTACTTTCACAGCAAGTACATGACAGGGTCATGAGGGGTCACCAGAATATAAAGATAATTTCCATCCAACCATCTATCCATCCATGCATTTTCTACACCCACTTTTCGTGTTCATGTTTGCTGGTGGGACTGGAACCTATCCAAGCATGCTTATAGTAAGAGACAGGGACAAACTCAGCATAGCAAATTTCATGTTTACAGACTGCATCTGGTCATATTTTTTTTTAAATATATCCACAATACTGTAATCTCATAGCCTGTATTTAACACTGTATCTTTTGTGTCTAAACTATCATTGCATTTTTGTCACTTCTAGTTTGAAAGCAAGCCTGTGCGACTTTTGCTGAATAGCAGCCACTGTGGCCACATGTGGTGATTACATGATGATACTGTTACACATTTAGTTTTCCTACATTTCCCAAGATTCCCTTGAGTTAGTTGCTGAAATGACATCATCAATAAAGTCAATCTATCTATCTATCAATCTATATATCTAGGCAACAAGACCAAAAGCAGAACACAAGGTGTGTTTAGTTATACTGTTACTCTAAAACCTTTGAAATGTTTACCTGTGATACACTATATTACATTACAAAAATCCCATCCTTAAAATAAATTAATTTTATATTACTTCCCTTTTTATATTATGTTGTTGGCAATATAAAGATACATTAATCAATTAGCAAGAGTCGGGATCGCTTATATGTGTTTATCAATCCATACTGACACTAGAAGATGCATCTCCTGCAGAAAATGTGTGTGAATGCTGACAGCTGAAATAAATCGCAAAGCATTGCTGCAAATGCTACAGACTTGTTCAGCATCCACATCTGTCCAACTCTGCATAATTTGGTCTCCATTTTTCTCATGGAGAACTTCTGTACAAAGTTTCCTTTCATTAAAGACAGCAGAATTGCAGAAATATCATGTTATAATGTTACTTTAACGTACTCTGTGGGTAGAATTGTATGAAATGTTACATACTTGTAAATTGTGACTGCATGCACAACATTTCCAAATTTGGGTGCAATCCAATTTAGTATTGCAGGGTTATAGCCCATTAAGTGCATGAGACCACGCCTTCAAAAGTTTGGTGACCAGTTACAGAAAAACAGTAAGTGATACCCAAAAAGGAACTCATAAGTTTTGTTTGGGGTCATCTAAATATGGTATGTACTAAGTTTGGTGAAGATTAGATGAAATATGTGCCAATAGAAGCAAAAAATGTCCTTACCAAAAAATCTAAAATGGTGGAAATTTTTTCCAGGCACAGAAGGCCTTATGAGTTAAGTTCATGAGTTATTAGCCAAAACGTAAAACACATAATAATTGACCACATGGTGGTGCTTTTAGTGCCATGTTTTAATATGTTAAGCATTTCCACATGGGACACCTGTCCATGAAGTATCAATACTTTTGCACTTTTAGTTTTTGAGATATCAACTTTCAAACATTCCTCCCATAGATGTTCCATTATAAACATTATAAACAACAACATATTACAAACAATATATATATATATATATATATATTATGCTTGAAAGAAGAAAAGTAACTACATAAATGTCCTTAAAGAGCTGAACATTTTGATATTTGAATGGTTTCTGTTGCTGAAAGTATGGAGAGGTAGAAAGCAAAAAACATACAGAAGAAGAATAAAGATCTGAAGAACAAAAGTGTGAATGCTTTCAGCATTCACTCTAATAACATTTCTCCAGAATTAGCACCCACACCCATCCACTTGGAATTAAATCACCCAGGTACCTAAAGACACCACAGTGAATACTACTTGAGTATAAAGACTTGACATTTGCAACTCCTCCCTCTCAGTGCTGCACACACAACAGATAAAAGAGGGTATTAAATTCACTGTGTCTTGCGATGTGCGGGCGAAACTAAAAGAGATTGTGTGAACTCCCTGCCACACCTCCCAATTCTATTCCTCCTCCTCCACTATCTTCAAAGAGGGAAGCAAACTACCAAGAACAGGGTTTAGGTCCCAGGAGACACTCAGAGAATGGGATCTTCTGACTACTGCATGTAATATTTCACAATTTAACCTCCTTGGATGATAGTTGAAGGTGGATTAGAGAACATCATTATTAGAAAGATAGTGATTTTCGATTTAAATGTAAATCAGTCTCTTTTTTCAATTATTATTATGCTGCATAAGTTAAAGTGTGAGAGCAAGAATTGATAGGTCTCAAACTTAAAGGGGACCCCTGAAAAAATTAGGACAAGTCTGTAAAGAACCATGTTGGGGATTCACTGACAACTTGTACTGATTAATGAATCAGGATATATTGTCCTGGAATCCTTATCCGACATGTAGACACATGGGAAAGATGCCTCAAAGAAACTGCCTCATATTGGTATTTTTTACAACAAGTTTCGATTCAGCAAAGAGCATTTATAAAATCAGAAGGCTGCACTTATGCATTGCTAATAATTGCTTTCAGAACACAAGATTTCACCAAGACCTTTGTAGAGCAAAATAAGGCCCAACATACAGGATTAAATCTTCTGACAAGTTTCAGAAGTCACAGTGTTTTCTTGGCAAACTTTTATCAATCAGCCCTGTTATCACAAAGCTGATTTTACTGAAGAACTTCTATTGTTGTGCCCATCCAGCAAGCCCCTACTATTTTGATGAACAATTCTGACAGGAGATGTTATCGTCGAATTGCCCACAGCAAGGCAGAGCCTGCTTAATGTGTGGTGACTGTTATATGAGTTTTCAGTGATGGAAGACATCCAAAAATACTTTAGATGCATTTTTTGATTGCACAAATGACAACAGCACTGTCTCAGGAATCACTTGTGAATGCAATTGGACTCAAACACTGAGCACCACATTTTTGACTTCGCTGTGAGTGGATGAAACATCTGCCCCAGTTTACAGACTCCCTACTGCTCCCTGATGGTCCAGTCTTATCACAAATTAAGTTTGATGGTTGGGTTAATTGCACACACACTCTCACACACACACACACACACACAAATTACCCTATACACACATCACCCATCCAGACAGCATCCAGTGAGTCCTCAGCTAACACCTTGCACAACAGTAATATAACCTAGATACACAAAACAGATTTTCTCAGGGATGATTTAAACATGACCTCTATTAGTGCGATCACATCTGACTAAAGGTCCATATAGAGCTTATATAATATTTACATTTTGTGTGTATGACCAGTTACCAGAAAACAAACAAACAAACCAATATAAGCACCATATAGCCTATTCAGGCCATTATCTGTCAGATTTGACAGGTTTTGCCTGCTGTCTGTAAAATACATTTTTGTTTGGGAATATATTAGTGGCTACACAATAGCAATAGCAACACAGCCTGTTCTTGTGGGTGGATATCAAGCAGCAACTACCACAGCCAGATGACTGAAGCCAATGTACCATAAGATGTAATACCATTGATAGCCACTATTTCGAAAACATCAATTTCTAAATACAAAGTCTTTTTTTTTCCCCCAACCACTAAATTTAGGTCCTGTAGTATGCTGATGATCATTCTGGTAGTTATAGCTCAGTTAATAAGATTTTAAGGTGTACATAAGGCTTTGATGTCTGCCTTGTGGGCGTTGATTGACAGGTTTGATTGGCAGTTCGCTAGCTTGATGCTCTCCCTGGCTTCTAGAGCCACTCTGAGTCAGACTTTTCTGAGCTTCTGTTTATTTTTGTCCAGCCAGATGGTTCTACTGTGGTTGTGGTTATGGAGTTACACTAACAAGACCCTCAAAGTATGCTGTCACACAATATTTTGGTAAATTTGATGTTACTTGATTACAATAACGGTCCTGTCAGCACTATCTAGCTAACGTTAGTCTGTATGTAGCGTGTGCAGCCGTGTCTGAGTGATACTATAAGGTGTATCTAATGATTTGGATCAACACCACTCTACAACCTTTGAGACTGTGTCAAAGTCATAGTATTGATACAAATTGAAAAACAGTAACTAATATTACATTTGCCATGCTGACATTACTGAAAACATATTAGCTATGCACCTCAAGAGAAACTGCTGGTTGTAAAATTGGCTAGTTTTTCTGTGGATGCAACAGTGTTTCAGCGATGTGTACTGAGGATAATGAAATTGACAAAGTAAAACCTGATGACATTATTTACACACTATTAGTCACATCATATTCAGATTGCAGTAATTAGGAGCTCGTAGGAGCTACACATCTGCCGAACATGTTGATAAAGATGACATAAAAAAATACATATATGTAAACCATATTCTATTTTCAACTGCTTTTTCTTATTAGGCTATACCAAGGATAGAAATTCCTCTAAAACTAGGCCTATCAATGTAGCACTGAAACTGACACCATGTCCTGATTGTTTGCTAACTGAAAGCAACATAGAATTAGACACCATAAACTTAAGTATTTCAGAAAAATACTGGCAGTTAATAGAATATTATGATATACAGGAGTATAGCATGTCTTTCAACAGACAATTAGCATTAGCATGTTGGCTAAAAGTCAATAGTTGACGCAAAGGTTGTGTCACATGTTACTAGTACAAGAGTTTATGTTTATTCATGACCTGTACTTGAAGTAGCTCTAGTTAGGTATCTAGCAGGTAGGCTGTTGACCAGTGTTTTCGGTAGGTCAGCGTTTGGTCAAAGGTGGGGCTGCAATGCAAACCAATGGGTCACATCACATCTTGCTACGTCCGTCTTTACATCTACAGTACATATAATATATGGTGTATATGCAGACAGTGGTTGGCGATGTTGAAGAAATTACTTTTATGCTGGTTAAATGAAGCTAAACTGACTGGTCGGTCTGCTTTTTGTCTGTTCACACCAGTCAACAGGACAAAAACAGGCGTCACAAATGAAGATGAGGGATCACACACAACCCAATTCTGTCACTCAAAATTATTCTCCCATTGTTACAGAATAGCTCACTGTTCATACTGTTAAATGGTGCTTCATTGCACAGAACATTTACACTACCCTACAGAAATATTTTTGACATTAATAGGATAACTTTCACTGTGGGCATATTGTTGAAGGTGTATTGACTGTTGCCATTGTTACTCATTTTCAGCCGAGGACTGCTTCAAACTACAGGACTTGGCTCGACAAGATCAAACCAACTTCATACTACAATATATAGTTTACTACTCTTGAAGGTTAACTGACTGTAAATGGTATTCTGGCTGACATTGGGGTAAATATAATTTTTATCTTGAATTAGTTGCTCATTTTATTCAAAGTATGTAAGACTGTTAAATACAATGCAACAAAGTCTGCTTTTAAAGCATTACTGCAGCACATAGAGCACCAGCTAATCATGAGTTTTTCTTTTCCGGTGTCGACATCAATTGTTTGATAATTTCAACAAATCTCTGGTTATCATAACGCTGTGCCTACGTAATTTGGTTATCTGGGTCCGCAGCGTCATCACACTGAAGAGCACTGAATGGAATAGATGAGGGCCCCTGCGAGGGGCCTGGCAATTGAAGAAGAGCTGAACGAAATTAGAGGGCACATAAAGTGTTCCCGACACTGGTGAATCAGTTTTCCTCAGCAATTACAGCAAGATAGGTTTTATTTCATTTGGGGAGGGCAAGGGGGGGATGTAGCACTAGGGCTGTCAGCAAATACAAGCAAAATCCACTGCCTACAGTAAATCTTGTGGATTTTTGAGGATATTTTAATGACCTGCCTTGTCCTTTACACGGTTCACAATCTGATTATTAGTGGTTGAGGACAAGAGGCTAATTGAAATGTCACTCAGCGCTAAAGTGTCTTTCTTTTTCCCTTTTTGTGCTGAGAGAGGAGAATCATCTATTTAAATAAGTTATCAGCACTTGAAATATAGAGATGGGCACTGATTATTTCCTTAAGTATAGACTCTTAAAAAAAACAATATTCTGTAAAGCAGAGCAGACAAATCAGATATTGTGTATAATAAGTGAAAAGGCATAATGCAGGATAAAATCCATATTTATTATATATGTATTTTTCTTACACTTGCTTCAGCTCATGATGCAGTTAGAAACTCTTGCATACTTCTTTCCTCTTTTATTCTTCCTCTTGTGCTTGCAGAGAGAGATCTTTAAGGTGTCATTTATATTAACATTTGTTTTTCTGTCTTTTTTTGTGAGGGGATGGATGTCACAGAAGAGAAAAAACACTGGATTGTGCAGTTTGTTTCTGTCTGTGACAGCAATGAACACCCTCCATCTCAGGTCAGTGTGACACTCTCTGGCCCATTAATCAAGACTGCAGCAGAACAGCAGTGTTCAGAGGTTGTCAAAGGAAAACACAGTCTGACCTACATAAAGACATAAAGCTCTCATTCAACGAAAATAGCCCCATTAACACCCATAGGATTTGCATGAAGAAAAGGTAGTTGAGAAAAAACGTATTGCTACAACTATTAATATAGATGATAATCTAAGGTATAAATCCTAATGGTAATTTTGTGTTTACATTACATTTATATGTGTTGCATTAGGGACAATGGCTTTTGATTTTAGTTTATAATTTATTTTACAATACTTAAACATATTAACTGCAAAAATACTGATGTAATTATGTATTTTTTTACCTCAATACCTAATTATTCTATCTATTTGTTTTGTTAATTGTTTAAAAGTTAATTTGAGTGTTATTTCTTCTTTCCTTATGACTATTGGACATATATTTTGGACCAATATGCAAACAACTAAGAAACCAATTAAATTTTCACAAATGCACGAGCAGAAATGAATATACTACTTATAATTTAGGGCATCACCTCCCTCTCCTCTGTGTTAATTCCCTCCCCTCAGCGCTGCTAAGTACTTGGCTAAAGACCAGCAATTTCAGCCTTACCTTTTTCTTAATTCTTGCATAATTTATGACAACGTTCAAGCATCATATTAGTGTTGTTTTAGCATGCTTTATTGCAACTGGTTGAAAAAAGACAGCTGCAGGCTTCTCTCTGTAGTTGTGCTTTTATGCACTGATGTACTGTGCTGTGTTCTATTCTGTTCTATAAGTAATTTTACTGCATACCGCTAACATACTGTCTGAATAGTGTTTGCTTCTGCAATGGACAATTTTCTTGTGAGAGTAGAGTTTTACTTCTAAAGAATATTCACTATATGTTTACTTGCATACCATTGGAAGATAAATGTGTGCAAGGAAACAAGGGAAATTAATATACACAGCAATATGGCCATGTATTGAACAGAAGTGTTGTGTGTTTCATTTCTTGAAACCAAATAAAATGTGCATGCATTCAAAGATAGCACCAGAGTGCCCTCTCCTCATGCCCATACTATATATTTAAATCTCCTTGGCAGAAAGGTTTCAGTTTGGGAAGCTGTACAAACAAAAGATAGATTTACTGGAAAAAGAGGTTAAGGTGTAACACAAACACCATCTCTAACAGGATTGTCCACACCTGCCAAAGGAACCTTTGGCATCCTTCAAACTGGAGAGTGCCTCTGCTTTGAAAATATGATTAACACAGTCACAGCATCAACAAAGACTTAATCCAAACAATAAGAACAGTTAAGTTTAAAGGCAAATATACTAGGTTGTACATTGAATGTACTGACTGCTACTGCTAGCATAGACAAATATGAAAAATAATGTCACACAAACTGACATGTTTTAAGAAAACAGTCGACTACCATATTTGGTTTGCCAGTGTCAAATATAATAAGTATCTGAACATGTGTGCCTAGTATTAAATTACTGCATGTGCTGTATGTGTGAAAACATTGCCAGTACCATGATGCTCTGGATTTTCAGCCTTTATCTCTGGTACTCACTGGATTTAGTAAAATTCATACCTCTCCTATTTAAATTATTTATTTTACACACTTTAATAGTTTAGCTTTAACCAGTGGTTTAAGATGGGATTTAGTGTTACAGAATTATTTGTACATGTACTGAACAACTCTTCAACTTCAGCTTAAAGACTAGAAGCATGGGGGAACAGCTAGCCTCGTTCCATCAAAGCAGACTTTCAGCACTTCCAGATTGCCTTATTTACACATTGCATCTTGTTTAGTTGACTGTATTTCCCGACCAGCAACAGCAGGGCTTTGTGACTGCTGTTTTGTCTGAGTGTCAGAGGTCCTTACCTCTCAATGAGGCTGCCACTCTTGGACTCTTGGATGTATTGGTAGCTTATCCAGGTTTTATAATCATTGTCTGCCATGGGCGCAGATACATCCTCAACGTCATTTAAAACAAACAAACAAACAGACAAAAAATTATGATACTGTAGAAGTGATACATAGACGTGAAGTCTGACAGTAAGCTAACAGTAAGGTTCCCACTAGTGACAGTGTTAATGCCAATCTGGCAAGTGATGAATCACAGACAGCTGAGAACTAACCACTGTGGTCTATAGTATCTAAATGTAAGAATATATATGGTCTCATTTGGAGAGAGTCCTGTCTCTAGTTGCTCACTGGTTAGTGTTAGCCTTCAATTATTGTTTTGAATGCCAGTGCAGTGGTTTTAAATGAGCATGCACATACTTTGTGTAAATTATCTCCAGTTAAAACTGACTAAGATAAGTGACAAGATGTGTTTTTATCCATATGGTTGTGGGTTTTCATACTGTATTGCTTTACCTGTATACCTGAGTAATTATTGTGTGAATCTGGTATTGGATCAGATGGTCTCTTCTGAGATGTAAACACATAATTGGATTGTGTGAATTGTGTTAATTGGCCACAGCAAGAGCTGTTGACACTCCCACCAACAACTGTTGAGCACAGAAACCGCTGTGAAAGCAAGCTGGATTGCAGTTCAAAAATTGTAGTCCTTGCTATTTGTTTGTATTGAATTGATTTTGTACATATATATAGCCATGGAAACTAGTACACTTGCTTAACACATTGCAGCTTAAAATGCTGTGGATAGTTTCCATATAGTGTAACGTGCAGTGGATAAATAAACTCAATTTAATAACATCTGTCTACGTCTATAAAGAAGAGAATAATTACGATGGACTTATATTTTATTGAAATTTATTGAGGATTTTCTGGTACAGGATACAAATCCCCCACACCAGACTCTACAAAAAAACCAACAACAAACAAAAATAATAATAATAATAATAATAATAATAATAAAGAACAATAATTCCACAAATAATCACAAATCAACTGTATAATTTTATAAAATGTCCTTTTTTTGGCCAGCATGTATACTTTCTAGTCTAGTTTTATAATATGATCAGAACAATACTGACTACAATGACTTAATTCCAATCAACCTCCTTGTCTTTTTTCATGTGTGACTTGTTAAATACAGCAAAATAAAATAATTGAATAGAAACAAGACACTTCAAATGTTATTGTGTTATAATAGAGTCTCTTAGTCAGTCCATAACTTGACACACAGGGTTGTTTACCTCACGAGAATCGTACTTTCTCAAACACATCTAAAAAGCTGCCAGTGCTGTACTGCAGTTTGAAATACATTCAAATTTGAAGCAACATCCCTTGCATATGATTTTCTTGTGGGCTTCGCATTTTCTCAACAGTAATTTGTGTATGATGCGAAAGGCTTGGCTTTGGGCATCTTGGATGCTCAGACTTAGCAGCTCGTTCTGCATTTCCAATTAAGACCACTGGCAAAAGACTTACAGTAGGGTTAACTGAATATTATCAGTGCAGACTAGTAATGGGCTGAATCAGTATATTTTGTTATGTTTTTTTTTTTCTGTACATCAGCATTTTTCCCCCCTTTTTTTTTTTTTTTTTTTTTTTTTTTTTTAAGAAATGCTCCATGTTTATGCAATCCCAATGCAGTGCAACATATCCTCCACTGGAATGCTTCCCTTGGAGATGTACCCAGAAGCACTTTAAATGTCTGCCTGCAATTAGAAAGGGAAAATCACTAATTTCTCAAGCTTGTGTGTTAGAAAACAAACATTCCCATATTTTACTATAAAGTCAAAAAAAAAAACAAGTTTTAAAATAAATTTAGATGTTTTTAAGGAACAATTTAAATTGAAAAGTAAAGACTTAATGTTATTATTACTGATTTCTTTTTCTTTAATTTGAATTCATTTCTCTTGATTCAGATGAATTTCCCTAAGACATTTGTTTTGCTAGAATTGACCTTTAGTCCCTGGGTTTGGGCCTGAAGGCATTATAGTATCAATTCAGACACCTCTGCTAAGGCTGCCAAAGACCTCATAAATGTTCATAAAGACAGACTTTTTTACCGAAACTGGTTGGAATAACATACTTCCTTTGGCTGATATTTTCCTCTTTGCTGATGTATTCACTTCTCTTCCACTGACATACAGCGAGTCCTCTTCAAGCCTCAGGGCAAATCCATAGTTCAACATACTGCTTTTATTTACGACACATTGTGTCAGGGAAGAGAAGCAGCTGGGGTAATGCATGCAATGAAGATGTCGATGGTCAGTCTGTCAGATGAAAAACAACATGTACCCATTTCCCACTCACGAAAGAAGGGAATGCAGCTTGACTTATGCAAAGCCCTGTGATCCCTGACAAGCTTTCTTGAGATGCATACTGCTGACCATTGCTCCTTACCTATCTCCAGATGAGACGGCAAACAAATCTATACCACTATTTTGCATACCACGTTAAAAGAAAAAAACAAAAAAAACAACCTGATTTCCACGGTGCAATGAAGATGAAATTCAAATCAGGAGAGTCAAATGACCTGTCCACCCTGTAGCAGTTGGAACTTGACTGAGTCAGAGAAATGCTTCAGGCGTAAGCAGGCTGTGTATTTGCTTTGGAAATCAAATTTGTTCAGTTTACATGACCAAAGGGACATGTTTGGATAGAAATGCTGCATTGACTTTGATGTGAATGGGCCCGCCAACTGTGACATAGTAGGATCCTTAGCATACTAGCTCCCAGTTTGTGATCAAAATGTAGTCAACATGTTGTCTAAAATATCACAGTTTTGGTTGTTTCTTTTTGGATTACGTCTACAGTTAATTATTGTGAGGTTATTTGAAGTTTGAAGGATAGGTTGTCATTTTTAAGAACTATCTTAAATCAATACTTACATGCTCATATGTATATTGAAGGAAGATGCGGTTGCTGTAATTGTTTCTCCATGAAGAGATCCCTTCCTAACACAATTTCAATGTAATTGATAGGGGACAAAATCTGCAGTCTCCGTTCTGTGCAAAAATGCATTCTAAACTGAGGCTTCAACAGTCTTGAGCTATGTCAAATCAATCTTCCAAAGTTACAATGTTTTTGGTTCCAAATTCCTTATGTGTTTGTGGTTCCTTGTTGAGCTGTGGTGGAAGGACAGTAAAAGACTTTGGAAGATACCCACTTGATTTGGCTAACTTAGACTGCTGAAGCCTCATATCAGCTTTGGCTGAACTTCAGAATATATTTTTACACCAAACAAGGACTGTGGATTTTGTTCCAGATCACTTACATTGGAATCACATTAAGAAAGGATCTCCTCACGGCCAATGTGGACAGGAGGAATGATTACATTTTTTTTTCAATGTACATTTGAACATGTAAGTATTGTTTTAAGACAGCCTCTCAAAATGTGAACACATCCTTTAACTATGGCCAGATTGGAGTTGCAAGCAACAATAAGAAAACAATACAACAAGCAGAATAGAATAGAAAGGAATAGGACTGTATTGCCAGACAAATCCCTCATCTGTTGATATTATAGAGAAAAAAAAACATACAAAGAAAAACAGATGATGACAATTTTATACACAATTACTTTATTCAGCAACCATGTTAGTCCAGCACGTAGTCAGCAGACTGACATCCCAAGCAGAGCAAGTAATCTTGCCAATGAGACATCATCAGAGCCAAAGCATTCAGATAAAGAAGCACAGTGCAGCATGAGTTTATGGTCTTGACTTTGCAAGGTGTGCATTCATGTATCCATTATTATTTATTATTTGCTGTCAATGCCTGCATTAGCAACAGTAATTACTAAGCAACAAGTCAGGGTTAGTTCTAAACAATGAGTGAAGAAAATGAAGAAAAATGTCATTTAAAATATAAATGTATATCTATACTATACAATAATAACAACAGATATTATATATTCATGTTTTTTTCAATTTGGTGCTGAATGAGGAGTACATTAATAGTATGCCACCATGTGTCCCTTTTCTCCCCACCAGTGTCCTTGTCTTACAAAAAGTGCTCTGGATGAAAATAAGATGTCGTCGCTCTTCCAGTTTCCCTCCAACACCTTGCCATACTGTTTAATTCCTTTCATTTAGATCCTCTGCTCTGCCACTTTGCAGACTTGATTAGAATGAGAATCTGAGGCATCAGGGCCAGAGATGTAGCATCTCTAGGGAATCATCTGACTGACAAAGATTGAGTGGATGTCCTTCCTTGAAAGACAACTGGCTGATTTGCTAATTTCAAAACACAAATTGATGGTAACACACGTTTAACATACACATATACAGCGGAACACACACACGTCCACAGACAGCAGCGTTTCAGACCTTTCGGTGTCTCAAGAACGGATATGCAGGCCCAAGAGAAATAAACAGATATGTCACTTTCTATTTAACTCAAAACACAGAGGGCCTGTCCATCATCTTAATGTGTCACTTTTTTGAGTATGGGAATGAGACTTTGCATTTCATTTAGCATGGGAAGGGGGAGGAGGCAAAAGATTTTATGCGTGGAATGAAACAAAAAAAGCAAGCAATACAGCTTTGATACTTAAAAAACAAAAACATTTTTCCATCTCTGCCATACTCTTACAATTAATTAATTTTTATTATTTTTGTAAATCTGTTATTTAATTGCTATTCATTTTTCTAGTATTATATTTTCATAAACAATTTAACATTCACTGCCATGAAGCATTAATCATGTCCTCTAAATTGCACTTTTTCTCTGCTCTTAGTTTTGGATTGATTCTCAATCTGTTCCTGGTAATTTTTAAGCTTTCAAGTTTCAAAGGTCACTTTGTAACCCAACCTAATTAATTGAATTAGTTAGGAGCTGCTGTTCTGCTGTGCCGTGCAAGATGTGCTCCTTGAGCTTTGACATGCAGGCTTGAGAAAGTACTGGATAAATAAGATTTATTGCCATTTCTCACTTTAAAAGAAACTGCTGGCTGCCCTGAATAATCATGTGTCTTGAAACTCAGATGAACATGAAAATCATTCACTTATCCCCATGCTACAATATGGCATAAATATTAGTATTTTAAAAGACATTTTTACAGACATTTTAAAGACAGTTTGTTGCACATTGTTTCTCACTTGTTCCTTTGAGTCTAAGTTGTAACTTTACAGGGCATAATTGTGTGATGAAAGTGTTCATGAAAATGGACAATGTTACAGCGGGTCTACTGTCATTTTGTACACATGTGTAGATACATTTGTAGATAGTTTGAATGATTTGTAGTTACAGTACAAGCAGTTTGGCAGTAAATGTTTGCCATTTCTCCCTATGATAAACTGTATTGGAAAAGGAAGGTATAGTATTTCCCATCAAAATATTTTGGATTGGAATCGGATTCAACATTGATGATCATACCCCAGCACACCAAATTTGATGGCACTAGTTTTTAAACACACGTGGTGATTAAATTACAGTTGATGGGAGCCACAAGATGAGCAATACTTAATACTAAAATACTGAAATTTCTTATAATGACACATTACCATTATGAGGTGAGAGCATCTTTGCAAAAGCATCTTTTCTCATGTATACTTCTTAAGCATATATAAACTGTTAAATCACATGTCAGTTCAGGACAGAATGACCTTAAATTGACTTTTATAACGCATAATTTTGAGATGACCTGTAGTTAAGAGTATGGATGTTTTACAGGTGGCACTGACTAATTAATGTTATATGTTCATTGTTTTACTCGCTTTCACTTTCTTTTGAGCATGTCCTTTTGACTGTAGATTATGGTCATAGCTGGTATGAAGAGACTCTTAAACTCTGAGAAGAAGAGTTGTCCTGAGTCATTTAAGATTATGCCCCCTGTGGGTGCCCTCTAGGTTTAATAGTGTATGAGCCCTTTACTAGACTTCACATCTCCTAATGTTTCCCCTCTGCCTGTGGAAGGACATTATAATACGAAAAAAGAAAAAAAAAAAGTTTTGATGTTTTTTTTTTTTCTTTTTTGTGTGTTTGGTTTCTTAGATGGCTGAGGACATATATCCTCATCCTCAACATATATTGTTACGTTGTATCACATTTAACCTCTTCATTGCATGGTTTTAAATATTTTTTTAATTGATAATGACAAACAAGATGACTTCAGTTTAGCTCAGCATCCTCAAATGTATCCAAATATTTCAAATATTTAAAAATAAAGTATAATCCATACTAAAGGTTTATTATACGAAATGGAGGATTGTGGGTATTGGACATACAAATGTGTCTGCCTGTTTACCTTGTTTACCCTCATTGCTCGACCTTCAAGCACATAAGCTCCATTGTTATTCTTTGCCTCTACTCATCATGTTCTTAGGCAGAATGCAAACGTGTTATCCTCTGGTCTGGCTGCATGGGGGTTGTTTTTGTGTGTAGCTGTTAGTTGCACTGATGAAAAGACCACCTGTCATTCTCCGGCCCTTTGATTAGATAAGGAGGTCAAATGGGTGGATTCAATTGATATGAAGAACAGTGTAGGCCCCCATGCAGTGCTTACTGTGTCATTATCAGAGCTCTGATTGAGTGGTATTACTGTACATCTTATATTAATAGAGGGTCTGTCCCCCTAGTCGCTCATTATTTATAAAAAGGAAAGAATATTTTTTTCTATATTCTAGGTATGTTAATAAAGTCATCCAGGTCCTTGGATTTCTAGAAGGAGTCAAGTGGGAACTGGAGGTAGTTTGATCCAGAAGATAAATCACGAGCCATCTATAGGCTTTATTCTAAATAATACAGAAAAAAGAAAAAGAGAAAATCAGGTTTGACCAATGATTTACCAAACATGTTTTAAGAGAAAAAAATGAAAACTATCCAAAAATTATACAGTGATTATAATAATAAACAATCAGGATTTTACAGGCAGGCTAGAGGCTCTGTTAGACACAGCAGTCCTTTTAACAAAATGCTATCATCAGCATGCTAACATACTCACAATGGCAGTGATAACATGCTGAGGTTGAGGAAGTAATGCTTACTATTGTCAACATCTTAGTTAATTTATTTTGTCAATAAGCACTAATCTAAAAGTATACTTGTGCCAAATTTCATGGCAATCGATCTAACAACTGTCAAGACATTTCACTCAAAATCACAAACTTATGGTGGCACTAGAGGGGTCACCAAAGTTATTAGGATGCACTGACTGGAAACCATGAATTTATATAGAAAGTTTTGTGACATCCATCTAATAGATGTGAAATTTATTAATTCCTTTGTTTTAATTGATACGTTTGTCAATTGATTAATTTAAACACACACACATATACAGACGGGTAACAAATTAAAGAAAAAGCCAACATAAAGTGTCTTAATAAGGTGTTGGGCCACCAGAACAGCTTCAATGTGTGTTTGCATTGATTCTACAAGTCTCTGGAACTCTTCTGGAGGGATGAACATCATTCTTCCAAAAGATATTCCCTCATGTGGTGTTTTGATGATGGTGGTAGAGAGCACTGTCCAAAATCTCCCATAGATTCAGATATTCAATTGAGTTGAGATCTGGTGACTGTGAAGGTCATAGCATATGATTCACATCATTTTCATACTCATCAAACCATTCAGGGACTCTTATGCCCTATGGATGGAGGCATTGTCATCCTGGAAGAGACTCCCATCAGGATAGAAATGTTTCATCATAGGATAAAGGTGATCACTCGTTTTGACCAAGCACTGCACTAGTGCCTACAATAAGGTAACAACACAAGTGGTAAGGTAGGACCACAGTGGCCACAACAACATGAGAAACTGCTACAAAACGTAACACTCTTAATATGAGAAAATGAATTAAGCAAAATAATTTGAGGAAATATATTTATTCATAATTATTTGAGGGAGTGCTTTCACTGACTTAAGGGTATAATTTCAAATCAAGGTACAAATTACTAATTTGTATGCATTAATTACTATTTCAAAAAAATAAATTACCACTCTGTACACAAATTATCAGAGTCTTTACCTGTGACACTTGCCAGGCTCTGTAATGTCCCTGATATGTAGTAAAGTGTTGTTGTTGTTGTTGTTGTTGTTATGTGTTTACAGTACATAAGATGTAGGGCTCTCTATTATACTTATATTACATATATACTTATATTATATATATATATATATATATATATATATATATATATATATATATATATTATACTTGCTTTTTTCCTTTTTTAAATATTTAACAGGCATAACCAGGAAAACTTGTTGGTAAGCATGCAGTGCATTAGGCCATTTTATGACGTCTTGCATCACGGCACCTTGAGTGAGAGACTATGAATCTAATTCACCCCAGATAAAAATCGGATACTAATGAATACTACAGATTTGGTCTTGAATGCTAATGTGATCTTTATCCATTCTCAAGAAAGGCGGCTCATGGATTCCAAAACTAAGAGCCGTCCATAGAATCCAAAATAGGCAGGAGTTTAACTTGGAGGAGGGGTGAGCCTGCACTTTTTGTTTTGTGGATGTCTATGTTATTTGTGGCTATAGAGGCCAAGTCGCTCCTATTCTCATTCTAATCCAAATGCACCCTCTCTGTTTCTCCCATGGCAGCTCTCGTTCCCAGAGTGAGGACCCGAGCCTCCCAGCCTCACACTCAGCCACAGCCACCCAGACAGCCAAGCTGAGAGGCAGAGAGACAGAGAGAGAGAAAGAGAGAGAGAGAGAGGGATGGAGGGAGGGAGGAGTCTAGTTGCGAAGCTTTATCCCCTGACTGTGTCTGCTACGTGAGTGGTGGAGCAAAAGAGAGAGAGAAAGAGAGAGAGCATGAGAGAGAGGGGAAGAGGAGGAGGGGGGCAAGTCAAGTGAGGGCTGAAGAGACTGAGAATGGATGGGCAAAGAGAAACCGTGCGAGCGAGAGAGAAAGAGTGAGCGTGTGTGTACGCTCAGAGTCAGCAGCAAAGACACTGAAAGTCTACAAGCTCACATCAACAAGAGAGAGCGTGTGAGGCTGAGCTGACCCACGGCAACTCTGTAGAGTGACACCGAGAGGAAAAAGACACAGAAGAAGGAGAAGAATCAGCAGAAGAAGAGAAGGACCGAAGACAGACTACCAGCTTTCCTCTGGTAAAAAGGAGACACCACTGAGGGACTGTAGCATCCGTCCCTCCCAGCAGCACAGAGGAGCACTGTCTCATCTCGTGCATGTGTTTGTTCCTGCCAACTTCAATTTCACACTCGCCTACTGTTTTTCGTAGGTTTTGCCCTCTCCACTCCCCAGTCATGATCCCTTGGGTTCTTCTGTTCCTGTGGATCTCCGGACACGGTAAGTTTTCCAGATTAAGTTGTTTATTCATCACATCCCGCGTGCTTGTGATTGCTATGTGACTTGCTGGCTGGGAACTGTGTCTCTGAATCCATCTCTCGCTGTGATGTCTGAGCTTGTGCTATCATCTGTGTTTTTAACTGCTTATAATATAGCACTCCCATGTGCACTGTTACGCCTGATGCAAAATTGAAAGGAGGAAAAGTATGTGCGGCAGTTTTTTTTATTTTCTTTTTTGGTTACGAGGCTGCAAATAGTTGAAGCCTGCACATTTCGCCGTCAGTTTGTCATTGCTTCCAACCCAGACAAGTTAAATACTTCCTATGTGGGCTTGATATTCCTGTCACACACTTAGACACACAAACAAAAGCCCCCTAACCCCAGTCCGGTCCAGTCAAGCATTCACTCCTGAGTCACATTGTTTGGAACTGACAGCCCTTCCCCATTGAGTCCAACAACGGGGGGTCTGGTGAAAAGAAAAGAGAGAAAAAGTTGAAAACAGTGAAGCGCTTTACAAGGCAGACTCATGAGTATAGCTCGGCACCTCCAGCCCTTTGGACAGTATCTGCTGTTGTTATTTTTATTCCTAGACTCTCTGTTTGTAGACAGAATGAGGATGGATTAGTTGTTTCCCCAGCTTGCCACCAGGTGGTTGTCTTTGGAAAACAATAGAAGTGAGTAAAGTACAGCAGAACTCTACCTCTGTGGTGTCCTAGTGATATATGGATGCACACAGGGCTGAATCAGACAGTGGGTGTTTGTCAGCTCCCAGCGTTGTGCCCGACCCACAACGAGCACCCTTGTTTACGCTCCGCAGGGTCAGGGTCAACGACACTGCCGCCACCTCTTTTCAAAGTTTGACCCCGTCACGCTGGACCACATTCTAAGGAGGGCGCTGACTGAATGAATGCACGTCTATGTGTTTGTGTGTGTGTAGTTGTGTCCCAGAGGGAGTTGTAACCTTTTGTTGAAAAACAGCACGGAGTAGACAAAATGCAGTCTTCCTCAACCCGCGATCTCAGTTTTTTGACATGTCGGTTTGAAAATTGACAGCTCGAAGTCGGTGACACAACCACAACTAATGAAACTTGGTAAACAAAATCGTTTTCTACGGCACAGGATTCAGCTCTTCCACATGTTGATTTATAGCTTGTAACACACAGAACCACCTCACAAAAAAAACTAATCAAATACATCAGTTTGCTCTGATTATACTTTTCTGCTGACACCTTTTTCATATACAAACAGAGAAAATGATGATATCAGGAGAGACCGATTTGAATACTGACTGTGGTGATGAAGCTTCTAATTCCCTCTCAGCATCGCCGTGCTTTAGCGGGTGTAGTCAGCTTTACTGTCTGTTTTTCTTTATGACTGTGTACGACCCGAGATGGTGACACAAGCTTTGCAATTCAATCCAGAGAGTGGACGGAGTCAAGGCAGTAGAAGCTTTCACCTTAGGTCATGGTTTTCGTTAGTGGTCTGTTGTAGTATACATCAGACGTGGTGGATGCTGTAACTGTTCCTGATGTTGCTGCTTTGCTGTGTTCTGTTCCCCCTATTTCATCGACAAGACTGTCAGTACCATCTGTGCTCACTGTGATGCAGAAATACATGATCTGTCATTAGTCTCCCTAGCTCTGCTCAGCATCTGCTTAAACTTGTATCCACAATCTACTGTATAGCTGTATCCCACTGTAATTCCATTTCCTGTGTAGAGCTTGAATAATGTCCTAGACATTAAAACTGCAGAGGGGGTTTGATTTATTGCCATGCAGCACACTTTGTTTTGGACTTTATAATGTATAACCATCACATTTTCATTCACATACAATCACAGGATTAGCTTCAGTTCTCGGAACAACTAACACCATATCTCAGATAGTACCGGCTGGAATGAGGAAGATTGCTAGAACTGGAATGAGATGGGATTGCCGTGCATTTCAGCACTGTTGGTTATTACCATAATATAAAATACTGCTTTCCCTGCCAGGTAAACCAGGGATAACAACCTACCTTCTCTATGCATGCCTCTGGGGAGAAAAAAGTGCTTCCCTGTAGCTTACTGTTGTTGTTGTACAAATTACGGCTCTGTTTATGTGGCGAGCCAGTGTCAGCAGAAAGCTGCAGAAAACAATCTTGTTTTTATGAACACGGAGACAGAGGGGAGTTGTGGCCATAGGAGTCATATACTTAGACGCAGCTATCCTGCGAGAGAGTCGGAAAGAAAGAGAGCGTGAAAATGAGAGAATGAGCAAAAGAGAGGCAGAGAGAAGAGTCTGTCTATATGCAGAGGCACTGAGCAGTTTTTTTTTTTTTTCTCTCAACTTTGTGAAATAAATGGTCCAGAGCGAGTGAGACAGAGAGGGAGAATAAGGAGAGGGAAAACTGTTTCAAGACGCTCTCCATCCTGACTGTGCTGTTACTGCATCTAGGGCACCTTTTCTTTCGCTGTCACCTCTCCTGCCAGTGACAGATGACACAGCACCAGTCAGGAGGATCTGGGAGACAGTCTCCAGGAACACACTTACCTCAGGCCAAACTTGCCCAGGACCTCGTCCATCTCCTCGTACCACCTTTTTTCCCATCCCTCCTCCCATCCAATCTATACAGTGTCCAACATCTTTGACATTCTCTACTTGGCTCTTGATTTCACTTCAGTAGCACATTTCTCCCTCCCTATCCGACTAGCCATCCTTTTCTTTCTCTCTGTCCGTCTCTCCTTCTGTTTTTTTTTTTTTTTTGCTGTGAAATGCAATGTGATTGAGAACCCTAGCCTCTGCCAGGGAAAGGGTGAAATATGTGAGAGCATGATGTCCCGGTGGAGGAGGGGCAGTTTAAGAATAGTCTTGTACTGGATGTGCCAGACTCAGAAGCAAATGTGCTATGTTAAGTGTTAAGTGTGTGGGCTCAATCCCTTTTTCTCTGCCTCTTTTCCTCTGTCTCTCTTAGTGTCTTTTTTTCTCTGTTCTTCTTTCTCTGAATGACACCTCGTGAAATTAATGTGCACTGTATGGGATACTGGATTTTTGGTCCGCTTTCTGAGGGAAATGATATCTTCCTGTTGAGCTATACTTGACTTAATGTTGCCCACTAGGGGCAGTGCTGCTGCACAGGAATGCACTTCCAATCTTTTTAAAAAATCTCCTGCCCCCCACCCCCTGCTGGCCTTCATTATCTCCCACCCCCTCATATATCTCACATCAGAACTCCTGATTTCACCACCGAGCCAGACTAAGCTGTTTCTTAGTCCTGGAAAGCATGTCTTAGTACCCCCAGCAGCCCCTATTTCATTTACTGCTGTCTATTAACTGCTGTCTGACGACTCTAAATCCGCTTTTCATGGGCGGCAGGCTTTGATACATATTTCTCAACCAAAGTATAATTAAATGTCTTTCCAATGTCATGTTTGGATGTGTGGATTTTTTATAGACGGAGAAATCATTCCCGCTTCTCTAAAAGGAAAAAAAAAAAAAGACAGACAGAAATACAGTCCATTACATTGCACAACACTACTCAAACAGAAATACCAATTTTCAGCCTCATTATTATGAATAGTTATTTGTAAGCAAGACACACTGATGTCTAATGCACAGATTATGACCATAATAATTCAGAGGTAATTAATTGCTTTATCCCTATTCTTTCTGAATGCTAAAACCAATATACATTTTTCTTGCATGTTGCCATAAGCTTCCTCTCTCCAGCAGTCGTATTTTCTAGTATCATGACTAGCAAGAGGGGAATTTGTTGTGAGCTGTGTTTATATTCTGAAATGTGAGGCTGGTACAGGACAATTAACATGCCTGGTAAGAAACATAAAAGTGTCCTTGTGCTGCTTATATGACTTACCCACTCACCATATGTGACAGCTGGCTTGAGTAATGCTAACCCCCTGTCTGGATCATGCCATGCAAAAGCAGTGAGTGACAGATGATGTCATCAGTTCATGATGGGGCCTAGTGGCATGCAGTTTATTTTCTTGTTTGTGCTGCATGTCCCATCAAGGCTAGCCAGCTTAAGTCACCTCAGCCGCTGTGACCCCTGCTCATTTCTGTGCCACGATAGATTAAGCCCACTGTAATCTCTCTGAGCCGAGTGCCCTGTTGGATATTTATGGTAATAAGTAAACATATGAATAAATAATCTAAGAGGCTGCCTCTGGACAGCTGGAACTTGTAAGTCCCAATGTTTGGCAGTGCTTGTGGCATTAAAGAGAGATGTTATTTCCAAGAAAAATCAGTTTTGGCTAAGACTTGTATTTGGATGATGCCATATGGAGAAAAAATAGTTTGGATGATGACTAGATAGATAAATATATAGAGAGATATAATATTAAAGCGATAGGGATATGTTCATGTTTTCAAATGTTTCAGTTGTAGATATTAGCAAAATAAAAATGCAGAACGTAAGTAAGTAACGTATATCCAGTGCAGTCAGATGAAAGCCTCATTTTGAGTCTGTCAGGATTCAGGTCAACCAGGGAAGGGAATATGATTAGTTTGGAGTCTTCTTGGAAAACCAGGCAATGATCTGCTTCTTCCCATGCAGTCAGTCAGCCAGTCAACAAAATCAAGCTGTTTACTCTGGGGTTCATTATCCATCTAGAAGACCCTCTCCCCAGCCCCAACAGTTTTCTTTCAGTACCAACCAATCAACCCGGAGCCCCTCATCTCCTCTCTCCCTGAGACTTTGCTGCTGGATCTCATTCCTCGGGGATGAATTTATCCAGATTGGAGCACTCAGCAAAAGGGCATTATCCCGGATTACATGTCTGTTGGGTGGTAGTGTTAAGTAATTCAACCAGATGCTGTTGTGATCACTGGGTCACCTGTGAAGGGAGGGTAAGCAGCTGCACCTCTTCATTCCGCTCTTTATTGTCACATCGCCCATCCATCTGAGACTTTATCCTTGGAAGACAGAAAGAGACAGTTTGAGTCGGTCCATTTTTGAAAAGAGCTGCATGTAGGGATACTGTTAAATGTAGGGAAGGGTGCGGAAGCCTTATATAACCCCAGTCAGGATTTTATTTGGTTACGGATTATGGGATGGATTAATGGCTTCTAAATTGCAGTTTAATGCACAGGAAACAACAGGCTATGTTTTTCCAGCTAAAGCAACCAAAGGCGGCTCCACAGGGCTGTGTGTGTTCACTTGTGGGGGTGCTGTAAGTAGAGTAGTGTCTGATTATACTGTGTTTTTTTTCCTTGGAGAGGACAAAGCGTCGGCACAGCTGGGCTGACAGAAAAAAATGTTGGTGTTTTTAGCTCGACTGCGTCTTTTCTTTTGCTAATCTCTACCTAGCCGAGGTTTTGATACAGTAGATAGAAATGTTTAACTCACTACTGGGATCTGTGATTGCTTGTAGAACACACAGGTGCTCTGTGGAGTGGATTCAAACAATGTAACATTACAAAGTTCCTTTCTTGTCAAAATCCTGCCTTACAAATCTGAGGCATTAATAAGCCTTTGTTCAAGACATTCATTCTTTTTTCTTTTTTTTTTTTTTTTTTTTTTTTACTGAGTGAACATTCTTACCGCAGAGATGAGTGAATTCTATAATTTCTTTTTTTTTTATCAAATACAGTTTTGCCTGTTTCAGGTGTTATATTGTACAGAAATACAGAGTTTCCAGCTGAGAAAAAGCAATCACACCCCATATTAAATGCATAAAAAGGATTCATAAATACAGAGTATATTTTCATGCTTTGTTCCACAGTTGTTATATATATCATTTTAAGAATAAAGTGCACCTTGTTTACAATGCACAAGTAGCACCATTGAGCTTGACTCAACAACTCTCAAAGAAACAGGAGGAAAACAAAGTTATGCAGGTGAAAATGTAAAAAATGTGATGAAAGAATGGTGAAGAAAATAGTTATCCTTGTTGCCTTAATTTATTCTTTAGTTTCTGCTAATTTATTTCAAAAGTATATTCATACTGTACAGTCAGTGGGGTAAACTTAGGCTAAAATCTAAAACGAAGTGATATTTCCACTGCATACTGTAGCAACCACAAAGAGGTGAAAAGACTTCACAAATATGTCATGACATATTTTGTCATCTCTGCTGTAATTTGTATGTGCAGAAATTACCAGATTGCCATTTTAATATGAACATCAAGTTGAAGAAAGATAAGGTTTCAATAGGAATACAATATGTTTTAATTATTTAGGGGCAAATTCACAAAAGAACTGCGTGGCTTTTGCAGCTGCTAAAACTGCGCAAATGAGACAAAAAGAAATCATGTGATTCACAAAGCACCCGCAAATGATGAAATACACCCCCACTGTGCTGCCAAGAAAATAGAATCTTGGTGCTCCTTTGCTATTTTCACGTATGTAAATGATATAATACACATACATTTGGTGCAAAATTTGCCCCTTTCTATTGCAAAAACAGTCCAAATCACAAAGACCAGCCCTAAAATCAAATCAAATCAAATCTTCAAGCTTGTAGAGGCATTGAATGATATTGAATTGATATTGAATGATGTCAAGGGCAAAATATTCAGTCAGACATTGGGGGGATCAAGTGAGTATGGGGCGGTAAGCTTATCTCAGACTTTCGGCTACTTAAAAATAAAATGTCCTAACAGCTCTGATGGAGCTCATGATTCATCCATAAGAGCCGCTTTATTACAAACAATTCCACCATATAAACTTGAATTCTGAGTAGAACACAGAACATTGATTATCGTCAGATCCTGACCAATCTAGTGTTAATGAAGTTACCACTGCTGTGCTACTTGCATAAATGCGCACAGCCTCTTTCTCAGTTTTCTCAGACACACTTATTGTTTCAGCTGCTGTGTGATGTGGAAGCCAGCTGTGGGCCCTAACAGAACATCAGTACTGATGTTTCTGCGAAATCCAGGTTGCATTCATTGACACATGAACAACATTAGTGTAAGATTCAGATATTAATCTAACACGTTTTAGACCTACCTGAGTCACATTAATAGCTGTAATTTGACATTTCAGTAGATTATGTTATAGATGCAAAATACTAGAAAAGTAAAAACACACAATTTGAGGCTTTTGTGCTCTTTGCAGTTTTCATTATGGACCAATCTGTGTTAAAATGTGGAGAAAAGCCTGAAACACTGGAAACCGCTAAGCTCACTCAATCAGACGCAGAACAAGTTTATGGGCGTGTTTGTGCCGTAATATCATTAGATCATCAATATCTTTTGCGAATCAGACCTCGAGACGGGGCAGACAGTGGTTGCAAATGAAACACAATTCATGGTGCTATCAGCAGCCGTAATCCATTCTTTGTGAATTTGCCTCTTGTGTTAATCACAGAAAAATGATCGAATAAGCTTCATACTTAAAGTAAAGATTAAATGTATGATGTGTGCATGATCAGTGTTGTTGCTTTAGCTGGGTTGCTGAGAAGTATTATAATACATGTTGAAAAATGGACACTTACATCTTTACATCTTGCAAAAGGCTGATGCATGTTCAATAATGTACATGTAACCTATGCAGAGAGCTTCTGTGACCTACAGAAATGTGTGTGCAATGTCAGGTGGACTCATTTATATAAATTGAGCATCCTGGCCTGAAACTTTCCATCTCATTTTTCTTGAGGATGGTGCTATCCGTCCATATCTGCAGCTACACACTTGAGTAAATCACATGTAAACCTTGCTGCAGCACAGTACTGCAACCTGTGTCATGTTATGTGTCCCACTATTGCTTGGAACATTTGTGAGTAAACCAGCCAGGCAATGCCTCGACATGATTGTAAAGGTTGTGTTAGGAAAGAGCCTTGAAGATGCATGTGGTGCTTCAGCACAGGAGGCACTTGAGGAATTGGGTTGCTGATCTGATAACGACTTCCCAGTGTTTGGAGGGAAGTTTCTGGGACAGCTCAATATTACACCTGGATGAAGTCAACCCACTCTCCTCTCCCCTGTTTTCTCCTCATCTCTCTTACTCTGCTTCTCCCTCTCCTGACATTCTCATGCCAAAGATTCATGACAATGGATTCATGGAAAAAGGGTTTCACACTGCACAGTTCACATGCATTATGTATGTGTGAAGTATGTGTGATATCTGTGCATTTACTATTGTGCCATGACAATTACACCTGCAAGCCTTGAATGGCAATATAAATGCAAATCAGCCTTTTAACTTGTACAAGCAGAATCTGGGGAGGGAGAAGCTTCTCACCTGTGGATGAATGTGGATGTGTCTCTGCCTGCCATTACAACTGCCATGCATGTTTTGGAAACGACAATAGTAATAGATAGCATGTACAGTACTTTGATTTTTAAGTGAACCTTGAGGCTGTTATATATGTCTGGACTCCAATATAATAAAGTCCACTCTTGGGAACAGTTGTAAAACACCACGGTGTCACACATAGCAATGTGCCTCTTACCTCCCTACTAGTGTACTTCCACTTTAGTAGATACATCTAAATTGTGCTCAGCAGTGCTAAATTGAAAAGGCTCAATAGTTTCATTTAATAAACGGATAGGAAAACAGTTCTCTCCATGGTACCAGAAACCAATGGTGAGTGGGCATGGCTTTTTGAAAGGCTATTTGATCTGGCTCTGATACCAAGAGATGTTTTATTCAGCAAAGCACATCAGACACAATAGCTGCACAAAGTTTCTCTTGATCCTAGCCAAAACTTTTGAAATCTGCCAAGGGGGATGTGCAGCTTTGAGAATGAAAAATGTCTAATGCCGCCACCCTCCCCCAACACTCCCATACCCTGTGTTGATGTGCATGTTTTGTTTTTTTTTTTCACCAGATGCCAAGTGAGGCTTTGAGCCACCTGCTTGTCCCACTAAGACAATTAAGCAATTGGAAAGAAAGGGCCATTCACTAGTGGGGATCACAATGTTAGCATAGGAGCCAGAAACTGCCCCGCATACCACCCCTCCCCCACAAAAACTCTTTCAGCACCACTCATGTTGGCACTGTGCCAACTTTTTTCATCCCCATTTGTGTATTTGTTGAGGGGAATACAAAATCATTTGACACCAGTCGTAGGCTGTGACACGGGTTGCTTGGTTTGCAGGTTGATAGAAAACTCTCTATTGGTCTCCAGTCAAATTCAGTGTGAAGCCCATGGCTCTGTGTCATTATAGTTGTTTACAAGGCAAAGCTTAATCTGGCACAACCGTCATACAGAAAGATGTGCACTGAAAGACACACACACACACACACACACGCACACACACACATACATTCCATATCCTCACTTGCATTACCAAAGAGCAATCTGCCAATACAGTACAATAATAGATATGAAACCCTGGTGTATGTGAGCACTGAGGGCTAAGCAGCAGTACTGGTAGGTTCTGTAACATGCTATAAAGAAAGGTTTGTATTGATCTTCAAACATTAATATAATATAAGAATATAATATATAATATAAGAAAATGGCTGTATTGATTGTAAGCCAGTGCCTCTGATGCTTCTTTAATATGGTACTGCTGGGATTCACTCTACCCACTTTAATACGTGGCCTATTTTTATACGCAATAATAATGTGGTGTCACAAGCAGGATCAGCTAAAGGCAATCCCTAGATATATTTCACTACTCTGGGTCTCTGCCACACCGTACCTTTCAGTGCCTTAGCGCCTCCTCTATCTTAAGTCCTTTCTTTGTCTGTAGGGCTCCTCAAGTGGATGTCAGAAACCAGATAGACTAAACAAAGTGAATTAAAGTATAATTAATTTTTAGTCGCCACTCCAATATTCACATTGCGGATTTGGAGGTTGAAGAGCTCTTGTCGTGCTCTCTGATTTTTATTTTATTTTATCAAGTGCAATTTAATATTATGGAGGCTGGCCCAGGCACTGAAAAAATGCTAAAGCACATTGGGGAGTTTAAATGATTTGCTATCCTTTCAAATCTGTTGGCAGGGGTTTCAATCTGGCTGGCGTCCTGAGGGAATTCACAGTGGTCATTGCTCAATCCCTGGGGGACATTAGTGCAAATCACAAAGGAGCACAGAAGTCATTTCAGTTTTCCACTTTCCTTTGGCCACTGCCCAATGCTAAATGGCAGAGGACTAGCTCACAATACTGGGAAAGGCAACCCCCATGCCTCCCTCCATCTCTAACCTTTTAAACCTGATTTAATCAAATCAAAATACCACAGTGCAGACCCATTTGAGACAACCTGAAGACAAACAGTTGAAGAGCAACCAGAAGGCCTTGGGGTGAACCAAGGGGAAGGCCATCCATTACTTCCTGTGCAACGAAGAGCACAGGGACACGGAAAATGCCTATGGTGCACGATGATGAACAGACTCCACATCTGAGATTGGATTAGAGTGGCAAGAGAGAGAGCCCTAAAAGCCATGCACAGTTTATTGAAGCCTTATCTAAAGCGATAATGTTACTAGAGAAAGGCCCATGTAATGATGGATGAGTGGACAGTGCCCTGTACAGAACTAACATCAGGCGAGATGGGTTTGGTCCACCCTGGTCAACTCATCTTCTTTTAAGAGCAGGAAGTAGACGCAGGGATAGTTATTATAAAATGGACCGTCAATTGCTGGCACCCTGGTTACCCTGCAGTGTCATCATCACAGGTGTATCTAGTTTAGAGAGGCTCAGTGCTCAGGTTCAATGCAATTTAGGTCCCATTTTATCACTGATACCCATCACGCATTTTGGAAAAAATGGTAGCTGTGTTATTGCTGAGATTTGTAGTCGCACTGAAAGCACTGAGCTCTGTGGTTGAGTTTAATGATAGATGAAATCCATGTTTGACCATGCTTTGTCTTTATATGTAAAATGATTTTTCGAAGGGGGTGGTGGAATATGTTGGTCAATACTTATGCACACAGAAAACAGAGAAAGAAGTAAGGTGAGAAAATAAAGTACATCTGAAGGATTTTATGTTGTCATTGGAGGAAAGCAAAGAATCATTTAGGTAAAAGTCCTCTTCTCATTTTTCACGATGACTAGAGGATTTTCTCCAAGCTGAAAGGCAATGTTATCTAATAGGAGACGAATGATGGTAATGACAACACAATGCCTTCCAAGGTAAACAAAGATATATAGTGCTCGGGGACAAAAAGTGAGAGGAGAAAAAAGGACAACAAAGAAGGAAAAAGGGGAAAAAAAGGAAATCTCAAAAGGAAGAGCATTCTTATCACAAATTAAAACATATCTGCGTCTTGCAGCCCTAATCCGTAATGCCAGTGTATTTGTTGCCTGAGTAGAGTATTTGTGCATATGTGCAAACAAGCACAAATATGATTATTCCTCGCTTTTGTTGTATGCTAATTTTATTACTTCACATTGTTTGCCTATCTTACTCTAAACAGCTTTGGTTCAAAACATTTCTCAATGGTTTTTCAAAGGACTCTGTACAGTTTGTTTTCAGCAAGGTTGTAGAATAACATAGGAGATTCATACTATTATTTTTAAAAATACCCTTGTTTGACTTTTAGCTTATGTTTCACTGTGATCTGGTTGGGAAAAAGTCAATGCCCCTGTCCCAATACTGTGTGACACCGGCACAGTGGGTTATTAAAAATGCAGAAGGGCATCTAAAGATGATCGTGGTAGCACACAGTGGGATGTTCAGAGGTGTCACCAATCACCTCGTCACCTCCAGTGCATGGCCCCTAAACTTTCCCCAGGTTATGTGTGAATTATTAACAAGGTTTTCATTAAAAATTGCAATTTTCTCAGACCCAGCAGTATAAACTCCAGCACAGCCTCATTTGAAACATGGAAAAACCATCCCATGAATTTATGTTGAGTCTCCTGCAGCCTAAAGAGTCTCCTCCAAATTGCTGCGCTCCACACTGAGTGGAGAGTTAATGGCTTGGAGTCTACTGTCAGTCCTCATCTGCAATATCTCTGTAATTGCTTAGTAATTGCTCACCTCTATTTTTTCTTAGAGTTGTGTTGAATCAGTACAATTGATTATTTAAATATATGATACATAGAAACGACCTGTCCACAGACATTTCTAATACAGCAAAAATGCTACAAGTAATATGGGTTAAAAACATTGAGATTGATCAATATCTAAAGCATTCTGAAAATACAGCGAGAGCAATATATATTCTCTCTGGCATTAGCTGAAGGACAGTATATAAAAAGGGAGCCTTGTGTGGGTCTGTGGATTGCTATTGTTGTTGTTTGTTCCAAAGCAGACATCTTTTAGCTTCTCCCTCGGCTCTGATCCTTTTGATCATCACCTCCGTATTGGATATAAAATGGAGAACGAACAGCTCTGCAATACAAGTGACTTTCAGAGTTCTGTGATTCTTTGAAGGCTGCCAAACAAGTGTCTTTCATCTCAAAAACCAGCAGCTCCACTGTACAAAAGGAGAACAGGACAAAATGAGAGAGAAAGGCAGTTTCCAGGGCTTGGAAATGAACAAGTGAAGATTGTGGGGTCTCTTTGTGATCACATTTCCTCTAAGGTCTCCTGTGAGGGAAATTACATGTGCTTCATACAGCGTTGATAGCTGGGCATCTGTCAAACATCCAGAGCCTGAAGAAGAGTGAGAAGAAAAGAAATGCCCAGCTTCTTTTAGCAGGCCAAGCAGATGGACTATTTAGTGAAAAGTCATGTGAATTCATTCCACCCTTAATGAGGTAACAGACCAAAAATGTATTGATGTATGAATGGGCCTCAACAGGTAATGCGGAATGACTCTCCCAGACTTTCTAGTGATATTGAAATATGTCTCTAATTTGAATCATCTCCTTTTTTTGCACCAAGAGATTTATTCTGTGCCAATATACAAGTGGTTATCACGCTCTGAAGATTCCAGTATTGTTGGGTTGCTAATGCATGAGATGCGTCAGGTTGATTTGAACAACAAAGATCCTGACGTTTGGTATGGAGTGAGCAGAACAGGGAGTGAATAAAAGACAAAGGACATGAACAAATTACAGAATGAGTAAGTTCTCCTGTAGAGTGGGCCACAAAGATCTTAAAAAAAAAAGAAAAAAGAAAAGAAGAAGCTCATTCTTCCAGAATCTGTTATCCCTGAATTAATGCTGGAACAGGAGCAGTAGTTTTCCCCCACTGAGGCATGAACCAGATTTCAACCCAGAGTTCCCTGGAGGTGAGGGCCAGCATCTCTTTGACAGGACATCTGGTCCCTGAGCATGGCCACCAGGGGGTCGATGTCGCCACCTTAATTGTAATGTCTCCCTCTTCCTCCCTGTAAAAAACTAGGCCAGCTTTCCATAAAAGGAGAGGAGGAAGGGGGAGCCACTGTTTGCTGGGTCGTGTCGGCATGCCACATCATTTAAACTGACAGCTCTAATAAATTACAGCAACAGATAGCTGTGAACAAACAAAGCTTAATGGAAATAAAGTGAAATTTTTCAACCAAGAAATAAAAGGAAAAAAAAAATAATGAAATTAGTGAAAGGAGAGTGGATGTCAGGCCAGCATAACACAGGCATTAAACGGGCAAATTGCCACTTAGGAAATGTTTCGTTCTCATCATTGCCTCTATTGAAATGGAGAACAATGAGAGAATCCGTGGTCAGACCCAACACATGTCCCTTATCTGACTCCTCAAAATCTTTGCCCTCTATTTCTTCTTCTCTTCTTGTTTTGCCTTCCAGAAAAAAAAAAAAAATCTGTAGATCAGATTGTTCTGCTCTGTAGGACCTTTGCTCCATCAGTTCAGCCAGGCCAGAGAAAGCCTGGAAGCCCATGTCATTAAAATGCTTAGGCATGTGGAAGACAACAACAAGAGATGGGAGGAGGTGAAATGGAACATTTGTCAGGTGCTATCAGTATGATAGCTGCTCATCTAGAGAGGCAGGTCAGAGATGACCCAAATGGACCTCTCCAACTTTGAGAATTTGTCTTTGGGGAAAGAAAGTCAAATGCAGAAGGAAGTACAACCAGCCAAAAATATTAAATGCTAAAGAGCCCAGAAATATGCAACAGTCTCATCACAACATGAACTGCCAGGTGCACAGTAGTGTTGTTAAACTTAATTTGATAGAATGAAAGCTCCCAGCTTGGCAAAATGAACACACACTGCCCCTGAGAACAGACATGAATCAGAGTCTGAGTCATGCCTCAGTCATGTCCATTTGATAGAATACAGGTAAAGCTTATTGAAGCAGTCCTGGATGATTTTAATAATTTGGCACCACGGGGAGTAAAGGTCAATCACAGAAATTTTAGTCTATCCTTAGCCACTTTTTTTTTTCCCACCTGCCGCTTATGTGAGTGAAAATCTTCAGGGTTTTTTCTGGGCCTCTCATGCTTTTCCTTTCCATTCACTGATTCTATTCGTTAGATTATCTGCTGTGGCATGAAATACTAGTTTTCTAAACATATAGCCCATCTAGTCTCATTCATTGTATTTAAACAGACATTATTCAAATGTTGGGTGTTAGCCATCCACAGCTCTGTTAGCAATGACATCCAGCTTTTTAGAAAAAGCTTTGGGACCAGTTTAAATCGGGTCCCAATAGATGAAAGACCGAGGTGGGGGCATAGCCATTTGGCTTTTCCAGACAAACGTTTTTTTTTTTTGTTTTTTTTTGTCAGTTCTCAGATTAAGTGGAGTGGTTGAAGATGCCACAAGGGTGGCTGTTGTGTTGCTGAATTAAATAGTGAAGCATCTGAGCCCTGCGGGGAGGTCCTTAGCCACAGGCTGAAGTTTTCTCTAGCCCACTTTGTTAGCCAGAATGCATTGGACCTGAGCCAAGGTTAGAAGGCAACACGGACGTAGAATCCCATTGCTTTTATAATGAGCTCTGAAAAAGAACTCGAGAGGTCAGACACCACGAGACTCAGATGAAAACTAATTGAGAATGTCACTCAATAACAATAAACCAATAAGTAGAACTGCTTCCTCTTTATGCATGGGAGCTTGAGTAAGCACTTAAAAGCAGACGAAGAGGGTACCTAGGAGAGAGGGGTGTGAGGCATAATATGTATGCCCTGGGGATACCGTACATCCTGCTTTTTAGCTACATCCTGTGTGTATTTATGTCTTTGCATATTCTGGTGTTTGTGTGTGTTCATAATGTACCTGAGTGCATCTATGCATGCTCTGTGTGTGGCATGTACTCTACAGAGTTTGTGCACTTAGTCTTGGTGTGTACTGTATGCATGTGTGTGTGAGTGTGAAGAGACCAGAGAGGGCCATCCAACAGAGAGCACTGCATTTCGAAAGGTGCCAGAATGAGTTTGTCACAGAGAGCGTAAACTTGAGGAGAAAGGGGACTGTGGAGAGAGAGAGTCTTTCCCCAGGCACCCAGAGTCTGTCAGACTGATTAAGTCACACGGCTGGAGTGAGAGTTCGGAAACTGAACCAAAGCATGCTAGGAAGCATGGTATGACAGGAAAGAAATAAAGAAATAAATAGCAGCATGTAAGTATTAACATGACTGCATGTCACATGTGCATTTACTTATACCTGACCCTAGAGACTCATGCTGGGACACTGCACACCAGCACGCATGCCATCATCCCACCCTTCAGCTTCCTCACCCTCCGGCGACATAAAGCAGGTCAGGGGCATCTTAAAGTTCACGAGATGCAACATGACAGGACAAAGCTAACATATGCCTGTGTGACAGTGAAGCAAATAGATGACTGATGGCAGAGCACTGTGTCTTAAGGGGAAGAGAGAAAACACAGTAGGGAGCACTGACTTCATCTATGTCTCCCCGTACCTTACTTTTGCTTTTAGTTTCTTCTCAGACTCACATGCCACAAGAAAAACAGGCCAAAGCTGCAAGTTTTTAACTTGAGTATGTTTAGATATAGCCTTATTTCTGAAACATGAATACATACAAAACACCAGCCCACTCACTGGCCTGGTCTGTCACTGCTGCTTTATGTTGCAGAAATACCAAGGACCTTTGAACAGTCTGGAAAGAATGTCTGACTACCATACCACCTGGCCCTATCATCCACCAGACTAAAAGATGAACTCTCATTCTTTGTTCCTGGGGACCCTGGTTGCTCTGAGATGCTCTACTTGGTCTCTATCTCTCAATATCTGTCTCTCTCTGCCACACTGAGGAGCAGTGCAGACTTAAGAGTATATAGCAGAAGGGCAGTATTATTAACAATACTCAGGGCTACCCACATAGAAACTGTTGGCATAAAGTGCAAATGAGACAACAGATAGAGGATTGCTTCCAGTAATGCCTTCGGTAAAGCCAGGTACATGGTTGAAAGTGCTCACTAGCTGGAAATGTAAAAAAAGCTGCCATCTCAACATTGTCCTCCCACGACTGGCCACCCCCATACTGAAATTAACATCACTCGTCCTCTCCTACAGGCTCTACAGTCCCACTGCTATGCCAAAGCACAATCTATACCACCTCTAGCATTAAATGCTAATTGCTCAGTATTCGAAGAGAGAAAAGGGCTCCCCGCATTAAGAGTCATTTAGCGAGAGACTGAGTTCAGCACAGCACTGTGATGCCTACGAGCTAATTTCTCTGCTATCTGGCATAGAGCTCTAAATGTGTACTAGCGAGTGAAAACGTGCTCTCTCCATGTTATAATGCAAATTCAAACCTGTGCTTAGCTTTGCGAGTAATTACTCTGGCAGAACAAAACAGCACAGTTAATAGATTCAAAGTATTCCATCAAACAAGAAACAAGAAAACTACCTTTGTTAGAAAATATGGCTTTTGTCTGTGTTCATGGCCTAAAATCAATGTGTACTAAACAGCACTTTGGTCTTTGCACAGATTTTTAATTTTTCAGACAAGAACTTGATTCAGCTATGTTTCTTTCAAAGGGAATTGAAACAAATAGATTTCTTGGTGTTGTGGAGGACTGCAGGAAGTATCTCTTCCCTTACACGGGTGCAAACAATGGGGGCAGTGTGTGCCTTTGATCAAGGGCATGTCTATGTTGATGACAATGAGAAATCTGCAGGCTGTCCCAAGAGTGTTGTAACCCTACCTTCAAAGTACACTTGTTTTTCTTTCTCAACATCCCTTTTCTGCAGCTTTCTTTGCTGTGTTGACTGAGGCTTTTATTTGTCGAGATCAGTCAGCATTACCAACAACATCTAACAACAAACTAAACTATCTGAATATAAATTCTGATGACAGTTTGGTCCGATATATGCAAATAGACAAAGAAACAATTAAATGAATTATGTATTAAATATTCATACATGTCACTGAATCTGCATATTGTCATTTTGAATATTTCAGAGTGAGTGTATGTGTATATGAGGGAGTGTTTTTGCTGGACATGTGATCCATGTGAGAGGCCAGTTCATCTCTCTGGTTTATTCAGTTTTCTTAGGGCCTTCCATTGCCACTTCTTCGTGTATTCTGCCTGAGCTGGATCAGCAAGACAGGCATAAAGAGCAATCCTCTGTGACTGGGACTGACCCCAGTGCTGTGGCTGGGTCAAGGTCTGGGCCAGTGGCACCAGCTGGGTCCCACTGCCACTTGCAATACATACTTGAATGGCATCATACAAGTGCAGACAGCGTGTGGGGATCATAGTGACAGTGACACATGAAGACCTAAGAGCTGTCTATCTTTACAACTTTATATTAACAGTTTTTCTCAATTTCTCAAGAACATTCCTGACACATTTTAACACTGTTGCAGTTCTCTCCACGCCATTTCATACTGAGTTGCACAGCACATAGTTTGTCCTGCAAAGTCAGTCATTCGCTCAAAACATTTAAGCCAGGTGTCAAAGGTAACTAATTTCATCAACAAGTTCACCATTTTTACAAAGATAACATATCCCTTTATAATGCAAATAGACAAATGTTTAAGTGGCTGTGTCAGTATGACGGAAGAAAAAATAAAATAGTGTCTCTTTGTGTCATCTCTCATTGAAACTCACATACAGTAAACTAATGATAAAGTAAAATATCATCTGCAGCCCTCTGAAGACACTATCATAAAAAACAACAGTCTATTCACATGTTTCTCAATGTCACTGTACACATCTGTGATTTTTCAACTATTCACAGTTAGTACATTTCATGTGGCAGTAATGCACTAGAAAATAGAAAATAGAAAAATGAAAGTACAGACAAAGATGTACATCTCAATACAGCTCACAAATGTAAGTAAGGAACTATTAAGAAATGAACAATAACAACAACAACAACAAAAAAAAAAAAAAAAATTGAACATCTCATCTGCCATCCAAACACTGAGAATAATACAGCTCAATAGATAAGCGGTGTAAATCATTTTGATCACTGAGGCTAAAGCAATGCATCACTGGATAATCTGAAGATATTGCTACTTATTTGTTTGACTTCTGTATGAAATCAACAAGAAAACATTAACTTTTGTGTGAAAATGAACTACAGAGTAAATTCAAGATTTGCACAAAGTGTTTTGAGAATTCAACAACTGTGCCAAAGCAACTGAGAAGAATGCAATTGAAATCACCTTAATCTAATTGGCAATAGCTTAGATCACTCTAATTAGTCAGATAATTTGTATCTCTGTTCTTGTCTTACAATTGAGCCTTGTGTTTTTAACATATAGAGGTTTAATTAGGAACCTTTCCAACGTGCCTGCCTTAAATAAGGAATTAATTAAGAGTCCCATTAGGTTCTAGCTTGCAAATTGGTAGGTCCTTAATTACATGGATATACAGTAGGTATTTGGTGGACACGTATGCCTGTAGAGACTAGACAGTGATGGCATCAACTGCACACAAATACACAGCTCCATGTTCCACAAGAGATTGATTAAGATTGGAACTCTTTCCAAACAGAACAATTATGTTACTAGACAATTTTATCTAGCATCCTTAAATATGGGTTTAAAAATCTTTGACAGTCTTTGTGGTGAATATTTACATGTTCAGTCTCACTGTCAGTTGGTCAATAAAACAATAAAACACAACAGTGTAATGAAAAGAATATGCCCACTGAGCCAGACACAGAGCCACGGAGCCAGCTCAGACTCTTTAATCCAGGCACCCCTTTTTCTTTCGCTTCTCCTTGCAGAGTTCTCTGAACCTGCTGCGAAATTGAATTTTCCACCCCTGTGTGTACGTGAACCAGCCAAGCACTGCATTGTCAGAGTACTCAATTAGCTCCCAAGGCGGAAGCCAAAATGTTTTCCAACAGCAAATGTATTCTTCACAGGGCAAGCTCTCATTAGCATAATGCTTCTATTCTTATAGCACAACGTTAGAGTGTCTTCCCAAGGTTGGGAACAAAACCAGCAAAAACAGCCCGAAGCTTTAATATGAGTGTCCCTCCACTGCCATATCATATCATACTTAGGGTTAGTGTGGTTTTGAGTGGAGAGAATTTGTGACCTCTGCTTAAAATGTCTCATTAGCATCAGTAAATACCCATCGTGGTATGTGCAGCACGTAGAGGAGACATTCTATAAGGGCCCGCATTCCATCCTTTTCTTCTCAAGCTCAGATTTCATATAAAACAGAAAGAAGTCCTTGGAGTCTCTTATACTGTAACTCATGAAAACAGATGTTGAAATATTCTTGTCCTATTTTCTCATTGGAAAAGCTGAGCATACAATATGTGGGTCCTGTAATAAATCTGAAGAACAAAAGGGATTCAAGCCTTTAAGACCTTATAATGCTTACTGAAAGTTGTAAGTTTGCAGAAAATGAATCATGTTGTTTACTGAATGTGCTGACATTGAAACAATTGGCTGAAGCATTAGAAATAATCTGCACTGACAAGTAGCTAAACAGTTCTCTGACAAAGTGACATTGAAGTCACACAAACTTTTCTTCTTTTTTCCAGCTGAATGGCTGAAATGAGGCAGTAGAAAAGAAAACATAAAGACAAAAGCAAGTCTCAGCACCTGGCAACACTCAGTAGCAATGGCAACTACTCTTATTTGGAACCCACGCACTCACTTTTGTTCGACTAAAGTGGCATTTTGGCTGTAATACAGTGGATGTAGCACAGACAGACGTGCAGTCAGGGGCTTGTAATCTTGCCTGCCACTGCCCTAACGTGCCCGTTCACTCTCATTATTAAGGTGCCACCGACTCCAAATTTAGAGCTCCTGTGTTTGTCACCTGCCCTGGGCCTTGTATATCACCCCCCAAAACACACATACACACACTTACGTGACAGCTCCCATCACACAGACAAGGCATGGGTATGAAATGGAATGTGGATTTTTGTTGTTAATGGTTGTGGTGGTGGGAGTCTCACACCCCATGCTGGTGTAAATTGTGCCGATAGCCTTCCTCACAGAGGATAATGTCACAAAGATTGGGCAGGGATCAATCACATATTTTATTTTACAAACTGTCACTCTGCCAAACCAGCTTCATGTAAGTGGGTCTGCAGGCAAAGCAATGTGACATGGGTATTGGTGTTTCTGTGTGTGATTTATTTTTTCTAATCTCCATTTTTTTAATTGAACCTTATCTTTCACTAACAATTTTCACACAATTATTTATTATTATAATACATTTTAAATTTATTTCAAGGGAATCTAATAATGAACCTGCCAGTGGTAATGCCATTGATAATTGTTTTATTTTTCATGTGCATATGATGGTTGATGAAATTATCTCATGTGGTTACCAATTGAAAAGTGTACAATAGACTGAAAAAATAAACACTGTAAATGTTAAAGTGATTCACTTCATAGTCCTGTAGCAATTAAATTTGAAGTTGAAGTAATTAGAGGGAAGAAAGGGTGAAAATGAATGAAGTTAAACGAAAATCTAAGTTGAAAGAAGACGGCATTAAGTTTGACCATAGAGAATGAAATTGGAAAAACATTACACCGGTCTCCATTTGCATCCCCGGTGGCTAAAATGTTGCATTGTATGCACAGGTGTGTGTGTGCTGGTGTGTGTGCAGGCACGTCTTTTCAGAGTGGGCATTTGTGTCTGTTGTAAAGCTTCTGATTTAACCTTCCCCGGGCTTTTAATGGAGCACTCAGATTAGTGCGCCCTCTATAAGGCAGAGACAGCACCAGGATTAACCTTGTTTTAAATGTGCCGTGTGAGAAAGATTGGTTGACCTTAGAGTGACCTAGGCTTTGGACAAACCATCACACTTGATAGAAACTGGCTGTTAATGGACTTCGCAGTGCCAAGAAACACCCTGATGACATATGCTCATGTTTGAGATTAATATTGTTTGCCTTCCAACACTCACTACTTGTGATAGCTTCAAATTAATTTCCCTCTTTGGCAAGTCGTTTGGCCCCTGTCCCTTGGCAGACCTTCTCTGAAGCATTTTTTCATCCCTCGGAATGACTATGATCTAATTTTGTGATTTGCTCTTATCTCACCTGCTTTAGCCAGTAATGGCTGTCAACAGCGTCTGTGACTTGGATCAAGGCTTGTCTGTTCGCACTATTTTGAGAAGTGATGTATAGAAACAGAATCTAATCGAGAGGCTTGTTTCATAATGTTGACTTTTGGACCAAAGATGGTACTCATCGTGTCAGGAGAGGAACAGAGGCACTGCAGAAATGGGGGAAGAGGTATATTTAATCCTCCCCATTAACAGGGTCCATTGCCTGGGATTGGGGCAGTTGGATTTTCTGTCTGAGATGAGCTGCACTTCCTGAGAAAATGAAACAGGATGATGGAGATCAGTGACAATACCGGCTGGATAATCATGCCCAAATCACAGCCATCTGCTCTCAATCTACACCCCGATCTAAACGCACTACCGTCAATCCCTCCCCACCAAATCCCTAAATCCTGACAATCTGTAGCACTCAGCTTAGGACCTCTGTTAATCCACCTAGCACATTACTGGACAGGAAGGTACAAGATCCCCTGGACCCTTCCTCCCTCTAGAAAACAAATTTGGACCTTTGTTATACTCCACATCACTGATCTATTGCTATTTGATGACCTCCTCTAAAATCAAGCAGGTGTAAACTCATATTAACACTGATACTGTAACTGCAGGAAGCCACATTTTTTTGTCTTTTTCATCTATTTTTTCAACAAATACCAGAATATTAATTTAAATACCAGCAATGCAGATTGGAACTGCAGAATGAGTGGACTTACTGATTACCGGGAGATGCCTTGACAGCAATCCTGATGTGGGTGGAATATGTTAGGTCTATGAAAAGATGTGGTTTTTTTTGGATGGTGTGATTCAAATATATAATTTCCACTAGAAGGAAGGAAATGCAATATATTACTACAACATAATCTACTTTTCACCAGTAACAGACGAAGTACAACCAGTTATATTACACCGAAGAGTGTACAGTACTGAATGTCATTTGTTTGCACTGTTGGAAACAAAGGGTCAGAGCCTTGTGGCTAAAGGGCAATTTCAGGGTCTTGAAATACCAATTGGCTTACTGTTGAGTTTGATAGGATGAGGAATCTTGATAAATGAAATGTACCTTGACTTTTCCTGATGAATCCACTCAACTGCAAACCTCAACCCCGGTACCTATTATTGCCTGGAATCCTACTGTTTGTGATTGGTGTGACCGCCAGACAGGTCACTAACCAATATTTTTCTCTTGAGCATTGATACAGAGAATGTTCGAGAGCAAACAATGTACTCAGAACCCCTAACAATAATGTAGAAGAATGAAGCAGTTTCTCCTTGACACCCACGCTAGTTTCAGCACATATTCTGATTAAGAACAACTTCTGTATGATTATTTTTCCTTTGCAAAGAATCCGTCAGACTAAGAGGTTAGAAAAAAAAACAAACTAAAAAATTGTCTTGTGGTTTCTGACCATTCTGACATGTACAATTTTGATCTCAGCAATATGAAACTTGTTTATGCCAACACTTTCTTTATGGTGCTTGTTAATGCTTTAGCTGCTATCTGTTTAAATAGTAAATCTGTGCTCATGAAACAATAGGCTGACTGCAGCATTCTGTAGCTTTATCTTTCCTCCTGGGGCCATGTGAAGGTCTTTCTGGCCATATACATGCCATGGCAAGGAAAGGATTTCCTCCACTACTCTCAATATATCTTCCTTTCAAAAAACATTGAGGAACAAGGCACAATAGCTCTCTCCACATCATGTGCACTGTTATTTTCAGAATAGGAGGACTAATCATTGTTAACACTGCCATAAACAGACTGGATTTGTTGGGTGTACAGAATCTAGATAATCTCTTTAGCCCTCTCTAATTAAGTGATCATTGTACTTTAGAGGTTTGGACACATGTTTTGAAAAGTGACAAGCTGGTACAGGTAGCCTATTATGAGTTCAATAACCACTTTGGCTCCAAATGAGGATCATTATCTTGCTACAGATTTTAAAAATTGATCACAGTTGAGTTGAATAGCTTTCTAAACCTCAATGTCAAGTGCCTCTGTTTTTTGTTTCCTTTCAAAAACCCATTATAGATTTAACATTGATACATTATAAATGTTTCGGTTTCATCATAAATTAATGGACATTCATATAATCCATTTTGGTAGACTCTTATTAAAATTTACTCTCAGTTCAAATGTGAAGTTTTGATAAAGTGAGTCTTTGATCAGCATCCACAACTTCTTATCTGTTCCTGGATATCTATTTTTCATTTACACTGATAAAGAGTTTTTTTTTTGTTTTGTTTTTGTTTTTTTTTTACAGTTGCATTAGATTTATTGCCTTGTTTATTCAGCTTAACTTCAAATACACACTGCTAAGCTCAAGTGCTGTCTGTAAACCTACAGGAGATAGACAAGTTCTTGTCCTTTCTGAACAAAAGAACTGACCGTCTCATTGAGTCAAGCTTATATTCTTCACATCTTCTTTTGAGACAGTGGAGTCTCAGAGAAACTGGCAAGCATCTCTGATTTCCTTTCCAACAAAAGTACCCCAAGAGCATTGAACTTAAGTAGGATTAGACTTCAAAATACAGTCACATTTGTTTATGTAAGTATTGTCTCTTGCTTCTGAATTGAAGCGTGGTTTCTACAGTAAGAGAGAAGGAATATGCTTCAAGGTCCTTTTTGTTGACTTCATACTGAGGAGATTTATAACTATTTGGCATTCATTTTTACCCATGTAATTGCTCATATATTCAAATTTAACAAATAAACCAATATATATAAATTGTAACAGCCTTGAGATATAACAAAATCTTCAGCTAACACTTTGGTTCAATAGATGATAGATTGGAAGTTTGACTAGTCATTATATTTTTAGCATAAGACCATCACAAGATAGTCATACATTTTATTAGAACAGACCCCTTTAGATGAACCATCTCGTTTTCAACGGTGTCCTTAACACAAACATACAGAAAATACAGTAAATAAAGCAAAACAACACAAAAAATGCTCACGCATACACAGACAAAAGCTTTCACAGACCTAGCCACTCCCACACCCACTGATTCCCCCTAAATTGCCAAAATACATACAGTAAATGTACACATACCCATACAAAGCTCTATACATACATTTACATGCACCTACACATTTGAGATCAATTATTTCCATATCGCAAATTTAATTAGAAGCAAGAGCAGGTTGTTTGAAGATAGGTAAAAAGAGATGCCTTAAAGAAAGGAGGTAATACAGACGAGTGACAAACTGAAGGAAAAATCGGTACAGGTCTGAATACTTGACCCCTATAGTCAAGGGATCCGGTGACTCTGTTATGCTGTGGGGGGCATTTTGCTGGCATGGTGTGGGTCCACTTTTCCCCTTAGAGGGAAGGGTCCCTGCAAATCAATACAAAGTTGTTCTGAGTGATCACCTTTATCCTATGATGAAACATCCTGATGGGAGTGGTCTCTTCCAGGTTGACAATGTCCCCATCCATAGGGCACAAGGGGTCGCTGAACAGAGTGATGGGTATGAAAATGATGTGAATCATATGTAATGGCCTTCACAGTAACCAAGTACACCTTTTTCCATAATCATAAAATCTGACTGACTGCCCTGATAAGAGACACACTGACATCTGTGGTGAAGGTATAAGTTGAACCAAAGTAAAGGATGGTTTGAAAGACCAATAGCACAAAGTTTGTCAAGGAGGAGGTAGTGATCAACCATGTCAAAAGCCTCAGTAAGATCTATAAATATTGGACCTGTAAGCATGTTGTTGACCAATGAAGAGGATGCATCACTGATGAATTTTAAAAGATGAGTGGTTGTAAAGAAGTTCGGTCTGAAACCAGATTTGTATGGCGATAAGATGTGGAAGTCATTAACATTTTGAGATAGTTGATTAAAAATTAACTTTTCAAATACTTTTGCTATACTGTTAATAATGGAAATAGGTCTATAGTTATTCAGATCGAGAGGATCACGACCTTTATGCAATGGAGTAACTCTGACAGATTTCCAGATTAATAGAATTTCACTCTGTTGCACTTCGCAGACAGTCCCTGCTCACTCGTTTCACAGCTGGCTGTACATAGAGACTTATGTTATTAGTCCAGCTCGGAGGACGGCTCATTTGGGTGAAAATTAGGTTGTAGCTTGTTGTCTACCTTACTATGGTAGGAAAGAGGCATTGTTTGTGTTTTAATAACATTTTGTTTATGAGTTATTGATCTGGGATGTTCAAATCTGTGAATATATTCCCAACTTTACCGAGGTGCTATTTGGTACCCGCTCCACCACTCGGTGACCTACGCAGAGCATGATGCATGTGTACATAAATCAATTGTACTGATCAAGTCAAACACAAAACAGAGAAAATTAAAATAATTGTGAAGGGAGCTGAGAAGATTTTGGGTATAAAAAATGTATCCTGGGAGCATATCAATAAAAGATTTGAAGCAGATGGGAAGCCGGGAGGCCCAGGCGATAAGACAATCTGATTATTCTACAATGGAATGCAAGAAGTTTAATAGCAAATGGCCAAGAGTTTAAATGATTCATTAAAGATCTTAAAAAGAAACCAGAAATCATATGTGTTCAAGAAACCTGTCTTAAGCCAGCATTAGACTTTGTTATTAAAGGCTATGATAGTATCCGCAGAGATAGAGGGGAGGGCAGTGGAGGAGGGTGTATAATATTTTTAAAGCAAGGAATACAATAAAGAGTTTTGGGGAAAGGAACAGAGTTGAAATATTTAATAATTGAAGTTTGGACAAGAGAAGGAAATATCAAAATTGTTAACTTTTACAATCCATGTAATAGGATTTCAACAGAGTTAATGGATGAACTTGCTGTACATTTAGGAACGAAAGTGATATGTTGTGGAGATTTTAATGCCCATAGCATGTTATAGGGTAATTGTAATGATGACAATAGGGTGGTGATCAAAGAGTTATTGGAGATTAAAAATATAGTATGCCTAAATGACGGAAGTGGTACAAGAATTAATTTCACAACAGGCACAGAATCAGCCACAGATCTTACACTAGTGTCAGATTCATTGGCAGGTGTTTGCTCATGGGAAGTAGTCAGAGAAACAACTGTAGGAAGTGACCACTATAGTAACTGACAAAGGCTTGAGTTTAGAAGAATATGATACAGGAGGATAACAGAAATGGTCTTTCAGCAGTGCTGATTGGGAGACATTCAGGTATATTAAAGATCAAGAAATGCAAAACATTGATATTAATGATGATAATTTAAATGTTTCTGTTTGTAAAGCTATTCTAGAGGTTGCAAAGAAGTCTATTCAAAAGAGGGGAGGTAAGCACAAAAAGAAGATTGTACCATGGTAGACAAAGGAATGTGATAAAGCAGTTGAGTCTCGAAATAAGCTTTTAAAATGTTAAAAAGGAATCAGTTTTCAGAATTTATTGAATATAGAAGGTTGCAAGCAAATCTGAGGACAATCATACAAAATGCAGAGAAGGACTTTTGGAGGGAAAGGAGACAGAAATTGATACAATTTGGAGAATGATAAAAAGAATGAATGGGATAAAAAGATAGTATGGGTATCCAGTCTTAAATGATGGTAAATGGTGGGTTAGATAATATTAATGAAGAGGGGAAAAGAGTAAGGGGAACTACAATAGTGGAGCATGAAGAGCTATTACAGCAGGAGGACGACACCAACAAGTCATGTACAAAGACAGAACTGAACCTCTCTCTCTTAAGAAAACCAAGATGTCAGAAAAAGGCAAGGATCAGATTTGTTATATAATGACAAACCATAACAGTGAATCATCCAAGGATATTTTATTAGAACTATATAATAAAGTTTGAGAAGGTGGGAAATTGCCACCAAAGCTGAAAGGAGGCTGTTATAGTTCCAATACACAAACCAAGAAAAGATTGCATAAACCCAGGGAATTATAGACCAATTGCTTTAGCATCCAACATCTGCAAAATAATGGAGAAAATGATAAATAAAAGATTAACATATTATATAGAAAATAAAGGATATATATCCAAATACCAGAGTGGCTTTGGGAGAGGAAGAAATACTATGGATCCAGCTTTATGTTTAGAACATGAAATTAGAGAAGCACAGACAAACAGAGAAAGCGTAGTGGCTGTCTTTTTCTGATGTAAAGAAGACATACAATATGATGTGGGTAGAAAGATTATTAATCAGACTTGTAAATTAGGTGCCAAAGGTCAAATATATAGATGGATTAAGGACTTTTTACTAGGGAGATTAATACAAGTCAGAATAGGAAATAACTACTCAGGAAAATTAGTTGTTGAAAATGGAACACCTCAAGGAAGCATAGTAAGCCCTTTATTATTCTCCATAATGATAAATGATGCATTTATGGAAATAGAGAATGGGATGGGATTTTTGCATTTTTGCAGATGATGGGGAAATCTGGAAGAGGGGAAGAAATTTAGAATTCATTGTAAAGAAACTGCAGGGGCAATTGCGAAAGCAGAGGAGTGGTCATATAAATGGGGTTTTAAATTTTCAGTTGATAAGACAAACTCAATGTTCTTTACTAGGAAAAGAATTGGTAGTGAGGTGAAACTAAAATTATATAATCAAGAATCGGAGAATGTGAAATACTAAGTTTTTAGGGTTATGATTTGATGAAAGAATTACATGGGCTGTAAATATTCAGAAAGTCATGGACAAATGAAAGAAAGTACTAAATGTAATAAGATGTTTAGTTGAAGTAAATAGTGGTCAGACAGAACTCTTTGAAGGCCATATACAGTGAATATACAAAATATACATATACTGTGATCAATATTAGATTATGGTTGTGTGGTGTATGGATCAGCATCAAGCATGTCTCTCAAAAAGTTAGATAATATTCAGTATCAGGCTTTTGATATTATGCACAGGTGCATTTAAAACAACCCCAACATCATTATTACAGATGAAAGTGAGAGTAATGTCACTAGAAATGAGAAGGATACAGCTATCACTGAATTACTGGGTTAATTGACAGGACCATAGTCAAGATCACCCAACGCAACGCACTTTAAAACCTTATTGTGAAAAGGAGAGGATGGAAACAAAAAAGCTTTGGATAGACAGTGACACAGAAAGCAACAGAAAAGATGTTATGTCCAGATCTACACAGATGCATCAAAGAGTTCAGTAAATAAAGCTGGAATAGCATTTATTGTTCCAGAGATTCAGCTCAAAGTAGGGAAAAGGGTCAGTGAGGAATTATCAGTTTACACAGGAGAAATGTTTGCAATGTAGTTGGCAGTGCAGTGGATAGAGGATACAAGACCATTGAGAGCAATCATTTGTTCAGATTCAAGCTCATCACTTGTCAGTTTACAGTGCAGTAATTCAGACAGCAGACCGGATATTTTAATAGAGGTATAACAAACAAATTCAAATGATGAGTCTTACAGTAATATTTTTATGGGCACCGGCAAATATTGGTATCAAAGAAAATGAAATGGCAGACAAGGTTGCAAAAGAGGCCGCAAAAAATAATCACATTTATTTGGGAGTTAACTTCAGCAAGACAGAAATAAAGAACATTATTAAGCTGAGATTGAAGGAAAGGTAGTAAAAGTAATGGGAGGAGGAGAGGATGATGGTTTTACAAAGTTCAAAGGAAATGAAGTGTGCAGGAAGGGACAGGACAGATGAGACAGTAATATCAAGACTTAGATTTGGACACACTGGACTAAACAGTTCACTATTCAAAATAGGTTAACTTAATACAGGCAGTGTATGTGAATACTGTGGGCAAGATGAAACAGTAGAGCATGTCATGCTACACTGTCAGAAATATGAGGCAGAAAGAAGGCATCTGATTCAAAACCTCAGAAAGATTATAGTACACTATGATTCTACAAAAGAACTCAAGAAATGAGTATTACAGAATCCTATTTCAGTATCTTAGACTAACTCATTTGATTTAGAAGTTATGAGGGTTTTTTTTGTTTGTTTTGTTTTTTGTGAATATTGTAAACACTTGACATTCTGATCCACACTCCATTCCAGTTGGTGGCGGTAATGCACCAATTCGCCAATAAATCTCAAAGAAGTAGAACAAAGTGTCATGTCAGAAGTCAGTTAAAAGTCCTAGCAACTCAAAGGCATGCTGTACCATCATAACAAATTAATGATAGAAACAAGAAAAATGGTACTTAGACAGAGAGAAAGAAAGATTTATCACCTGTTGAGTTATGGTGATTTCATGGGGATATCATAAGGAATGCCTCAGCATCATCAGGTCAGTGAAACAATGAGGTTTACCTTCAGTAATAACTCTCAGTGCAACAGGATAGGGTCGAGAGTATTTTATGTCCTGGTCACAGAGTTTTTTTTATGGGATTAAACTGTTGACATTTCTGAAGTAACTCAGCACTGAAATCTGGATAGATGTGGACTTGCACACCTTTGAACATGAGTTCCCTTTTCTCTCAGGCAAGTCAAAGGATCCTCAATTTATCCTGGAAATTAAGGATTAAGGAATTTTACCAGGATTGGCCTTGGACAAGCTCTAGAATCCTGTTGGCATATATTAGGAGAACGATGAGCCCACTCAATGATTAGCGGAGTTAGAAAGTTCTCTTTACCAAGGAGAAGTGGGATCGGCTGTTTCATGAAGCCCAGAATGTCCAGCCCTCAGCTTGTTCAGGGACATATAAGAAACGAAGATTAGAAGACTTTGATTCTCAGGTAAAACCTTTTCCTTCAGGTAGAAGATGACATGATTTTCCAAATCTGATATGTTGTCTTTAGTAGAGCAGACTCTCTGTTCAAGCTCCAAAACTTGCTCTCCAAGTGTGGACAATGATCTGTGTATGGTATTTAAACTCGCTTGAAAATGATCCATTTTTGAGTCAAAATGGGAAAGCATATCAGACTTTAATTGCTGTATGGTGTCCCAGATGGTTTGGTTGGAAACGGACAAGACAGTTTGAAGTCAGGTCAATAATGAACACACAAAGCTACTTTTTGTTGTAGAGGTTAGGTCCATAAACACTGATTTAACAGTATAACAATTGCAGATGACCAAATCAAAAGTTATAAGTCTTAAGGCCAAGCAAAACTAATTTATAATGCAGACTCAGGCTTCAGCAGACACTCATGCCAACACTATTGCAGCCATCTGAGATCAGCCTCTTACTGGTTACTGGAGGTCTGCTCATTAAGTAGAAACTATGCTGTCCTTGCTTAAGAAATTTGTAGCTGACTGAAAGTCAGAAGATTTATTTCTTTAATAGATTTGTTGCTTTATTAGAAATATATGCTTGACATCGTCCCACCACAGTGGAGTCCAATCATGCAGAGAGATTCCTTAGAATCTAAAGCTTATTGACATATAAATCGTACTTCAACATTATCACTTGCTTCAAATATTATTGATACTGATTTACCCTCTAATTGACAGCAGGGGTGAATCAGCAATAAACTAGGCTTAATCCCCCTTCATGTGAGCCTGGCCTAAGACAAGACTTTTTTTTTTTTTTTTTCTCAAAACCTTTAAATACTCTCTTTGTCTTGTCAAGTTGTTGTCTGTTACTCAATTGGAAATCTAAAATGCTACCATGTAACATGAGCATCCCCATCATCCTATTAGATTTTCCCAAACTCTCTGCCGCAGATTTCTACACAGCTGTGAGTTCAGCAGCGCTAATCCAAGATGACAGCCCAAGTTACTTGGTATCTTTTGTATCAAGTATATTTTACTTAGTATGTTTGTCCCAGCATATTAGCTCTCCTTTTGATCATTCACTGTACATTTTTCAGTTAAAAGTCTGTCATGAAGTGTACCCAAAAATACCATCTGCAACATCTGCTCCATAAGTAAACAAACAGCAGCTGCCAACAACTGTGGCAGATTAGCCCTTGAAACACCCTAAATGCAACACGACATGTAGTTTATTTTCAAGCTCTGTAACTATTTCAGAAAGTGCAGATATTACCCTTGTTAACTGTATTCTTTATGTCAAAATCCTTAGATTATTTTTGCTTTTCAAAGTATTTACTAATGAAGTTCTAGTTGTCCTAATGTATGTGGGGATTTTATATAGTCATGGAGCTTGGAGGATCATAGTCCTTGTATCTTCATAAAGTACACAACAAAAGCTTGAAGTCTACAGTTAGGAAATATAAGGGTAAATACTTGGTTTTGGTCAGTAAACTGTCATATGCTTGTAGAGATGATATGGAACCAGAAATCCTGGATTTAGGAGTCTTTACTGTGTAGACATGAAATCTTCACTGTGAGTTGGGAGTACTTAGTGTGAGTTGCTATGGCAATAAGCGAAGCAGGCATGTTGTTGGGGGAATTCAATGTGGGGCGCGATATGGATGACTAACATGTGCTGTGCTCAACTAGCTTTGTAGATGCAGAGATCATATCTTTATGCAAGATTGAGCCTCCCTTCATTTAGCACGAGCTGGATTAGATGGGTGCACATACGCAGCCCTCCCCATTTGATGGTACTCAGGGGATGTTGCATGGAACACACTTTAAAAAAGCTGACAGCAGAAATATCTAATTCTGTTGATCCATCAGTGTGGAGGAGTTTTTCCACTAACCAGGGCAAGGACGATGTATTTTAAATAGACAACCTGTACAGGCTGATGCACAAAACATGTGCCTGCACCAAAGTTCAAGTCTTTGTTGTCACGTCATGTCAAAGTGTGATTTCACATGATCACACTGAAGTGATTGTGTTGTCATGTCACAGAACTACATGTGCATTTAATTGCTGTTGTATATAGCTGAGGCTTGTTTTAGGCTTGTTGATGGCATTTTAACTGAAAAATAATGGGATTTTTTTTTTTTTTGAAGGAGCACATTAGTTAAGACTAAAGTTTTCTTTAAAAAAGGACAGGTCTAAAAAATGCTTCCTGTAACAGAGGGTGAGGAGAAACATTTTGTGAAAATGCAAATGAGTTTAGTGAGTAAAGTAACTGAGGAAAAAAGAATAAACAAACTGGACTTGTTTTTCACTCATTTTTTATCCAATTTTCCCCCATTATGAATTGATTAGGTAATTTATCTGGAAGCATCAGGAACACAGCAAAGATGAAAAAAAACATTTCCATTGTCCTTCATCAGCAAATCATCAGCAAATCATCATGACTCACATATTTTAATTTTGAAAATAAGCAATTAATTCCCTAATTGAAAAAGATAAAAAAACAAAATAATAAGCCCCATTTATAGTCAGTGGACATACTATTTTAAACCATGCTGCAGCTGAGACAAAAGCTACCGTTTGACCACATTTTCATCTAAATGGACTGCAGAAACATTTCATTTTCTTGTCATGTTCTTCAGGAGACGAGTATTTCTAATCTACACGCAGAGATGCAGAATACCGAAAGCACTTGTTTAATAAATTGACTTTTATATTTACTGTTGTGGGCAGCAAGCATTACAGCATAGTTACAAAGTCAAGGTAAGCATTTGAAGTAGTGGAACACCAACGACTGTTCTTCGGTGAAGATTATCTACAGCCATTCCAAGAGCCATCCATTTAAGTGACTTTATCATTACCAGGCACCGAGTACGGATCCACAGAGCGAAATGGAATAGCTGGGAAACTAATGGCACTTGACAGATACTGGTGTGAGATAGCATGCTTATCTTTGTATTATGTGAAAAGAAGGCATTTTCCCAGATCACAGTGTGTGTGGTGGAATGTGGGGTTGGTGGGTGGTGGTGGGGGTAGTTGTGGTGGGCCGTTTGGTGGGGGTGGTAGGAGGAGGGAGGGTGGTAGAGAGAGGTTTATAATATAACAGAACAGCCCACTTCGTCACTTTCAAACCAGTAATTTGTAATGGCTGGTTAAATGTTAGTTGCTATCTGTACTCAAGCTTTTCTTAGAGTGAAAATGAAATGTACCAAAAATGTGATTGCAATAAATCATCTACATTACATTTCTCTCTTTTACATCTTTTTTTTTTTATCATCTTCTCTGTTTAAAGCAATCAAAGCACCACTATGGTACCCCACAGAGCAAGAGATTTTTCTTTGTAATACATGCCAGACTAGCTTTAAACCTGGGCAAAAAAATTAAGGTAGAGTACCAGTTTAAATGGAATCAGACTATGACTCGCGATCTGTCTTTGTCCCTGACGCAATATGATTCTGGTTTCGTTATTAATTCTGCTATGTGCATAACATATGTTGATTGATTCATTTTCTCTCTGAAGCGGAGCCCCTCGATTGACAAGCAGTAAAAGTGACAGCAGGGTTGTGAGCCTCCTCAATGGTAGATGTAAAGCTCTCTACAAGGTGGGTGGTTCCACTCTCTGATTGCTAATTACAATTAGTTACGATTCAATTACACAAGGTCAGTCACTAAATCAATCTTTGACAGACATGGCTCTGTGTCAGGCTATTGACTGAGGGGGTACCCACTCAACATGTACACCCCTGTAATTTTAATATTTCCTCTTCATGTGAATCACCGTATGAAAAAAAACTCACACAAATGTCATAAATAGAAATAGGAAGAAGGCTGTTATATATGGGCTTTCCTCTCAACATCACCTCGTTGGGTAGCCACTTTGTCATGAATGATGGACTGGGGAAGCGGGGGTGTGCCGTTCTCTTTTTTTGCACTGATCTGAGACTTGAGTGAGCAGCACCGGAGATTGCATTACCTCCCCATTGGCTGTTTACAAAGCCTAAGTGATAAGAGAAATGACTTAGATGTCCCTGTAAGCTCTCTTCCTCTGTGTGTGGGTGTGTGTTTATGTGTGTGTGTGTGTGTGTGCGTGTTTGATACAGTCATCTACTAAACTGCTCTCAATTAACTGGGTGATTGTTTTCACCAGATTGGCCCCAGTGATTAGACTGTGTGTCCTGAGCCTGAGTGTATTTGTGTTTATGTGTGTGTGTGTGTGTGTGTCTTTTTTTAACAGTTTGAAGGTTGCTCTGATCAAGGTCACGGTGGAGGAGAAACTGATTAGACTTGTATAAGACGATATGTAACATATCAGTATCTCTCCCACTGATGTTGTCAGTGCTGGCTACCGAACACTGTCATTAAGGGGAAATCTGCTTGTTTTGATTCAATAAACTGTTTACTGAGGCATACTGATCTGACTTGGATATTGCTGATTATACACTGAAAAAGCTCATAAATCTTACACTGCTCTATGAGATGAGGTCATTTAAATGCATGGTGAGGCATACTGCTAAACATCCCTATAGAAAATGATTTTCAGGCTCTCAATATGTGCAATGCATAATGTAATTTCCACTACTACTGCAACTACGTTATTGGTTCTCTAATTTAAAGCTACAAAGACAAACCATGGGTTTCCAGGGCTAATTTTTTTTATGGTTACCCGACAGAGTGCTTTTACTTCTCTGCAGTAATTGGCATCCAATACTGGTCTCTTTGTTATCATTGCAATTGTTTTCAATATATCTTCTACAGCCATATGGCTGGAGTTTTCAATATTACTGCATCAGATAGAGAAGCTCCACCCATTATTTTCCTGTTCCACCACTTCTGTTTCTTTTGCATTTAACAAGCAGCATGGTAACACAGCCCGAAATCAAAGCTCACCCACTTCTCCTTGTTGCACAGATTAATCTTAGGCACTCAGCATGAAATTAAGAATTGATTATTGTAGGACGATTCTGCTTGGTTAACTCGATTCAGTGGCATTCGCTCATACAGACTGACACGCCATCCTGTCCCCCAGGCCCTGGCATTAATTCTCTTAAATCTGTGCAGGTGACCTCACTGTTTAAAGATTTACACTGGTGAGACTTTGCTCCCAGTGTCCTTGCCAATGAGCGCCTCAGAGCTCACGGGTGACAGCCACAGCTCTTTGTTGCCATAACAGATTAAGAACAGAGGCAGGCTCTCATACGTTTCTACTGCAATTACAGCTGTGCTCCTCGGCAAGAACTCTTTATAGTCCATCACAATTTAGTTAAAGATTTGCTCCAGGCAAGGGTGATATGAGGGAAGACTAAACAACTTGTATGATGTGATGCACTGCATTGTGGTGGCAGGCAGCCAGTCAGTGACAGCAATGTTCTCACAAGTAAAAATTTCAGGACACAGCTATTGTATCTTTGATGAGTTGCAGTTCCTGTTGTGGCTTAAGCTCAGAATTTCTCAATAAAGCAGATACCACGGCTGTGATGAATGATGGCAATCAATGCAACACATTTCTCCCAGAAGTAGAGCCTTGTTAAAGTACATCCAGTGCATGTCAGTGTGTGTCTGCACTGGGACATCACAGCACAAAAATTACTCACAGAAATAAATAGAAAATATCTCTACATGGATAAACCACCCGGCGATGTTTCTGTGAATGTGTGAGACTGTGTGTTTATGACTGTCGGCCTGCCTGTCTCCTTCACAGATCATCCTCACACCTTGGTCATAATCCTACACAATGTGTGGTCCAGACAGGGGCTAAAATCTTAAGATAAGTCTTTGGGGTTTACGGACACATAGAGAGATCCTTCCAGGGAGTCTGACTGGTATCCCTCTCCTGCCTCTGTCCCCATTTCCTTATCCAGCATAGCCTTTCCTTAAATAACCATCTTTGAACTAATCTGAGAAAAATCTGTCCTGTGGATGATGATAATCAGGTTTCAGTCTTTAATAAGGCAAAGCAGATAAATGCTGTCATGCTGACAACTCTTTAAGAGTCAAGAGGGGAGAGGGTACACTGAAATAAAGGTAGGCTGACAGATAACTATGTTTATATATATTTTTTAATTGTGCTTTTTTCAGTTGTGGTTAAGAGAATACTTTAATTGACAAAGCTTCACTTTTCCTTGTTTATTCTGTTTTTAATATTCTTATCTGACGCTATGCTAGAAACAAACAATATCAGTAGAAAAGCGTCATTTCTAGTAAAGAATAGAATATCAGTGACAAGGCAATTTTACCTCAAAACACTCAAAATTCACCGCAGGTATACTAACTTTGCACACTTTCCACACCTACATTCTGTCAACCACTACCCAGCAGAAATAAAAGAAATAAGGGTTTTGGCTCTTTGGGCTTTCTTTTCTAACATAAGGCAACGCTTGCAGAGCCTAAGAAGGATTCAACCCACCGTTTTCTTTTGTTCCTTAGTTTTTTAATTCTTTTTTTTAAGCTGAATACAGTGTGAGGGTGAGGGGTGGGGGGTCTCCCAGAGGAGTCACGGATAATCAATAGCAGCTACAAGTGGGTAGCTCATTGATGCTTTGTCTGGTCTTTACTCTTTTCTGCACCGCATGATGGAAATCTCTGCTGGTACTTTTTTATGTCTATTCCTTGTCCACCCTCGCTCTGTATCATCTGCCCCCCACCCCTTCTCTCTCCCTGTCTGTCTACTCTCCTCTGGCTCCTCAGTTCAGTGCTCCCCACACTTTGTAAAATAGACTCAGGTGCTGCTTCGCCTGTGGCCAAATGACCACCCGCTCACTATGCTCCCTGATACAATAATTCCATCCCTGTACTGGCCTGATATTTGTCAGTTTAAGGGCTATGAGGGGGCTCTGTCTGTCATTTAGCATGGCAGCAGCGCATACTCATTTGCTGTTCTATTTTGAGGCTTGATTGACGGGCCGACAGCCTTGACATTCTTGCAGGCGTTGCGGAGCCTGTTATTATGCATACATTAACATTCTGATAAACACATGGTCAGCCATTGAGGAAATAATTACATGCCATCACTCTACTGTCTGGAAAGAGTGTGTTTTGTTGTGTGTGTGTGTGTGTGTGTGTGTGTGTATGTGTGTGTGTGTGAATGCACGCACACGCATTCATCTGCGTGTTTCATCCCATAAATATGATCTCTGTTCCTTTCGTTCCTCCCTGTCCATTAATGACTTCAACAGCAGCACCTCTCATTTGGAAAGCACTCTGCTGAAGCTCATCGTGTACTGCATCTCTCAGAACCCACGCAAGAAACCTAATAGTTTTTTTGCATGGTAAATACTCTTCCCAACAAGATTTTTTCGATTTTTAACTACACAGATTGCTCACTCCCTTATGTCTGATGCCCTTTTGAATAGAGCTGTGGAGAAACAGCATGCAGGCTTGTTTGTGACATTTTACATCTCCAACAGTTTGGTTTAGAAGAAAAATATATGCATTTCAGTTTATTAATAGATTGCTTTTGGAGTAACTGTGACACAACAGTTTATGAATTCAGTCCTTATGATGAGTTAAGCCAATGATGACACTGTGGAAAGTTTTTAGTGCCTGATAACACAATGCCATGATGGCTTCAAGAAATACTCTTCAAAAGAATCCCAATGTAATAATCACAATGATTTTATCATTGCTGCCACCAGTGACGAATGTGATGGAATATATTATAATGTAATCAAGTAAAATATTTTCTAATCTATAACATACATAATACACTAAGACACCTTTGTCAAGCCATCAGATTTCAGAACTGACATTCATATTAAAGCTGACAATTGACTCGCAATGTTACCTTGCCCTAGCGCAAAGGACCCAGTGGGCTAATTATAGTTTGGCAAGCAACATATTGACTAACTTCCCAGAGGCTCTCACTCACCACCTAAATCGAATTCTGTTCACAGCACAATGACACATAGTATCAATCAAGTAGCCTGTATCTCCCGACACCTCAGATCTGATTGATGGGTCATGGCAGTGAATGATCATCAGAGTGTCAGTGGGTTGTCCTGCCTAATCTGCAGAAGTCTGACATTAACTTCTGAATACGAGTATATAAACATCTGATTTCATATAAATAAGGGAAGCCGTGCAGTGTTTTGCAATGCATTAGTCCTAAGACTAATATTATGTGTCGTGGATATTACACTTCCCTGATCTGCAGCCCTGACACTTTGTGAAATATACATGTGTCAGCAAATGCAGTATATGCAGTTCCCGGGGCACTCCTAAAATACCTTTATAAAACCATGAAGCAAACAATAAAAACGGCTAAGAGTTGCAAGTCTGGCAGAAGGTGTCAGATTATGCTACAGTCAGCCAAGCTAATTTAACGGTAACTCCTGGATTTTTTTTGTGCATTTTTGTGCACCTGGTTCCATGCATATGTGTATGTGTTTATATTGATACGTCCGCACGCATAGTGAGTGTGTTTGAGAGCTTGGGATTTGGCTGCAGCTTGAGGTCAGATGACCCTTTGGCCCAGCATTTGTATTCCTGTGAAACCTGCGACACCCATGAATTCTCACTCCATCGTCATGCTGCTTCTGTCTGAGAGAAGAGCCCCCTGGAGACCCAGTAGGGAGGAAAAACCCCTTGGTAAAAGTGCAAATGGCAACATGAAGTATGTCAAGCTGACAAGTAGGACCTGCAGGTCCTAAGGGAGCCTTGTCGGTTAACTGCTGTCTACTAAGCCAGGTATTTGGTGCAGTTTGACTCCCAGGCTCCCCTTATCTTATGGGGCCCCCATCGGTAAATCAAAGACTGCAAACACTATCTCCCCTTTGTACCTTGAATAGAGCTCCAGCACTCATGGGAGAAACAGAGCTTACGTGAAAGAATACCTAATGCCTGTGTGCCAACGGGGGCTGCCCGGCACTAGAGCGGAAACCGACTGGAAAAGTGAAAGCAATGTGATGTGATAGTCAGGCTCTTTTAACACATAGTCCTAGCGAGAGTGGGGCTTTCAATTATTCAACCTCTTTCTTTGCCCTTGAAGTGTACATTAGTCTTGTTTCATTCTCCATGTGTTAACAAGCAATGTCTGTCCTGCTCTGGCAAGGATGTGGCTGTCACCACCATTTCACTTCATTGCTTTTTTTTGGGGAGGGGTGGATAAAAAGGCCAAAGTAGAGTGTTCTACTCAGACATCAGCTAAAAGCAGTTATGGTGACAAATAAATGGAGCCATTTTTTCTTTTTTTTTCATAGCACTGCAAATCACAATAACAGACACCTGAGTATACAGACTTTTGAGGATAGAGGCAATGGCCATGTGTCGTGATAATGGATTTAGCAGGCAGAGTGTGTGTGCACAGATGTAAATCTCTGCTGCTAATGCACACAAATGTGGTTAACTGAGGTTTTATAGACAAGAGTGTTAGATTTCATATGCTGTATTAAAAAAAATGATGCTATTAGTGAAAGAAACATTTACTGCTAGAATATGTTTGTTGTTTTGGCCATATTACATATTGTCAAATTGACTTCTAAAGCTGAGCAGAGTCATACTGTCACTTATTATACTTTGTGCATCCAGTCACTGGTTATTATACAGTATGTGAGCCAAGAGGATGACTAGACAGGCGCCATGGAAATGACAAGACTTTGTTGTATTATTGTGCAGAGATACATTTTCTATACTTATCCCACTCTTTGATGTGAATGGAACTTACTCTGTGATCTCACAACAAGGAAAGCAGTGACCATCAAAATGAGGAATCCTCAAAGCTAAAGTAATATATAGAATACCACAAGCTAGTAAAACACATTTTAACCTCATCCAATGTTTTTCATTATTGAATTATCTCATATTAATATATTTAAAATTACATGAAACCATTTTGAAATGTAATTATTTTCCCCTTGCTCTGTAAAAATCTGCACCTGTGCTGTATATTTTAGTATGCATTTATCAAATGCCTCATGTTAGCTATTTAAAGTGTTAACTACTGTTAGGACCAGCTTATAGTTTACAGCACAGCTATCTGCTCCTGACCTGGATTTCAACATTGTCTCAAGACTGGGTCCTCAACCTGTGCCAGCCAGCACAGCTTGAGTGCTTATATTTAGACAAGACTGCCGTCTGCCCCAAAATTACTCATGCTGTGGCTCCCCTGGGATTCCTGTTAGCTCATCCACTGTTTCTTTTCTTCAAAAAGGCAAAGGGGCTCTGACCTTTCTTTGCTGCCTGTGGTGTTTGTCCTTTGCATGGTGCCATACCTTGACCTTTTCAATCCTTTTAGATTCTAGCAGGTAATCAATTAGCTGCTACTTAGACTATTACAGCAAAAGGTGAAGGCGGCAGTGGTAAGCATTGAATGAAATACTGTTTTTAATAATTTCTCAGCTTCGTCCCTTGGGTATGACGTGGACTGAGGTATGACGTAACTTTCACTTTGTGTAAGGGGAGTGTTGTGATGAGATTTGTCCTTGAAGACAATAGAAGGACATGGGAAAATGCCTAGGGTGGTTTAGGATTGTTAACACGTCAACTTGGCTCTGTTTGTCTGTGCTAAGGGTTGAGAGAAAGCAGGCAACAACCAAAAAAGGAGGAGGATGTTGGACATTTCTCAGTCTGTGCTACATTAATTAACCAAGTGCACTATCAAAGTCTGATAATTTAGTGAGTCAAGCCTTATCTAATGAGCCTGTTTTTCCACCTTGTGTGGAAAGACTGTAGATTTGGACTTTTTTAAAAAACATTACTGAGTTGTTTTTTTCTTTCTCTGCTTGATATTCTCTCTCTTGCATGTGTGGTGTGTCTCTAAAATGATTTTAGTGCATAGAATCTCAGTTTTTCAGCAGGATTAACACATGCCCTCTGATCGGGAAAGTGGGCCTCCCTTGTGACCACAAAGCCTGTTTGGTGGAGCATTGACCTTCAACCTGTAAAGGAGCCCAGTACTCTGCTGGGACAATGAGGCAGATGCTCATGGCTGCCTCTTCTTGAGTGGGTGGCCGGGTTAAGGATTTGCCAGTGTTTACAGGCGAGTATGAAAGTTATTTGGAGGAAAAGGAAGCTATTGGTGAGTCATAAAGATTCAGGTTTGGCAGGAGGTAAAACAGAAGTGATGCTGGAGTCGATCTGAGATGACAGGTTGGTGGAGACTTCAAGATAAATCCAGCCTGTTGTCTGAAATCATACGGATGAAATGGGGAGACTGTTTAGCTAAAGCCTGTTGAGAGGTGTGACAACAGTGTGATGGGTGATGGATTGGACTATTCAGTCTGGTTTTCCACATGATGACCTCATGGCCAATGAGAAATGGCATTGCTTTAGACCTTGAAATGTGCAGCTTAAGTAGGCTTGTTGGTTTAAATCTAAATTTGGTAATTTTTATTGATGTCAGTTCATCTGTATTTAGCTACGATAACAGTGTAGCTGTAGAGATAACAATGGTGATTTGTATGGCAGTGTTACAGACTGAAATATCTCAACAACTATCAGATGGATTTTCATGGAGTTTTGTACAGACATCCATGGTCCCCAGAGGATAAATCCCAATTGGTCTCTTGACATTTCATCTAGTGCCAACAGCTTGTCAAAGTTTTTTTATTTTTATTTATTTATTTTTTTTATTTTTTACTTTCCTAATTAAATATCTCAGCATCTACAGAAAGTCATGGTTCCCAGACGATGTATCCTAATGACTTTGTTGATCAATCCCCAGACCGTCCCTCTAGCTCCACCATGAGGTCAACATTTTTGGTTTTGAGTGAAATGTCTCAACAACTATTGGATGGATTGCCAGGAAATTTGACACACACAAATTCATGTCCTCTTCAGGATGAATTGTAATAACTTTTGGCTAGTTTTCATTTAGCACCATCATCAGGTCAAAGTTTTAATTTGTCCAGTACTTTGATTTATGACAAAACTGGCATTCCCATTAGACTTAGCTGTAGTTAGTGCTAATTAGCTTATATTAGTATGCTACCATTCTAAACTAAAATGGCAAACATGGGAAACATTATATTCGAAACATCTGTATGTTAGCATTGTCATTGAGAGCATGATGCCATGCTGACATTAACATCTAGCTAAAAGCAAAGCTGTGAGTTGTATCTTGCATGCTCTAGATTTTTTGCAGAGCCTTTTTAACATAATAATACATGGTCATCACTGATACAATCAGTATTAACACAAGACGCAACAAATGAGTTTACACTTAAGGACCCCCATCAACCACTGGTTCACTGCACACTATTATTGATGGCAAGCTCCCTATAAACACCTATAAAGCTTTGAGTTTCAAGGTTCAACACAAACAAGTTAAAAAAAGAACAAAAACAAAACAAAACACTCCCTCACACGCATGCACACACACACACATGCTTTCACCACCTGCATGGCTTTTGTCAGACAAATTCCTCTTTCCCTCCCGTTTCATTTTTTTCTGTCTCTGCTTCTCTGACTCCTTCTCTCACTCTCCTTTTACACCCAAGGCTTCCTTTGAGGAGTACACACACCACTTTATCACACTGATGAATCTGGTGGGCTTCTCAAGGAGAGGCCGTCTGCCCGTAATGCAAAGACAAATGCCCCCTGTCCCCTGTCAGCCGCTTCTTATGTTTAAGGTGATGCAGAGAGACAGGTTGATTAAAAGAAGGTTAAGAGATGCGCTGGGGCCGTCACTCAGCCATCATGACGGATTGGTGACAAGCGGGTCAAGGGTGTTGCAGCCCAGAGATGGTGGTAGAAGAATAGAAATGGTCCCCCAAGAACCCTCCCTCGCTCTCAATACGCACACATACACACAAACCTCCTTCCTCTCCTTCTTTCTCCTTGCTTCCACCACAGTTCAACTGGATTTACGGTCATACAGGTGTTCACGGGGAGACGTCTCGGCCATGTTTTAATTAAGCCAGACATTTACTCAGGAACAGTGGCAAAGTCACATAGAGGGGAATGGGACCTGACGGGATAAGGATGTTGACCTTTTCTCAGTTTGTCTTACTGAATGATTCAAATTCACTGCGTTCCATAATTCATGCGAAATTGTGTAGTATTTGGCACAGCCCTTTTCTACGGATCAAGGATCATTGTATGTGTGTAAAAGAAAAACATATTCCAGAACAGATTTTAGCCGAATAAAGACATCATTGTTTTATAAAAGATTGTACATATAATAGGCAGATAAAAGGAACACAGTACTGTATGTAGCAACAGAAGAAGATTCATTAAAACTGGTAAATTGCTTTTTTTCTGAAGACCTTGAACATTACGTATGTGTGAAAAATAGCCCCAGTAAGAGGGAAAGGGAGAGGAAATAATTTCTCCTGCAGCCATTCGACCATACAGTATCTGGACTAGAGATCCATGCTATCACTGCAGAATTACACTGAGAGTCACATACATACACATAAAATTGTATACACACACACACACACACATATATATATATATATATGTATATGTCTGAATATCACCCACACATTCATACACATCAGCTGCAAAGACAATTAGAAGCAGGAAGACTGTCTGTTGAAGGGCCATATCTCAAAATATGCATATTCTAAAAGCTTGAGGAAATAAATTGGTTTGTGATTATTTTCATGTGATTAAATATCAGGTTCAATTATGTTCAACTTGAATAAAACCAGACAAAGTAAAGAAACATCTGAAATTAATCTTTTTTTTTCAAACACGATAAAGCCCCTTGAATATTAAACAGCTTAACTTTATTGAAGAGCATATGATAACTGTAGCACTGCAAGACATTCTCTGCTATTTGTTAGCAAGAGGTCATTGTGTCATCCTGACATCAATTTATTATGGAACAGTATATGTATAGTATAAGGCTGTGTCACATATATGTGTGACCTGCTGAGTTGCACTAACAAAAAAGGTATTCATGGTTTGAATTCTTGGCGGGTCGTGATTTTAAAATATAATACTCAAAAAGATCGTGTATGCAAAGTTGCACGCTAAACCAAGGCCACTGTGACTGTGTTGCCTTTCTTGCTGAAGCTAATGTTATTATGGTTGCTGATGATCTGCTGCTGCTTCCTTCCTGTTGTCATAATGCATGAGCTAGACTCATGCATTATTGGCCTTGCAACATCAAACACAGCGACTTAAGGGAAGAGGCAGGCAGCACATCCAACTAGTACAATCTCAGTAGCCATCTGTCTGTCACAGGGCCTTGGGAGGGAGGAATCAAACCAGACAAAGATGGATTCTTTCTTTTGCGGATTCCAATTCAGATCTGTGAGAGTTTGCACACTTGCAGCCTTGTTTAGCACCTGAGAATTACACAGCAAAGCCAGTTTGTTGACGGAGGAAAGTTTAATTTTATTTGCTTTGAGTTTTGCTCAGGGATGAAGCCTAAAATCAAATTCAGACGGAGGCTTCTGAAGAGGAAAGTTGTGTGTATGTATGTAGGATTAAGGAGGAACTGGTCTCCCTTTCTTCACCCTGTCTCAGACGACCACAACACCATTGTGTTCCATGAGCCTGGCTCTAACACTAGTAACTTGGAGCAGACTATGGATTTCCATGCATTACTCTGGGAGAAGTTCCCTCTTCATTTCATTCTAAAATAGGGAAAGATGAGGAGAAGACTTTCCATTTTTTCCCCCCTCTCCCAGTGGCATCTAAGGTATGCTTATCTGAAGCAGCAGATGCACAGAGCTCATGGGACCTCATCAGAAAGGCTCTGTGAAGGCATACCTGCTGCCAGTGAACCGTTACCTCCATTCCTTCTCCATCCTTTTGAGCCCCCTAACCCCTAGCCTTCTGGGCTGAGGGACAGGCACACCAATTACTTAAACCAGAAACGAAGCTAATGTCATACGTGGTGGAGAGACGACTTGCCTCGAATTGGAAAGGTTGCATCTAGCCTCAATAAGTTTTTCCTCAGGAGCAAGTGCATAGCAAGTGGTGTCTCGAGAGAACAGTGGCAGACTACTGGGAAGAGATGAGCAATGGAGATATTGAATGGGGTTGTGGAGCACAGCTTCAGGAAGTGATTGCATCTTTACCACCCACTTGTACACTACCCAAAGCCACAAATTAGCCTTTTTTGGGGTTCAGATGACTTGGATCAGGGCGTCAGGAGGAGACAACTATGTGTGCACTTTAATCCTGAGCCAACATATTTATTTAACTGTGTGCAATCAAAAAATGTATCTTCATGGAAAATGTAGATTTAGTATTTGTGATGCATTAAGAACCACACTTTTTCATCATATCACATTAGGCTTAAACTAAACCTCAAAAATGGGTTAAAATGGTCTGGTAGGCATGTCACTGCATGCTGCTGAATTCTGGTGCCAGGAAGGTCATGGCTAAATTAGAGCACCAATCTGCTCAGAAACAGAGCTGTAAAGGCATAATGAGTGATTTTATTTATTTATTTTTCCCCACAACTTTGGAGCATTCAAAGGCCACAAGACATAAAGTAAACATGTCAGGGGCAGACTCCATTACTTGCACATTACCGCATGCCATGCTTATAATAATGTGTACTAGTAAGAAAAATGAATGTGTTAGATGATTATGTGTGTGCATTAATTGTTTATGTTTGAGTACTGCTATAGAGAGAGGAAAGTTCTTGTGTGTAAATTGCATCTTATGTACCCACTGACCGTGAAGAGGTCCAGGGGACTCACAAGGTTAATTTTGTCCTACATGGCCACAGTAATCACACATACATCAGCCCTAACTGGATTCTGCAAGTTGCAGCGTGTGACTGTGTCCTCTACCGTGAATGTGTGTACTGTGTGTGTTTGTTTTACTTCCTTAATTACTTTGCATACTTTGCATTTGCATTGAACATGTACAGTACCCTACTGAAATAGCTGAAAAACTCTCCAAAAGCTCTCCCCACATGCATAACCAGATTTCACAAAAAGTTTACCAGTCTCTGCCTTTCAACAGTCCTCAGACCTCTATGGGTTTGCATTTTTAATGATCAATCAAACAGTATCTCCGGATTATAACACCACTCGTATCATCATCGCACCAGGTTCAGTTGTGATAGTGGCTTTTCCTCTTTACTGCTATTATCACTCCGGGAGCCGTTGTGTTCAGCAAATCTCTGAAATCTCTCCTCCCTTTATCAGGAAACTGCAGGTATACAGTTCATAGTGTATGTCAGCACACGCTGGAGAGTCTCTAAATGCTCAGGGGTGAAAACAATGTGTTTGCTCCAATTATCCAGTGTTTCTGCAGGACTCGTCCGCTCTCAGCCCACAGCTCATGTAGGCACAGTGTGATGGCAGTTGTTTAAAGGCAACTAACCTCTCCATTACCATGAACAAAGGTGTGCTATAACAAAATATGCCACATGTGAACAGAGATAATGGATCTGAAACCCAGGCATTAAAGAATAAACTGCAGGAATTCATAATCATGTCACAGCAAATGACTTTTACCATTGTTCTATCACTGGATGTAATAGTTTTCAAACACAAGAGGAAAAATCATCATGTCTTTGGAGGTTTCTTGTTTTCTCTTCTAGAAGAGAGAACCTTTTTTTTTACCTACTGAGTGAGAATCCACTTTTTAGCAAAACACATTCATAACTGTTAAACTCAATCTGATTTGCCAGGTTTATTGTAGGTCAGTGAGTATCTCTACTAGCGCAATTCAGGCTTAAGTGTCTTGCTCCTGGTTTTCGTTCTGTGTTTCTTAATGTTACTGATACATTTCCACTGCCCAGTTTTCTTTTTCTTCCACCTATAGAATTTGAACCAGTGACCTTTACAATCAAAATCAGCTCTTCTAATGTTTTAGGTTTCCACTGAACCAAAATGAGGGTTCTTGTGCATGTGCATTGTGTGTGTGTATGTGTGTCTGTGCATGTGCATAGTGCAGTAAAAACCTAACAAAGACAAACAACAGTGCAGCGGTGTTATTGGGTTCAGAGGATGAAGTGAAAGCAAGGGAATGCGAAGGCTGATTTCCAACCTTTAGACACTTGATTAGAATTGATTCTAGCGAGGTCCACAGTTGAAACATCCGCACTAGAAATTGTTTCTCTCCTTTGTGTATGTGTCTGTATATGTGTTACTGTTCCCTTAAGAGCCCTCTCCACTTGGTACAAGTGAGTGTCTTAATTGCTGTGAATATTATGCTACACTGTATGTGTGGACATTCTGCTTCTCTGGCAGGTGCTAATTGATCACCCTTTGAAGGATTTTTGACTTAATAAAAAGAAAGAAAAGAAAAGAAACTTTTACCGCTGAAAGCACAAACTTCTTTTAATTAAAATGTAACATTTCTGTAGCTCTGCCTTCATCCTGCAAAATTACAAGTGCTAAATAGTGGCATCCATACATACATTTGTTGAACTGTTGCGTATATTTTTCTTCCACTCAGAGACAGGCAATTTGACATACATTGAACCCTGGAAGAGTAAAGTCAAGTGGATGTAGAGGGCTATAGAAATATACAGGCTCACTCCTTAATGTAATTATCACATCAGGGCCATTCTTTGTCAGGTGCTATAAGTTCTCAACCAGAGAAAAAGTAAAAGTGCACTAAATTGATCACCATCCCTGACATTACAGTTAAGTAACATTCATTTGATTGTATGTTGCAAATCCTGTGCATATTTTATTCTAAATTGAGTATCAAAACTAAATCTGAAGTACCTACCCAACATCTTCATGATAGATAGAAACTGTCTCATTTCTTTGGTGAAAGGTGATTTGTCCCACTCTACAGGTCACATGATTCAACAATATTTTTGACCCAAACTTGTAACCCTCTGACTGTCACTGTCACCGTCTAATCCAGTATGGAGGACATATTTTCGGAAACAACCAGGGGGAATAACAAATTCTGTGCCCGCAAAGCCCTTGGAAGGTGGGCAGCAGTGGAGCTGGTATCCGCAGAAGGTGAAGCTTAATGGAAGCTGGGGAAGGGGAAGTGGGAAAGCTGTACTTGAGATAGGGCCAAGGAGGAGTTGTCAGCTTTGATTTATTAAGTGCAGCTCCTGCTCTGACTGCTGGTAACTTGTCAGTCCCCACATAATGGATGGGGCTCACAGCTCACTGCTCCGTGATTGGCTTTTTTTTCCCCGAATCCTGTCCGTTGGGCCTCTCATCCATCGCTATCTTGCTCCCATTTCTAATTAATTTGTTATTCACAACCTCCACTACTTTTCCTGTTTGCCCGGGTACAGAGGACCCAGCAGACCGCTCTTTTTTTTCTCACCTTCTCTCTCCCCTCCACATCTCTCATTCAATATTCTCTCTCGTGTCTGACAATACCTCCCTGTGGTGTCAAAGTTGGCAAATGACTACTTCCCTCCCAATCCCATTCTTCTAACATGGTGTCAGTCCACAGCAATACAACTGTGTTCATCACTCACTCACCTGAGATTGTTGGAAGCTTGTGTCTCTATCCTTCACCAGGGAGTTAATGATTTCATAAGCTTAGAGCCACGCAGAGCCCTCTTACCAACCTTATCTGGTGCCCCACCCCCCCACACCAAAAAAAAAAAAAAAAAAAGTGACAAGCTTCTTTAACTTTAAATGGGCCTAGAGTGAATCAAATCGTTGGCCATTACCCCAAGAGGTCTATAATTTTGAACATAGACCTGAGGAATGAAATACGTATTGATGCTGAAGTACAAGAGAAGCATGATGGCGGAATAGGGAGAGGAAAAAGAGATGATTGCACCGAAATAGCTTGGGTCTTTTCCAATTCCACAGTCTTGCAATTGAGACGAGAACAGACTCATTGGAAGCTCAAGTTTAGCCTTCCATACAAAATACAGTGTGCAATGAACTAGACATTGGCATGCACACAAGTCTTGTCAACTCACGCAATGGATGTTCATAAACAAATACAAGTCATATGAAAAGAGGAGACAATGTATCCCACTTTATTCGGAACAACATTAAACTAAAGTGATAGCAGCGACTGTCGAGAATGACTAATGTTGTTTGTCTTATAAACAGTCAGCCACAGAAAATGGGGAAAAGTATCTTTTATGCTCGGCAAAGCAATCGCAGCTAGGGGTGGTTTTAGCTTTTAAGGCAAAGCTTGCAAACACACAGACAACCCTTCCATATACACAGTGAAAAACAAGCCATGCGCAGTTTGAGGTAAGCCTCTGATGTTTGTGCTATGACCCCCACACCGAGCTCATGATCGAAGCCAGACGCACACACATTTACACACATTAACATCACACCCAGCATGAGCCTGGCTGCCCTGCGGTGGACCCATCCACTGCGATCCCTCACATCGCCGTCCTCCACGATTAGCTTTGTCTTGGGCCAGATGCAGTGCAGCGGGCCTGGAGGATCTAACACAGTGTGTGGAGCTATTACTCAAAAACAATCAGTCACAACCCACTCTGATTTCTTGTTTTTGTTTTTTTTGTTTTTTTTTCTATTCTTTGTACTTCAACTGCTTTACAAGATCTGGGCACAGCAGGATGGCACCCTTTGAATGTACAAGTGTTATTATTTTTCCCAGCATAAAGACAAATTTGTTATTCTAAATGTCATGCTCTGGCCCATTTATCAACTCCCCCTGACAGTGTGACACAATTTATTTAAGACAATGAGGCTCTTGCAGTGCTAAGCATCTTGGCCTCTGGTGCATTCAGCCATTTCTTGGGTATTTTACATTGAGATGACCAGATTAACACTGTCATGACCATTCACAAATGACAAATTAAGCTCACAATTCAAGTGTTAAGCCTCAATGTTATGCCTCTCCTGCATTTCTTGTTATCAATTATACCCTGTGCTGCAGTGTAACCTAAGCCTGAATTTTGAAATATATGTAATTCCCTTTGGTCTCACCTCCTCATGTTAATTAGGGCTGACACTAAAAAATATTTTCATGATCTGTCTTTTAGATATTCTTCCTGTGAAATTGTAAAAACTGCTCTTGCTCAACCATTTTTAAAAAAGCTGTCTCTTGATTCTTCTGATCTTAACAATTTAAGGTCCTCTTCTAAGCTACCCATTTTTAGCCAAGGTTTTAGTTTTTTATTCATGTAAATAATGTTTTTGAGAAATTCCAATCTGGTTTTAGAAAAAAAAAAAACCTTTGTACTGAAACTGCTTTTCTCAAACTTATTAATGATTTATTGCTATCAGCTGATGCTGGCCATATATCCAGTCTTGTTCTCCTGGACTTAATTGCAGAATTTGATACCACTGACCATGATATCCTCTTGGACCATCTTTAGGACTGGGTTGGTATCAGTGGCACTGTTCAGGTCCTACCTAAAAGACAGACATTTCTGTATTGGTATTGCTGGTTCTAGGTCAGCTACAATGGGTGTTCACTGCAGGGTGCCCCAAGGCTCGGTGCTAGATCCAATCCTCTTTTCCATTTACATGCTCCCTCAAGGTCACCTTATATGCAGACATAAGTTTCCATTTTTATGCAGACGATACTCAGATCTATCTAAACTGTGAGCCTGAAAACAACTTTCAGAACAAAGTCAACCTGCTACACTGTCGGCATGACATCCACAGTTGGATGTCACAAAATTTCCTCCAGCTATAATCATAGGTCAAGATAGAACAACAGTTTGACTGCTGACTTGCTCCAACACTGTGCTCTTTCAAAACCAAACTAAAGACCTTCCTTTTCCCTTGAGCATTTTCTTAAATCAACACACCATATTTGTACAGTTTGTATGTGTGTATGTATATGTGTCTTTATGTATACATATACATGGATGTTTCTGTTTATCTGCACATTTTTGCTGTTGTAACACACATTTTTGTGTTGTAAGAAATGGTGCTATACAAATAAATTTGAATTGAACTGAATAGTGCACACAACCAAATTAAAAAGTCTTGGTTCACTATCTCATTCAATAACTCATGTATTTTTTTTTTATCAAAACCTCAGTCTAGATAAACATATTAATTCAATGGTTCAATTCTGCTTTTATCATCTCAGAAACATTTCAAGGATTAGACCATTTCTTTCTGCCAAAAATCTGGAAACTGTCATTCACACTTTCATAACCACTTGATTGGACTACTGTTATTCCCTGCTCTTGCTCATGCCAGCATCAGCAAAAAAATCCCTCTTCCGCCTCCAGCTCATCCAAAACTCTACTGCTAGGATTTTAACTCGGTCTAGGAAGCATGATCACATTTCACCGATCCTGGCTTCCCTTCACTGGCTACCTGTTGCTTTTAGAATTGGTTTTAAGATTTTATTGATTACTTACAAAGCCCAGAGAGGCCTTGCCCCAAGCTATCTATCAGATCTCTTATTGCCCTATGTCCCTTCCTGCTCCCTGAGATTATCGGATGTGTTGTTTCTTGTTGTTCCAAGGTCCAGATTGATACACAAAGGGGATAGAGCCTTTGCAGTGAGGGTTCCTAGACTTTGGAACAATTTGCCTGAGGAGATCAGGGCTGCAAACTCTGTCTCGTCTTTTAAATCACTGTTAAAAACCCATTTGTTTAAAATTGCTTTTTGGTGATTTCATTATATATTTTTTTATGGCTTTTAGATTGTCTTATTCTATTTGCATTTGAAATATTCAGTTTTTATTGTAAAACTGTGTTTTGAAAAACACTATATAAATAAAGTTATTATTATTATTATTATTATTATTATTATTATTATTATTATTATTATTATTATTATTCATAAATCTGTTAAAATATCAGAAACTGGTGGAAAACACCCACCAGAATTTTACAGAACAATTATGTCTTGAAATTACCTCTTTTGACTGACTGTTCAAAACCCAAAGAAAAGCAATTTTGAAATTGTTGTTGACTTCTGGCCATCAAATAATCAATAAGTTAATTACTCATTTCAGCACTCACGTCAATATTTCTTTGTAAGTACTACATTTCACAAAGATCACAATGACGAAAATTACAACTTTCAAAGACATAACAAACAGCAACATCAAAGAGGTTTGGGTGGGTCATACACTTGCAGTCACTTACAGCACATAATACACTGTGCAGGCGAGGGTTCATAGTAGATGTATAGGAGTGGGGGTGGGGGTGATTGGTAAACAAATAGAGTTTTCATTATTTGACAGGTCTGGACCTCAAGGGAAGGAGGTGGATTCCTTTTACAAGACAGAGTTATTGATTTGAATAACTCTACCCTGCACCTAATGGGGTGCGTCATTTGGCGCTACCCCTGCGGCATCCACAATCCATCTCTTATCTGTCAAGTGTGGCATAGGTGTGCACACTGTTCTTTGTGTGATTTATGAAGAATTTCATTGAAGGGGCAGTTTGTCATTCACAGGCGTCAAGGATTTGGTACGTCGATAGACCCATGGAAGCCTAAATGGGAGAGGATGGAAGATGAAAGAGAGAATAGGAATGAGGGATGTTTGTAGAGAGAAAGTTCCGGTATACCAACAAGCAAGAGAAAATCTATACTTTTTAATGCTATTTGAGATGAAGGGCAAATTAAAGTATAATGATTTTAAGTTAGTCAGCCAAGTAGTGATCCAATCCACATTACTATTTTATCACTCAAAGCTCCCAGAATTCCGTTTTTCTTCATTTAAATCACAAAAAAAACCCACTTTTATTTCCTCCTCTCGCTCTTCGATCAGACTCTGTTTTTGTCCGTATATGTTTAATAGTCAATGACAGCTGCAACCTAAGAAAAATAAACAATAACATGCCATGAATTCTCTCTTGCTCTCACAAACACACACACAGTACAAGTGGAGGAATGTTATTCTCTCTGATGTAGGCCTATTTGACATGTGAAGGTCAACGCATGAATTGCAAATCACACACTGGTTAGCAGCTTTTGAGGGCTGCCAGTAACTTGTTTGTTTGCTTTCTTTTATCCCAGGCAAAAACTTCCTGCGAGTACACAGACACACACATGCAAACACACTCTCCAGCTCAGATGTGGCAAAAAGATTGTCAGTGTGTGTAGGCGTCAAAAGGAAGCTGGTTGAACCAAAATTTCCGTCTTTCCAATGCCATTTATACCATTCACCTTGACTGAATCACAGTCACTGAGGATATGTCTTCTTTTGACACCAATAAACCGTACTGGCATATGTTCAATTAGCATGGAATCACCTGTCTTCAAATGTATGAAGGACTTTGTTGACTTTTATATTCCTGCCTCTGGCCTCATTAAATGCACAGCTGAAAAAGATGGTTCATCCCCTTCCAGTGAATTCCACAAGATGAGACACACAGTCAGTTTGTATTTGTCATTTCGCTACAGTCTATTACTAAGCCCTCCTGTGGTGATGTACATTATGTGTGTTACATGCTTGATACTGATATCATTATACCCCAAACAATTATGCATGTCAATTTGCATTTTATATTACTGTCATTAATAGTTGCAGTACACAGTATATTTATTGACAACCTGTTAGACAGAAAGGCAGCTGCATTTACAGCCCATGTTACATCCAGTATGGTTGTTTATCAAGTGATGAATGGGGAATGTATCAGCAAAGGTAATCAAAGTGATCAATGTCACATCAATGCTGGATTACTTTCAAGCACTGAGGTTAAAAAAGCGGGAAGAGTGTAGCTATGAGACATGTATGAAGGCAGTATGTCTTTCCAAAAACCTTGAGATTGATCAGTCACTGCTGTGTTTTTCTTCCAAGGCCAAAAAACCCCCCTCAAATGGCATACATGTGGACTCAAATGTCCCCCTAAGTATACACTTCATGCAGAACAGTTACTTTCAAGACTATGAAATCCCCTGACATACATCACATAAAGACATGATACAGTATACAAAACACACCATATCCAGTCTAGTCTTTAGCCAGATGGGAATATAATATAGCTTCTGTTCATGTCTTCTGCGGTGTGCCCTCATTAGGCTGAGCAGAGTCATAATACAAATCAGAAGTTTTATGTCATGGTTAATTTATCATCTGCTAGATGACCAGGTGAAATTGATGAGCTAAACTTTTGCATTCCATGACTCATTGTAAGTTTCACTGGGACGCTGCCAATGCTACTCAGACAGCATGCTAACTGATGATGCACCGTGCCTTAATGTGTTTTTGAGAGACAGTTCCAAAAACCTAAGTAACGATTTCTTAAAAATTCAGTGCTTGGCTATCTATCTCATTGAGTTATTTTTCAACTGGTGACTACCTTGTGTAAGATTAAGATCTAATATAAAAGTTAAGTACAAGTGCAAGTTTGAGCAAAGTGTGATAATAAATAAATATTAGTATCTGCTGATTTCTGGGAAAAAACATAAAATTTTAGACACATGAGTAATTACTGTGAGTCCTGCATGCACACAGGTACAAAGCATTGCAATGCAACATTATTCCATTTAAATCTAAACAAATGCTTTCTGCCTGGTGCTATTAATTCCTTCTGCCTTTTAATTTCCTCAAGGGTCCTACATTTGATTAACACCTGCCACCCAAATTGCAAATAACTATTCTTTATTGACTGTGAAGCAAGTCATCTAAAGGACCAGTATCCCAGAAAAGCAGGGTTTATTTCCCTGCCTTAAACGAACTGTCTGCTTACCGTCAATGTAAGACAGCTTCATTCAGTGATAGCTGACGTTCAGGTTGTTCTCAGTTCTGTTCAACTCTTTTTTTAAAGCAAAGAAAGACATATATTTCTAAATCAGATAAGATAACTGTAAACGCACAATTCACAGATTTATATTGATAAGGATGGATCCTTTTGTATATTTAAAGAGCTATTATGCTATTACTATCTTGTTGTTATTCCTTTTCTTGGGCTTCAAGATATGCAAGGTACAGTCGATGCAATATCTGCAGCAGAATGAAGGATGAAAAACATTAAACAAGTGCCTTTGATGGCCAGGAGGTTAATCTCTGTGCACTCCAATGGCCCTCTACGGGCCAGATTCCTGCAACCCTGGTGAAACTTCCATTAACATAGAGGTTGCTGATGACACTGTATCCAGTGTACAGTGCAGAGGACCTGGAATTAATCTGAGGAGGATAAAAGATTGTCCAACGTGTTATCGCTTCCTGCTTGTCCTTGACTAGACTTTCTGTTCTCTGTGATTGCCTTGTGTTTTCATCAGGCCCCTTTTTTATCACAGTAATTCGGTCGCATTTTCCCTGTATGGTCAGCAACTATCAGCACCTTAGTGGTGCACAGCAAATTACATCCAAGTCCTCTAGAGCCGCTATGTTTTGCTGTTATCTCCAATATTGTTAACTCTATCTTAGAAATGTAGATGGAGAGGGCATTGAGTTTTGTGCCTTTTAAACAATCTCAAACACTAGTATGTGGAGAAACATGGTTACTTCAGCATTATACTCAAGCGAAAACATCTTTTGAGTAGTTGGGTTTTTCTACAGTGGTTAGGCAAAAGTTGCAAGCTATTGATGGAGAGGTGGAAGTAAATTAAATCCATTTGACCAAAGTCAATACAAAATTGAATGTAGTAAGTGAAATAGTCACCATTTCATATCATATCTTTTTTTGTGTGTGTCATGACCAAGGACACAGCTGTAGGTAACTTTGACAATCACAGATGGGGAAAGATTACCAGCATTCCTGTCCTTTTTTTCCCCTCCACACGCTTCCTCCTTGAACCCCCTTTTCATCTCTCTCCTTCTCTTGCTCACTTATTTGCCAGCCCTCGTTTATCTCGACAATCCAATAATTTATACTTAGAAGCGACTGGGCCAAGGCAAGCAGCGGAGGGTGAGCCAAAAGAGCTAGCGATAGCAGCTAATTAGCTACAGCTGCTGATGGGACTGCTCCTCGCCGGCTGCCAGAGGAGCCTTGACAAAATTGTTATCAAATGCAATCAGAAAAGACAAGCCATTTTTCACCGCATTAAGATCCCGGGCAAATTGGAGATTGTGGGTGGGAGAGGGAGAGGATGACAAAAGGGTGTTCTGTGAGAACAAATCTGTGTATGTGTGATGCTAAAAAAACAGGCTCATGAGTTGCAGCACAGAGAGGGAGGGAGACATACTGGACCTATCTGTGTGCAAGCTTGTTACTATACACAGAACAGGTGAACCATTTCTTACTAAATGAGGCTATGGTTTAAGGCTGCTACAAACACCCAGGGGCATCATGCTCATCACGTCTCATGCATCATATCTCAGCACTAATACAGCAGATGGATCTATCTATGGCATATGTGTGGGCAGAGTGTTGTGCACAGTAGGTCTGTAATTTGTTATTCCTTACTAAATATATATGTCTATCATAATGCAGTTTAGTCATTCACATCATGGCTTTAGAGACAGACTTTCCAGGGCCCAGTAGGTAAGGACACCTGTTGCTCAGCTACAAGTAAAGCCATCACATCACTGTCTCTAGCAATAAAAAATATGTTTATATATATATATATACATTATCCATTTTGTCCTAGGAGATGGCTGTAATGAGGCCTTGTTGAAGAAGAGCTCTACTAACCTGTCTACTGCAATGACAGCAAGGCTTCTTCCTCAGACATGGATATAAATAAAGTCTTTGCATACAGAGACACAGACAGTGAGGTGAAACACACAGCGCAGTATCATAGACACTGGCACAAACATGGTGTTACAGGATGTTATGCTCTGAGGTGTAACGAGGTAACTGCATTTGACAAATGCATTGAGTAATTTATGTAACCACAGACAGTAGGTGTCTCACCACACATTTGTGGCCTTTGCGGATTCATTTTATGTTAACTGTGGTCAAATGGATTCTATTCGCTCCCACCTCCGCATCAAACGCCCACGTCCTCGATTAGTCTAAAATCAAACTCAGGCTTTTTTGGTACAGCAGAGATCATACGCAAAGGGCAATTTTCAGGAATCTGTGCATGTTTGTTTGTGAGTCTGTGGTGTATATGCGTGAAAGTGTGTGTGGTGTCGTTCCCAGGTGTTTACCCTGGCGTTAGGTCTTGGTCTAGGGAGGCTTGCGGAGGCCAGCATGCTGGCAACAGCTGGAGAGTGTCAGCAGATGTGAATTGTCAAGCGTTCTGTTTGGTTCATTAGCTGCTCTTCCACTTGCACCAAACACAGCTGTTGCCTGGCCCACAGTGCAAAGGGGAGTGTGTGTGTGTGTGTGTGTGTGTGTGTGTGTGTGTGTGTGTGTGTGCGTACATGCATGAGTGTGAGAAAGCTAAGCAAGTGCTCCATTCATATTCATGTGTGTTGCTGTACATGTACGAACATGTGCATTTCAAGTCTGTCTAACAGCGTAGGTACACAGACGAGCCATTGCAGGGCACTGACTCATGTCGTTTTGTTTTTCTCCTCCCAGTCACCACAGAATGCAATTGGATCTTGTCTTTCCTTCTTTATATTGCTGCTGTATTTCCCTGTCAACTGTTTGTTGGTTCTGTCAGCCAACCAGCCAAAGTATAGATTCTGATTTTGCATCCATCCGTCAACAAAAACTTATGGAACTCTACATAAGTTGTGCTGGCAGTCGATTCCAGCTCGCTGTGTGAAGCGCAAGGGCAAAGTATATATGACACAGGCAATACTTTATTATGATTTTTTTTCATTATTTATTATTTACAAATAATTATCCACAAAAAATACAATACATATATATATATATATATATATATATATATAGACAGATGACAAATTAAAGGAAAAGCCGGTATAGGTCTGAATGCTTCACCCATACAGAGGGGATCTGGTAGCTCTTTTATGCTGTGGGGGGCATTTTGCTGGCATGATTTGGGTCCTCTTGTCCTCTTAGAAGGAAGGGTCACTGCAACTCAATACAAAGTTGTTCTGAGTGATAACCTTTATCCTATGATGAAACATTTCTATTTTGATAGAAAGTGGTCTCCTCCAGGATGACAATGCCCCCATCCATAGGGCATGAGGGGTCACTGAATGCTTTGATGAGTATGAAAATGATGTGAATCATATGCTGTGGCCTTCGCAGTCATTAGATATCGACCCAGTTGAACACCTATGGGGGATTGTGGACTGACGTGTTAGACAGCGCTCTCCACTACCATCATCAAAACACCAAATGAGGTGTATATATATATATATATATATATATATATATATATATATATATATATATATATATATATGTAGGAAACTCATTTACTTTCATTTATTTGAAGCTGCTGTAATATTTCACACAAATCTGCAGTGGATTGAAAATGGTCTGACCCTGTCACCCACATAAACTTTCTCAACTATTGTTACTTCTACTGTGCCTGTGCCTGCTAAGTCAAGATAACTGAACCCTCCAACTACACCTCATATAAAAATATTAAATAATAAAAAATAAACTTTCACTTCTTTTACAGTCCAAAATCTGTGCATCACACAGCTGCAATATCACATTTTTGCTCCAAAAGGTTCTGCACCATAATACTGTACACCTAGTGTTGGTGCATCCATTTTTAGCATTTGCAGCTTGGTTGATGGTAATTAAAAGCACTTTTAAAGCTCTAATCACACATCTCTGTACATACAACTATTATTACTAGTAATTTTTTTCTGATGTTTACTCACGGCACAGCCGACCATTGTTCTTGCTGGCCAGGGCTTGGTTGTGTACAATATGCATGCAGATTACTGTGCCCTCTGAATAAATATTTATTCAGAGCCAAGGTCTGTTGTAATTAACAGGAAGGCGGCTGGGGAAATTCTATTATCCTTCTCCCTGGAGTCACCAGCAGCTCCGCAAGTCTCAGGTCAGCTGGTCCTGTTATGGAGATGTCTCGTTCACACATGTCTACACAGCGTGTGTGATGTGTGCACGTGATTATGTGTGTATCTGCTTCCTTCTCTGCATGTGTGTGTGTGTGAGAGTGTGTGGAATGTTGGCAGAAACCAGATACAGAGCAAGTCAGTCAACAAAATGTTATAACTGCATTAAGCTAGTATTTTCTCTGCCAGGAGTCTAATTGGATGGTAAATTGTTGTTGCTTTTAGAAGATAATGCTGGAGATATAAAATGAATTCTATGTAAATGCTAAACACTGGCAATATTTTTATGTATAATTTAGATGAATACAATGTGCACAGTAAATATGGTAAATCGTTGTAGATGTCAATGTTGAATCTGATATACTTTGCACTAATGAGAGCAAATAACAGTATGTAATTCCCAATTCAGAGCAATGAAGATTGTTTTGAAATATACAACTTTTTAGCACGTTGGCCCCAGTGGCCCTATAACCACAAGCAGCTTTTGCAACTTTGAAATATTACAATGCATGCAAGCACATCTCAGAAGTCAGGATGCAACACTGTTAAGTTTGAGAACTGAGAAAAGGAAAGCAGAGAGACAGAGAGCACTGAGGTACTGCCTGGGTGGCGGTATATAGCAGTAGATTCTTCAGCACCACCAGTGCAAGTAGAAACCTTGCCTGTGCTTTAGTGAAATCCCTCCACCCTAATTAGATGAAAAAGCACAAGGTGTTTATGAAGCATTCTGGGCAGCCAATGACAGCCACTAAAGAGCCATCGACTGCAAAAATGGCGACAGGGTGGATCGACGTGCCCACTGAAGAATACGCCATGAGGTTATTTACCCTGAACCTGCAGAGCTTGCACAGATGACATCTTAATAAGCTGAGCACTATGATACATTTTTAACAGAGCCAGTGGGTCTCTCCAGAGGACTGTGCACCAGTGCCCACATTTAATTGGGTTTTCCCTTCCTCCAGCATCATTGTAGCGTTACATTATTGTTGTATAAAGTTATATCCTTATCCTGGACTATTTTACTGAGGATTGTCCAGCCATAACCCCCCCCCCCCCCCTCCGCCTCCTTCTTCATATATTTCTTTTGGTTGACATCATCTAGAGAGAAACCAAAGTCTACAGTAAGACCTTCATATTACTTTCAGTTGCTTACTCAGCACTCTCGGATAAAGTTTTCTTACCTGTCTGCATCATTATGCAGTTTTTATTCCTACAGTAAAGGGATAAGAACTGTAATTTTACTTGTGCACAAATGTGATATCATTGTTTAAAATGTTAAATCTCAGACAAACGTTATAAGCACCCTTTTGAGTATACCTAAATACACTTAAATTTTTTTAAATAAAATTATAAATTATATTTGTGATAATCTTTCTTCACTATCTCCTCTCTATCACAAGAGGAAGTCATGTATGTCTCCAGAGATGACTTTTAAAAACTTTAAAAAATGAATAAAAACTTTTAAAAGATATGTTTGGATAAATAGGATGAATAGTGTTTCTCTAGAGGGTTTTGCTACATTTTTCCAGTGAACAAGTAGTGGTCAAGGGCTGCTATTTGAAAAACCTTGTTCTACACTGAGTAACTAGACTCACTGTTTCTTCACATACCTCTTGCGTAGGAGTCAGTTTGACTTCAATAAAAAGTGTTAAGAAACAAATGAGGAACTGGTCAGAATGAGAGAGAAAAAATACCAACACGTTCTCATTCCCAACTTGTAACAAAGTCAAAGCTCGGTCAGGACCACGTGGCGTCACTTTTTTAAAGCACTGGGGACCCTTTAGCCTCATTTTTCAATGCACAGTATCACAGCAGTCACTGTTAAAACATAATTATATTTTATGGTGTGACAACAAGGTGGTCAAGGTCTGGTTAGGTTTAGGCACAAAAACCACTTGGTTTGGGTCAGGGAAAGATCATGGTTTGGGTTAAAATAAAAAATAAAATAAAAACGGTGAGGTGCTCTCGAACCGTGCTCTCTGCTGATTTCCAACTTTCTGCCAACAAAGTTGCAAGCCATCCAACAACCCCTTCACCACCTAATAAGAAAGTCAGTCAGCTTATATAGATGTCATTTGAAGTACGTCACTTCAGAAATGTTGATATGATACGTATTGTTGAAATGTTAATATGCTAGGTATTACAGGTGTTGAAATGTACATATTCAACGCATCTGTGGTTCACAGAAATGTACAATGCAAACGTTTTATTCTGGCGACCAGGCTGAGATTTGTCACCTTATTTAGATGTCATCGGTCTCATGGCGTCTATTTCAGACATTGTGGGAGCTCAACAGAAGTCTATCGGACTACTCTGCATGTTGAAAAATGATGCTAAAAGGGTACCCAGTGCATTAAAAAATGACGCGATGGGGTCCTGACCAATCTTCAGTATGTGACGAGTCGGGAGTGAGAACTGGCTGAAAATACACAATGCGAATGTAGTGTTTGAAGGACAGTCCCTTGTAACTGCCCACTGCCCTCACTTCCTTTAAACTGTGAGGTGGATTGAGCTTTTCAGAGAATGGGTCTTTATTGGTACCACTAGGCAGCATTCAAGTGTTTCAGACATGTGCCAGCGCTGGCACTGCTGCCAGTGTCTCTCTCACCCAGTGAGCCACAATGAGGAGGAACACAGCTTTGATGTTTTTATTCACACAGCTTTTGTTTGTTTGTTTGTATGTTTATTGTTTCTGGTGTGCACATCACGTCAAAAGACACTGCTGCGACAGTCTGCATCAAACGCAACCTAGGTCAATGGAACAGACAGCCACGCAGACGGAAAAAAAAAAATTATATATATATATATATACATATTATCTGTCTCCTATGAGGCTAAGCAGCACAATGGTACTCTCCCAGTGTTCCCACAGATTGCCCACCTTACGAGGCAGTGGTGTGGGAGTTGAATCTCTTGAGGCGTGGTGGTTTAGTCAGAGAGGGGGAACCATGTTCTGCCTGCATGAGCTGCCAGTGAATCTGTTAATTAAGCATGCTAATGGTTGTAATTGTAGCTGGTGGTGAACCCAGCTGCTGAGGTAAATGCTAGGTTTAGCCCACTGGTTGTCAGGGTTCAACTTTATGTGTGTGCACATGTGTGTTAGTGCATGCACACAGATATATATATATTTTTATGCATGAGTAAAGAAAGAGGCAGGCAGGGATAGAGGGAAATACAGTCTGGCCTGGCTGCAGAATGGGTAGGAGGTGAGAGGTGAGCAATAGGCAGGCAGGTAGAAAGCTGAGGGGAGAGAGATGGGTTTTTTAACCTCGAGGCTTTCCTTCTTACTTCCAGCATCAGGCGTAATTCTGCAGCTGCTCCCGGCAAAATATCCAATAGGTGTTTGCCCTCTGCCCAGGGATTAGGGTGTGGAGGCTGGGCTAATGTCAGGTTAATGCTGATCTCACCCAAGTTGGAAGCAGGTGCACAGTGAAAGCTTCACAGACAGGTGCAGAGTTAATCTTTGTCCTCGGTCAAACTGTGAAATATTTATTATAATTGTCCAATGGTATTGGTATTTTTATTTTCAGTTTTTTAATCTTACTTCTCCTCACTTGACATGCTCGAGGGCACATACTAGCTGCATTAGCTTAGAACTTAATGAAAGGCACAAAGTAATTCATTCATTTCAAAAAGAGCTTGATTTAAAAGCACCGTTGTGGTTACCATGTGTTCAATATTCTCTTTATTGCTGACATTCGGCAGAATGTCAGGAGACTTTTGGTGTCTGTTGGGGTATATATTCATAAAAAGAGAGATAATAGTATTACCAAGTGCAGACACTTGTCTCTTGACAGAAGAGTTCTCTTTCATAAAATATTCACAAAGGGTACAAAAGGGCTATTTGATGGGGCAGAGAGTGCAATGCTCAAAGTATGGATCAGGCTAGTTGCATTTCATCTGTCTTTCCATGGAATGAATTGGATGAGAACCTGGAAATTCTGCATTGTATTGAGTGTGTCAACAAAAGTAGTTTCCATTCTTTAATTTAAAACAGGCATCTGTAACTTATTTTACTTTAAAACTGATAAAAAGCCAAACTGTCGTTGACGAGGCATCGCAAACATGACTATTCCTTCTTTACTGTAATCTTTTCAATTACCCCCTATCCACCATAGAGAGCAACAACATATGAACATTTATATATTTGTGCTTTTAAAACCTTTGTAAAATGATTAAAACTTTACTCTTATTTCAACTTGCCCCCATAGGAATTTTGTTTCTTCTGACTGACTGCAATTAATTCTATCACAAAAGAGTAGACACTTTCTTTTTCTTTTGAACATTGGTCAAAAAGTGATCTTACCCCAGACAGCAGGAAAAAAAACAGGCTCTAGTTTACACCCAAAGATGAGAGGGGAAATCAGTGTGAGTCCTGCTGTCTTGTCTTTGCTGTTCACACTTTGATCGATGAGTTAGTAGATGTATGATAATTTACCATGGCTGCATCAAATGCATGCTAAGCAGAGTGGGGGTCATCAGGACATGAGGATATGCAACATTCTGTAAACCTCCTATGATCACTGCAAGGAGCCAAGTCTAATAGTCTCTATCAGGAACCTTTCTTGTCCTTTTGATGAACTGCAAAACACTGATAAGAGGAAGATTTCTCGCTACCTTTGAGAGTTTCACAAGCAATGTTTAGTGATGATAACAGTTGTCTTTTAACACAACGGTGACTGACATATAGTGCGGTAGCTGTTTTGTTTTCAGAAAACCATGTGACACACACATACATAGCATAACATTTTCCTGGGCTATGTTTACAGTAAGCTTGCACTTTTTGATATTGTGTGATTTTGTATAATTTTGGCATTGTGGGCACTGCATAATCCAGGCTTATTCACATTCTTAGTTGATTGTTGTTGCATTGGATACATGTATCGCCTAAATGCCTAAAATTGAAATGTAAATGCACCCTGGTGCATTCACTGTCATAAAAATGCATGCTCCTATTCTTATTGCTGTGCCATTGTGTGCAGCACACTGTGCATATGCAAATTAAGAAATAATGAAATCATGGGTATAATAAATGCTTTCTTTTGTTGCAAAAACCTGTGCATTGGCTGAAGCATAAACCTGTCACAAAGCTGTTGCATGTGGGGGCCTAAGGGGAATTAGACATTGATGTTATAAATAACGTCTGCTCAAGTCAATAAGCAATTTTACGTTACTCGTCTGTTAATCACAGAGGAGTGATTGAGGCAGAGGAAAGAGGAAAAGGCTGTGTGTTTAGCAGGGAGAGATGGGACAGTGTGTCGTTCGGGTTTGTGTGAGTAAGGTAAGAGAGACAGACATAATCTGGCACACAGATAGAAAGATAGATAGACAGATAGATAGATAGATAGATAGATAGAGAGAGAAAGAGAGAGAGAGAGAGAGAGAGAGAGGGAGCAGTACTTCACTACCAGACACACACACACATGCACACACACACACACAGCATGTCCTTCCTCTGTCCTGTTGTCTGCTGGCCTGTTAGACCCTAATCCTTTTTATCTGTCTGCGCTGTGTTTGCGGGTCTTTGTGTTTACTCGGGCATGCACATGTGTGTCTATGTGTGACTGTACGTGTGTGACTGAGCGGCCATGTGTGTCTGTTTGTGATGAAGATGTCAGAGGGAGCTGATTAGCCGCCTGTTACCTTCTCTCCCAGGAGATGGGGTCTTGCCACGGGCAGAGAGTGACAGATGCGGACCCATATCATTATTGTAGAAAAGAACACTAGCGGGAATTTCTTTTTCCAAAACATTTCTTAGTGAAACTAGTTTAATTTACTGTTTATATGTGTTGTCTTATTCTGTCTGTTTATGTCTGTCTTAGTCATTTATCTATTTGTGTGATGTGCAAATGCATGCAGGGGCTCTTGCATGATGCAGAGATATTTAAGAAAAAACAAGTGTGTAGAACAAGGCAGGCAAAATATCCATGTGACCTTATGACCCTGACAGTGCTGTAAACCGAAGGTGGTTTATGCACTAGAGAGTCTCAAAGGTACTTAGACTGCTGCTGCAAAGAGCCAGAGGACACAGCTACAGTATGAGATCAGAATCTGTTTTCTTGGCTTCAGGATGGCTTCTGATATTGAGCTTGGAATTACTTTCATGTAATCCATTCATTCTCATAGCTGATTCCTGGAGGAACCGCACTCTGATGATTACTCTGGTAATCTCTTCCGAAGGCTTGGGTCTACAGATCAGTCAGCAGTGCACGGTCTAGTTTGGACATTTCTCAGTGGTGTCCAAGAAATAGATGATGACAACACCTGTAAAAGGTTAATCCTTATCAAATAATTTAGCGAGCTGTTATTTAATCAGCAGTGAATGTTTTTTTTTTTCAGGCATGAGAACTCTTAATACCTGAAAATGATTTCATGAGTGACAAAAGTACTGTGGTGAGACAAGAGGACAAGAAAAATGACAGCATCATTTATTCCAGCAAGTACCTCAAAACAACATATGTTTACATTCAGGTGACAAAGTCTTCTACTATGACTCTAGCTTGTCAGGAGCAAAGGAGGAAATGGTGTGATGATTTTCAGTCAATGTTTATTTTAACCATGACCACAGACGTTCCCTAACATTAATTAAACTATTTTAACCAAAACCATGATCTTTCGCCAACCTTTACCAAGTGTTTTTTTGTGCTCAAACATAACCTAAACCAACCAGATCACAGAACAGTTTATTTTTGAAAGTTGTAACGGTTTCTGAAGGCACAGACAAACAATTGGATCAGAAATCGCTTAATTCTGCCGTTCTGGAGGGCATGAACAAATATTTTGTTGTTTAATTTGGAGGAATTACTGGAAAAAAGATTTTATTAGGAGATAAAATGCATGTTTTTTTGTTTTGTTTTGTTTTTTTTGTTTTTTTCCTGTAGAACAGTGCTCTAAATAAAACAGTAGAAATATTATGTGCTTGAAGGAGGCCATAGCTGCAAATTGTCTGAAACCTGGCTGCAGCCAAACCTGTATGCCTATGATGTATGTTCTGCCTGGAGGGGCATGAGAGGGGTTTAGTAAGACAAGAAAAAATGTTTGCATGTCACCCTGCTGACCCCTCACCACACCTCACCACCACCAGCTCGGCAATGCCAACAATTCCCCAGCGGTGTGTTTCAAAACAGTGGGAAAGAGAAGGAGACGAGCTAGCGCATGCTTCGACATCGATCTGTGCTATTACTCCTTTTGACACCTGGTTCCATGTGACTAGATGGCCTACAGGCTGGACAACTAAGACAAGGAACAGGGGCAGCAGATACAAATGACCCCCCTCAGGCCATTCTTTTCATCCTGTAGAAGAGGGGGGGGAAAGAACAGAGAGGGAGAAGACAGAGAGGTTCAACAGGGTTACGTTTTTGTCCCTACACACCATGTGGAGACACTCCAGCAGAGGTGGCCACTGAGTCTTGATAAAGGCACTGAGATGAGCTGAGCTCTGCCTGATAATGATGGTGGCTAAAGTGCCTACCTACACAGGTATTCAATGATTATAGGGATACATCGAACAGTAGTTTCTTTGTTGGATTTTCTTAGCAGCTTGCTCTCTTGGTCCAGCAGCTCCCTAATATCATTAGCACATAGCCCACTTGCAGCACATTTCCCCTCCGTGTAAAAACATGAAACAGCTGCTCAAAAAGTTGTGCCTTCACCCTTTTGACTCAGGCTATGATGTGGAAGAAAACAGCGAGGCAACAGGTAGTGTGAGGGCCCATTAGTGAGGAAGAAACCTGACCTCGGAGATGGAGGATTTTTTTTTTTCCTTTTTTTTTCATTTTGTTTTGTCTTTGTTTACAGTGGCATGCTGTAGTGGGTAAGAGGCATTATTGATAAGGTTAAAATTCCAAGGGTATTTCACTGATGGCTGGGTTTGCTCGCTGCAAGCCTAGCAAACGTCATTAGCAAGTTGCAGAGGGAAAGTAACTAGCACTGAAAGCCTGAGTGCAGAGGAACAGATGCAACAAACACAGGTGGTAGCAATAAGAGTAGTGGGCTTTCAAATGCCAGCGATGGCTAGGCTATCATCATGTCACTTCTGTCCCTAAAAAAAGGACTGAATGGCCAATCTGCTTCTTCTCTCTGCCTACGAAAGGTCATTTGCAGAGAGGCAGCGCTCTCAAACAAAATGTGGCATTCTTTTTTTTCTTGTAGCCTCGGTGAAAGCGCAAGGGCTTCTGCATAGGTAAAATGTTTACTCTCTAGCTAGATATTTCTCATTTCTATAAAAAAATGCCTTTTTTTTTTTTTTAATAGCATAAATTGGAACGTGTGTGTATCCCAGGTGTTCTTGTGCTGAAAACACTTCATCTAACTCTACAGTCCAGCGAGGGAGGATGAGGAGACTGTGTGAGTGGGAGTGAGGAGAATTCGTGTTTTGTTTTTTGCAATCATGAATGCGATGATTGGACCAGGGCGCCCTGCAAATGAATAAACAAATATGTTACCCTTATTCAGTGCAACAGGAGCTATTATTTCACCCTGTAAACTTTATATTTCTGGTGTACGAAATAGATTGTGAGACACAGTTGAATCAGAAAAGCATGTTTAAATCACCAACCTCGTCATATCTGACACCCAAATGATGTTGTTAGATAAAAGAAAAAAAAAAAAAGGTGTTTTTACCTCAGAGCTTGCTGACGGTGCGTTATTACCAATCAAAGTTGATTATGATGAGACAAAAGCTTTCATGTAGTGAGTTGTTAGCCCACTCAGTAGGGTTTATGATGGCCGTTAGTTGATATGTCAATTAAGCATTCATTAGAGCACTATTAGATCCCTTTTTGAGGCTGCCCTCTATCTATATATATGTGGGAAACCTGATGGTGATTTTCTCTCACTGTTAGCCTATTAGATTAAGTATGTGACAGGTATTCTAATTATGATCACTGTCATGCCATCTATTAGCGAGGCGCAAACAGATATGCTGTGGTGAGATGACTACAATAATCACTAGCCTTTGTGTTGACCTTTATGAGCAACATGCTTTGTGTTATTCTCAGGCACATCTGTTGTTATTCCACTGTGTGGTTGTACAGAATGTCCTTAAAACGCGTCGTTGGTGGTTAACTGCAGTATAGACCGCTTTTCATGGGTGCAAATGTCTTAAAAAATACACCAGGATAAGGAGAGAAGAGGATTTTTGTGGATAGCAAGGATGAGTGATTCAGAGAAAGACGTGGGCGTTTTTAATCCGGTATGTCGCCACTTAAATCCCAGTCACTTAATTTAACCTCCTTTTGTTTAATTAACCTCAGATTTCAGAGTTAATTAGGTTCAGGTATTAAAGACAGATTATTTTTTTCTCACTCTGGCTCCTGGCAGAAGTGTGGATGCGGTCTCGCATTGCGTCAGATGAGATCTGATCTGGTGTAAGATTGAGCCTTCAGGGAAGGTAGAATCCAGTGACGAGGAGTGAGCATGCCCACGTGTGTGTGTGTGTGTGCGTGTGTGTGAGGGTGAGGGTGTGAAGGGTTGAAGTGTTTATGACAATTCTATCATGATGAAATGCCATGGTTTTTGTATATAGATTCAGTAACATTTATTATACCTTGAGATCTGCTAAACAATGAACACTATCAACCTGCAGAACAATGGTAAGCCAAACAGAACAAAAGCTTATTTTTCATGTGCAGAAAAACTAATTAAGAACATTAAAAAGGATCAAGGCTTTCTATTCTATTTCTCTGCACTTCTTGTCTTTGTGACTTTGTGCCCATAGATGCTTGAAAAGGCAGTTTCCAATTGAATTCGACAAAGTGTATTTCCTTTTATGTGACCACACACACAGGGACCCACAAATTCATTTCTTCTGTTTTTTCTCCAAATACAAAGTGTATGTTTTCAAGGGCCTGATCTCATGATTGATGTCCGCAAACACCATATTCTGCTGTGAAACGAGGACCTCTGTGTTTTTTACTGGAACATTAAACATTGAAATGCAACTGTTGGAAATTCTGAGCCGTGTTTTTAATAAGACCCTATAGAGGAGATCAACAGCACTGTGCTGAGGGGGGGATTGGCACCAGTATGTACCACTCAGTGACAGAACATGCCACAAGCAGCGTCCCCTGTTCACACAATCACCAAAGCTGTCACACCTTGCCTCATTAGCCTGATGGGAGATCCATGGCAAGCGCCCCCCATGCTAACCTCCTGTGGCCCACAAATCAATGTGCTCACAGCAGGGAGTGGGAGAGAGGGGCATCAAGAGCCTCCGTCCTGTTTGCTGCTCCACAATACTTGGGGTTAATTATTAAGGTGGTGATTGCAAATGGCTGAGCCACTTGTGCAAATGGAGCGTAAACAAAAGTAAATTGGAAACAGGTATTACACAGCCTCCATATTAGGCCTCCCGGAGGGCTTCGTCTGATTACAACAATCACCGCATGTGTCTCTGGGCAGGATAAGTGAGGCACATGAAGTGGTTTTAAAGCACAGTCCTGCTCATATATCCCTCCATCCATCTATCCATCCATCACTCCTGCTTGATCCTCCACTGCCACTTATCCATATTTGAAATTACAAAAGCCTCTTGTATGGGTGGCTTATCACCCATGTAATGACAAAGTTCAAATGTGAATCCATCCGCACAGCTCAGAAAGCCATTGAAATCCTCTCTGAAAGGTGCTAGTGGCCACAGCAACTACTGTCAATTTACAAAATGTCTGATGTCTAAAAAACGGATTAAAATTGCTTGGCTGTAGATTGAAAACGAGTTCAACATTCTTGTGAACAAAGGAGCTGAATCCCTTTTATAACATTTTTGAGAGGACAGATTTGATTTTACTTTTGATTGGCAGCACACTGAGTTCCAGCATATTCAGCGAACACAATTCTGTAAAGGTGTCCTTGTTGTGCACCTTTGTCTGTGTCTCCACCATTCATCAAATGTGGATGGTATTGATTTCGGCTTTTGCACACAAAACTAAGAGTTATAGATGGGACCATGAAACAGTATGGCCCAATAACAGAAACTAGTTGCAAAAGAGGTGATTAGGGGGTCAGTGACAAAAATATTTTTGCAACTATTCAGGGACTTTTTATGAATGGACTGGAACATGGAGGAATGCAATGTCAGTAGCACACGTTTAAGTTGCATTAATCTATACACAGATGTTTAAACATTTAAAAGAAACTGAAGGCACTTTCACAGAAAGGCCAAATCTCATTTTATGCTCCTTTGGTTCCTGCTTGAAAAGGGCCAGCATTATATGTTTGCATATATCAATACTCAGAGCTGAGAGAAAATGCCAAAGCCAGTAAATCATTTAGTTCGTAGCTCGGTGCAGGTGACTTTCTCTTGAAAGGGACTCTTTTGATTTCTCTGACTTTGCCTCCTCTCATCACAGCAGTACCTACCGTTTCCAACATGCACATAAGGGCCCCAAAAATTCTCTTAAACACACACAAAGAAAAGAAATCGGTGCATATTTTTGATCGAAGGTGTTTATATTTTCATGTACTTTACTTTCATGCCCCACGCCGCAAAAAAAAAAAAAAAAGTGCATCCACACATGCGCATGCACCTCTTCATTTCCCCTGTAGCCTGAACCATTGAATAAATAAATCATTGAAATTGTCAAAGCTTCTTACCAACTGAATAATATTTAGCATTAGGCGATTCCCACTGTAAGATACTGCAGTGGTATTGATGTTTCTTAGCCTGCTTTTCAGAGTCCAAACCACCACAGCACACACGTGTTCACACACACACACACACACACCTCGCAAACTTAACATAGCACAACAACAACAGAAACACAATGAAGGGCCTCTCATCCAGGGCCTCAGTATAATTAACTGGAGAGGCTGAGTTTAGGGATTACTCCAGGAGGGGCGGCGAATTAAAGCTCGGCTAATGAGTTGAAGTTTCTTAATTTGTTCTCCCCCGTAATTCCAGAATGGATTAGCAGTAGCTTTAGTCGCCTCTTCCCACCGATTAGCATGGCTCGCTCGGTTTAGCATTTAACGGCAGGGAGGAGAGAGGAGAGGGGAGCCGCAGGGATGGTTACACAGCTTACACGTCGGTGAATGCGCAGCAGTGTTTAGCAGATAAAGGCATTCACCTACTCGGGAGTCGCAGACAATGAAATAGGGTCCATTGTTCCAAATAATCAGTGTGATGAGGGGTAGGAGAAAGTTTTAGATATTTAACCTCATTCAGCTAAGTGTTACATTTAGGTATTCGTTCTACTGTGATTTATCTTAGAAATAATTTTAGGATTTGTGCCATTGTTGTGTGAAAATTGCATGGAATTGCACTGAACATCTTAACTATTTCTACTGCGTCTATACAGTATCTCTATTTTTCTCTCCTTCCGTCTCTCCTCTCTCTCTCTCTCTCTGCTCTCTCTCTTTGTGTCTGTCTCCTCGGCAGCACCGGGATAGTGGACTTAAGACTGTCAATTAGGGTTAAAAGGCTCGGAGGGTGGTGGAGAGCAGCCGAGCATGATGGCTGGACCTGGCACAGCACCTGATGCCTAATAATGAAAATTGACAGGGCTTGTTTTTAATTCTCTTGGTACTCGGGGCCATATTGCTCAGGAGCACAATACAGCCGGAGGGTGGAAAGCCACACCTTCAGGCAGGTTTCTCCATTAGCCCTATGTTCCCTGGCATGCATACTGGAGCGCAGTGTGTCAATAATATACAAACCTTGAGTGCCAGTTGAAGCCAGATATGATGGAAAATACCCAGCACTGTGTTGAATGACAGCAGAATCGGCACTGTGATATGTTATTATTTCTCCTTTCTCACTCAAAAAAAAAAAATGCAGCTAGAGAATAGAATTTGATTTGATTGCTTATAAAAGAAATCAATTAAAAAAATGCAATCACCTTGAACTTGAATGTTACCTGCACAGTGAATTTGATGAAAAAAAACAGTGTGAGAAACAAGAGGTGTAGATGGCAGAGTGATAGTCGATGTTTTATTTTTGCAGACCTGCAAGGAGCATATATTCTTCTTTATAGGCATGGTCTCCTGTGACTCATCTACTTAAAAGTGGCTTTTGCCTCCCATAAACTCCACTCACTGCAACAATCAATAAGAGCCCATTTATAATCCTATGCCATTTGAGCTTATAATATATTTTTGCATGGATGGAGATATGCATTTCCTTGCTTTTGAAAGATGCATGTCTCTGATGAATCGTTTGTTTGCAGTGAAGAAAAGAGGTGTGAGACAACACTCCCAAACTAACAGTCATAAAGTTGCTTATATAGAATAATCCCGGGAGTGCAACATTGAGATTTTGCCAGATTTTTTTTCCTGATTGCATGATTAAATTTCTCAAGTGTTTTGTTCCATCTGAGAATAAAATGAAAAAAAAAAAAAAAAAAAAATGCAAGGCTGCTGGCAGTATTTGGGCTCTCACACTGTCAAAACACCCAATAAAGAAGGTGAGAAGGTCCTGTAGCCAATTAGGGAGCAGTAAAAGACTGAGGCTCGAGTGAGGTTTTATTGTGAAACAGCTTCACTGCAACATCCTCCGATTATTTTTAGCCTCTGCCCCAGAGCAGAGGCCTGTGAAAGGTGTGTGAAAATGCCCTTGCCTAGGAAATGTCATACCCGCACCACAACATCAAGTGTTGAATTCAGTCCTAGCTTAAGGTATAAAGTCAAAACCACTCTTAGTCTAGAGCGGAACATGTGCACTCTCATTAGGATCTCTTGTATGTATAGTAGTGGGGGGGGATACACAAATTCTAAAGCCTATGGCTGACAAATTAGTGGTTTGATGCTCCACTGTAGGCATGAGCAGGCTGTCTGACCGATTACAGTGACGTAGGCATCTCATTGGCGGACAGCTCTCATCAGGAAACTCAATTGCCATGGCGACAGCCGCGTGACTCAGAATGGGAGAAGTGGGTGGGCCTGTGACACACTGTGTCATATTTGCAGGCACTTAATATTGCTTATGCAGGCACTTATGCTGATATTGCTATTGTTTGTGATGGCTTGCTGTTGTTTCTTTATGGATGGATACTTTGTCTGAGAGGGTGGTAGTGAAGCGGAGAGTGGTCATTCAGTAAAAAACGAGGGGCCTCGGGGTGTCAGTGCTTCACTAATGAGCAGATTGTTAATTTAGGAATTTTATCACATACACGGTACTAGTGTATGAGATTGTTTATGAGAAATTATTGCACCCTAAATTGTGTATGTTGGGAGTTTGCCTATTTATGTATCACAGATATAGAGGGAGTGAGAAACTAGTGTGTGTATGAAGGTTTTCAGTGCAGGGTTTTAGGGAAGTGTGATGGAAATGCACATGTGTGTATGTAAGTGAGAGTGAAACAGAGACCCCTGTTCATGGTATTAAATGAAGGGACCCGTTCTTTAGCCAGAGGGTCCAAGTACTGCTGACCTCTGCTGTGACCACAGTTGTGTTGACAGCAGCTGCACTTCACACATGCTCCCCCAGGCCTGATGTGCCCACTATCCTTCATAGATGAGACCAGACTATAGAAAGACTTATAGAGTCCAGCTTAGGCACTAAGACAACACCACAGAGTGGCATATCACTCACTAACAAAGACCCCAACTGGCAGAATCTGCCTTTCACTGACACTTTTTCATCTCAGCTGGTTAACCTTTGCTGTCGGGGAAGATATGAGACGCGAGCAGAAAAAAGCAGAATATCCGTGTGTAGTGTGTAAAACCATCCATGTCGAAGTTAACTGAGGGGGAATTTGCTCTGCCTTAAGGTTTGTTCTGGATTTGTGTCGGATTTTTGATGGGTAGGGAAACAGCATGTGCTCATTTAAGATGCAGTGCTGATTTATTTATTTATCATTTTCTGCCAAAGTGACATAATTAAATGGCCAATGTGTTGATATAGTACTTTAGGCCTCACTTGTGAAAATGATCTGCATAATAAGCCAGCCAGCATGGCTCAAGCTATTTTTGTATATTTTTTAATTATTATTTTTTAGTGTTATTACAACTGAGCACATTAACACTCATTCAAATTTGTTTGGGAATCATTTAGGCTAATTTGTAGAGGAGCCAAATGTGCAAACACATTTTAACAAATACATCCAGAGTGTCATTTTTCTCAAATGTGTGTGTTGGATGGACTTTTAGTATCTGCCCAGGAATACTTCCTATACTGTAATTAAGCCTCGGGTGATCATATTGTATAAGTATTCCTTGTGGCCCAGAGCAAAGGTTTCCCTCTACTCATTTTATGTACATGTGCTTATTATGTAATGAATCTGGCAGTTAATTTTATGGTAATCAAAGGCCCATTTTCCCAAGGTTACACATAAAGTCATGTCTTTGTACTTTTTTCGCTGAGTTGATGTTGCTATCAGAGGTATTCAGGGGTAATTGCCATTGTACAGTACAGTAAAACTTACCACAGGTGAGCCAATAATAGGGACAAAAGGCTATGTTCATTATGTGTCCAAGTCAGTTCTTTTATGGAGTGTGTGGGATATCGGATGACTCATTTGACCATGAGCCTCTATGAGAAGAAAGGTCCTCCACAAATGCCATTATGCCTTTCCATAATTCATCAAACACTGAATTTTTCAAGAGGAATCCGTCATCAGCTTAAAGATTTTTATCGACAATAGGCTGCCTTGTAGTTCACTGATTGGTATCCAGACAGGCTTAGCAGCGGATGAGAAATGAACATGAAAAGCTGCGTTAGGATACCTGTCAAATCTGTCAGTTCCCCAAACCTTGTGTGCATGGCCCTCCTTATGATGAATTAATGATTAATCAGGATTTTTGAAAAAGCCTCAGTGAATGATGGAAGAATAATGAGATTGTCTTTGATCATTTTATGTTAGCTCATGTCAGTAATTTGTGGTAAATCATCTGAATTCAGCTATTGAGATTCATTGTAAGCCGCAAGCCCATCAACCCATAGTATTCCTTGAAATCTTCCACATCAACAAACCCACCAGTGATCCCTGATATCCTGGAAGATTTGAGTTACAGCTCTCCTGCTCTGCAGCAGTCTCTCAGGCCGGCTCAGACATCCGATCCTCACTGTGGACAAACCATTATTATGTCCATGATTGGACTCCCTGTGTGGGAATACCCTGCACTCTCCTCTCTGACTGTGTGAGACTAATGCTGTGTGGCAGGTCCGGCACTCCACTGCCTAAACACATCTGTCATGTTTTGTCATAGTGACACAGCAACCAGCCGTCTCCCACCTCTGTGGCAGGGTATAGTATACCACACTGCAGATACATCTGCGTACAAAAGAGCGAGATGGAGAAGGGTGGAGTTTTAGTGGTAATGTAATGGATTATTGAGCACAATCAAGGCGATACTTGACAGTGCAGGCAGTACAAGATGCAGAATTGACAAAAAGCAGACTGAGAGACAGTCAGGGAAAGGCAGAATTGATTGAGTATGTATAAAAACTGTAAAGAAAACTACACAAACATATGCAATCAAATAAATAATTTCATAAATACACCCCTTTATTACATCATTTACATTTCAAAAGCCGCACCATGTACCCACAGCCTTAAAAGTTAAATTTGTGATGACCCTCTGGCCCAGTGGTCTGATTCATACCACCTAGCGGCTTCTTCAATGTAAACCTTTTTCTGTCACACTGTACTGCTGTGTCTAATAAATGCAAGATAAACAAAGATAAGTTCAAATCTAGCTTGTGCCCTATGTCTCATTTCCTTCTATGAGACAACACCACCACAGTAATTCTGCATTTCTGAGAATCTGTTAGATATAATAAAATATTAGAAATAACTTGCAGGTAATTTACAAGATTTCTTACCCATCTGAAACTCGTGTTCATTAAAGATCCTGTGCAAAAGCATTCTCTTTGATACACTGTTCCCTTAAGCTGCTCAGCCAGTATCAATGTCAACAGGAATTGATTCAATGTAACCTAGAAAAATGAAAAAAAAAAATGGTTAGAAGTCTGCTGGCTATAGTGCAGCATGGTTTGCTCATCTGGGTCTCTATTTACCCTTTTGCATCCAAAGTGCAGAAATGGCTCCTGGCATTAAACGATAAACAAGTGTTCAAGAAAAAAAGTTTATGGTTATGTTGTTCTTCTCAGATAATACTTCTCTTATGTTAATTACATAAGAATCATATTAGAACAATATCTGTCATAGAGATGCAGAATAGATGTGTGTATGTAGAGTAATTAATGTGGAAAATAACTCCTTGGCTTTTCTGGCCTTCTGAGTTTGAAATATCAAAACTTGACTCTGTATTTTCTCTCTCTCTCTGTTTCTCTCTTTACCGCACGTAAAGACTTAGCATGGTAAAGCTTAAGAGGAACCATCCTGGTATGCTAGACTAGTTCTTTGTGGTCTGGTTTTCCTGCAGGGTGTTCAACTGGATTTTGATGGGCAGTACCCCCGAGGATTATCTCTGCATGGCATACAGTTAGTATTGTATCTCTCTGGAAGCGAAAAAAATGTTATTAGTGGCTCTTGACATGAGCAACACGCAAATTACCACTCGTGCTCTTAGGAATGTGTGCATGTATGTGCGTGTGTGCTCACTGCCTCAGCTATGCTAATTAACCCATCACAATGTGGAGAACAGGAATGTGAAAGAATGAAGATGTCTGAAAGGACAGTATACATGTACAAAGCACAGGGGTCGCACTGGAAATCCGAGTAATGTCTCAAATTAAGATGTTTCTGTGGTACCAGACAGCCTGACATCATGTCCTTTATGGAATATTGCTTTTATCCTTTGTGCAACAACATTTTATTTTCCATTATCTGGGTATGGTTATATTTTTTATCATTTATTAAATGATTTTTCATTTACTATCTGGATTTTGGGTTATTGACCTTGTGATTTCAGTACACATTAATATGTTTTACCGTAGCGCTGTTATATATTACTAGTAAATAAACGTAATGTCTCTATTTTGAAAAGAACAATGAATCAGAAATATGTAGCAAACAAGACTGCAGCACTCTCTTTGCCCCAAGCAAAAAAAATCTGCATTTTGGAAAGACTGAACTATTGTTTGTGGAGTATGCCAGTGGGCAAACACACTGAAGTCCCACAGGTATTGTGGCCCCTGTGTTTTGATAGTAGACTTAAAATAACCCATTTTAGAGAGGAAGAGCAATGATTTCAGTGGCACTATTCAATCCGCAGGAAACAATGTGCCTTGAGGCAAAGCAAACCTGCTGGCAAAGGCTCTTTTGATCATTGCAACATGCACGAGGTCATTTACTTATTGCAGAGGAGCTCGTGGGCTGCCCTTTTTAATGTTAGCTTCAACCACGGGCTTTCTGAGAAATGCACATGGGTAGCCATAATTCTTCACTGTCAATGCTAAGCACTTACAGCACCGAGACAACAAGCTAAGTAGAAACACTTGATCCCAGTGGCCAGGCAGCATGAGATGAAGGAATGAAAGCCACTGTCACTCAAGATTTTCTTGCCTGTCATCAGAAATGTGGTGCCTGTCATCACATCGAGCAGACGACAGGGCACAGGTGGAGCTAAAAGTGGGAACGGCTATGGAGGAAAGTTAACTGTGACTGACAGGAAGAACAGAGCAATTACAGTACCTGCCGAGAGTTTTGAGTTCACTAGAGGTGAGGATAATTGTGGGGGCAATATGTATCTGTCCCTTCAAATCTTTCTTTTTCAGTCTCTGCATGTTTTTTTGTCAGATATTCAGTAGCCACTGATGTTCACCCTGGCTCTACATCTTAAGTAAAAGGGTTCAATTATGCTCGACAATTACAAAACAGTGGCTCTCAGTCTTCGGTTGCTTTTTACTATGAGCATCACCCATCTAAATTGCCCAAAATTGCCTGACTTATCACCAGCCTAAAATCATAGTAATCATAGTTCATTCTCTATAAGCTTTTCCCTACAAAAAATGTAATATAAGTATTTTCACTACTTTCTTTCCAAAGTGTTAAGCATAATGTGGGCTATTTATATACCCTATGTGCTATGCAAAAAACATTGAATGATGACTTTCATGCACTTACCGCTATGCTCTTCGTTAAACTAAAAGAATCAAGGGGTCACGTTCAGAGCACTGGCATCTCCAAGTGTACAGGCTCTCTAAACAGCACGAGACAAACATGGCCCCTCTCCAGGAACACAAGATGGCAGGGGCAGATGGCCAATTACATCCCATAATGCCTAATTGTAAATGATGAGGCAGGTGTCAAATTAGGCCTACCTACAAATGAAGGGGAATTCAGCCCCTGTAATCTGTAGGAAAAACAGATCAGATAGAAAGGATTACTATAAATGTATTCAAGAAAACAACATGTATAGACAGTTTCCTGATATAACATGTCAGTGAGAAAAAAGGTAATATTTCAAATGCCCAGTGAATAGCGTCAACTCCTGGTGAATCCAATTACAGGCTGTGTGAAAGACGACGGGTAGTGCACAAGCATGGGGCTGAGTTCACCGAGGTTCATTTCACTTGGAGAGAAGAGGTTGCAGCTTGGTGGCAGAAGTGTAAATATCGCACCAAGAGTTCTTCAGAGCAATCTTCAAAAAGTATTGACCTCTGTACAGATGCAAAACAGAAAATCTTCTCAATGGATGGCGAATTTGCAGAATTTTCCAATAAACCCACTTTCAAAATCGGCAACAAGTGTGTGTCGAAGCTCTGGCTTGTTTGGAAACACGGTACCTCTAAAATGTGTTTATTTGCAGACTTGAACATGTTTTTTGTGTGCGTTTGATGAATTAATTATTAGTTTTGTTCAACTGATGACAGTGCACTTGCCATGTGTCAAATGATGATGATTTCTGGTTTGTTTACCTGTCAGTCTGGTTGATAATGGCTGTTCATTAGAGACAGACTGCTGCTCAGACAATTTTTTTTGTCCTTTCCTTTGTATACTTCAAGTTACTCACATTGTTTATTTGTTATTGTTTCATTTATTCATTTGAAAGTTCCTTGAATGCTGAAACATTAGAGAGAAGTACAGTGATCTCCCTGTGCCATACACATGAAATGTACAAGTAAACAAAGAGAAGCTGTCCAGGCAACCGATATAGTGCGCACACTGGTCTTTTAAAACATAGAGCAATATGGTTTTGCAGTGATGGTATTTGGACATCAATGAGTCAGTCAAGGTTGTTGCTACAAGGCCCCTGGAGGGCACTTTGATTGTCTCAGTCAGTTAACCAAGTCTACATTGCTTTCTCCTTGTCTCTCTATTTCCTCATCACTCCACCCCCCCACAGGTCACTGTGTCCCCATTCTCCTTCCCGTCCTCCCAAACCTGATTATTGCCTCTCCATCCAGACACAGTCACTTCTGTTAATTAGAACAAACCTTTTAGTCATTGAACATACATCTTCTCCTCTTAGACCGGCCAAGACCGGAGCAGACTCGCCACAGACCATCATTAATTTGAATTGTCTACCCTTCCTGTCTTTTTCCCAACCTCTGCCACCTCTCTGTGGTGGCAGCACAGCTCCTGTCCAGAGGAATTGAGCTGCTAAATATCCACGACCAACCGTCCGGAACGACCCAGCAGTAAATATTAAAAATCCATCAGGCAGCAAATCAACAAGCCAGTACATGGCAAACACTATTATTTTCATATGGTGTTACTGTCACCCTTGGCCCCCCATTAACGCTGCGGTGTTATAAAGAAAGTGAATAAGCTCCATTATTGCGTCTGAGAACCAACAACCTATTAGGGACTTTTGACCTGTTGGTTCAACATTCTGTCATGGCCATGTGACGACAGCCATGTTGAAAGAGTGTGTGTGTGTTTGTGTGCCTGTGTGTGTCAGTGTGTGTCAGTGTCAAAATAGACTGCTGGAGACTTTAGAAAGAGACAAGTAGAAGGACAGAGAAAGAATGATAGATCAAGGATATATTTACACACACATTACTATATGCTTCTATTGCAGGGCTCCTCTCTGTGGTAGTATATATGCTCTGCTGACAAAGAGGAAGAGGATGGGGGTGTTATGGTGATGGTGGTGTTAGAATATAAAAGGGGAAATATCACTTCAGTGTCAGGGAGAGGCTGGTTCTGTAGCAGAGTGAAACCTATGATTAACCGAGTCTTTATATAAAACTACTGCCCGTTAATCTGCAAAAAATGTTTCATCATTTACAAAGTAACATATCTTCGAACATATTTTACATGGCAAGGACAACCACTTGAATCATAATGACTGCTTAAAAAAATATTCAAATGAAAATTAAATGAACAAAAATTGAAAGTGAATGAGGTCTTCCTTTTCACCTTCACTGGGAGTGTTCACATAAAGGTCAGGTGACACAACTTTTATCGCTGCTGCTGCCATCTGTGTTCCTCATTAACCTCTAAGTTGGTAATGTTTTGCGCCTCTCCAGTATTTCCCTCCACTGTTTGGTCAATATGGGCTTCAGTAGGTTGCCAGCATCCTCCTAATGCCATGCACAACAATGAAACGGCAAATCCCTAGACAGGTCTGTCCCCATGACCCACTCCACACGGCCAGCTGAGCATCCCACATTGCCTGCCCACTCCACAGCATATGGAAGCAAAGTGCTGCCAACAGTGCAAATGGTGGTTTAGATCCATCTGAGCCCAACTGTCACAGGGCGGCACCTGGGGCATGAGTCTCCTCAAACTAAACTCTGCTACAATCAGGCCACGGGTGCATTGAAGAGAAACTGCTGCAATATAAGCTTTCTCCTCCCTCAAGCCAACTTGATAAGTGCTTCATCTCTCCCAATCTCCAAAGCCATTTGCACACACATCTATAAAAAAGTGAAATGATAACCCTGAATCGGGTGTAAATGCTGGTGTTATTGTTGATATATACTTTCAAGTCTCATAAAGGGACTAAATTGGATTTTGAAATTATTACTGTATATGTTTTTTGATACTGTGCTCTTATTTTTCTTATGTAAATAAATGAACAGCAGCAGCTGTCTCTGATGCTCCTTCTCTCTGTGCCACAGGGCAGACATTAGTGTCACACTCTCTTCAATAGAGGCATGTCATAAAAGACACATCAATAACCAGAGATGCCTCGATGTTCTCCATTATTATTATTCTTTAATGCTGGCAGTGGCGTGATTTAATGCCTTTCACATTTTTCTCCTGCCTGCCGTTGCTTATCGGCAGAGTTTCATTAGCATACAAAGCCCTGTTTTAGTAGTGGGGGGGTTTTGGTAGATAGCAGCCATCCGGTTAGCTCATCTTACTAACCCCCTTTGTGTGCGTTTCTTGCTGCCAGGGCTAAAGATGATGGTTTTGTGGCACGTTTGGGAGGCTCTGTCACATTAATCCTTCCCACACACCGCTGTAAACCCAGCGGCACACAATCCTACTGCAGAGTTTCTCCGATGGCCCCAGATACTATAAGCAAGAGGTTTGAAGACAAACAGCATCTGGCAAGGGAAAAATGAAGTTGGACAAAGGTAAAAAGTCATCCAGGCATCTGTGCTTACTCAGCTGAGTTTGTGTGTATGTGAAAGAGAGAGAGAGAGGGAAAGAGAGATGCAGCAGGAATATAAACTCTGCTTAGATGGGCGGTTTTATTTTTGGGAAATCATTCCACGCCTTTCATAGCAGGACTCATAAGGCATCTCCTCCTATTCCATCTGGGAGATGGTGCTGGCTTTTTTTGTATGCCACGCCTGTCATGCATTTGGGGGCTGCAGTGTAAACTTGCTGCCAGGCTTGGCCTGAAAAACGCATCTCAATGCAGGGAGCTGCTGCCTTCAGCAGCATGGTTGTTGTCTGCCCTCATCCTTCCAAGTATCTCCAGCATCTTCAAACCCTTCCAGCTTTCTATTACCTAAATAGGCAAACATCTGCAATGTCAGGGGAAGACAGGAGCTGCAGACACCCAGTCAACAAGCTATTCATTTTCCCTCAGCCTTGCCTCCCTAACCATGACAAGTTCTTTCACACTAACAGAAACAAGACAGCACGCACGCATACACACAAAATTGTGAGGGGCCAAAAAAATATGTCAGTGCAATCTCTCGACTTTGGACTGGAGGCCCTCCAAAGTGCAGAGGAAATTTAAATTTATTATGAATAAATCTGACTCAATTTATTTCTCTCACCCCTCCTGTTTACTGGATAAGCCCTTATACCAATTGGTCAACTCAAGCCAATACAGCACCACTCTTTCAATGATACAGTCATGCAGGATTTCAAGTGACTCTCTCCCATGCCAGACAGCTGAACCCACAACCTGCCAACATTATAGGAGCAGACTTAACTTAAAATGTCAGCTTGCACTGTACACGCACTGTGGTGGCAAGAGGAGGTGTGTATGTTATGCATGTGAAGGTGTGTGTTGTAGATGTTGGAGGGTACAGTGGGAATAAAAAGGCATTCATTATAATGTGTTAACCAGTTCAGAGGAAGAAGCTATATGAGGTGTATAATGACATTTAGCGCTAGCAGAGAACACTGGGAATACATCTCATTTCCAGGCAAATCATCAAGGAGGCTGAAGGCTGCTTCAAAAAGTGTCCGAAAGACAGAGGTCACAGAAAACCCCAGAATATCCAGTTGCCTGCAGTTTCTGCCTACATCATCACTGAATGTTTATGTCACTGCTGCACATTTCCACACTCTTCACACCCAAACATGTGGAGCGCACACTCGCACAAAAGGCTCCCCGTGGCTAATGCAGCTGTTTGCTTTAATAACTTGCATTAGAGTAAGCATATCCCTGGAGGGTAGTGCTCCAAGATGAAGACTTAACGCTTCCATCTCCCTAGGTCACAGCACCCTATCCTTCACACTGCCAAACCAACACTTGGACATGGAGTAAATCTAGGGCACGGTGTGCTCATGTTCGATCTTATCATGCTTGTGTAAATTTCCCTCAGCGCTGTAAAGTTATGCCTTGGTTGGCTTATGGCACGAGGTGAGTCTGCAGAAGTAGTTGCTGCATGGAGCGTGTGTATGTTTGTGTGTGTGTGTGTGTGTGTTCTTGATCTTCGCAGAAAATCTGACAGGCCAGTGTGCCTGCGGATTAGAGGGGCCTCTGTTTGGGTGGCTGCATAATTAGGACAACTCTGTTGACAGTGCAGCAAAGTGGCCTGCTTTTTCAACACTGCAATTTTTATCCCTTCTCTGTTCTGTCCCTCCACTCTATAGGTCTCCCAATATTAAACCCAGCCTTGAAACAAAACCAACTTAAATGGACTCAGGGAGGTGATAGTTGCTAGGAAGGCAAAGTTCAGAGACGGTTGATTTTCGACCAAATGAACTTAATGAGCCAGAGTGTTATTTTAGGTGTCATAGCGGTTGTGTGGTTAAGGAGTCCTGAGTTCACGGTAAGTCTTGACTTTCTATTTGTGTAGTTTTCCCTCCCACATAAGGTCAGGTCAGATGGAAACTTTAAATTGTCTATTGTGTGTGCATCTCTTTGATTATGTTCTAGCCCTGTGACAGACTGACAATCGCTTTTCTTTGTCTTTCATCCGGTGTATGCTGGGATAGGCCTCAGCTTCCTGTGACCTTCAGTGGAAATAAGCAGGTAGAAAATAGGTGTTTGGATGGATTCACGGACACAAGGTTAAAAGCATTACCTCTGTAGATAGGAGAGAGATTGGGTTGAATGAAGACAGGGGGCTATTTTCCTTTTTTTTCCTTCTTTTTTTCTCTTTTGATTCTTGTGTATTTATTTTCTTTAAAAATAACAAAAAAAATACCCCCACCCTTCAGGGAGCCCGACATTTTCATTTCACTATCTGTGTCCAAGTCAGTTCTTTGCTTTCATCGACATAGATAGGGACCTGGGCACAAAGCAAAATTATCTCTCCAATCCTTTTTTGCCTTTTCAATACCGATATGTGTAGTTTCCCTTTTTCCTCCCCAGATCCCCTATTTTTCTTGCTTTTTATTTCATCTGTTTGGGCTTTCTGAAGAGAGAAGAGATTGTGGCAGTTCCACAGGGAACAGTTGTCATACTGACTATAAACTACAACAACTTGTCTAATTGAGCTACGGCACTCAGTGCCATCCTCTTGCCAAAACCAGTCAGGAACTGCTCAATTGAACTGTGAGTGGAGACCCATGTGGGTGCGTATGTGCATGTTGAACATGCTGTGAGTGTGTGTATGTGTGTGGGTGGCTGGCTGGCTGACTGTAAGATGAGGGATCCTGGCTGTGCTGGAATGCTCTGTGGTAGGGTCTGTCAGCCTGTTGTGCTCCAGGTAATAGCTGACATTTCTTCATTTGTGCACCTAATTGCTGATTTACACTGCCACTAATGACATGTGAAGTCAGATCCAGACTCTGTAATGGGCAAGGGAATCTAGCCAGAGGTGTCCAAACAGTTCACTCTCCCTCTCTGTCTCTCCTCCCTTCTCTCTCCCGTTCTGTCTCTTCCACTCTTCTGTAGCTGGCTGACATCTTCTCTGCATCCTTTATTTATGCACTCTTTCATCAGTATGGCGTTCTCCTGGCAAAATCCCAAGTCAAATTGTCACTTAAGATCAGAGATGAGTTTATCTTTCTCTCACTCACTTTCCCCCCCCCTTTTTTTTGCTGTCTTCCCATCCTTTCAATCCCTTCATGGGATGACTCGTGCAGTCCCTGTATGCAGAGGCTAACAAACAGTTTGGAGATCAGTTAACTGTAAAGAATGAAAAGCAGGCTGGCGGAAAACGAGTCAATGACTTGGCTTAAACTGACACAAGCAGAGTCACATTGTACAGCATTTTTCCCTTGCATTTAGTGAAGATTATGAATTTCTGAAATAGGACACAATATGTTTTGTTTATGATTAGGGATACAAATTAATATTTTCTGTATGAAATGCATCCTAATCATTAACATGATAAAGTTACACCACTACCGCCTGCTACCATCTTATTTTATGTGGTTATGAGGTCGAGACAAAGAAATGGAGGGGGCGATCAACCATTTATTACAACATAAGGCCCAAGTCATTTCGTGGAAATGAACACACAATGGCATGTGATATATGGGATCTCCTCTTCCATGTAACAGCAATCTAAGTGTCCTTTATGATTTCATTCAAAACCCCTTGTCCTTGCGTGGTGCAACTAAACACATTATAGCAAAATGACGGATGGCCCCTGTGAGCGTAAGGAAAATGGGTGGAGGGCACAATATTCTCCACCCGCAGGGGTCGGGGGATGGGAGAGTTCTTATTAATTATAGTGAGAGGAATTTGCCCCACTGCATATTGTTCAGGTCCACTGGAGGAGCACCGCCATGGCTGCATGCATGTGTGTGTGTGTGTGTGTGTGTGTGTGTGTGTGTGTGTGTGATGGCTCAAGTGTCCCACTGTGGTATGCCAGTGTTGCACTAAACGAAGCTGACTTTAATGGCTGTGTTAATGAAATGCCCGGGCCCTAATTAAGCCCTCTCCACATTGGTGGGGACAAGCTAGATTCAGTCTCTCTTGCTCCCTCTCTCCAAGTTCCCTAAAGGCCTATACCATCTCTTCCTCTAGGATGTGTTGCCTTGACATCTAAAAGCTTCCTTCTAATGGCTAAATTGTGACTGGCATGTATGTTTGTCTGTGCAGACATATGCTCGAACAACAGAGCTTTAATAACACAGAATCTACTGTCAGCTTCTTTCTTCTAGCAGTACATTAGTACTGAGCCAGTACATGTTTCAGATTTTTTTTGGCTCATCAGGGACAATGATTGGCTTCATATTATGCTTGTTTCTTTTCTTTTTTTTTATCTTTGTCCTTGCTGGAGATGCTCAGAAATAACTCCTTCATTAAACAGCAGGCTGAGAATCTTGTTTGTGCTGTTATAATTTGCAACGTGTCTGTCTGTGACTCATATGTTCAATCTTTTGAGAAGGAAATGACTTTTTCTAAACACAACACCATAGATATGAAAAGCACGTTGAGTGATCTGACCTTCTGAATGTTCTTTAGCAATGTGACACAGTGTGGTGACATCCAGACAAAGTGACTCTTTGAGATATTAAAGGTTTTGGACATGCGCACACCTTGCAGTGATTGATGGTCCCACAGACACAGCTAAGTCACCTCTTCATCTCTCTCACATACATACAGGAAAACATTAATTTTCTCTCTTTCACATACACACATTGCACCTACAGTATGATGGCATAATTAATTGCAAGAATACCTCGATGAATGTTCTGCTCGTGTCTTGGCAAAACTTCAGTAAATATAAGATAGTGTGATAAACAGCCTCTCTTTGCTTTTTTTTTCTTCCTTTTAATTGGCAGCTGTGACCTTCAGCTGCGTTGAAGTGCAGAGCAAACATTTGATAAAATCGGTACACATATCTCAACGCCACTGTTTCTTCTCTTCTCCCCTCTATTTCGTTTGGCTCGCTTTAATCATGTTTCTCTGCTAGCTGTCACAAGTAAATAATGAGTAGACTCAAGATGTCTTTGATTTGCAAGGCCTGAGTTGGGTCACAGCTCAATTGGCACAGACAAGAAAAAAAAAAATCATTCCGTTTGCTGAGGGCTCATTAGAAGCCTTGCAGCGTAAAGCCAGGGTCACTGGATGATATGGAGTCTTTTTATTGAAAACCCCTTGATCCTGGAGATCACGAAATGCTCCACCATGATGGCAAGAGAGATGGGGAACAATTTCTCCAGATGACAAATTATATACTTTGGGCTTGGAGACAGAGGGTGAACGCAGACAGACAGAGGAGAGAAAGCGGGAGAGGACATAATTACACCTATGTGACTCCAATGGCTGCAGATGAAAAGTTGCATCATGTCAGGCCAAGTTTTGATGCATGCTGCCCACAGATGAGGCAGCTGGCAGATATACTGTGGGTAAGAAGGCTATTCGATCAACATTTCCGCAGGGATATCAACATCAATGTTTGATAGTGTCTCATATAGATGAAAAATGCAAATAAATCATTTCTATCTCTCAGAGCCAACTGTTAGAATTAATACAAGCAGCCATTAGCATAGCAGACATTCAGTATCTGTCCTTGTGCTGGAGAACATTTGTAAAACTCACATCTGCCCTTCCTGTTCATATGCATGCCCTGTGCCCCTTTGTAGATATAATCATAAGTTAACACAGTTACCGTCAAAAACACTTGCTTCAAGTAATAATGTCTGTGCTGTGGTTCTCTGTGTCTAGACTCCCCATACTAATCTGACTCCCATGGGCATTCAGTTTATTTCCACTTCTCACAGTTTGTCTGTCATGGTGCTCAACAAACAACCTGCAATCTGCACACACATAATCATGCATACAGTGTGTGTCTAAGTGTTAGTTTACAGGGTTAATACTCAATAAATACAGTCTACAACAGGCTTCATACTTGAAACATGGTGACATTTGGTAAATCATTAGGCACATCATTCCAACATCTGTAGAAGAAACTGTCCTGTGGCAGGTTTTCATATACAATAGATTGTTGTCTTCCCTTTTTTCTGCGCTTCTTGTATTATGTTGCCATTGCATGTTTGGGTAATCATAGGGATGGATTTTCATGGGCACAAATGTCTTTTGACTCAGAAATTCTAATAGTTATTTATGGTAAATAAAAGTGGAGGTTAGCTGAGGCTGACTACTACAAATAATGATCTTTTTAAGAACAATACAATGGGAAATGTCTTTTCTCAAGTTATCACCCTCTCCAAAGAGCATTTTTCCAATGGTCTCAACCCCCATTATACTGGCACATCTCATCCTACTCATCTCTCTCCCTGCCCGTTCTCTGCATGACGATTTCATTACCTCGGAGATGCTGGGATACCAGCAATAATTATTCATAAAAATCTGCACCTGCAAATTAATGGAGAGGCATTATGCATACTGCTCCCTGTAATGTATTTGAAGGTATTTTTAACACAGGGTAACACCAGCACACAGGTTAGGACCTGCAACCTATTATTCATATTCAGCACTATTTCAGCCAAGGTTAAATGTGGTAAAAAGAACAAAGTGGCAATAATGGTGTCACGACAAGGAATATGTTAATGCACACAACTCATTTCAGTCAGAATCTCCACTATGTACGGCACTCAAGAATTTTCAGGCAAACACTCAGTCAGCCTTCAGTGTTTTTTTTGCTTAGAGACTTAGGATTGCCATTCATCTTGACACAAAAGGACTTAAAGCGAAGGACACTGTTAAAAACCTTGGTGTATTAATTGACAGCAATCTCAGTTTTTTAAAAAAAAATATGTGAAAGCAATGACTAAATCAGCTTTTTGCCATCTCAAAAACATAGCCAAACTTAGAGGCCTTATGTCAACATCTGATTTAGAAAAACTCACTTGTGCTTTTATTTCCAGTAGGGTTAACTACTGCAATGGTCTTTTCACAGGCCTTCCTAAAAAGACCATGAAACAGCTTCAGCTTGTGCAAAATGCAGCTTCTAGAGTTCTTATGAAAACCAAAAGAACCAACCACATTACTCCGATGCTTATGTCCTAACATTGGCTTCTGTTTAGTCACAGAATTGACTTTAAAGCACTGTTGCTTGTTTATGAATCACTAAATGGGTCAGGACCAAATACCTCTCAGATATGTTTCAGCAGTACATACCCGCTACACCTCTCAGATCACTGGAGAGAAATATCTGTTGGTAATACCTACTGTCGGAACTTAACATGGTGAAGCAACTTTTTGCTGCTATGCTGCTCAGCTCTGGAACCAACTTCCTGATGGTATCAATGGTGCTCCAAATGTAGCCAGTTTCAAATCTAGACTTCAAACCCAACTGTGCTCAGACTGTACATGCGATTGTACACGCACTACAGAACTGCCCATAGGGGTGTAATCAGCAGGATAACATCATCTGTCTGTACTTTCCAAAACCATTACAAATCAGTGTAAAACAATTATGTTTTATGGTGTGACAACGCTGTGCTTAAGGTCTGATTAGGTTTAGCAACAAAAACCACTTGGTTAGGGTTAGGGAAAGATCATGGTTTGGGTTAAAATGATCACTTGAAATGTGGTGTAGGTTAAAGTTACTACCTCCTTAAAGTAAGGCAACCTTCATCATCATGGCAGCAATAAATACCATGACAATTGTAGTTATGGTTTTTAAAAAGCTGTCCCGACTCGTGGTTGGAAACATTACACTCACAATTGGAAACAGTGGTCTCCTGCAGCTAAGTCCACTTTTTTGCCATCTATCTATCTAGCCATCCACTCAACCCACTACCTCCGAATATGGACATTTGTTACCTTATATAGACATCATCTGAACTGCTCCACTTCTAAAGGTCATAATTACTACAGTTACTACAAACATAGGTTGTTTTTGGTGACTGAATTTACAACCTATACTGTTGTTTTTCATGGGAGGACAGGCTGGATTGGATGCACTCTTCCTTTTTAATCTTCTATTTTCATGTGTTCTTTCAACTGTTTTAATGCATTTTACTTTTTTTTTTAAATCTCTTATTTTTCTATGTTCTTTTATCTGCTCATTTGTGAAGCACTTTGAATTGCCAATTGTGCTATGTAAATAAACTTTCCTTGCCTTGCCTCTTGTTATTTATGGAGGCTTTGGCGGTAGCAATTTGCAACTCAGTAGTAAATTGTTCAGTGTTTACAATAAGAAATAAATGGTTTTGGACAACTTTATCACATGCATGTGAACAACCCCTGATCTTTAGCTAGGGATATGTCATTTAATATTCTATACACTACTGAATGTGAGATGTTACACTACATACGTTTAGTTTTACAGTCTGTGGTTGACCACAGGTCTGTTGTTTTAATTGTAGCAGTTATAACACCTGCTGTCATCCTCCACAGAATTAGCTGCAGCTATTCTGTCATCTGTGGGGTGCATATGGCAGGAAGCAGTGGGAAAAAGCTATGAAAAGGTAGGGCTTCAGATAGAGAAACAGAGAGAAAGAAATAGAGACACAGAGTCAGAGGAAGCTCGGGACAGAAGGCTGAGGTTGTGACATGTTAATTGCTCCTCTGCAGTCAGGTGCAGGAGAGAGTTATCATGGTGTAGGGTCTAAAACTGCCTGGAAGTCATAGCTCCACTCTTCTTCATTCACACCTGAAGGGTAGCACTGACACAAACAAACACATGTGTGAGCACTGCCTGCAGTAGCGCAGCAGAACCTGATGTTTATCATCCCAAAGGGCATCACATCACATCTCCAGTCCAACTCACTCTTGTAACAAACCCACTAACTGAGATGTAGTTGCACTTGCAGCCTCACCTTTCCATGCCACTGTCCATTTATAGCCCTTTTTACACAGCAGGTACTTGTGTACTTTTAAAGGTATCTGGTTTAAAGGTAGATTCAGTTATAGTTTTTGCTCTCAAAAAGTCCCTGCTCCCATGGTGATATGTTCTGATCTTCCAAGAAATACCAGTGTGAAGTTTGTAGTAATGAATGTTGCAGAGTGTCTAAAGCCTTGAGACAGCCTTGCACTGTACACAGTGCAAGGCTGTGAAAGTGAAGCATTGGCACAGAGATGCTGCAAGGCAACAGGAGAGGAGTCACACTGTGAGGACTTGCTTAGTAAAGGTCAGACTGTCAGTGCAGGGCAGCCACTCTAATCTCCCCTGACCTGACCTTCAATAGTGCAACATTATCTTTATTAGCATCTACAAAAGCTGCACTCCATTTCTGTATGTGTGGATGTCCATATTTATATGTGTATATGTTTGTGTGTATGCCTGATAGTGTTCATATGCTTGTGTGCGTCAGTCTGTGAGCCTTGCAGAATTTTCCAGCTTGCAACTGGCATCCTGCCCAGCAGTGGGACAAAAGCTCTGACAACCTAGGCAATGGCAGCCAAGGGTAATAGCCAAGGGTAACTTCACGAGTGCAGTTCAGTGACCAGGCAAAAAGCAAGTGTAGGAGAGCCTCTAAGTGCCCAGTGAAAACTGCAGAGGACCATGTCTGCTTCTTGTTGAGAGGGACACTAATTGGTTTAGAACCCATGTCATCACCACTTAGAGTGGTTTAAGACATGCCTCCACAACCCAATATCCACGTACACTAAGTGAAGAGGTGGTGAGGACCTACCCTGGATCGTGAACAGGTTTAAATGGAAGATCGTTTGATATAATGAGCTATTCTCTAGAGAGAACTCTACTGTAGATGGCACAGTCTTTTATGACTGCTTTTCATGCTTGGCATTCTGGCTTTAACGGTCTATATTCCCAATGAGCTCTCATTAAGGCAAAAGATGTTTCCCCACTCTAAAACTCATAGTGGTCATTCAGCCTTCTCTCTCTCTCTCTCTCTCTCTCTCTCTCTCTCTCTCTCTCTCTCTCTCTCTCTCTGTCTCTCTCTCTCTCTCTCTCTCTCTCTCTCTCTATTAATATGTATATCTCTCTATTTATAGAGGTATATATATATATATATATATATATATATATATATATATATGTGTGTGTGTGTATAACTCTTTTGTTCTTTCCCTTGTAGAGCTAAATTGTGAGTAAGAGGCATTGACAACAACCTGACTTTTTCCTCCAGTGTTAATAAGATACAAAGTGCAAAGGGAACCATTCAGTCACTCACTTCATCATCGCTTGTTGAGCCAGTGGGAGTCAGTTATTGAACTCTACAGGTTTTTTGTTTTTTTTAAAAAAGTGACCTAATAATGTCTGACCTCCATCCCGAAACAGCTCAGCTTCCTCTGTAAACACTCCATGGTGGGAGCACCCTGTTGTAAAATCTTGTCAGAGTCATTAGTCAAATCGACACCCAACTGAGTTTAAAGTGTGCAGGCGGAAAAGTTGGGATGAGTAAGGGTATCCTGTTGATTTCATTTCATCTTTAAAAAAAAAAAGAAAAAAAAAAGATTCTTTTGCATATATCAAAGTGTTTTACCTGCACAGAAAATGAACATTGGTAAGAGCAAAGCTAAATAAAATTAGATTAAAATTAGAAAAAAAATGGGAAAGAGTAAAAAAGTAGAGACAATGTTGCGTGGGGGTTTGGAGGTAGTGATGGGAGGAATGTGGGGGTTCAAAGCTGTTCCACTGTTGGGAGCTGAATTATGGCCCCAGGCAATGCTGTCGGCAAAAGAAAGTTCAAGAGGTGTGGAAAAAAGAGGGGTGGGTGGGTGGGGGTGGGGGGTGTCTTGAAAAAGGCTTTCTTGAGGCTTTACAGTCTAGTAACCAGGATGCTGAGTTGGATGTGGTGAAGTGCCCCAGGGGAGGCCAGGAGCACTGAGAGACAGTAACCTGAGATGAGAGGTACCTGAGCCTCAGTATCAAACCACTCCTGTGATCCACTGAAGGCTTTATCTGTTCACTTACTGGTTCCCCAGCCATGGACAATGGGAGGGATCCTGACAGTCTGGTCAGGCTAGTCTTGCTGGGAATGACCAGTGAAGCAGAGTAAAATTTTTGTTACAAGTAGTGTTTCCCAGTAGAACATCTGTAATATAAGTGTTATTTTTTATGAAAAAGTCTTGGCTGTCTTTAAAAATATATTATTTTTAGGGTTTATGGATTAAAATTATTCTGTTTTTAGTTGCAAAGAGGGAGATTTATAGCATCTGTTGGAATCAGGCCATTTCATAAAAATATGTTTGACTAAGGTGAAAAGCCTTCCACTTGGAAAACTCATGTAACAGTGTTGAGTAAGGTGTATTTATTTCTATTTCCGCAAAGTACTTTGATAAACAGCTCTTTAAATGTACTGATCTGCTTAGAATAGCATGTGTTTCCAAAGAAAACATTCTGGAAGTAAAAAGAGAGCGTTTTCAATTAGTTTTTAGGCTTTTTGCCCACAGAGTTTCTGGCAAACCTTTTTTCTATCATTACCCCCCCATTTATATTACTGCCTTAAGTCCCCTAAATCCTATGACTACTGCATCTCGCACAGCTGTGCACTTTTATGGCATTTGCTAATGTACTGTAAATGACATAAAATATGACAAGCTTAGTTTTCTGCCAGCTCTTGCTTTTATATCATTTTTTACACGATTTTGAATTCCCATTTATTTATTTGAAGGCAGATGTGATTTTATGTCCTCACCATGGCTGTAAAGTGCTACTTTGAAATGCAAATGAAGCTTTGATTGAGAGATTTTCATGAAAAGGGTGTTGTCTGCGAGGTGGCAGTGTGAAAGTAAGTCCAAGGGGACATGTTTTGTGGTCCCATTTGGGGCTTGGTGATGTATTGCTGGAAAACCATAGACTGGTAGAGGACGCTGTAGGACACGCTGTTAAGCTCTTAACTCTAGTACCATCCATGACGTACAGTCTTTGCAGATAGTCGTTTCACCTGGTGTTCTCACTGTAAACCTCACCTCTTAAAGGGAAACTTTGCCGATTTCCAATCAGCATTGTATCATTACAATGTGAGTAGTATATGCAAATAAGCAATGGCAACTTCTCTCCATGTTACCTGCACCCAGAGCTTCCCACTCATTGCTGGCAAAAGTCTGCTGGGTTACACAAAACATGTCATCCAGTGCTTTGGTAAACCTCAGTTTGTTTTCTGACAGAATATTATATTGGACTTTGCCAACTCTGAATACAGAACGGCACATCAGTGACTGTGTTACCTGTAACTTGCAGCTGCATCGAGTGGCAACATGCAGCACTCGGTAAGTTTGCATCGATCCACATAATGTCATTGACTCCAGTATGCCCATGATCCTTGTACATCGGTACGATATATCAATACTTGGTGAGGAAAAATGTTTTGTAAATGAAAATAAGTCTTAGTAAAGAGATACACACTAACTTTGTCTCTGCTAACTTTGTCTTTGGTGCTCTGCTGGCCGTGAGCACACTGTCAGTAGGTTTAGTCAGTCTGATTGGACGAGATGCGTGCAATGCATTCTGGTTTTTGTAGGATTAGAAGAGCGGTATGGGGAAGCCTTTTTCTCAATTTTCTCTAGTCATAGGGCACCAATTTCAAAAATAATTGCACATTTCTACGACATAGGTGACCCAGTTTTAAGAAATCATCATATTCACAGTGGTGAATTTTCGCTTTAAAAAAGCTGAATTCCCATTCCAAACACACTATAGCTTTTCACCCCTTTTCACAACTTAAAAGGCGTCGCCTACAGCTTTCTGGGAATAATGTTTTTGTCCATTTAAGGGCAGATTTCAAAGAAAGGCTTTGGAAATCCAAATGAAATTACAGGATAGAGTGTCTGCTTATTGCCTTATATGCACTTAAAGGCAGAGTGTATACTTGAAAGGTAATGGCTTTCAGCAGTCAAGTATTATGGTGGCTCCCACGCTGAAATGGATCTCTTTACTCCTGTCGTGACAGAGTCCTCTTAGTGAAGGTGTGGCATAATGTAGTACAGACTAAGGCCTCTTATCTCGTGTCAGTGGTATCCTGCACACCTTGATAAAGCCTCCTTTCCTCCCTTGTCTTGTAACAACATTCCACTCTGTCTGACAGGTACTGTAGCTAGCGGGAGCCTGCCTCTCATCTACACACACACACACACACACGCACACAAGGCATTCTCCTCTTTTCCAAAAAATCTTTCACTAATGCAGTAGATAGGGTCTGCAGAAATGGACATGCATTTGGTTAAGACCAAAAAATCAGAAATGTCCAATCATCCTCATCACCTGTGTTTATGTGGAGAGCTACCTTGCAAATTGCTAACCAGAAAGAGGTTAAGTTAAATACTCTCTACTGGTTAATATTAAATCCTTGTTACTGTTAGAATGCCACAATCCATCAGGCGATCCGTCAGAAATTCAAACCTGTGATAGATTAAAGTCTGTAGAACTGTTTTGGAATTTGAACAAGGTGACACATGCTAGAAAAAACATGGATGTTGAGGTCCAACAGCTGAACCCTCCCTTTGAAACACCTCCCTTTGAAAATGACACAAAAGATCAGTAGCCCTCTCCTGAGCTGTTATCTCTCAGATGTGCAGCCTCTTTTCTTTTTCAATTAGGCAACACGTGACAAACACATGATGGCTTTAAGCTGTGAGATTTGTTAAAAGTCTGAATAAGTGTGGTACCACAGTTAACACCACCTAAAAAAATTATGTTAAGCCATCTCATTTCACTGTCTGCGGTTAAAAACAGGCGTCCTAGGATTCCATTTTAATTCTGCATTTACAAGATAAAATAAGTTAAGAGATCAGACAACCTGAGACTATAAGGGACACTTACATGACACTCACACAAAAACACACATAGGAAATTACAGTCAAAAAACAGTACAATCCCTAATACAGCACAAAATTGTAATTACAGCTGTCTTGATAATAGACAAGAAAGAGATCATCACTGCAACATTTATGAGCATTTATGGTAAAGGCAGAATGCCTGCATTGCCTGTAATGGCCGTGGCTGAGCCACTGACGCTGTGATTTAACCTGGCACTTTGGCAGTGGCGAGCCGCTCCTCCAAATCAAGGCTAAGTGGCGGATTCATCAGTGCCCTGTCGAGATGAAACACTCGCCCGGCGGTGACACGGAGATGAGGCCCTGATTGGGACAAATACGTCTCCCTCTGGTGTCAGCTCTCATTCACCAGTCTGAGCGCAGGCTGAAAGAAAGACAAATGTTTTGATTAGGGGTCTCTTTCAATGTCACAGCAGCCAGCAAAGAAGAATGAGATGAGGCTGTCTCCAAGGGAAGCAAATAGTTGAAGACGATGAGAGGAAAATGGATGTTTCCACTGTCTGGAGGATGTCGAATGGGGATTTTATGAGTCAGAGAAAGCTCAGTGAGAGCATCTCTTGTAATGAGATCACATTCTTTTTCCTGGAAGACCGTTTCAATTTCTGCTCGGTGATTGTTAAAATTCAGCATGTAATAAATAAAATTTGTCCTAAAAGTAACATTAACATTAGTTGTGTCATTTTATTGAGTTATTTTAAAAGTGGCAGAAAGTTACAGCTATGTCAACATTGCAGGGTTGGTTTGTTGGTGTTGTTGTTGGTTTGTGCTTTTGTCCGTCACCAACACGTTGCTTACCCACTCACTCTCATAGGATGGTAGTGTTTTTATTATTATTATGGATTTTGATTGTGAGTGAAACCAAGTGAGTCTTTGTTGATGTATTTCATGGCAGATAATTATAAGACCATTAATCACTGGAAGTGCATAATTATATCCCAGCTGAAGAAATGTGAGCATTAATTGCTGTATCCCATGGGAAATGTTAGTCACAGGGCTCTCATCCCTCTTTTTCTATCATTCAGCCATTCTTTCTACTCAAATCCATTGAAGTCAACAGGAAATGGAAATGTGTTGCATTAAGCCATCTCAGAGGGGAATTTGAAGTCTTGGAAAAAGTATTTTCACAATGTCTGTCTGTTTCTCTGTCTGTCTGTATGTACGCTTATGTTGTTAATGTGACAATGCAGACTTTACGTTCTTATGCAGCCAAATACTAAAGAACAAAATGTTGATGCCTCTGTTCCACAGCTTGCTGTAAATAGATTGAGGGCAAATATACAACATACATGTAGCTTTGCAAGAGAAACCTTGAAAGATATGACATGCATTTCAGTGGGATGCTGCGAACAGTAAACAACCCAAAGTGCCATCACTGTACTGTACTGTGAGGACGTCGTCTTGGATAAAATATTTTTGAGAGTATTGATTATTTATGGAACCCCTTTACCCACCAGTTCAGCTTCTCATGTCTTAACTACTGTGATATTTTTGTAAAAATGTGGTCTTAACAAATTGTATGGATACTTCATATTCCTTTATAATAAAGTTGTGGAAATCAGGGCACAGAAAAAAGGGAATGTGCTAATTTATTATGAATAATTTAGAGCCATTCTTGTGAAGTGAAACATGTAGTACTGAAATTGGAGTTTTATCCCAAATGGCAACAAATTTGAACTGAATAAGCACCACTACATGTTTTTTTAAAGCAACTTTGTACGACTATTAAAACCTTCATATGAATTGCACACCTTTTCTAAACCTTCTTGACACACAGATACATGCCTTTTTACCTTATTTTCCAAGGGCTTTGATCTATCTCTTGATTTAATCTCACTAAAATGCTCCAAGTCTTGAAAGTCAAGGTACACTTTTATCTTGTCAGCCCTACAAAATATGAGTTATGGCTGGACAAAAGGCAGCTTAATGTGGCTTTCTGTGCCAGTGACATATCATGTAATAGAAAAATGGGACTCTCCCTCAAAATATATGATATGCCCTATTGGACTTCGGCCCTCTCTGCACCGCATCCATCAAATCAGCCACCTGAGTCTGTATCAAATGCTCATCATTCCTTAATGAACATGATCAATCCCAATGTATGCTCACTTTGAACACCCTTCAAGGTCCCTCCCCTGCACAAACATATTCCCTTTGCAAATCATCAAGTGTCTTGACACTCAGTAAACACTCTAGTGTTTACGTGTCAGCCGAAGAGACAATAGCAAGGCTGGCCTTGAGGTCTGAAAACAAGCATTCAAACAAATACTCCAGTGACAGAGAGCACTAAAGAGGCAGAAGGCGATAAAGTGGTGAAAGTTGACAAAGGGAGGATGTAACGATGGAGTAGGGAAACAGAAGGGACCCTTCCTATTCAATCAGGCCCCATCTGAACTCCCAAACTCCTTCTCTTCTCCATCTCCCTCCCTCATTTGCATCTCTTTTATGTCCCTGCTTCCCATTATGCAAAAGTGTACGCTAAAAAAGTAGTCCGGTTTGCAAAGTGCGTCGCTCCATTTCCTCACACTTTTTTAATCAATACCAGCCAAGGGAGGAGGGTTATGCGGTGTTCAGTCACATTTATGCTCAGTAGAATATTTGAATCGTTCTCTTTGAACTGTAGTTACCTTGGAAACCAGCCCACAGGAGTTGCTGCTTCATAACAGTAATTACAATCAGTGGTCAGACTAGGTCTTGTGTTTACAGAACACAGCTCACATACATCCAGTGAGTAGACTACTTTGTGTGTATTGCTCTATTTCACTCTGCTTGGACCGCTTAGAGGCTGACAACCTTGAAGACCTTTACACTTCATTAAAGCACACTCTCTCTCTCTTTCATCACAGGAGATGCTAAAACAGATTTGTTTGTTTTTGGCTCAGGATTTTCAGAGAGGGTAAGAATTTATTCTATGGCTCATGATGCCTTGATGACCTTTGGACCCAATTGTATGCGAGCTGCCAGAAAAGATGCAGCCTAGAGAGATTAAATAAACCGTTTGTGGCCCCTGATACTCCATTCTCTGATGTCCATGAAATCTCACTTCTTCTGGCCGTGTAGCTGATGATAAAGCAAGTGCCTGCAAGGCCTTCCCGCTGTTGCCATTTGTAATTTTTAGAAGTCATCATCGGAGGCAATTCGTCTTGATTGTGCCTTGGCAACTGTCATGCTCCACTAATGCACAGTGCGAGAGAGGGCATAAATACAATGTCTTCCGGCAGCACTGATGTTTATCTTCCCTGCCTCATGAATTTGCATTCCCACAGACAAATTTTACTCATAATGGCAGGCTTCACAGCATAGATAGGCTTGGCGTATTATCAGTCTACATACAGTGTTTGTTTTACAAGTGGACAGGCAGGAAAAAAGGATTTGAACATTGTGATGAGGAAGATAAATTGATACATGCCTCCTCCAATGGGCTTGATAGAGCTTCATGAAATATTCATTATTGGTAACTATTGTTGTGACTTTGCCAGCTGTATCTGAGGGCTTACATTTTTATATTAATAAAGTAGCCAGCATAACAAAAGCCTAGTTGTACTGAGAAATATGGAATCATTCTATATTACAATTTGTGTTAAAACTTTGGTAAAAGCAGGTTGGGAAATTTTAAATTCCAGCATCTGATGAAAAAAAAGACACACAATTAAATACCATATACCACACACAGCAGACTTACAATGAATACTATAGCAAATATTTGAGGCCTTGACATTCCAGCTGTTCCTTCTCTCTCTGAAGGTAGACATTTGTTCGCAGTCTCTTGTAATAACCACTTTTCAGAACACACTGAAGGCAATTTCTGTTAGAATGACTTGAGTTTATAAAAGTGTGTTGTACTTAAACCATCGTCTGTGCGTCGGCTGTAGGTGTAGACCTTCTTTCTTTGTGACTACATGCTGTATGGTTCACGGAATTTCACAGATTTAATGCAGTGAGGTGAGCTAAGCTATTCATTTACAGTCACTTTCATCTGCAGAGTTAGTGCCTACATGCACTCAGACTTAACGTTCAGATTAGCGTGCTGTGACATAGTCTGTCTAGTTCCGTGTGTATGTGTATGTGTGTGTGTGATGCACCAACTCGAGGTGCCTGTTTATGGTGTACATAGACATGCATTACTAGAAATGCCAAATATCAAGAAAATGACCCTCTAATTGCCTTATTAAACTCTTACAAGCACCAAATCAATCACAAATAATCACAATTATTGGGTGACTTATGTGGTGACCCATTACTTCTGAATTTATGTTGTGAATAAATTAGATTATAAAACATAGTTGATCGAAGCGTGACTTTCAGTGGTTATGACTGACACTGGTAATTACTTTGCTGTTTTCCTGCCAAGTTTCTGTCACACATTTGCGTTAATGTTGCTTTAACACCTCTGAAATTGGGCTTGCTTCCTTTTTTCCAGATTTGACATTTCACAGAATGCATTTATCACTAATATGAAACTGACTTTCAGAAACATGGATGGGAGTCATATCACCACGGGCAAGATACTGTAGAATTCATTCTTTTGTGATTTGTATCCTCTAAATGGATTGATGAATCTCACATCAGTGCGCTCCACTGACAATGTCAAATTAATGATTACGCTGCAGATAATTAAAGTGCACGAATCATGGCCATTAGACCTACGGTGAGGATGAGAGAAGGCAAACTAGAGTTGTGGGCTCCAGCTAATCAGCGCCTAGCAATGAAGGACAAGAACATGCATCACTGCCTCAGAGGACTAGGAGGTCTGGTGAAGAGATGGGGAGACTAATAGACAAGTTTCAGTAGGAAGAGAATAGAGATTAGCCCAAATTTCCTCTGAACCGTCTTAAGTTGCTAATCAGACTGTATCCGCTGGTTACACTGGAACCCACAAAATATTGGCCATTGCCCCCAGAAGCTAAATCGTTGTTAGACAGATAGCTGATAGGTTCTGAGATTGTATATAGAGTAATCCAGGTTGCAGGAGATTTGTGTTTATATTTAAGTGCAGGGCTGCATTGTCTGGTCATCATGCTTAGAAATTGTGCTTCTCTTTGTGTTTTAAACAAATGGACTGGTAGGAGCCCCTGCAGTGCGAGTGGATAATATTTTTCATTTGACTGAGGTTGTGGTGGTTATTACAATGGTATCTATAAGAATAACATGAATTATTCTCTAAATTCATACCTGCTAGCACTTGTCACTTATGGCAATACTACCATTAGAAGATAAAAATAAACCTCTCCCCCTCAGCCCCCCCATCCCCCACCTGTTTCTCTCTCCAGTTCGTCCACTTGCTTATACTACCAGCTGAAACTACCAGTAGCAATGTTGTAAAAAAAAGAAACCATGGTCATTGGCTCCCAAACTACAACACAACTGACGAACTCACCCACTCCTTCACACTCTGAAGCCCTCCTGTGCCTCTAAATTGCTGGTATAAAATGTCCAGGCCAGAGGGGTAATAGTTTTTGATAATGACCCAGGGCTAAGCTTTGGTGCCGTGTGGCCACATGCCACACAGGCAGCATGCTGGTTATTTCTCTGAAGTGGGCTGGATGTGTTTCTGTAACGGTAATTTCCAGGCCTGATTGGCAGAGAGCGATGAAATTGGGGGCAGTTAGCACTGAGGGGAAAATAGTACTAGAGTGTGTGGAAATGCAGCAGCCGTCCAATGGTAAACAAATTATCTGAAGTGAAATGACAACATTAGGCGATGCAAAGTGCCAGTCCACATTACAAATATGGTTCTGTGCACTGTCTTTAACTACCTGCTTTTTCCCCAATTTGAAACAACTGGCCAATCCTTATCTCTGGCTTCACCTTACTAAATGCAGGGCATTTAATCAAACCCAGTATGAATTATAGTCTATCACTTGATGTGCACAAACACATCCAGTAAGGGGTAATACACAGACGTTTGCAAGAGGATCCACTACTGCAAATGACTTATCTGAATATAGGTACGATAAAAGATAAATACAGATATGTGGATATGGAAAAAGGATGGATCATTTCTGGGAAGGTTTGAGAAAATATTTATTTTCTCTGTAATAACCTAAGCTTTCATTTTCATTGACATCATGGTATTATTTAGTTCTTGATAGATGTGATACTTGATGAGTACCATCTACAGTATATGCAGCCTGTTAAGGGTGTTCAGTATAACCTTGTGCTGGCAAATGTAGTCCTTGTGATATGTATAAAGAATCTCTTCTACTTCTTTGTGTTAAAACTTTGGTGAAAGCAGGTTGGGGAATTTTAAATTTCAGCATCTGATGAAAAAAATCCCTTTGTTAAATACCATGTACCACACATAGCAGACGTACAATAATTACTACAGCAAATATTTGAGGCCTTGTCATTCCTGCTGTTCCTTCTTTCTCTGAAAGTAGACATTTGTTTGCGGTCACATGTCATTTCCATTTTCAGAACATACTGTAGGCAATTTCTGTCAGAATGACTTGAGTTTCTAAAAGTGTGTTGTACCTAAACCTCCTGTGCATTGACTGTAGGTGTAGACAAAGATGTCTAGACTCACCTTACTAAAAGCAGGGCATTGAATCAAACCGAGCATGAATCATTTTATATGGTTGTTGTTTTTTTTATGTGTTTGAATGAAGATAATTTCCGGGAAGGTTTGTGAAAATCCTTTCTTTTCTCTGTAATAACCCAAGCTTTCATTTTTGTTGACACTGTAGTATTATTTACAGTTATTGTTGATGGATTTGATCCATAATGATTGCCATGTAAAGTCTATACAGCCTGTTAAGGGTATATTCAGTATAAGGTTGTGCCCAATGTAGTCACTATGATATGTTTAAAGAATCTCTTATAATCCTTGAAGATGTACTAAGACCATTGTTGAAATGCTGTTGTTCTGCACATATTAGGCTGACATTATGCTAGCATTGAAAAATAATCTGTCCTTTCTTTTTTGCCATCTAACACTCTGACCTTCACTACTTCACAATGTGTGGTGTGTCGTTGCGATTTTGCAGTTCCACTCTGACAAAGAGGAACAAGACACAAATCTCTTACTGTCACACTTTATTAATGCTCAGAGCATGATACACAGCACAAAGTTAGCTTGTAATATACTCACAGAAGAAAAACTGCTCACACCTTTTATACCTTGGAACTCTTCCCTCTTGTCAAAGCTGCTTCTTCCAGTTAACATCTTTATCTCGTTTTGTTCCCATCTAAGATACTGTGGCAGTCGTGCTACCCTCTGACACACCATTTTAGCCTTGGCCTTTCTGAACAGTTATAAGTTAAATTCTCTGCTCACACTCCCAAAGACCAAAATACATATTCCATGAACCCTTCTGTTACACTGATAGTACCTTAGTATAAAGTTCGCACAATTAAAGGTTACATGGTAAGACTTAGAATGATCAAACATAGTGGAAATGAAACATGATTGCATGTGCAGTAACTGTATTCAAATGAGCAATAAAGATATTCAAACTTAATTATACGTGTAGTATGTGCAGTTTCCCTCACAGGTGGCATTGTCAAAATCTGCAGTGTGTCTTTAAGGAAAGGTGGCTGTTAGATAACTAGTGGATAAGCTCTAACGAAAGATTTGAGCAACAGCACAATGCATGATTTAGCAAATCCAAAGTGCTGAAGTAAAATATATCTCTGTTGCTAATCCTCTCAGACAGTAGATGAAAACAAAGTTCTATTCATAGTTTGGCTGTTGCTGTGAGAGAAAATCCACGGGGCCGTGCGGTGTCTCCAGTGACATACAAAAGGTGTCTGTTTCTGTTCTGTATGCCCACACATTTACAGAATCTAACCCTCAAAGTCAAGGCCCGTTTGCAAATTGGCATGTCTAGACTGTTTTTTTTTTCCATTGAATTATTTATTTATTTCTTTAACCAAGCTCTCAAGTAAACCCTATTAGGATGCTTAATAAAGTGTTATTAACTTGGATCTCCAGCTCTGTGGGCACCTGCGCACAATCACCCTCCTCCCCTCCTATTAGTGTCAGTTATAAAGTCTAAAGTGTGATGCTTAATTCTTAATTGGGCATTTTAGTTATGAAAATATTTTTCATAAATAAGTGAAGGGATGGGGAGTTGTCTTCACTCTGTTGCGTGTCATGCCTGGTAGAGAAAAAAGAAGAGGTAGATTAGGGAGGGGCCCATTTTTGCCAACGCTGTGATGCCCAGTGAAGGATAAATCTGGCAGATGTAACAGAGATTTATTCGCTGCAGAAGGGGATGGATGAATGAATGTAACCACCTTGATGTAAGCCCTAGCCTTCTCAAACACATCAACCCGTTCCTCCACTGCTGTGTCCCTATGAAGGCACATTTGTTGCAAGAATCAGCCAGGCTTCAAATTGAATAAAGGGGGTCACTTTTTAACTGCTCAAGTGACAAGTACAAGTTGGTGTCAGTTAAGTCTTTGATTCCCTTTTTCACCGATGTATTTTAATAGCGCTTCTAGGGCATCAATCTAGGAACACTTATTTATTTTACTTTCTTTAAAAAATATGCTTAAATGCTTGCTCAATATAATTAAAAAGTAAGTTTAAAGTCCCAAGTGTCAATTCGAGACACGCAGGTCTGCAGTAATGCTAGTGGTTATTATTGAAGGCTCTGCGTGATCACTGTGTCATGCATGTTCCGCCCCTGTGCTATGTAGAAGTCATGCTACTCGTGGCAGCCGTGATTCTTCCGCTTTAGGCGGTGTTCATATCGAAAAGAGCAAAAGGGGATGTGCTGGTGGGGGCATGTTGTTAAAGTTCTGGTGAGATAATGAAACACAATCCAGGATGTCCAGTTGAGTAGTACTCCCCATGATGAGTAAACTCATCTTGATGTGTAAAATCGGTGGAGTGCCGCCTTAAGTCAGTGCGGCTCAAGTGCAAGTGAAGCCACAAGTAACGCCTCACGTGTGTATTTGTGTGAGGTGATTCAGTTGAGTACAGTAAATTAATATTCCTGAAGGGGATGTTTGAAAAGTCAAATATCCGTTTACAAACGTTTCAGGGCAACATATTCCTACTGCAAAATTGTCTGCTAAAATGTGTCACTGTGTAGATGCATCATCAAACATATAAAACCGCTAAAAACATTTTTTCACTTAATTGAAGACTGTAATCTAGCTGATACTGCGTCTCTCTGCCTTTTGAGAATGTGCAGCAGCGTGACAGGTAGCCTATCTCTGAAAAAAATAATTTCTAATCTTTTTTTTTTTTTTGATAACACATGAAGCGTGGAGTCCAGAAAAGGAAGACAGGAGTGAGGATATAGGTGGATTGTAGGAAGTATGCCGACAGATCCCCCCAACACCAAATCAATTACAGCACAGGCTGAACTATTTGATAATATCGGTCATGACTGAGCAGATACAAGTTTCCCTGGCGTTTACAATGTTTTTCCGGAACATGCCAAGAGATCTGTTGAGTAGCTGTCTATATGTTAGCGTGCTGACTGCAGCCGAGCACAGCTGAGATAAGCTCCTCACGTGGGAACACAGTTGGGGCTGAACAAAGCTGTCTAGGTTTGAAGGGCAATACATATGGTGAGATAACATCTCACCTAGCCCACATCACACACAATATACATACACATTTACAAAGGGCCTGGTTAGCCAAGGAGAAGCTGTTGAGTCTTAATATGATGAAAAGCTCATTATATGTTTTGAGGTACCGCACACTATCCTGCCCTTGATTTAGTAATAGATGTATATTAAAGTGTACTGGATTTCTTTTTTCTTTTTTTTTCACATTAAACTGTATTTATTGAGTTTTCACAGCCTACATTCACATCATAAAACTGCAGCAATTCTTTTTTTTTCAATTTTAATAAGGGAAATTTAAGAAAATGCATACATGAACATATGTACCTAGTTTCACATAGATAAACGTGCATGCGTATATATTTACATACAGTATATACAAGCATACACAGAAAAAAACGTATTTTTCCCCTGCTGCTCGCCACCCTCTCCCCACCCCAAATTAGGAAAGAGAAATATCTAACATACACAGTATATACTATACATATAAAATATGTACGGATATATAAATATTAATAAAAAGAGAAAACATAATTAAATGAATACATAAATAATTATTATAATAATAATTAATCTACAGAGAGCAGTCTTGCACCATGCCTATATAACTTTTCCAGGCCCCAGTGGTAACTGTACTAGCCCCTTTTAATTTTGCTGATGAATGTTTCATGTTTAAAATGTCTAATAGACGATAAGCCCATCAATTTATTGATGGAGAATGAGGAGGCTGCCTTTGTAATCCCAGCAATTTCTTTGTATTGTGGATTTCTGCTTACATGTGTGTGCGTGTGTGCGTGTGTGCATGGTGCGTGGGCATGTGTGAAACCCAGGGAAAAGAGTGCATGAATCACTATGAAAACTTCTGCTTACATCGTTAACAAGCTTTCCATCACATGGAATTCAGTTCAAGGCTGAGAAATAATGCCATTTTTCCAACTAAATTAAAATCAATTTCTTGTATGACAACAATCTTTCCTTTGATGTGGTTTGAAATCATACAACAAAGCTAATCAATTTCCTTTTCTGCAATAGGATGAGTAATTTCCTTTGAATGGAAAACTAAGCATACAAAGAGTTACAGTAGCTGACTGCAATGTGAGACAAATATGTTGTAAGATGACACACATTCTGTTCTGTTTTTGCTCTGCTTTTGATTGTAATTCACAACATGTTATTGTTCTTTCTTCTATCAGCTTTTTTTGTTGCATACAATTAAGTTAAATAAGTGTGTGAGCCCGTGTCAGCATAATAGGCGCGCATGCTCCTGTTTGCATGTGTGCCTGTGATTGTGCTACACAAAAGGAAGGAGAAAGATATTTATTTGTTCAAGAAAAAGGCAGACATTATGATTCAAGCAATTGGACTTAGAAGTTTGAAAATAAGAAATAGCTGTGAACAAAAATGTCTCAGTAAAGTGGTGGGACAGGAAGTGACACTTTTAAACCTCTGCTGCTCCCAAATCAGCCTGAGAGTGTCTGTATGAATGCATGTCAGCGTGTGTGTGTGTGTGTGTGTGTGTAGGCTCTAGTTGATAGGCAGCCTGCCAGTGTTTCTAACCACACATCAGTACCACTTTGTACCCTCCACTCTGATCCACAACACAACACAACCCCACCTCCTCCCCCCACCTCCCTACCCCCTTCTGCCACCACTGTACCCCTTCCCATTAACACACCCTCTGCCTCTATGGAGTTCACTGCACACCACTTTCCGCCTGCACACGCGGTAGAGGAGTGCAGCTAATAGCAGTTGCACAGTTGGAATACATGGGTGTGAGCTCGAGTTAATGTATGCCACTAGAGCGGTGTTGGCAGGCAAGATCGTGTTATCTGCTGTGGTGTGTACGGGCCCAGCCCATCTGTATGGTGACATCCTTCATAAATGAACCAAGCTGAGCTGTGACGGCTGTCTCTTAGCCTGTGCTTCAGTCCTGGCACTGCACTGACACCTCTGATCCGTGTACAGTATCTTGTCTTCGTATCTTGAATAGTAGAAGAACATGCCACATTTGTATATCACCCTTAAGAGTTCTTTCAACGTGCGTTTGACAAGAGGTTTGAGTTAAATTGGTGGAAATGGGCATATGGTGCACTTCCCTTCATGTTTCCCTTCATTCAGCACTTGAAACATTGAAAGCAGGTGTTTGTAAAACCTCAGTGATTCCCCTCTTTGATCTTGAATTTTCTCTGTGCCATCTTGTCCTTATTGTATTAAAATAATATAATGGTTTAATGGGTCAGACCTAACTTTTCCCTTCTTCTGTTGTTCTTTAGGGGCCGAGGCCATGTTTTCCCAGCAGCCACAAGACCTGGTGGTGGTGGCAGGCCTGCCTGTGACATTACCATGCACTATCCCTGGTTATCATGGCGTTGTCCTGTGGATCAAAGATGGCCTGGCACTGGGGGTTGGCAGGGACCTCTCAGGTAAAGAACAGCAAATTTTATCCCCTTGAGCGTGTCAGCATTTATCCATCACATCCATTACCTTCTATTAATTACACCCTCTAATACAGCTATCATATTCAAACGGCTGCCTTTTGTCATCTAAAGCCCCAACGTGTCAACGTCTTACCCTCTGCCAAACATATCATTCCACAGACAGATAGAAGAGGTGTGTTACAGAATAAGTGTTACATGGAACCTCAATAATTATATCACTCAACATGACCAAACAGATTCATAAATTCATTTCTGTCTCTGTGTTTGAGGCTAACCTAAATCTCGTATACTTTGTGTTTGGCAGAGAAGCATAAAAATCCCAACTAAATGTGAAATCAATAGTGGCACTGGACTTTCTCTGGTGCTTCAGGCTGCTAAATAGCTTTTTGAAGAGTAGCTGGCATCCTCTAATTACACTGCACCTCATGTGTAATTGCCTTAATTGTTTAATTTAGAATAAAAGCGACTACTGCACTGTCATTTAGTAGCCTGTTGTTCCACCAATCGAGGTTTATGTATATTGATGACCTTAATGAATTTCAAGGAAACACATCACTCCTCTAAAATAAACATTTACAACCTTTAGGAAGCAGTGAGATATTGAATTAGAAAATCCATAAAAGCGTAGTGCACCCAAACTATCTATTGAAATGACCATTAAATTATTCCAAAACAGAGATTTATTTGAATCTCAGCACTCCCTACACAGCAAGATGCATCACGCTATAAGGGCACAGTCTTTATTTTATAGCGCTCTAATTTGCCTCACACACCACCTATGTGCAACCACAGAGAAAACTAGAATAATTGCAATTCCAGGCACAATGATACGACATCCAACTGCAGCTATTTTTAAAACACAAAAGTCTCTATGTATTCCACCAGAGATCAGGGGTCTTCTACCCTCTGACCTTTAGCAAATGCTCTTAGAGGCTTTCCCTGTTGCTGCCGTGGTCTGTAATTAAACCTCAGCGGCTGACAGAGCCCCAGTAAAGCCATCCTATTCTCTCCTCAGGTCCTTATCAGGCCCAGGGGAGGCTGCGAGGTTGCAGTAAACAATGGCCCTGCAGTCTTCGAGTCTCCTTTGGAGGAAGAGGAGGCAGACAGGGAGAGTACTTATGATTGCTGGAGATAGAATGAGTGAGAGAGAGAGACAGAGAGAGAGCAAGCATAATTTTATTTAGGGTCAGTGTGCACCAGAAATGTAGAGTTTGTTTTATCTTCTTCAATGTTTATTGATTTGACAAGACAAGACAATCAAGAGGAAATCTCATTTCAACAATGGCCAAAGTCAGAGGAAGGGATAGAAGAGAGGGAACGAAGATGGTTCGGCCACAACACTCTCAACACTACAGTAGAAGAACCTTCAACAACACATCTGTGAACAGTTTAACAGTCGTGGACAGGATGTAGTAATCCTGACCTTGCCCTTCTTCACAACCATTCTCTGAAGAGCTGGAGTGATCTTCTTCTTGTAAACCCTTTAAAAAAATGCTCTAGGGAAGCACCCTGCTAGCTGAATGGTTACAGCACATACCACATAACCACAATATCCCTGGTTTGATTGTGGCTTTAGACTGTCCTTGCATCCTATACCTCTCTCTCTCTCTCCCCCCCCTGTTTTCTGTCTGCTTCACTATAAGCTTTCCATTAAAGGCAAAAAATGCCCAAAAACAAATCTTTAAAAAAAAGAAAAAATGCACAAGGTTTTGTATGAGGAGGAATGTCTGCCTTCCTGGAGAAGATAGGTCGCTAAAATCAACAGTTTAATACGGACAGTGGCTGAGTGCCTTCTATTGAGACGGATGACACTTTTTCAAACTAAAGCGCTCCACAGCTGTCCTTTTTATCACTCCTGCCTACATAAACAAGCAATGCATGCGGCAGTAAAAGAGTGATGGTACATCCACTGCAAGACTTACACATTGAAAGGAAAGTGGCAGCTGTATACATAAAAAGTGCGCCGAATCAAATGTTGTATGGAGCATTTCAATAATATAGGTCTGCTCGGCTATTCATAGAAAGGAGCTGCGTCGGCAACGGCGTGCTCCGCCTGGGACATGTTTCCATTCACAGGAGCAGTGATTAAACTGAAAGAACTCTCACCATTCAGCAAAAGAAATCACAGCACAAAAGCCAATGATTCCTATCTGTCCCTGAATTTCCTATTCATTCCCTTTTGTGTCACGCTTTTCCACTCTAATTAAAGAAAAGTAAAGTAGCCCCACAGCAGCTCAGAACATACCAATCAATGCCATGAATATGCATGATGGAGAATGTATCTGCTACGCATGATGATGGTGACAGCCGACAAAGCAACTTTAAGTGAATTCTCCTGGTGCTTACAGAGTACGAGACGGAGAAGGAGGTGTTTGTATACATCATGCCATGCACAAAAGAGGAGATGTGTAAAATGCGCTCTTGAGAAGAGAAGCAGACCTTCAGCTGCAAGCTTGTGTCACTCTTGCCTCAGAGCATATTGAACACCGGTCACCTGTTCACAGCTGCAGCTAACCTCGTTCTTTCCCCTGGTGGTTACACTGTGTGAAACATGTTCTAGGTGAATGCTATAAATCATTAGGCCACGCCTCAAGTGTCTTTATGCTTGTACATGGGCACACACACACACACACACACACACACACATGCACATACACAATTGATCCAGTCCCAAGACAAATCCATTCCCCCTTGATGGATTCATTACTCCTTAATGGGCCTATTTTACATTGTTTGCTTTGGGTAACACATTGTGTCTTTGAAATTCGCTGAGATCTAAGATCAATGGCCCTTTAACGGGTACACATCGCATGTACAGAGGTGATCAGTCTTCATGTGTGCCAGTCGAATTTTAGTCATATTGACAAAATGCATGAGCAAGGTGCTTATGAGGTGGCAAAAACATATTAAAGTATGTTTATGTACTTTGAAAATGTGATTATAGAATTCCATCATTTACTATCCACCACAAACACAAATCACTTTTCCTTTTGGATCCAGCTAATGCACAGAGATGAAACTGGAACAGAGCCATATCCTCACACAGCAAAATTATTCTTAGTTTGCCAGAGGCACAGATGAGGTAATTGGCCAGATTGTCTGTTTGTGTAACAGAAATTTACATGGTTTATACCTTGCTATGATTAAGACCAGCAAAACAAAAGTGTATTTGAAGTAGATTCTGTCTCTATGGTAGGTACAGTAAGCACTGTCTAGGTGGACTGGAGTCAACTAAAGGTCACATCATTCAGAATGTGCAATGATCATTACCCTTGTGATCTGCAATGGCATCATAGCTTTGAATCTCATCAATGAACATAAAATTGAAGCAAAATGGTTATCTGGGTGACCTTGTGCACATAATCGTGTGTCCTCTACTTTAGGCATTATTCTGAGCGTGAAAATGCAGAAAGACCCTTTTCAGTCAATGATTATTAATATTATTAATGGAAGCTTTTAGTTGTGATCAGGTCTCTGTTAACCCCTTTACATTTACAACCTGCTTTACTGCAGCACCTGCTTTACGGCCATCATTCAGAACAGGACACATTGTAGTGTTAAATTCATAGAATTTTTTTTTAGTTTTCCTGGAAAACATCCACTGGTGAAGCTTATTTGCGATTTTTTTTTTTTAATTTTATTTTTTTAGCTTGCAAGTTATTTAGCTTCCCTCTGTTTATATTTTCCCCAGCTTTAATGTTGATGTTTAGGTGTTCTTTTGTCCTCCGTACTCCCACTGTATAGACCCCTAAGATTAAAGGCTACACGTAGGAGGATGAAATGCAGAGAGTCGCTTAATCGGCTATAACTCACATCACTTGCATAAAATGAGGCCCACTTGATGGTCTATTAAAGGCAACTGGATTCAATGAAGCAACAGTCAGTAATTGGACTTTGACCATACGATGGGTTTTGCAGTAGACACATTCAAGGACTTAAAAGCTGTTACAAGGCTGCCCAGTCTGTTATGTTCCTTTCGGTGCTAAAACATATGACCAGCTTGTAAAACCTTTACAGTGAAAGTCTGAAGTGTTTGGGGATCTCTCAAGTGAACATGAGTCATCGGCTAGCTGTTACTGAGAAATCAATATTTTACTCCCCAACATTCGCTGGCAAACACCCAACAGTTGGATGGATACTGATAGACTTTTTGGAAAGAAAGTGACAAGTGTGGGAGTTTAAAGTGTGAAGTTTCCTTTAACAAGCACAAAGTTGGAAAGAGGCTTTGTTGAAATCTGGCCTTGTGCTGCTGTAAAATACTCTAATCCTATCCACTAGTTTCATCACTGATCAATTACTTAAGGACCAATGCAGGAAAAAGCAATTCTTAGCTGTAAATTTTCAACATGTTTTGGAATGCAATTTTTATGAACAGACATTCTTATTTCATTCCACATACTGTATCCCCAATAATTAGAAAGATTGACTAAGAGAAAGAGAAATGGGATCTTCTGAGACGAGCAATTCCAAAAGGATGAGAAATACCCCATAAAGCTTCCCAGTCAAACACATTTGTCTTTCTGCTTATTTGCCCCTGTGGAGGGATGCACTCCACAACACACTCTCAATGCATATTTCGATAATAGTTAAGGGGATATCTTTAAAACCATTTCACTTGACTTGTGTGAAATTCCCAGGTCTCTTGGATATTGCTATGCTTTCTTTTATTATTAAACTATAAATCATTTCACAGAGCAATGTGCAAACAACTCAAACTCTAGCTGTTCCTGTTTACGGTTGCAGTAAAACATCTTTCTCCAGGATGCAGCAACCTCCACAACAACTCATTAACATCACCAGGAGTGCTATAAAAACATGTATGAAAATGCATTGTGAGTAAATTAACAAATGAGCAGTCAAAATCGATTTTCACTTATATAGTAATCTATTACTCACCTGCCTGCTATCTTATTATGCAGAGCAATTAAAGTTAACATGCTTAATACAATATCGTACATCTTAACATGGGCACATTTGTTTGCTAATTAAAATGTCTTGATAATAAACTGTATTGCTTAAGAAGGCACATGTTATCATGTAGCGTCTGTACATTCTTTTTGTTGGGTTTGGTTGTTGCTATGTGTATGCAAAGCTTGGAAATGACAAATGTACCCTCTTGCATTTGGCAAATGAGCTGTATTTTGATTTTGAAGGTGATTAAAATGAACAAATGTGTTTGCGCTGCAGGCTATCCTCGTTACACAGTGATTGGCGACCACGGTTCAGGAGAGCATCATTTGCGAATCCAGCGTGTCGAGCTGATGGATGATGCCGTGTTTGAGTGCCAGGCCGTCCAGGCTGCCATGAGGTCCCGTCCTGCCCGTCTCACTGTGCTGGGTGAGTCTGAATTAAACACACACAGTCTCCAAACAATACCACTGCACTAGTGCCAACCACTTCCAATCACTGGGGTGCAAAGCAAATCATGGAAATGGCTTAACTGATGTTTCTGGCTTCATGCTCTCTTATTGCATGTTGTTTTTCTGATGTGTGTGCTGAGCAACTTTTAGCTCAGATGAAAGCTGCAAACACATTTAACAAACGTTCAATATGTTAATGTAATAGAACAAATGTATGAACATTATTTTACTTTTATGTTATACAACATTCAGATTAACATCTACATTAGCTGATAAGCATCATCCCAAATATACATATGTCTGCTCTTGAGCCTTAACACTGGATATAAACACTACTAGAACACATGGGGCCCAAGCAAGAGAGGCTCTTCATATCAAAAGTAGTATACCATATAATACCATATAATGTCTTTGTTCATTTTCTAATTACACAGCAAATATAAATAAAGGTGCACACACATGAAATCCAATTTTCACTCGCAGTCTTGCCCAGAATATACAAAATTCAAATATAGACAGTGAAATCTTGAGAACAGAGGATATATTTTGCATGAAAACCATGAGAAAGGAATTAATTCAATGCCAACACTTCCCATTTGGCAGACAGTGTCAATATGACTAAACTTTTACAAACCTCCGCTTTAATTTCCTTCCTCAGCATACAGCTTCCATTTTCATTATTACTGTTACCTTGAGAGAGGTTACCGGTTCTCAATTAATCTTTATTGGGTTATTATTCAGTGTTGCCATTTCTGCCTTATTGCGTAGTGCCAGTACAATCACTGGCTCACGTCTCTTTCTTAGGCCCTTCAAGCTCCCTGCTGCCACTCACAAGCTCCCACACCGGAGAAAGGGCAGTCACTGAAAAGATAGCTGGAGTCAATGACAGAGCCAAAGAGAACAAGAGAGAAAGGATGAGAAGAAAAAATAGTCGAGAGAGGGGTGTCTGCCACGCAGTATCCTCGCCACGAGCGACTGATCCGCCTTATTGATCCAGCCTAATGAAAAGTGAAACTAACGATTTGTAGGGGAGAAGGCAGCAGGAGAAAAAGAGAGAGGGGAAGACAAATTGCGGCATAACGTTTCTCTGGCTGCCAAGCCCCCTGCAAATGGATATGAGTGAATAATTATGGATACTTCTACAGAGAGCTAAAAATGTCTGTTGCGACTGCACTTCCCTACCTTTTACTACTGCCCTTTTGTCTCTAGTTGTTCAACTCTTTAAAGTTTAGCTGCTCTGAAATAGTGCTTTACACAGAAACTTTGTCATTTGATCAAAACATCAAGGACAGTGTTGTGGTAATTTTGCAATTCCACTCTGACAAGGAGGGACGGGACAAAAATCTTTTACAGTATTGTCACACTTTATTATTGCTCAGAGCATGGTACACAGCACAAAGTTAGTTTGTGGCATGCAAACAGATGAAGAATTGTTCACACCTTTTATACTTTGGAATTCTTCCCTCTCGTCAAGGCTGTTTCTTCCAAACATCCATACCTGGTTTTGTTCCCATCTATGGTACTGTGGCAATCTTGCTACCCTCTGACATACCATTTTAGCCTTGCCCTTTCTGAATAGTTAACAGTTAGCAAATTCTCTGCATACACTCCCCAAAACCAAAATACACATTCAATTAACCTTTCTGTTACATTGATAGTACCTTAGTGTGTGCTCAGGTTTTTTTTGCTCAAAGTTTTTTCAGTTAAAGGTTACATGAAAAGATTCAGAATGATCAAACATAGTGGAAATGAAAGATAATTACATGTGCAGTTACTGTATTTAGACATGAAATAAAGATATTCAAACTTCATTATATGTGAAGTATATGTAATTTCCCTCACAATAGGATGGAAAGAAGAGTCACTGACAGTTCAACCAATATTCTTACACTGTAGAGAGGTCATGGATTTGATCAATTCAACCGTTAAAATACTTTTACTTTAGGGTATTTAATGTATCAATGCTATTATCACTAAAGTAATGTTTAATGCCAATTTTTTTCTTTGTATCCTTGGGAGTTTTCAGATGTCTGAAAACTGCCATTTCATTTGACGATGTTTCCATGTAGGAGTGCCATACACAATGGAGGCAAATAATTCTTGTTTTTTTTTGTTTTAATCCCCTTGACACCATGCTTTCCTGATTTGGCAAACCCTACACCGACTACTCAAAGTAATTAAAACAAAGAAACAAATTATTTGCAAATGCTAGACTTTGGACTGTAAGCGACATACAGCAGCAGGAAGTGCAGTAGCTGGCCCTACTGTATTTAATTAACTAATCAGGAATGAAAAAGAGGACGCCTTTATTACCTATTTGGCTGATTGAGGGTGAGAGAGTTTATCATTCTTTCCCATAAGCCCAAATAGAAGGTGTTTGTTTAATCCCCTGCCGAGCTAGCTGACTTCTGAATGCACTGCCAGGGAGAACTCTAGGCTGACATACACACAAGGTAATGGAGGAAATATATGCAAGGCCTGTGTCACAGCAAACTCCAAGCTGTCAATTACTTGCCAGTGGTGACAGAGTGTGTCTATCGACTTGGAAGACAGCTATAGCCCCACACACCTATGCACACACACACACAAACACATAGGCACATACATTATATTCTTTTGCACACACAGACACCCACAACCACCAGTGCAGGCACACACGCAGCCTCCCTTCCCCAAGCTGACAACAGAATAAATCTAAAACTCTCTCCTCCATCTTTCATAACTCAATATCAGCCCAAACTCCTCCATGCGCCATATCAGGGGAACTTCTCTCCTCTTGACTTTGATAAGCTCGGAAGTAACACAACACAAATATTTACTAACACATAGAGAAAGACTTTTATCACTGCCAAAGAATAGACACCATATGTTTTCCATTTTTTCCCCACTTTTTCCTAATAATATGCTGAGTTTGTCCTTGAAAGGCATACACTTCTCTTGACCTGCCCATTTAAAAGAAAATGTTTAATAAGTAGCAAAAGCCTTTGTTCCACTTTACTGATGATTATAAAGTCAGTTCAGCCAACACATCAAGTGTAAGAATGATGGAATTAAAGAGGAAAACAATGAACATATCAACAATAATCACATTTCTTCATCAAAAAAGCTCTGAGAATAAATGGGTGGCGAACTTAACCCACAGGAGTGTTTGCATGGCTTGCAGACTTACCCCCAGATGCCAAAGGAGAATCAAGGTCTTGTGAATTAGTCATGAAGGGAAGAGAATGGAGGGTTTCAGCTCCAAAAAAGACCCCTGAGGCTAATTATATCCCTTGCAGCAAGTTGGCACAGTCTTTCTACCTTAGGTCGGGGACCACTAGAACAAAAGAAAGGGAGATCTCCATTGTTTGATAAAAGATGTCAGCAGAAAAACTGTTTTTTTTTTTTTGTAAACTAGAGCGTGTTAATCTTTTCCACAGAGGAAAAATGTGTCATCATGTCATAATAAAATTTGGTGCCATTTATTGACTCATAGCTGACATTTAAACAGATGAGTCTCTTCTCTGTCCCTATCTTCCTTTCTCTAACTTTTTTCCTTGTTTTCTCTCTACGACGCTCTTAATCATTCCTGGTTAATGCTGAGCCACAGATTTCTCTGATTACTGAATTCCTCTCATTTAAAATACGGTGCTGAAGGGATATACAATTCATTTGCAAAGAGCAGAGAGGCTTTGGACAGCTATGTAATCTAACTGTTTTAAAATTGCCTTCATATTTACTTTACCAAAGATACAATTCAATGATAACAAAGAAGAGTCCTCTCTACAGTCATTCTCTAGTCATTAATCAGAGTCCAACTGCTGTCGGTGTGGTTTTTATAACCTTTGTCACTTGTAATTACAAAATAAAGAATGTGACAAAGTGTTGCCTTTCAGAGTGTACTAAGACCAACAAAAGTTGAACAGCTTGGTTTAACCTCACTTGAAGCAAATGAAGAGAGTTTACAAAGCTTGACTCTTCATTAGAGGAAAACATTTCACCTTATTGAAAACACAGAAAAATACGTAACAGGTGATACATTATGCAATACATATTATAAAAGCCATCACATAATATAAACAATGTTATGAGTAAAATACTTGACTTACTATAAGTGTTTTTAGATGTCAGATATGGTGATGTTTAATTACACTATGCTAAGAGTTAATTATTACAATGCTTCAATGCAGAAAGTGTTCCATAATTTAATATTTATTCAAACAAATACTGAGAATAGTTAGTTATAGTTATTAATGAATGTAGTGATGTGTGCCTGTGTAATCATAGATTCTCTTTTTTTCCCCTTTGATATGCTGATATGTTACTGCTGCTGTGAGATGACGGTCTTTCCAGCATGATATTTCAATAGCTTTACAAGTGGACGCGAATCTCGTTGGTTCCCTCATTAAACAGATATGTACGTACAGTTGTTGCAGGGGGTGAAACTTCAAAGACCTTCCACAAGATTCTGATTGATAGCATGCGATTTGAATGAGCCATTGTGTGCGAGATATTTGTTTTCCTTTTTCTGCATTGCTAATGGTTTGGACCTGCGTTCCAGCAACAGTACTTGTGTACACAAAATCCCAAGGGTATCTTTTGTTATTGTTGTCTCCAATTGCCAAAGCTGATTCAGCCATTTCTATGGATAAGTCTGAATTCATTATTTCTCAAGGATCACACTACCATCCTTGTAGTAATGGAGGTGAACAGTGAGGGCAGGATTTTTAAAAAAAAAAAGCTACCAAGGAATTTGAAGTTTTCATGCTGAAAACAAGAAATGTAAACTGTTCCACACACTCCTTGAATGTGTGTTTGTGTCAAAACTGCTGTCCATGGTGCTAGAGATGTTCTCCACTGAGAGTGTGGGAGCTGTCTCAGGGATTTGCCCCCTGATTCGCTAATTCAGCTGGTGATACTTATCTTACAGAACATGAGGACTGATGACCAGTGATGGGTCTGTAATAATCCCAGAGACTTTGTTTCCAACTGTTGTTGGCAACTATGAGTCCTATCTGGCTGTTGTTACTGAAAAAAAGCTTATGCAAAGAAGTCACTTTCCTCAGTTCTCTATTTGTCTGTTCACCTGTGCTATTATTATTGGGGCATGCAGTATTTTGTGTATGTAAAGTCTTGGGGTAGCCTCTGTACTGTTGTTCAGCAAGAACTGAGGTTAGTTAGTCTGTTAATGAGTTGTTTTAGTTGCCTCTGTGCCCAAGTCTCTAAAAACAGCACCGAAAAAAGTGTTTGTGGATGCACATGTGTGTTTGTTTTCTTTATTTTGTCATTGGAAGTAGTAGAAATCAATCATATCCATGGGCATCTCTCCCTTTTGTCGGAATGATACTGTTGAAATTGTTTGTGTGTGTGTGTGTGTGTGTGTGTGTGTGTGTGTGTGTGTGTGTGTGTGTGTGAGCAAAACCATTTACTAGTTCACAAAGATTTTTCTTTAAGAAATGGCTTTTGTGCCTCCTGTGTAAGTAACCAATTTGTCTCTTACAAAGTTAATTTAGGTCTAGTCAAGCATCTCAGTCGAAGTAAGGAGAGATAAGATGTCCTAAACGTCAGTCATTCTAGGAGGAAATACGCCTGTAATGTTTATATTACACTGCCTTTTCTGCCATTTTGTCTGAAACACGAGATGGAATGATAACTCTATGATATCAGAGAAGCTGTGAACAGGTGTGTGATTATGGTAGACAGACTGTATGTAGGTTTTTTTTTTTTTTTTTCTCTCAGCATTTCAACAGAAGGAGGAGAAATGACATGAGTACATCTGTGCTCTGCAAAACAACAGTACCAACTGTGTGCAGGTGCTGAGCTGATTTGAATTCACGCTACATACTAAATAGGTTTGCTTCTGTTAACTGCAGTTGTTGTTAGCAAACTAACGACTGGCGTTGAGAAAAATCTGAAACCACGGGGCCTAATAAATGGCAGAATTTTGTAATGAAAGCTTTTTTTATTTTTAACTCTGCGTATGGAATCTGAATCCTCTGAGCCTCCCACCCTCAAACTAACACACACACGTACACATAGTTATATAGCACAATGCAGCCGGGTGGTGAGCAGCAATGTCAGCACCCTCCCAATCTGTGGGGAGCAGCTTCTAGGGCTCCACATGGCTACACTGTGATGAAGCAGACTCTTCACGCCTGTGACAGCTCTGGCATCGCCTCGCTCCTCATCTCATCTTCATCCTGCCTTCCTTCCATTTTATTTGGCTCTGTTCAATTGGTAGATCATGACACTAACACTAACAAAAGTGTTTCCTGCCTGTGCTTATAAAAATGTTACCAAAAACTTGTTGTCTGTGTATAGCCTAGCCTTTGAATCTTAACTTCTTTGTCCCCTATTTCATTTATTTCCATAAGCTTTCTTCCTCCACCTGCCTCCTCATACTTCCTTTTTATATCCTTTATTTGCCCTCCTGGTTTATTCCATGCTTAACCATGTGGTAGTCACACTTTCCTGTAAATCAGTCCTCTGCTGCATTTTTATTTTGTGTAGGCAATTTGTACACTCCATGCCATCTGCCATACTGTTTGCGAGAGTGGAATGATTTTGTGTATTTTTCTCACTTTCTTTTCATTCATTCACTCGGTGTTGTTTCTCTCGTTGTGTGTGTGTGTGTGTATGTATGTGTGTTTGAATGTGCATGTGCACACACATGGCTAGAGATCCTCTGGCTTTCAAACAGGTGTACAATGACAGCACTTGAAGAGGGCCGGTGATTTGGGCCAGTGAGCCACGCATGTCTCTTGTATCCACCTGCACTGGGTATTCCTCTCCTCTCCTTTTTGTCTTCTTTTTTTTCTGATCTATCTATCACAAACTCTGCAAGCTGTCGCAGTGGGGTGACAGGCGGCCCGTGCAAGCATTCTCCTGAAAAAGATAGGCAAGTCAGGAAGCTCATTGTCGTTCAGGACACGTCTGCCGAAGCACAGCACTACAGCAGCTACACATTGCCTGCCTCCCCTCCCCTACACCATCCAGCCTCCTTGTGAGGAGCTCTCTCTCTCATTCATTCCCCTCCAAATTGCTTTTTTCTCCCTTGCTCATGCTCCTGGAAAGCCAGGGTGCTCGCAGGATTTCATTGGCTGCTTTGGAGAAGTTCCCCCAATATTGGTTTGGCCTGGAAAACCCAGCAGGTTCACCGTCAGCAACACCAGTTGTTACCAGACTGAAGAGGACTTCTCAGGCAACTCTAGTACATGTCAGCTTCTCCTCACATGAATTCAGATTTTATGTTTTGTGCTTGGAGAATTTTATGTTAGGTGTTTGGGGAATTCATTGGTATCATGGGACAAAAGGCAGCTTTATGACCCCCAGGGTTTATTCAGGCTCCTCTTTGGGACTGGACTTACTGCCTTGTACTGTTGATTTAATTATACATCAATATGTCTTGGTTTCATTTACGAATATCTTTGATTATGCAGTAAAAGTAAATGATGTCACTGAAGTCCAGACTTTCTGACATCACTGTCTTTTTTTGATTAAGGTGTCCAAGGTGGAGTTTATAATCATATATATAGTTTTCAATTGGTAGATTTGGAGAAACAAAAAATGAAGAAGACTGCTTGGAGCTTATAACCATGACATCAATGATCTAACGAAGCTTTGGTCAAAAGAAATTGCAGCACACTCTTTCAAATGATGAAAGTTGAAACCACAAATCTTACATCTTTGATTAATACAGACATGCAAAGAAACACAAACTCCTTCGTGACTGATCTGCTAACAGTCATCTTTGACTTTGTTGTATAACAACTGCAGTCATTGAAATAGGTGTTAGTGCTGGTGTCTTTGTGTATGCATGCAGGCAGTGCCCATGTCGATGCATGCACAGGAGAATGCAAATTTGTGAAAGTGTTGAAAGGGACTACATTATTATCCCCAAGAAAAAAAAGTAGTGAGTCTAGCAGGGTTTGCAGTGAGTCAGCCCTGTAATTAAAGAGGAGCGATCAATCTGTACCACTGACCACACTACTTATGCCAAGTCCATCGAATGGCTGCAGTAAAGAGCTAATTTAGAACCATTAGGGACTGCCGAGTTTGCAAACAGCCCAGTAATGATGATGGCTGATTCAAGTTCAAGGCTTGGCCTCTGTATAACTGTCAGACCTGGCAGTCATAAGGCAGCATCAGTGGAAGATCTCAGATAAAGAGAAAGAGCTAAATATCTATTTAAATTAGTTTTTCCTAGTCATTCATTTATATTCAATGGATGTTGGGTTATTGGTCAAATCTTCCTGTTTCCTCAGCAGACAAAAAAGCTTTCACCTGCAAGGAAAAGAGCACAAAGGTTTCCTTTTTACCAGACTACCATATTATCATGTCTAACTGCCTTTTTTTTGCCTTGATGAGAGGCTTTTTTCATATTCTTTCAGTGACCGTCATCTCAAATAGATCCCATAGGAGCACAGGTGGGGAGCCTTGCACATCCACCAGTTACATAGAAAACAATTTTCAGCCCAGACTGTCACAAACTGTCTCTACATCCGCACTCTCAACATAAGACCTCAAACACAATAGAGGACAGAAAGATAACAAGGTATGCATGCAGGATGGAAGCAGCCAGGCATGTTCTTCTTCTTGTCTGTTCACCATTCACCCTCGGTGCCTTGCTGGCAGGCAGCCCTCCAGGGGGACACGACCTGAAAGTGTAGCAGTGCCCTGTTTGGTCTGCCCGTGACCTCATCTCCCATGTAGCTCCACTATACACAAAATCATAACCTCCTCCGACATCCCTCAATGGAAAACATAAGGCTGAATAAAAGTAGACAACTGAGACTATTAAAAGTCAGAGGGAGACTATTAAAGGTCAGAGGGAAGGCTTACTGAAACTGCCAGCAAGGGTATAGCCTCATTAGTTGTGTCAACTTCTGACCCTGTCGCACCTATTTATAGACACTGATATGTGTTAATATATGTGTATAGGAGGAATATGTCCTTTGAGAGAGAGAGCAAAAAGCATCAGATCTCTTTTTCTCTGAGAGTTTTTGAGCTCTTGAGCACTTGGATATGTGATGAGTATTCAGACCTGAGTCCTCTCAGTCACATACTGTCAGACGTTCCTTTATAATCTCCCTCTCTCCATAAAAATACTTTTATGGCTGCCTTCTATGCCTGACATTTAATTAATGTTTCAGTCATGTGTGCAGGAGAGCCCTGACAGCCAGCCAATAACACTGGATCTTTACAATCAACTGTCACAGTGCTATCACTGTGCCTCACATTTTGTTCATTTTCTTTAATGACAAATGGGAGAGCTGTCTCAAGGTTCCCAGCTCATAATGCTTTTCACATGCTCCCTGTCTCATTTGCATACCATGCAGTAGTGCTATTCTTAGCAGAAGAATAAACTAATGTGATCGTCTTGACCTTGTTTCCAATTGCTGATAAAGGAGCAGAAGGTGACCACATTCTCACAAAGATTCTTTCTTACTTGCCTAGATCAGCAAACTCTGTTGTTTGATCTGCTAGTGCTGACCTGAGTTTCCTCTACCTCTATCCCAACCCTCCACATATTAATGAGGACCAGATGAAAGGGAGCCAACCAGAATTAACACTGCATTTCAAACACACAATAAGAAGCGGGGAATTGTCTTTGAAAAAGCAGAGTTACTGGTCCAGTTGGTCAGAGTTATTAGTCTGGTCTAGTCAGAGCCCAGACTTGCTCTGATTCATACTGTACTTATTCATTGTTAATATGTGGTAGTGGTGGGTATGTCTCTGATCATTTTGACAACTAAACAAAATTTCACGTAATGTTAAGGCATTAGTCATAAGAGCAAATGACCAAAATGCCACTCCATGCACTAATCAACCACAGCACTTAAAGACTATCAATGAGCCTGTCTGTGACAAGGAGTGTGATGTTACTGTATGTCAATGTACTGCTCTTCTCTACACATGATACGCGACCATTTGTGCAATAGACAATATTGATAAGTAGTGCAGTCATCTACGTCTGAAATAAAACTAGAAGTTTTTGTGAAAAGAGATGTTTAAAAGAGATATTTCAGTCTTGACAAAGGTGGTGGACCAACCAACAGACAGACTAAAAATCTATACTGTCATCCCCAGAGCCATGCCACTGCTGGCTAAAAACACATTCATATTATCTTAATGCTAATACTGAATTAAGTAATATGATAACAAAATTTTCTGTCAGTAATTTCACTGAATAGTGAGCAACATAGAATATTATATGCACACCTTTCAAACACCACACTCTCATTTATGTCTGCCATAAAAGAGCCCTTTTATGCTTATTAAAATGTACGAACAGTACCCCAAATTACATTTTCCTTATTTTCATTCATCTCAGTGATGTTTGACAGCATAAATCTAACCCATAACAACCTTCCTTCCAATCATGATGCTTTTGCAGGGGAATATGGCAGCTGCCTGCAGCCTTTGATTTCATCTTGCCCCAGATCTGCATTGTAATGAGCACTCAGGTCAATCAATAATTCACTGCAGTTTCAGTTATTAAAACAAAAAAACAGCACATGGGTAAAACAGGAACAGGACTTTGATCAGTGGCATTTAGAGGCACATACAGCAATGTTGTGATGCTCTACTCTCTTTGTTGTATCTGTCAAAGCTGGGGGAGAAATGGTGGGAACCAATGTACATCTGCGTGTCTGAGGGGGGTTATACATAGACAGAACTACAGTTAATGTTGACATTTATGCATCTACTGTATGTATATTGCTGGATTTACATCTGCTTTGAGTGATGACAAAGTTGATTGTTATTTAGAGAATCATGCTGTGATTTTTGCAAAGCTTTTTGTGCCTCAAACTGTACTGATAGATTTCCATTAAGTACAGGGTAAATCTATTTCACACTGTGAAGTCATTTCCCTCCCTGAATGAATAAGCATAGATGTGGTTTTTGTTTTCTAAAGAAACATTATTTGTATACACCAAACTGTAGTTCCATCTCTTGTTGGCATATTAAGCACTCTCATTATATGGGAATTAACTGTGATGATATTAGGTTTCATGCAGTTAAATCCTTGCAGGTGCCATTTATAGTTTGTTTTGACATTAATTATAGATTATCTGTATCACAGTGTTGTAGAAACCTAATACATCAGACTGACTAATGCACGTAAAAACATTTGCATTCAACAAAAACAACACATATTACATATTGACTGATAACTCAATGATATGTCTACATATTTTAATAATAATACAGATTTACAGGTAATTACAAAATCCATATTGATTTCCTAATAATATGCAACCCATCCATTATCATATGGTTGTCATGTGGCTAATGCCCCCTCTGTCTTTGTGTTTGTATTAACAGTTCCCCCTGAGGACCCAGTCATCAGTGGAGGACCGGTGGTGAGCCTAAGGGCTGGTGACCCACTCAATCTGACCTGCCATGCTGACAATGCCAAGCCGGCAGCCTCAATCATCTGGGTCCGCAATGGAGAGATCATTAATGGGGCCATGTACTCCAAGGTAAGCATTGAGGTGTGTGTCATACCAGGTTTATATATTATATATCATATTTATTCATTGGTACCATGTACAGTGTTAAACATAAAAGTTACCATTTGATGTACTGTACCAGAGTTAGCTTATAGCTAATTTTCACCTGCAGTCCTTTTGGCAGGTCACAATCTAAACATATAACAGCACAATAACAAACAGTACAAAGCAAAAAACACACATGACACATAACACAAAATACAAAGCTACACACAATAGCACCTCACATACACCCACAATGTCAACTAGAAATGACTAATGTATGCTTTTCAAATTAAAAGCAAGATTATTTGTGTTTATGGGAGGGAGAAGACCATAAGATAAAATGTAGAGTTAGTGGTGACAGAGCTGAGTAGCTTTTAGCAGACTTCTTAATTTGGTTTTAAATGTACTGATGGAACTGCAGCTCTTCATATCATCAGGTAGGGCATTCCACTGAGTTATAGCTTTCACAGAGAAAGCTGACTGCCCAAATGCAGTGCGACGAAATGGTACAATCTTGTATAGAGGATATTCTGGAGGATCTAATAGAACTTACTGAGTGAGTATACACAAAGTCACATAGTGGAGGAAACCATTTAAAATTTTATAAACCAGGCACAAATTTGAAAACAATCTAAAATGATCAAATTATCAGTAAATTCTATTTCTCCAGTACCCTACAGTGATGGAAATGCATTGGCTTTTTGTCCAGAGTTTTTAGAATTAAGGACTCAAGAGGTCTTATGGCTGTTTCTCTGGCCTGCTCCCAACATATGATGCAATAATATATATGGGAAAGAATCATAGCATGCATAAATAGCATCCAAAGACAGACAGTTTCTAATATGTCTAAAATTTGCTAAGTTGTACTTAATGGTTTTAACCATTTTTTAAAAATATTTTTTAACATGTTTCTCAAAGTTTTTGTAGATGGGCTGGGGACAGGGTGAGTGTGGCATGATGGGCGAGAGTTGCATGGTGACTGTGAATTCATTCTCTTGACTAGTTTTATGTTGGAAATGAAATGAAATGAACAGGAATGAAAACACCTGTTACTTTACATTTTTCATGTCTTTTTTTCTGTAAATAACTACTCCAAAAGAGCTAAACATCCATGAGATGTTTCAGAGTGACTGCCTTACTCATTGGTGGGCGTTTGCCTCAGCATCCAGACTACTTTTTGAAATTAAATCTCTTGAAAATCCAGGTTGTGTTTTGATTACAAAAAGATGGCTGGCCTTTTTTCCCAGTATACAAATCAACTCAGACAAGCAGATGGTGAGATCATGGAACTATCAGTGACTTTGCATTTCTCTCTGGTTTTTTGATCACCTCCTTCAGTGGCATCTGTCTTTCTTCATCTTCCCAACCTGTTATAAAATCTACTGTCATTTTCTGTGTCTGAACCTTTTCTTGGCGAAATTGAAATTTGATTCCCAATGACAGATCATGTTCCCACTTTTGATACCATAACACACGATAGCTGCTGTTCACACCAGCCTGGTGTTACGATCACCTGACCCCACAGATTCTTGACTGACATTATCCCTCAAGCTAATCATGCAATCAACACTGTCATGTTCTATTTCCATTTAAACAAAGGACATAAAGAGACTAGGCACTTTAGAGCACTAACACCTCCCCCGCCTTCCCTCACTCCCTGCGCTGCCTCATCCCATTATTGGCTTTTTTTCAAAGAGCAGATAAATGCCATTGATTGGACTTGGGTATGGCACCAGGCCGATTTGAATAAAGTGATTGCTGGAGGTGCAGCTTGCTAATGGTGGGTGGAGAGTGCGTTTCCTGCCTTCACTTCCTGTGAAAGGGAAGGAAGATATGACAACATTCTGTGCTGGTGGCTGATGGATGCTCACATGCCTGCACTGAGCCCAAGTATGTCCCTCTCCCCTCTTATCTCTATTGCCTACCATTAAAAAGCAATGGGTTCGATTAAAAGAAGATGGCACTTTTTGGGGTCCGAAGAGCAGTAGGGGGACATTTTGTAAGTATAATCATCTGCTCTGATGGTCTTCTCATATCCCGCAGATGAAGAGGACTAATGTGAGCAGATGTGGTGGAGGATTCACAGAAATGGGTTTCCTGATGGTGTCATATCTAATGATAGTTCTGACCCACAGATAATTTCCCACTAAGGCCTCCAAAACCTCATCTATATGACCTCTTAGAAAACTATTTACTGGCCCAGTGGTTAAAGAAAAAGTGTACAGTACAGTTAAAGCTATCACTTAGCATGTGTGTTGGTTTTACCAAATAAGAGAATCACTGAATTGATGCAGTGCTTATCATTAGTGAGGGTAGCTTTCAAAAGAACATAACAAAGTATATTATGGAAGGGGCATCCCAAATAATTAAGAGGCAGAAACTCGCCAGACTAAGGTGAATGGTTCAAATATCAAGACAAGCTGTGAAAATGTGGGCAGGGGAAATTAATAAATAATGTCCTCTCTTCCTTCAAACACTGCCATCTGCTCCAGTGGAGCTGCTCAGTAGCAAACAGTAAAGGACTGTTTGTTATATGCTGCCTCCAGGTCTGAGCTGTGGTTTGGGGGTGTGCACACTTTCTCTATGATACTTTTGCACTGGAATGGTACAACAAATCATTTGAAAAACATGATGCATTCCCCTCCTAGAAAGTCATTCTCCCCAATGTGCTACATATTTTTTTTTCTGAATGCTCTGGTGCCAAGCTGAGAGGTGAGCAGGGGACTGGGGAGTTATCTAAGTGTAAGGTGGTTTAAAAAAAATAGAAAGTAATAATGACATTTTTTGAGCTGTTCTTGCTGGCAAGATAGTACTTTTTTATTGTATACCCTTTCAGCTTTGCAGTAAAATCATGTCACTTTTTAATGCCAGTTAAAATTGCTAAAGTTTACATGAAGCTGTGATCCATTTTGTTGATAGTTATCATTTTCAGCAGAGAAATAACTATCATCTTTCCAGTCCTATTTTTGTCTATATTTTCCCTAGCTTTCCAGCAAGTGTTAAAACTGTTGCTTTTTATGCCTCTTAGTGTCAATATTTTTTTCCCAATATCCATGTTAGTTTTCTGTGTAATTAGAGTGCTTTATTGCATTTTAATCGTCACACTAACTGAGTAATGGGGTGGGGTAATACTTACAATTAAAGTAACTAATTAAAAAATGAGTGGGCATTAAATATGTCAACTTTTTTTGTTGAGAGACAAGTGTAGTGTTCCCCAACAGTTGAGGAGGATATTGAGTCAAAGGGCTCTTTACTTTCAACACTAGTATACAGTAATTTACTGCGCCAGTTTTTAAAGACCTCAAAAGGTTCTGGCAAGTTAATTAACCTCGTTTATTCAGCATTTAATTTAAAACTGTGATCTGAAACACAGATCAATTTTTTAATTGCTTTAATTGCTTTCAACAACTTTGTAAATGATCTTTTTGAGGTGAGTATTGAGTTAAGTTAAACAAAAGAAACTTATTTAACCTCAGTGACCGTGGTAAAAAAAAAAAAGATATCTTTTAACTTCTGCATAAATATATTGTACAATGTTAAAGCAATTAACAGTTTTAGTAAAAGAGCTCTTGTGTGGTCCAGAATTATAAATGGCTGATTTAATATAACCCAAAGATTCATTTGATATCTGGGCAAATCAAAGGCGTGTTGGATGGGTTAGTAGAATATTAATGTTGCATATATCATTAGCTTTTGCTTATTTGGTAAATTCAATATCATCCCTGTGAGGCTTATTTCCTCTACATTCCCTATCACTGACCCAATCAAGGCTTTCCCTGCATGCCTGCCAGGTCTCAGTGGGTCATTTTCAATTCTGAGTTAATGTTTTAGGTTTATGAGACAATATGGCTTCAAAATTAAGTCAGTCCTAAATCATAATTCATGTTCATGTTCATTTAAAGTTCAGCCCTATCGTGTTCAAATATTGTCTCAAACAGTCTTCAAGACATCCACTTGATTTGATTCATTGTGATTCATTGGACTGAGCACATTTTTATTAGTTATAAATAAAAGAATAAATATAAAAGAAGCAAACATGCATCTCAATGTTGATTTTTTTCTGTAGTTTGATTTTTTTGTTGCAAAAAATTTAAAAACATTCATTGTGGTGATTGTATACCACAGCTGTCATGCAACATTTGTGTATTTGTAATACATGCATAAGACCTCACAGGAAATGGTGCATGAACATTTAACACTACATGTTGAGAAAAGGCAGTTGCTAGCTAGCCTGCTAGCGCATAGATTATCTCTCCTTATTATTTAATTTATTATACATCAGCGGTGGAGTATCTCGTATGATAATTTATATATATTAATTTTTTTATGGTCACATTATGCTTGCTTGCTACTTGCATGCTTTAAACGACGCTCATTACTCAAGATCCAAACCTTTTTTTGTTTGGTTTCCAAATAGTGGGATGTTTTAGTGAATTTGGCAGGTATATACTCTCTGAAACACTTTGTTGTAGTAAAAGTATACTGTAATAAGAAAGAGGAGTTTATAGTAAGCACAATTGTTTTTCTGATCACATAATATCCTCAAAAATCTTGCAAAAAGTCTTCCTTGTCTCATTGCAAATTAGAGGACTTTGAAATTAAACTGTTCAGTGTTTTGATGAATTTGACAATATAATGTGGGCCACTTACAATTTAAACTTTCATATATGGAACAGCAGCACCATTAACATTCTGATAAATATGAGTAGAGGTTCAAAGTAAATACAGTACTGGTTTAGGGCTAACAATGAATTAGCTTGGCTGGCAGCACATCAAGTTTTATTGAGCAGATAATCCTTTTGGTGTAGCTGTTTTTTTAATCAGTAGGTAATCCTGTTGTAAAGGTTTTTTCAAGCTACCGGCTGGTCTTTTACTGACAGGTCACCTTCTTGGCAAGTGAAAGCTTGGCATGGAAGTTGAAGCTTTAAGTCAAGCTAAGTTAGCTATTGTTATGTTAGCTGGCTATGGGCTGCTGCAGCACACACACACATTAGAATATATATATATATATATATATAGATAGATAGATAGATATAGATATAGATAGATAGATAGATAGATAGATAGATAGATAGATAGATAGATAGATAGATAGATAATAAAAATTGTAGTTGGAAGAGAGATGATGTGAACAAGCTCAGGACTAAAATGCCAGTATTAAACCTGAATTCAACAGGTTCCAAAAAAGAGAGCTCCAACAGGATGTCCATGTTGTGAAGTTTCTGCTATTTGTGATTCTTTGTCTCCTCAAGTTGTCAGAAATCACCTAATGCAGCTTTAAAATATACTAGAAAGAAAGCAACCCTTTTCATCTCAATCTTGTTGCCTCAGCCATTCCTCTCCTAGCATGGTTAAAAAGATTCTTCTCATAGGCTCTAGGCAGTGATATGAAAATTTATCAGTTTGTAATGTGGCATGGTGTTGAATTCAATGCAGCAGCCAGCTAACCCCCTTTCTAAGATTAATGACTTCAGACAGGTCCAGAGCGACGAGGGAAACAATCCTGATTGTGTCAGAAAGGATATTACATTGACATATCCCAGGTCTGACAGCTAATGTGTTCTGCTTTAGAAGTGACTCACGCACAACTATGAATTTCATCACATGGTTCCTCACATACAAATGGACTTCACAGGCACATGGATGGCATCTATAATATCGCTATACTGTAAAATGCTCATTAATACACCGAAAAAAACATGTTTATCTTAAATCCAATTTTACAGATGTTCTCATGTGAGATACCTTGAGGTACTTGAACTATAAAGTGCTCAGATAAAAATATCTCTTTTTCAAAGTCTTGCAGTCTGGTTTTACAAGTTCAATGACATTTTAATTATATTATTGAGAATATGGTATGCTTAAGTGAGAAGGAAGGCACACAGATTACAGTTTTATTAAAAATAAAACCCTTGCATGAAAGTAGGGAAATGGAGGAGATAATTACTACTGGTTTGTACATTAACAATGAGCCACTGACTCAGCTAATGATTAATGGGTAGTGATTACGGTGGTTGAAATGTAAATGCTCCTTAGCTTTCTTGAACTTTAATACAATGTACCTGGCTAAGTTTCAGTCATGACATCTCAATTTACCCTCTGTGTCTGTGTAGAGCTTGAACCCATTGTACTATAAGTGCCATAACATTTAGAGAAAGAAAGAAGTGCATACTCAAATGCTGTGTAGACTTTAAGATGCAACATGGATATTTTTCTTGTGTGGTGTGCTATAGGAGTCTAAGTAAATGAGATATCCATGGAGAAATCTATACATTTGTGAGGCTAATCCAAAGGTAGCAGTGCAGTAAAGCAAGTCCACTGTGAGCTCCTTCTGGTCAGCATGCTGCAGTAGATCCTTACAGTTCTGTTCCTATATTAGGAAAGTGTTTCATGTACTATACTATTGCAGGGTTTTCTTTTCTTCAAAAACACAGGGCAACCGCAAGTCTCCTTTAAAGAGATGGCAGGGAAATGCATCTTGGCTTTGTGGTTGACCACACTGTGCCCCGTTGCCCACGCAATTTGTTCTAGTCAGTGACTTTGTTCTGTCCCGCACTGGTTAACATAGACTCCCAGAGCCCTCCCCTGAGCGTTTCAGGGAGAGTGAGAGCTACTGAGCTCTACCAACCGATTCCAGATGGCTTCCACAATGGAGGGCTCAGAGGATGAGTGCTGAAAAGAAGATTGATTTTCTTTGTGGAGTATGACAAGCCATGCACTAGAGCGCAGCTCTCCAGACACACAAAAGAGGCTCAAAAAACATATTTCTACTTTTTTTTCATATCAATCAGCCTTGGAGTAAAACTATAGGGTAGAGTGTTCTGAAGGTTTGGCTTGGGTTCTCCAAGAGACAAGATGTGTGTATTCATGAATTTACTGCTGTTTTTTGACACCTTATCCATCACAGCTTATCTGGTGAACTGTTAAGTTCAACCTCTCCTTGTTTGTACATAATTTAAACAGTTTTGAATCCTAACTTGAATTTGAACTTTTGAAGTTGCAATCCAATATGTGTTTGGCTCTAAGTTTTGGGTGTACAGTATTTGGAGTATATTGATTATGCAGAGGCAAGGTTTCAGCATGGCAATCCATCTGACCAACCGACCATGCTTGGTATAGATGTAGAGACTTCAAACATTTATCCTACTTTCAACTTTATTCTGTCATTCTTCACTCTTTGCAGACCTTGCTCCGAGATGGCAGGAGAGAAAGCACCGTGAGCACACTCTACCTATCGCCTTCCAACATCGAGACAGGTCAGAAGATCATCTGTAAGGCATCAAACAAGGCAGACCCCAATGGCAAGGAGACCAGTGTCACAATTGACATCCAGCGTAAGCATACCACATCTTCCTCTCTGCCTCTCTTTCTCTCTTTACTTCTATGTCTTGCAGTGTTTCTCCCCCTCCCTCTTACTCTTTAGTTTTATCTTATTGTTTCATGAAGTTCCTTGGTCAGTGATCAGTACAGGTGGTATGACGTGCATCACTCAATATTTGAGGTATATTTTACATGTAAAAGGCATGAAACTGTCAGACAAGCATACATGACTAATTCTCTGTAAACATCTAGAATTCATTTTAAGCTCTGATGGATATTTATAATTGGTTTCCATTTTGCTTTCATACACCATGTAGGTGGGTGGATGGATTGGATTGGTGATGCGTCACTTTTTTTTGTTTGCCATGATGAAATATCAAGGGAACTGTCCATCTAAAATGTATAGGATTGTCTTTTTGGTCCAACTACCTGTCTGCTGTAGCAGTATGCACACTGTCTCCACCTCTTTTATTTCCTTGCTCACGCCATCAATCTTTTTGATGAGAGCATGCACAATACCCCTCTAAAATAGGCAAAGTAAGCCCAGCGTGTAAAACACATTCAGCCTCAATTGTCAGGGAATCTTTTTTCGATCAAGAACCGTTCACAGTAAGAGAAGGGCTTTGAACAAAGGGATTTTGCATCACTCACAGCCCCTTCAACACCATTAAGTATGACTAATAAAGCAGAAAATGCTATTTAGAGAGCCATTATGACTGACGGCCCCATTCTTTTCATTATGTACACCACAAGAGGCAAGCATGGCAAGAGCGGGCACGGCACGATCAGGCCAACTCAGGCGCGGGAATAAAAATGATTAACCGTTGTTAGTGTTTGCAACCCTTGCAGTTTGTCCTCATCATTTTTTTGTCATGCAGTCAGAGAGGGAAGTCTGCCCACATGTAAACTGATTTGTCACCATGTATAATGATGTGTCTGTTATAAATGCTTGCCATCATAGCATCATCCTTTCTTCTGAATGTATGATTTAACCCTGAAAAATGAGTGCAGCAGATTTGCAATTAGCATTCCAAAATGTGCTCTTTACACAATTAAAGCTCCTGAAAACATTTTTCACAGTGTGAGATCAAACTGAGCGACAGCACAGACTAATTGTCGAGATTCAAATTGTCTCCCACAAGGCTTAGCCTCTCGTCCTCACCCCCCACTCCCCTCCTCTGACTTGACAGGTAAAGTGTTCAGCACAGTTCAGCAGAGCCTCCAGAGTTTTTGCTAAGATCCACTTCCAAATTAAGCTGCTCCTGAAATGAAACACGCTGTAATTGAACTTTGATTCATTCGTGTTGGGTATCAATTTGCTTAATTTCAATGCTGCCAAATTTGATTACAAGGTTCTTGGCTCAACAACAGCATCTGAAACACTGTGTGTTTTTTTTAAACAAAAAATACAAAAAATATATTCTGTGGTGCAGATGTACACCACATCTAGCTTTGAGCAAAACACTTAATTGTAGACTGTTCCGCAGACACATAAGGGCAACCCTAAATACCTGCCTAGTGTAGGGATGTGTGTTTATATATGTGATTGTGAAGGTGTATCTAAATTTCAGTTACTTTTTACAAAGCTGTGAATACCTGAGTTTTCTTTAATTATGTATAAGCATCTTTTGAAAAAAGGCTAAAATTCCTATACACTCCGATAATGTTGCTGGAGGCTGGAAATCTGTACAACACTTAAATGTGAATGCACTGTGCATTGCAAAAAAAGTGGCTAGAGTGTGGCACCCAGTCTTTCTGTTGCAATAAAATCAGGTGGTGGACAAATGAGTAACGGAAAATGGCAAAGAGGATGGAAGCAGATAAAACTTTACATCCATCTCTTGAAGGACCAGACACCACATCAGTCTGGATAGGTCTGGCCTCTGCGATTGCTCTTCCACAGAGGGCAGTGTGGTGGGACAACTGAGTAGATTTTGATGGGAAGTGTCTGTTGTCATTCAGAGGATGCAGCACACAAACGCTGTATCCTATCTTCAAAGGATGCAGCCAGCAAAAGTGGGTTTTTTAGAAGATGCCATGCAATTCAAAAAATGCCATTTTATTACCAGGAAATTGGCCTCAACTGGCCAACAAAGTATAAATAACTGTGGTAAACTGAGAAAGTTACTTGACACATAGCACACTGCTAGCATCCATCTATCCATTTTCTTTACCGTTTATCTTCTAGAGGGTCGCAAGGGAGCTGGAGCCAATCTCAGCTGACATTGGGCGAGAGGCGGGGTACACCCTGGACAGGTCGCCAGTCAATCACCCGGTTGATATATAGTGTAGAGACAGACAACTATTCACACTCACATTCATACATATGGGCAATTTAGAGTCACCAATTAACCTAACCTGCATGTTTTTGGTCTATGGGAGGAAGCTGGAGTACCTAGAGAGAACCCAAGCAGGAACAGGGAGAACTATAGAGCAAACTATACAGAAGAGCCCCAGCCAGTTAAGTTATGTATTTAGCAGGAACATGTAAGCAGCTGAACCAGAGATCTACCATGCCACGTGACAATGACTGCTTGTGTGCTTTATAAAACAAAAACCAAAACCAAAAAAACTGACACACAAAAAAAAAAAAACGAGCATTCAACTCTTCAAGGTCTTTTATTACAACCAACTGCTGAACAAGACTTTTTTAGGCAACTAAATATTACAATTAACTTTCATGAACTGAAAACACATAACAACCATGGCTACGCCTACTCTGTGATTCATGGTTATGTTACCTAACCAACATAGTCTCCGCGGTAGCGACTTGTCAGTCACAACGTAGCCACGCCCTAAATCATACCCTGCTTTATTGTTTACTTTACTCTACATGGGACAATCATTTACAAAATGAACATCATGATGTATTGCAGAAGACTTGAAACTAGTGATTGAGACCATAAACCCATTAGGAAACTGTTTACAGTAATAAATCAAGAGAAAAGTTGGGTCATTTTCTCATAGACTTCCATACAGTCAGACTTCTTCTTGGAGCCAGTGGAGTCGCCCCCTGCTGGCCATTAGAAAGAATGCAGGTTTAAGTCACTTCCGCATTGGCTACACTTTTCAGACCCAGCGCTACCCACTTGCTCCATATAAGACTTACTGTTTTCAGACTCATGATTTTCATATTTCCGTTCCCCCAGGTTTTAATCAAATATGTCAGATATCAAAAAGACATTCCCCAAAAACTGATTGAAAAAATCTCTGTTGACATTATTAATGCTCACTTCTCAAAAAGGGCTGTTTTGCTTGTAAGTGAATTAATAATAATAATAATAATAATAATAATAATAATAATAATAATAATAACACAATAATTATCAAAGGTGATTCTTAACATTTTTATTTAGAGACCACGGTCAGGCAATAGAAAAATGCAAGACAGAGGAGAATGTATTGCCCCTTTGTTACACAAGAAACAGAAACTGAACCTCTCTTTCTTCTGCTGATGCACTCTCTTAGTGAACCTTTCTCAAAGAAGGTGAAAGCTATCACCCTACACCTATTAAAGCAACATTTCCTTCATGCACTTCTTGTCAGCCTGTGAAATAAATGTAACACTTGACCATCTCTTCTTTACAAGTGCTTGAGAGTTATCTCTATTCTACAGCAAGAACTAGCTACTCTTCAGGATCTAACATCACTGGTACATAATTGTCGGCAGTGTTATATGCTTCTATAAAAATATACACAGCCAGTAGCCAGTAGTGCTATAAAATATGCTCACCATACACTGGAAAGTTGAATATCAAAATGTTCTTGTTTCTTCTATCACACTGCATGCTACTTCCTGTTAAACTTGGGCTTCATGCCATTTATATTCACATATTCATCATTCAAAATGTTAATGTTCCCATATACTGTAATAGGTCACTTTTAAAGCTTTCAGCTATGAATGATACTATAGTTTGGTCATCATTCATGCCAGAAAGAAAAGCCCTTTTGTTAAAGCAACTGGAATGATCCAGTGTTGCATATTAATGACATGATGAGAAATGGTTTGTTGCTGTGCACATAAGAACTACTGTATCACTGCCCAAGGCCATGCACAACAAAATCCTGTCAAGTCCTGTATATGACATACATTCCTTACTCATGATAAGCACTCCATAGTCATGTGAATTCATCACTGGTGCTACAATGAAGTCATTAGAAATCATAAAACTGAAAAATTCCAAACTTTGTCTTATTTCTGAAGTTTCAGTCAGTGTTTTTTCAATTCATAATCTCAAAAAAATGTATTATTCTATAAATGGATTGTTGCCAGCCATGGATAAGGTCTCTACACCATCCCACATTTAACGCAAAAAATTCATGTTCCTTTGCATGTTGTGTTCTCATGTGTTTTAGAAGTGGTGCTGTAATGTGTCTCAGCCCTGTAACAAAGATGGTCTCTGATGAATGGTTGCTATTAGTGTAAGTGGGACCCTGGTGAGGGCTGGATAAAGTAAGTGATAGAAGCTACTGCATTCTACAGCCACTTCTGTCCTTCCGGGACCTGATTGAGTTGCATTATAATTTGCCAGCCTGAAAGTCCCTTTGATCTCTGCGTAGAACCTTTATCCCCATTTTTGGTCAAAGGTATGACCTCAAAAGTGGAAAGTGCATCACCTAAGTTATTTGAGTTATGAAGGGGTGAAAAACACGATTGCCTGTTATAAGGCATTCACAATGCATTACGCAACAAACTGTACTTATTGGTATACTGATTGATATTGAAAAATTCTCCATGCTGAAATTTAAACTGTAAGCCTACAGTCTTGTGAAAGTAACATTTGCTGTGTGGACAGTTTTGAGAGTTCTTAATTCAAGTGCCATTTTATTTTCCTTTCCAAATCAGAAATAGGAAATTCTTAGTTGAAAGCTATTGGTCTCTGACACTCTGTGTGCTAGCTCTGTATCGAAAGCACAGAGATGAAATTGATATAGATGGTCTCACCTAACTTTCAGTGAGACAGCAAATAAGCAAATTTCCTGAAATGTATGTGTATTCCCTGAAGATGTGGAATAACGTCCACAAGACATCTGCATAAATGCCTTTTTTCATGTTACTTTGTGTGGCTGTCCTAGTATTATTTTCCTACCCAGAGTTACCTAGTTGACCATATTAGTAAGACAATTTTAATGGCAACCAGTGATTAAAATCTTCTCAGTCTGTCCGTCCTTCTCGACATTTCACATTCCATTCACCTACACGCATAGGTGCTCTTTTTCTCTCAACGTCATCCTTATAGCAATCCAAATGAGAGTAATCTAAACACAACCTGGCACGTTGCCCACAGCTTAAACCAGCCCAAAATCCAATGAATTTCACAACAGTATTTTATTTTATCATCATTTTAATGCTCATGATTTACATCACCTCAGCATTTTTATTCCCGCGGAAGTTCATACAGAGTTACCTGACCTAAGGTTAGACAAATTAGCATCTAAATACAGTATGTACTGGTGATGTTGTCAAAATGAGAGGGATTTAAAGCCAACAGAGGTGATTCAGAGCCCCGGTTAGACTGCTGACTTCAGTTGTCCATACCAGTCCATTAGCTGACTGTAATTATTTGATAGCAGAGGGGTGTCTACCCCCTGATGCTGTTTTCTCCAGCTGCATGACTTTACTTGCATTACGCCCTTTGGATTTTTAATCAGTGTAAACTCTCCTACCCCGCGGCATAAAACTGCAGTGAAATATGATTCTGATGCTACAATCTCATGTCCCACTAAATCCCACTCATCACATAACTTAAAATATCTCTCAAATATTTTCTAGTCCAGCTGCATATCTGCAGAGTGTTGCCCCACATAGAAACATGCTTTCAAACACATAGTGGGAAATGAATGCACTAGGGACGAGCAAAGCCAAGGTTCTCTGTGTGTTTGCATTGCAAACAAGCTGAGCCATGTGGGGGGAAAATGAATGCCATTTGTTGAGACTAATTAATAAAGAACATGCAGATGTGCAATTGGGGAGGATTTGTTTTGGTAGCTGGCTCAGCTACATGCTCTCCCTGCTTAATCAAGCAGATAATGGCAAATTCATCTGAGAGGGAATTTGAAAGTGAGAGCGAAAGAGTATAAAGGATAAGAATTTTTTGTACATTAGATTAAGGTCTAATGATGCTGTAATACAGAATTATCTTATGTCAATTTGTATGTTAGGCTATGTAAAGACATGACTTCTAAATATGACACTTCCAGTGCCCTGAATCTCTATCAGATGTGTTAAACTAAGCTTTGACTACTATCCTCCGGTTGCATCATTAACAAAACTTTGAAGCTCATGAACACATACTGTACAGACTCTAACAGATGTGTTACAAGGAATACAGCGCTCCTTATTCAGTCTGCTGTATGCATAGTAAAACATCTGCCTTCATTTAAGTGAGTAAATTCTTTGCTGTTCCACAGTTGAATATCTCATGATCAATATGTTGGACCTCAGGTTGTCAGTTAGTCTGTTCTTCCATGAAGTAATCCACTCAGCCAGCCATATGACAGCATGCCCATATTGCTAAGGCTATAAGCCACAAGCTGATGCCACATAAGCAGCTCCCCCATCCTTCAGAGGCAGCCGCCACTCCTGGAGTTTGAGGCTGGTCCTACTGGAGAACAGCTGTCTACAGTGACCTGGGGAGATTGGAAATTGAGCTTTAAGAAAGGGAAAAAACAATTTATGTTGGCACTATCTCCAGGAAACAGAGTGAAGTTGGAAGATTGTTCCAAAAACACCATCTGGTTTCCACTTTGAACTAACCGATCAAAAGCTGTCGGCCAACTACAACACTACCCCCCTATTCATCCTGTTGTTTTCACTGGAGCTCTGAAGAGTCCTACTATCCCCCTTTCCCTCTATCCACCAATCCATCCCTCCCTCCCACTCTCTCCCCCTTGCTACTACTCTCTTGATGAATCTGAGGAATTAACAGTCTTGCATATTGATGAGCCATCACATGATGCCTCTAGTGCACTCACTCTGCAACTCATGCATTTATACATTAAAGTGACAAATTGACTTCTTTATTAAGTAGATGTCTGTCATATCTGAGGGGTCAAAGGTTAGAGTGCCTGATTCACACCCAGGGCTCTTGCTGGCATACTTTTGACAGCTGTTGCTCCCATAGCTGTCTCTGCTTTTGGATCATCAGGGAGTTGGAACTATCTTACAAATTGCTCTCCTGACTTAGAAATAAATGTAAAGTCATCATGACACTACCTCTTGCTGAGAGGGACTGAGGTCTTTTTGTGAGAAGGTCTGTTAGTATGCCTCAATCATTTGAAAAGAAGATTAATTAGTAGCCAGACTGACAGCAATGAGCATTTGTGTCCTTAGAAGTCTCTTGGCAACAAGACCAGAGGAAAAGGTTGGCATGATAGAAAAGTACAGTATAGGAACACTTTTTAGTCAAGAAGACATGTGAATTAGCTTCTACGTTACAGTATCTATTAGCACAGACATCTATTAACACCTCCAGATCTCCCTCGCTCTCTTTTTATGTCTGCCTCTCTCTTTCCTCTCCAGCGTCTTGCTGGATTTTATTACCACCTCCACCACTGCCACATCTGTCATTTTGCCCCTGAGGTTCCCTCTGCCCACATTTTTGTCCACGCAATTAACCGCTTGCAATGCTAAAAACACCTACTGGGAAGTTAACACTGCAGCTCAAGGCATGGATAGCTTTCCTGCTTTATTACGACACACACCCACTTGCCCTTTCATATACACATATACTCCTACACATGCCAACACACACACACACACACACACACACACACATGCACACAGTTGACTGCTCACTACCTGGAGAGACTTGCTGGTTCATTGTGGCCTTCAGTCTTCCAGGATTCACAATGTTGTTATTTTCTTTACTGGCCTGGGAGAACTGGCACAGGTGGGGCTGCTGATGGGGAATATGGTGTGTGTGCGAGTAGGGAGGAATATGGCACCTGGACCACCCCCATCTCTGGGGCTTTGTGGCAGCTGAGCCAACCTAAAGCATCTGCACAGCCACAGGGTAAAAAACAGTTTTCCTACACTTCATTTCCACACGCACACACACACACAGAATCAGAGAATCACTCTCCATAACTATACAGTGTTTGGCTGCATAACCACAGTGTTTGTGTGCTTCTTTAATTCTTTGTGGATCCACCACTGCTCTTCCTGCTACTCATCCGCATCCAAATACAGTCCCTGGTTATTACATTAGTATTAATTAACACAGAGAGGATAGACATAGTACACCTTTGAAGCAGATGGCTGCACCAGCATCAAATCCAGAACTAGCTTTTCCCCCCAAATGACTAATCTACTCTATTTGGTGCTTTACCAGGATGCCAATGGTGCCACCAATGGCAAATGGTAATGACGTTGTGGAATTTGAGGCTTGAGGACAAGTGAAATATTAAGATTTTAAAACATTTATGTATGATTTAAATGTTGTTTTTTAGTATTATTTCATACCATTTCTGTAGGCAGCAGTATTGAATGCAAATATCCTGTCCATATGCCTTACAGATGAGTACAAACAATTTCCCCATGCTGCGTTTAATAGGACAATACCAACTCATACATGTCAAATTGCATGCAACAATGTATAAAGTAAAAATGTGCTCCCAAGAAGCACAATGTTTCCCCAAATGTTCAGCCAGTATTTGGTTTCTTTGACACCAAATCATTGTATGTTGTCCAGATCAGAAAAAACTCCATTTGATGCTCCTTAAACATTAGAAATACACTTAATCAACAACTTCTGGTCAGCTATAGGTGATTTTTTGTTTTTCCTTACTGCATCAAAGCCCTCGACAAAATATACCCCGCGTCTACTCAGAAACCCTGACAAATAGCTTCACCTACTTGAAATTCATTCTCTGAGTCTGCAGGGTAAAGAGCTGTTTGTTTCACACGGGACAGGATTGATATGGAAATGAACACGTATCTTCAAAAAGAACCCCACCTTTGTCAATTAGGATAAATTAAGTTGTTTATTGAATTAGCATAGTCTGAATGCTTGTTATTCTAAGAACTGTTTTAATTGCACTGTATCACTGAGGTTGTTCATTGTTTTAATTGCAGTGGGTTGCACTATGGATTATTCACTGTTTGCAAATTGCCCTTTACTGAAACTCATTATTAAGTCAAGTTTTCCTTTGATTTGCTCCTTATAATGTTGCTGATGAATATATGAGGATAAAAATAACATGTTCTCTCCCACACCTGTGAAATACACTACAGTGTTATTCAACAACTGGGTCCAGACCCCTAAGTGGGTAGTGAGAACATTAAAAGAGGGCCTCAAATTATTCAGGAGTAATTGCCTATTATTTGGGAGAAAAAGCTGCCACAAACTGTGATAAGTTGTCACAATTGCTCCAAGTGCTGCCACAGTGTATTTGTAAGATAATCCGAATCAAAAGATTTTCACCCACTGGTTTTAAGTGGAGCTATTTACCTACAGTACAGTATGTGTGGTACAGTACAGCTACATAAAAGGCTGCCAAACCAGTTTTAGGTCACAAGAAAAGACATTTGGCAAATGTGCATCGGTCACCTGGATAAAACAGAGAATTTATTTTGGTTGTCAATGTGTTTTGCTGTTTTCTCTTGAGGTTGCATGTTTTTTAAGCTATTTATGAGGTGTCTATTTAGTCTCTGCAAAATTTGTAACATGTTTTCTCTCTTGCTTTCTCCTCTTTCTCATGAGTTGTGTTCAGCCAAAGAAAAAGTCAACAACATAGTGTTTGTCTCAGCTTTACAGTTAACTACAGAACGTTTTCAGGAGGTTGCCCAAAATGTAATTGGTTGTTTTTTTGTCTATGTTTTTTTCTTTAGATCTCCCACTTGTCAATCTCTCAGTGGAGCCTCAGCCTGTTCTGGAGGGCAACCTTGTGAAATTCCACTGCTCTGCAAAGGCCAACCCTCCTGTCACACTGTACAGGTGAGACCATGAACAGAACTGGACCTGTTTCTAGAGCACATGCACAAGCAATCAATGAATAATTCATAAACAACCCGTAATATTAAAGAGAAAGAAAAAGCGGTACAGTTAACCTTAAATGGGATATTGTCTGATCGATGTTACTGGCGGTGGTAATGCATTTTCACATGAAATTTAAATGTAGAGTCAGTAGCTCTGGAGAAAGATTATTAATATTTGAACTAAACACGCAAACAAATACACCCCTCCCTTCGTGCTCCTTCAAACGCTCCAACCCCAAATTCATGGATGAGCATTGCCAAGGCAACCACCAAAAGAGAAATATGGCAGAATCTAGAGCGATGTGTCAGCTGTAGAATCACTTCTGTTCCTCTCACACTTTATCACAAGCGGGGAAAAAAAAATTAGTCTCATGTGAGCACAACAGTCCATCCACACTCTCTGCCTCTCTGTGGCCTCTCCACTTCTCACTCGACCTGTGTTCAGCATCTCTGTCCACAGAAGCAGACGTCTGTCAGCTGCAGCTCCTGGGGAGCTGAGAGGACAGCAGCCAGCCAAACTGCCTTCACCAGGCTGACTGACAGCAGAAATTTACTGAACCAAAATAGTTTGCATGTCGGCTCAACAGGAAGAAATCGATAATGTTTGTATTTAATAATTCATTGATGTGGTAAATAAGTTGAAAACACATATACAGTAGGATATTTGTGTGATTTACAAAACTGCCTGCTCAGATTACCCTTCACTTAACGCAACAAAAACAGACTCAGAGACTGTCTCAGATTCAGTGTGGATTGATACATTCAATAAAATAGAAGCACATCTGTTCAACGAAAAAACACTTTCTATGTGAATTGGCCATGACCTCTCTCTCTCCAGTTCGACAACCCCAACATTAAACAGGTGCTGGAGATGAGAGACGCCTCCTGTTGCTGATTGGCCACAGTAGTGGTGTGTGGTTCGCTCCGATTGTATTGGATTAGAATCGCTGACTCTACCATCAACACTTCATCGTTGATTGTGTTAATTATCGTCAGACGCCTTCTTATGCTGCAATGACATCATTATATCTGCTCACACTTTGCAAAAAATGAAACAAAGAAATTTAATGAAAATACATCTCACAAAAATCATTTGGGAAACCTTGTCATGTTTCACTGGGTTGCACCAAAGCAATAGAGTGATTTGTTGCATAGCTGTTTTTCTTTGTGGTCACATTATCTCCCTTGAACATTAAATGCCCATCAGTGTGTTGGAGGAAAGCTAGAAATAAAGTGTTCATGTCATCTGATGAAGCTGTCAAGATTACAGTTTTTTTTCTTTTTTAGATTGGGTTGTGTTCCAGAGTTTACTGTTTGAAGGCTGGTTTATCCCTGAGGATGTGCTAGAGTTTTTACGTGTGTGTTGTACATTAGTGGTTGAATGAGGATTCTGCTAATGTTACGTCTGCTCTGTACATCTACATGAATATGATTGGACATTACGAGCTAACAGCTGAAATCAGCCAATATAAGCAACTTCAGTGCTCTGCTTGCTTCATATGAAGGAAGTCACAGACACATTAGTTTTAGAATGAGAAAATATTTTTCAGTGGCCCAAATACAGCAAGAGCAGAGATTTGATTGCCACTGCAATTCAGCGTAATGACTTAATGATAACTCTTCACAACATAGGTGATGCCCATCCAGTCTTTATTTACTTTGCTAAAAGTTTTGAGAACATGCTTTCACTTTGGCAGTTATGTGAAGATTATTGAAAAAAAAGTAAATCTATTTCATTTTCAAAGTCCAAATTGCATATGCATAAAGAAAAAAACAAACAAACAAAAAAAAACAGAAAATGTGGAGGGATTTCAATGCTTTCTGAAACCATTGTACAAACAGAACACCTTTGCACCTTTTACAGCAGTGCATTTTTCTGTTGTTGTTGTTTTGTATAGGTATGTATGTAAAGGTATTCAACAACTCTATATTGTCAGACAGAATGTTGATATTGGACAAATCTGCAAAGCCCTGGATTAGGTTCTTTCTTGGTATGTAAAATTAATATAATAAATGTTTTATATTGTTTAGGTAAAATACACAAAATAATCCTTTTTCCTGTTTCAATTATAACCCAAACCATACAGTATGTTGATAGCCATCTTTGACAGACACATCACAACACTGCTGAAAATACAGTTGTTGATGAAATGTAGTCTGGCATGTTATATATAAAAAAATAGTAGTACAACAAGTAACAAAAAAAAAACTGTTTACTAAAATGCTTTTTAACAGCTCATTGTGCAGCAGTTTTGCTTAGCAGTCAATTTCTTCTGTTTTTTCAAACCTTATTGAGAGGTCCATTTTCACTTGTGCTTGTTAGAATCTATTTTGTATTTTTTTTTCTTACTACATCTGTAGTTGTGATGAAACAACAAAATGACATTAATTATTCTCATAAATTCTTATATGGCCCTCTGGAAGTGTAATACTGAAGTGATTTGTCAAGAGATGGTTTTCTGTGTGGGAGGTTTTAAAAACACAGCGAAAAATAAATGGAATGAAATCGATAGCAAAGGGAATTGGCCGCCTCTGAATCTTGTAATGGTACTGGGAAATGAAATGGATGTACAACACACTCACAGGTGGCAAAACAGAGATGTTGCCTTTTTGATGGATTCTGCCCTTTTGAAAAAAAGAAGGAGAAGGAAGAAAGAAGGAGGAGGGAGGGGAGTGATATTGTGGAAAACAAGGTTTGTATTTGATTGTGTAGGTGCACAGCAGAGACAGGATGTCTATTGCACCTGCAAAGGGATGTATTGTTATGAGACTGGATCAATGCTAGATTCAGACTTCTCCCCAGGGTATCAAGAGCTAAGATGCAGTGGCAGTTGAGATGACTTTTTCTTTTAGTTTGACAAACTACAGAATGAAAAAAGGTTGGAGGTTGAAGCTAAAAGAGGCTAAAACTGCTGCTTTCCCACTCTCTGAGTTATTTCTTCCTTCTCTCTCTTTTCTCTTGCTGTCGCTTTACTGTCTGGCTTTTTGTCACTGATACAATCCACTGTAGGATTAAATAGTATCCAGACAGACTAATAACTTTTGATACTTCAAGTTTATACTCTCCACCAGTTCTCCAGTTTCATAATCTCCCATTTAGATTTATCTGCAATTTATACAAGTGCTTCAGGACTCCCATGCACCGTTGGAGTTCAATGCATGGCAGACATGGGATTTTTGGACCCATTATGCCTTGCCTGAGAGGCTTCGACTAGTGAGAGCCCCCCACAAATTCCCCCTCTAGGGAGCAATATCACAGAGGAGGGCAGGAAGCTGGTCAAGCAGTGTGGGGCCATTATTCAGTACTAATATACTCTGTCTACCCCAGATCAGATACAGCACAAGGACAGAGTAGTTCTGAGATGAATAGCCTCTTTTCCATCCCCGGGAGAGCCATTCATTCCCAATGTGCACTGCGCCGCTTTGCCATCCCCAATTCAATGGACACATGAGACACAGACCCAAGATAGTGGGGGCACTAGTCAAAAGTATGGCGCTGTCTGCTGCCTACAACCCCATGGGATTGCCACATCGGTTCAATAAATCTAACTTTTAACGTAAAAATTGAAATAAGATATATTTCTACATATACCTGAACCTTTGCCAGATCACAGCTCAAGGGGAGAGTAAAGAGGGAGGAAGTCAAGGGATCTGAGAGGACTTGGTATGGAGGCAGGAGTTGGAAGAGAAGATGAAAGTGGTGCTGAATGTGTGAATGAAGTAAGAGTAATGGGCATGTGTTTCAGTCAGCACTCAGGGAATCAACTTAGAGGGAAAGACGAGTGGGTCGGAACATCTTCATTACTGTTTATAATGGTAGGAGGGCTAACCAGAATGCATCACAATCACTCAACCACCCTCTGATGAAGACACAGAGGGTTTTCTCAGATCCAAACAACAATCCACCAGAGAGAAGAGAAAGAATAACAAACAAAGCAAATCAGGTCCCTTGTCTGCATGTACAACTATGCACCAAGTGACAACAAAACCCCCTCCTTTGCATGGCACTGCAGCAAATAACATCCCAATCCTCCCCGCACTTATGTATATTTTCAGTGATGTTGTTGTTGGTACTGCTGGATTGTTTGTTTGCGTTAGACTGACACTTCAGTTGCCATAAACTTGGAGGTAGCCAATTGATATATTTCACCCTATGCCACTGTCTGTTTTTTGACTTGACTCCAGTTCCCTAGCCACCTTTTTTATGCCTACATTAGCTGCAGCCATTGGTGCTTAAAATTTTTTAGAGAAAGTGGTGTTACATTATATTAAAAAAAAAAAAAAAAAAAAAGTAAAGCCAAGGTGCAACACCTGAAATGTAACTGGTTCAGTAATTCACAGCATAATTGCAAGAATATAGGTTAATGTGCACTGTTCCTGCACACATACAAATCAATGCAACCCTGACAGGTTGGAAATTATCTTGAGAAGTTGGGCCTAATCAAGAGTCTGCAGTGACCCACAAAAGTTTGCCATAACCCTGAAAAGTTAAGTAAAACAAAGCCAGGGATATCTAAGGAGTAAGAAAAAAAAAGTCCCTTGAATACCCGCAGAAAGTTGCTTATTTCTGTGCTTTCAAGGTTATCCCTAACTTTTCAGAGTTAATAGCATACTCCATGACACTTCTTTGTTTTCAAATAGATAGTGTATACTGTAGATAAAAGTATATATTTGTAGAACCTCAATTCCTTAGCAGATCATAGAATAGCTGTGTAATTTATCTCCATGTCAAAATGATGCTGCATGCTACTAAACTATATTTATTTTATATTGCACCAATAATTCAATATTCATCACGTTCAGTGTGCAGAGAGAATGAAACTGCATTGTGCTGTGCTTAATCATGCTGATAATAACTGTGGGGCCTGATTTACTGTGGATCCTGATGCTGATGGCACAGATACCTGCCTAATTTAATTGTTACTGTTTTATTGGATTAAAATCACATTCAGCACATACAAAACTCTCCCCCTCTTCCATGTCTCCTTCATCCTCTGCTTCCATTAATGGCAGACCTGTATATCTGTATAACACTGTTAGCTTACACACCCCCGGACACGCAAAAAAAAAAAAAAACACACACCTTGTACACACATGAGCTTGCACACAGACACATGCATACTCACACACAGACACTAGAGCATACAGGATTCACACCCTTTGTCTGAATCAAATCCCTGAATACGATACAGCAGTGTAAAGTGAGTCAACTATTGAGTAAGCATGCATTGGCCCCTCTAACCTCCCAAAGGGAATGCAGGTGTTTGTGTTACCCTGGGCCAGCTATGTTTAGACATAAGTCTTGGACAGCGGCCAGCACACCAACAGAGCTCCCATGCTCCCTGTGGATGACGGCATTCTGTCTCTGCTCCCACTAATACTGTCAAGGGCTCCCAAACCTGGCAGCCTCAACCTCCTCTCGGGAGCAGCTGGCTACCCGAACATCTGTGCTTACCCCGTTGCACTCTTACAGTATGAGCTAGAAAAATGTAGGTGGAAACACTGACATACTGATATATACTGTATGCAGTTGCCATTATCTATTTTACTGTAATTGTTGTCGTCGTTATAATGGTCTTGATTATCACAACCATCACCACTGTGCCCATTTGTCATGAAAATGGAAAATTTCAGTTACTTCATGCGATATGATTGAAAGCTCCTGAACAAATACTAAATGGACCTTGAGGAGAGATTGTTTTGTCAATTTTGGTTTCCAATAGAAAGAATGAACTTTGAAACGGTACACCAGTGTAATTCATGATCATCTTCATCATCATCATCATCATCATCATCTTCACTGTCGTCATCAATGTCATCATCCTCATCGTTATTATCATTGTTGTCATCGCCCTAATCATCATCATTATTGTCTGCATCATGATTACCGCAACCGTCTCCAGTGTAATTAATATCATCGTCATCATCTTTATCACCATCGTCATATAAACATCAGCGGAAACATTCTTGATGATACTCATATTCAGAGTTACACTGCTATGAACATCAACACTAGTCATCATCATCATTAACAAAATGGTTCTCACATTCTGTTAATCTTTCAATTTATAACATAAAAAATGATAATATTTGGGGAATATTCTGCTACTCAAAGACTTTGTAGATATAAAGTGAGTTTACTCTGTTCTGTCCCAAGGCTTTCTCAAGTACTATCTGTTTAGACTAGCTGACAGACGAAGACACAAAAAAGTACTACTACTACTGGATCAGTTATGTAAAAGGCCAGACAGGGCAAAAACACCCATCTGCCCTAGTTTATCCTTGTATACTTGTCACACAAGAACACAACTCTGAAAAGAATCTGCTGTCTTTAAAAAAAAAAAAAAAAATCCCATGAAGCGCAATTAGAATTCTGCTTCACTTCACTTACTGATTGAATGAGGTAATCTGTTCTCATTTAAATGATAGCATTTCAGTCAAGCATGGGGCCAGCTTAGTCATGGAAAACAAATGAGTTCCCTATCCTGTGAAAACTGCTCTCAGTACTGGCAGGAATATAAAATGGAGACAGGCACCGGTTCCATTGTCATTGTTTTCATTTGCCACATCAGCATGCAGCCACATCTCTATTGTAGAGGATGGCAGCGTTTAGATGCATGATGCATTGTATGTCCCGCTGCACCGTCTAAATTTTCCAAAGAGACCCGAGACATCCGCAGATGCCTTTGCTTCACTGTTATAAATGGGCCTTGTCTGTTGCAGCCATCCGCACTATGCAGAGCAAGCCGCTGCCCGTGACATCATAAAAGTCTCACCTAAACACGTGGGGAGTGTCTGTATCCCCTTCACAGAAGCTATCACTCACAAACACAAACAGATGTTCTTTATGTGATCCCGTGTCAATTTATTAACGTCAGCTGTTGTGTGTAATACAGTACGTGTCAACCAACATCTTCAAAGGTGGGGGAGCTATACCCATTTGTCATTCTGTGATTTGTTTTTCTTAGCTGGCACTCTGTGCTGCACTCTCTGCCTGCCGTAATGAGGAACGTGCTGTCTGCTCCATGTCGCCAGGGAGCTTGTCACAGCATGGAGGGCTGCCACAAAAATATGCTGAAGCCAGCACAGAAAACCTGTCCCAGAATAATGATTTATTCAAACAAAAGAAAGCTATTAATAATAATAATAATGATGATAATAATAATAATGATAAACTTTATTTATATCACACTTTTCAAAAACAAGTTTACAAAGTGCCTCACAGACATAAAAACAGAAAATACACAGTGCAATAACAAATTAGAATAATTTCAATGCAATCAAGAAATAGAAGATAAAGATAAAAGACAATGGATGAAATTCTTAAGAATAAATTAATAAATAAAAGCATAAAACAAAGAGAAAAACTCTATAATTAAAAGCCATTTTATAAAAATGAATTTTTAAACACTGAGGTAGCCTATTTGATTCTCAATGGAAGGTTATTCCACAGTTGTGGAGCCCTTACGGCAAATGTTCTACCACCCTCTGTCTCAAGACTTGCCTTGGGGGTGGAGAGCAACAGCTGGTCTGCAGATCTGAGAGTACAAGCAGGGGTGTAAGGGGTGAGAAGGTCGATAATGTAAGATGGGGCAAGGCCGCTCAGTGATTTAAAAACAAGCAATAAATTTAAAAGTCAATTCTGAACACCACGGGTAACCAGTGCAATGAGGTGAGAACAGGGGAAATGTGCTCATATTTTTGAATTCTTGTAAGAGTATTTTGTACAACAATTGACATAAGGAGGTGTGAAAAACTGTCTTAATGCCTTCCCCTTTTTCCTTCATTTTTTCCATTTCTTCCCATCTCTCCTTTCTCTACCTGCTAATCCTCTAACCAGGTGGGCCAAAGGAGGAAGTATAATCAAGGAGGTCTCTGGAGACACGTATGAGGTTATTGTGGACCACTCCTTCTTTACAGAGCCCGTCTCCTGTGAGGTCACCAACCCTCTTGGCAGCACCAACATAAGCCGCAACGTTGATGTCTACTGTGAGTGGCTCCTTAAGAAATACTGCATGCCTTTCAATAGTGCCAGCAACATGATAATGTGTGGTTATGGATTTTTGCTGTCATTGAGCTCCAAGTGCTGCTGCCACCACAGCTGATGCTTAATTATGGATGGATGTACCATGGACAATTAATGATGCTTATTTCAACAGTTGGTCCTCGCATGGCTGCGGAGCCTCAGTCCTTACAGGTGGACCTTGGATCTGACGCTGTGTTCAACTGTGCCTGGACAGGAAATCCCTCTCTTACCATAGTGTGGATGAAGAGGGGCTCTGGAGTGGTGAGTATACCAATTTGCACTGCCACTAACCTATGTATATGTAGCATAGGTATACCTATCTATAGTACAGTAGTCACATACTGTAATGTACAGTAGATTCAAAGCATCTTTTCTCTCATAAAGCTTGTATTTGAGACTTTGATTCCAGCATCTCTTTGGCTTAAATCAAGTGCTTCATGTAGTTATTTTATGTCATAGAATGTGTTTTGAAATGTCTATTAAACCTAAGGTTTCAGGGCCATTACAGTCCCTGCCTCTTGGTGACCTGCTCTCACGTGGGATCTGTTGATTTGATCCACAAATTCAGATTCATTCCACCTTTCCTTTTGTCAACATCAAAGGCCAAAGCCAGCTCCTTTACTTCACTGAGCTCAGTCCTTAAATTGGATTTTAATAATTGAGGAGAGGTGCCCTTTAAAGTATTAAATGGACCATGTGCTGCCTTGCTTTTTTTCCGCTTGTTGCTATCTCAAATGTGAAGGTGCCATTGCTGTCACTGAATTTGATGATCTTTGACTTTTGCCACAGGTTCTTAGCAATGAGAACCTCCTGACACTGAAATCCGTGAGACAGGAGGACGCCGGGAAATACGTTTGCCGTGCTGTGGTCCCACGAGTAGGAGCAGGGGAGAAGGAAGTTTCACTCACTGTCAATGGTAAGCTGTATTATTGATATGTCTTTTACACAAAAAGGGCCCAGATGCGCTCCCTCGAAGCTGTCAATGCATGCACATACAAGCGTGAACCTTGTGGTCTGGGGTCATCTGTGGCATGAAGAAAGCAATTTGTCACAGGAGTCAGTATTCTGCTTCCTCTGTTGTTTACAAAAGCCTTCCATCTATAAAAATCCAACAAAATATGCTTCTTTATTTTTCTCCTCCAGTTTTTCTTTTTAATATACCAGTTTCTTGGAGACATGGTTTATTTTACCTAGCAGCTATAAGAAAAAAACACAAGCCATGACACATACACAGTACAAGAACGTGACATATAGCAAGCCCATGCAAATTAATTTTCCAGACAAAGCTAATATGATTAAAACAGAGCTGTTTCATCAACTGTCATCATTGTGAAGCCCTTAAATATAAAAAGCAATACATATAGACTTACTCTTTTCAAGATATGGTCTTACATTTCATAAACAGGTGAAATGTACTTAAATGCTAATTATATTCTGCATGAGTCACAGGGAAGCTGCGTTTTCTGAGGCACTGACTGACTAATGAATACCAGCCTTGGTGGGAGACCTGGCAACTCTCAAACAAATGACTTCATTATCAGTGCTTGATATTCAGGGAGCATGCTTCAGTGTGGCAGAGGTTCTTAGTTGTGGGATTTACATGTCTCTTATTTTCCCCGTGTCCATCTAGAGCAACCTGAGCTGAAAAAAGCAAAACAAAAACAAAAAAAAAAGAAAAAAGAAAAAAAGGAGAGGGTTTTTAAGATGCTGGCAAGATGATGTTGACTTACTGCTGACAGTGTATCGTTGTACATTTTGAAAGCTAACAAAAGAGTTTGCCTGTAAGCAACTCTGTGCTGATTTGGGGATGAAGATACATCAAGTAGAAAACAGTATGTGTAAAGATTTTCTTTTTCAAAACCCAGACGTTAGCTTTGCATATCAGAGAGAATGGGATACCAGAATTCCCTCCAGCACAAGATCAAAACCATGACTTTCTATGAACTGCAATGAGCCCCCTCCTTCTCAACCAGGAATTCAGCTGGAATCAAGGCAGAGGAGGCGTAAGGCAAAATCATGACTAATTCTATTGTCTCCCATTCTGTTGATAGCAACCTATGCTGGCATCCTTAATATGTAAACAGAATACATAATATCCAATGTACCAGTTTCTTTTGATGAATCTCATGTAGCTAAGGAGATTGTGTTGCTTTTGAACATGATGCCATGAGAGAAAGAAGATGGATTGTTTTAATAAAGATTATAACACAACACAACTCCAAGCACACTGGGACACATACAACAAAGCTGAAATGGCATGTTTATGTAGTCTCTGCAGACTTCACTCAAGAAAGTTCTGTGTGTCTTCTAGTCTTTTTATTTGTCTATGTTCGTCTCTTCTTTTGCATCTTGCACGTCATTGCCTGAATTGGTATTTGACATTCAAAGGCCTCCTTCCTTTTTACCCTTCTGAATAATTGAAATTCATCTCTATTTTCCAAACCACATGAGGAATCCTGAGTCATTTCTTACCTAGTCCTTGAAGCGAATCAGATTGTCAAACTTTTGAAAGTGCAAACACTGCAGTTGAAATAGTGGCATGTAGGGGGCTCTCTCCTGAGGTTCATTGACTTTGCTATGCCACTGTCTCAACTGCAGATGAATGTAAGCACTCCTTGTGCCTCTCATCAGCCTGAAAATTCAGACAATGAATAACTAATATTCAGTTTGAATAACTAAGATCCAATTCAATTCAATTCAATTTGTTTGTCATAACAGAATGTGTAGGCACATATGCAACGAAAGGAGCGCTGCGGCTTCACCAAAAATGGGGAGGGGGTGACATAGGGACATCCATGGCATAAAATAAACAGTATATACACATTGTAAGACACAATATAGTAAATTTATGGTAATATAATATTGTAAAAGAATACTAAAAACACTAAAAAATAAATGCATTATGTATGAGGGTGAAGTATATGTGGTAGAGCTGAACAAATGGCATTGTAAACATATGGCAGTAGTGAAAAAGAAAATCATTAAAGTGCAGAAATATGGGGAGGAGGGGGCAGAGGGGAGAGATCAGGGTGTGAATGTTGGAAGGTGAAAGAACATGGAGGGGAGTGTGTATGTGTATGCGTATGTGTTTGTGTGTGTGTGTACGGTGCAGGGGTGCTCAGCTCGGGGGGGGTGTGAGTGAGTGAACAGAGTTCAGCGGGTGGCCAGGTTCAGTTGGGTAACAGCCTGGGGGAAGAAGCTGTTTCTGAGTCTGGTAGTACGGGCTCGGAGCTTCTGTAGCTCCTCCCAGAGGACAGGGGAGAGAATAGGCAGTGGTTGGGCTTTGCTGATGCTGAGACTTATACGCAGACAGTGTTTATGATAAATGTCCTTTATGGCTGGGAGCTGAGTACCAGCGGTATGCCGGGCTGCCCTGACAACCTGCTGAAGGGCTTTCTGGTCTATCTGCTGTTACCATAACACATTGAGATGCTGTTGGTCAGGATGCTCTCAATGGCGCAGCGATAGAAGTTGGAAAGTATTTGGGGTGATAGGCGGGCAGCCCCCTCAGGAACTGAGATTGAGGACGAGATTGTTGGAGGCGCACCATAATGCGAGGTGCAGGATCTTGTCTCTGTAGGCTGTCTGTTCAACTGTGGTGTTCTGCGTGAACTTTATTATCGAGTTTGAGTTGTGAATTGGCAGTCAGTTTGGGAGGGAGGGAGTAAAGGAGGGGACTGAGAACACAGCCTTGAGGGGCTCCTGTGCTGAGGGTCAGGGTGGAGGAGGTATGGTTACCTAACCAGGAAGTCCAGGGTCCAGTCACAGAGAGAAGAGTTAAGGCCAAGGAAGAGGAGTTTGGTGGTTAGCTTGGAGGGGACGATGGAGTTGAAAGCAGAGCTGTAATCTATGAACAGTATCTGGATGTATGTGTTTTTATGTTCCAGATGGCTCAGGGCAAAGTGTGGAGCAGTGGCAATGGTGTCCTCCATAGACCTTTTGGGATGGTAGGCAAACTGATGTGGGTTGAGTGTGGGGTAAGGAGGGGATAGTATCTTTGATGTGGGTTAGGACCAGTCTCTCAGAGCAGGCGATAAGGAGTGAGTGCTATGGGTCGGCAGTCATTCAGACATATGGTTGATGATTTCTTGGGGACTGGTATGATGGAGGTGGTCTTGAATCAAATAGGGACCACGGACTGGGACACTGAGAGGTTAAATATTTTAGTGAAGACCTCAGCTAGCTGGCCGGAGTATTTCCAGAGGACCAAGTATGCCGTCTGGGCCAGCAGCCCTCTGTGTGCTCACTCTGTGTAGTGATCCTCTGACCTGGTCAGAGTGAGCACCTGGTCTCCTGAAGGGGTGGGGATTTGGTGGCTGGGTTAGTATCGTCTTTGTTGAAGCGGGTGTAGGTAAGATTTAGCTCGGGAGGCATTGTGACAGCTGAACAGGTGTTGGAGCTTTTGTAATCCATGATAGACTGAATGCCGTCAGATGCTGTTGTGGAAGTGGTCCTCTCTTCATAGGGTGTAATTTTGTTTGGCCGATCTGATGCCCTTTTTGAGGTTAGTTCTGGCTATGCTGTAGGCCTCGCAGTTTCCAGACTTGAACACTGCGTCATGGGCTTTCAGCAGCTGCCAGACCTCATAACGGATGACCGAGCTTTTCTGGAGGACAAACCATGATACACTAACATCCCAAGCAATGCTGTGCATATTTAGAGCATTCATGATGTGACGGTGTCTGCTGCACATTAGAATGTTTCTTTTCTGTTTGTTTTCCCTGCAGTTATCCCCCCGATTCCTTAATGCCATCATTTAAATTACATGTGTTTATAATTTGTCATTCCTTCTGTCTCTCTCTTCTCTGCCGTTGTGTGTCACCGGCTCCCACTGTGGCACACCACATAGACATGAGAATTCCTGCTTTCCCTGGGGAAGAATGTAATTTAATTATAATCAAACAGCTAGCAGGGGAGGCAGTTTGTGTTTAAGTCACTAATGGATACATATTGTTTACTCTAGTCTTACATTTTCAGAATGGAAAGCTCCTCAGCATTTTGTATGAGTTCTTCAAGTAGCAACATGTATGAAAGAGGGTTGTGCACGTCCATGCGTGTGATTATTTATATAGCATACAATATATATGCATGGCTTTTTCCACCATCCTGCCAAAGTTGGAATTGAGAGAAGTTATCTGACATGCTTGAAAGGATTTAGCTTGTGTATACTTAAGGAGCATATTTCGTGCAATACATATTAATGAATATAGATCTGTGCAGACATTTGTGTTTGTGAGTACGTGTGTGTCTTTGGGTAAAGCAGTACATATAATGACACACATACTGTACAGTACTTGGGCAGCCTAGGGAGAGGAAGCCCATTACCACAGTAAGGGAGAGGGAGGGCCTGAGAATCACCCAATATCCCACAGAGACCTGAGTTGTTATAGATCTTTTTTTTTCTGCCATTTCTCTTTCTAGACAGCCTTTATGTGCCTAGTTAATTAGCATCCCAGCCTTCTTTAAACTGGCAATGACACCATATAAGAGAAAAAAGAGCAAATTAATGAAGGAGAAAACTGCATTTAAGATGCGACACATTTTATCTGACCAGCTGAATTTAAGAATAGCAAGATATGATATGCAAGACTTTCTGGAAGAGCTTACTTTGAGCTTACTTTTTCCCATTGTATGTACTTGTTACATGTACTGTGTGTACTCAGCTCAGACACCTTTTTTTATGTGTGAAAAATATCTGGAACTTATTCACTCACCATGTTTAAAAAGCTAAATGTGGGGTTACGTTTTCTACCAGGGTGGTTGATACAAAACTTCAGGCTTTTTGATACAGGCTTGTATGGTTGTTGGAGCACAATTGCTCTGAAGTCAATAGTTGTAAAGTGTTTATTGTTGTTTAAGGTTCAGTAGTGTGAACCTTAAAACTACATAAAACTAGAACAAATTAATATTAAAAGCAGCGGTGTTTGTCTTTTCAACCTATTAACATGGCCAGGGAGTTTTTCTGAATATACTTTCTTCAGTGCTCTCGTGTCTTTTATGACATTGGCGTGTCTATGCATGTTCTTGTGATTTGCATCATGAATTGGCCATTGAGAACACATACTAAGATACTGTAGCTCATAATGTATTGTTAGGCAATCTCATCTTTATTCCTGACATCTTTTTCCTCCTCTAAGACTCACTGGGAAGCATGTTCTCCACAAGAACAGAAGTGTTGATGTTGGCATTGGCTAATCACTTCAAGACTATCGTTTCTGTTTAAAATGGATAGTTGTATGCATAATGCAAACAAGAGGCTCTTCAGTGTTGAGTCATGATTGTACATTGATTTTGAGGCAGATCCAGATCTTTCTTATGTTGATGTTTTTTGTTAATGTGTACATAGTGCACATTTCTATCTATAAATACTGATTGAACTGCATAAATACATGTTTTCAGCTCCCTTCAAAAGTTGCAAATTTGAATAATGCATTTATTGAGGCAAGAAAAAAAAAAGATTAGTGTTTCTGGACTGTGCCATCTGTACAGAGTTATTACTGTAAATGTATTTCACAGTGTGAAGCCAAGGCAGTATGGATCACGCTGCATGCAGGAAAAGAGAAGGGTAGAAATTACAGTCTGGTCCCTGTTGTAAAAATGTATTGAGCCAAAGCAGACAAACACGGTGAAGCTGTCAGAGCATTCAGGGTAGTAAAGTGTATTTCTACCGAAGTTGAACATGATGTCTACCTCAGCTGGCCAATTAGAGACGAAGATGAAACTGTTTGTGATTGTGGCTGCATTCACACTGACTTGCTACTGTGAATCTACAGTATATCTGAAACAATAATATAAGCAATGATGAATCTCTCTCAGTCTCTTAGTCACATACAGTGGGCTACTATTGCAATGTAAAAAACAAGAAATGGTTAGAAAACTGCTTTGTCTAACCCAATACTGTAGTATTCAATTACTGTTTTCTCCTATTGTGAAGACTAAAAGTGAGGGATTTAATATTAAGATGTAAAAAATATAATTTTAATGTACTTCAAATACTGAAATTCAATAAGACCGTAAATATAAACAACAGACCCTGCTTGTCAGGTTCAACATATACAGGGTGTATACAGTGTGTTGACAAGATCTTCTTATAGAGGATTTCTCCCTTAGGAGAATATGGCCACTGGTGACCATACCTGACATTTTTCTTCTGTTTCAGTTGCCCTGTAGCAGTTTTGTGCTCTCTTTTATCACAAATCAAAAAGAGCTGTGTCGAGGTACTGAGTGAATGTCAAGATTTTGTTCAAAGCGGATGCCTCAGTTTAGGCAGGAAATATAAGCTCTGGCCTTTTGACACACGCCGATATTGTGTAATCAGATTGCAATGTCCACTCCATAGTTAAACACCTCCTCAAATGAATGAACAAAACATTGTACCCAACATTTTGATTACCTCCCTCGCTGCTAACATTGATGTTGAAGTGCCACCCACCAGCCCTCTACCAATGTGTTTGTGCTCTGATAGTGCGAGTAGCAAGCATGTACTCACACACATGGGCACACACACGCACACATACTTTCAAAACCAGGCTGAGCCAGTGAGATAAAGCTATCTAATTATATTCCTCATTTGCAGCTCTGATCCATAGAATAGATCCTCCCCAGCCACTACCACCGGCCTTTTGCAGCCTGCAAGCAATTGATCTTGCTGTGTGTTTACAGTCAAAGCTCATCCAAACCACATACATGTGTTTTATCTCTTAATCTCAAGTTAGTACATGCACATCACACACACAGATATCCTTATATAGCACATATATGCTGCACTAATACTGTTACTTTATGTTGGCAAACTAGTGAAATAAGGAGAGCAGCTTTCAATACATTTTTTTTAAAATTGTTTGCAACATTCATTCTGCAGCAGTAGCAGCCTTCCAGCATCCTCCAGTAGCATACCAAGACGCCATCTGGCAAAGTCTCATTAAAATGCTAATTCATTTTAATAAGAGACAGGTAATAAACTGCAATTATGTATCGCCAGAGAGATGGCAGAGAGCGGGAGTTTGAGGGAAGTTGGCGGGGATGCGAGTTGTCTCACTAATCAAGAAGCTGCCTTCCTTGCCACCCCCTCCAACCCACATTCTTAACCTTAACCAGCACAAGAAATGTTTGATTTTAACAGCTTTTTAAAGGCCTATTCACCATGCTAAAAAAAGATAAGCATGTGCTTACGTGTTTTTTGTTTGTTTGGTTTTTTTTGGGAGAATGTTTGTAGAAGCCCAACTTTTCAGTATAAAGAAACTGTGTATATCACTTAAGTGTGTATGAATTGTGTTAGGTCCACAATACTTCTATGAGGCTCACTAAGGAAATTCACCAAAAGAACAGTTGAATCAATCTTCTGTCATGTGAAGAGGTCAAATTTTAAATTTTTCTCATTGTTTCACAGCGGTTACGTTCTAAAGCACAAATAAACACATCTCCGCACAATTCTGCAGGAAGGTGCTGCATTGCCGGATTTGGTGTGAATGCAGTCGAAACTGCTCATGTTCATCCTGCTCTGCGTGTGTGTAGCTCAGTCGCGCCCTCGGTCAGACAGACATAGACAGAGAGCAGAGGAGAAAAACAGAGAAGCAAACATTTGATGTAACCTCGTTGCTATGTTTTTCTAGAGTCCCAACTTCACTTGCGCTGCACACCTACTACACAATGGTTGACGCCTAGAAACATCCCGAACACAGAAAAAAGCGGGTAGAGTCTCTGTAGATACATACACCACCACACACTTCTAGTGAGTCATAAATGATGATTGAGAGAGATTATTTTGTATGAGTCTATACAGTTTTCTTTTTTTAAGGAAAATCCTACATAGTATGAGTTTAATGTAAACCATAGCCTTGTGGTTTGTTTTTCTGTCATTTTATTTACAGTGAACTCTTCAGGACCAAAGGGAAAATACACTTGAAAGACAAAATTGGGTCATGTGTGACATCTTGTCCTCATATTAGTGCTGTCACCTGGTGTGAACAGCCTCCAGACCAGATGGCAAGCAGACCAGTCGTTTAGGCTGAGCTGCCCTTGTCAGGCAAGATCTTGTAGCCTGATCAAGGTTTAACACATGTTGGCTTGAAGTCCATACCTGAAGCTCCTGTTGATTGAAGTAACACTCTTTTCAATTCTGTTTTTAATTTCAATAAAGACCCTGATTTAAATAAACTTATTTTGACCTTTACATTACGCCTTTTAAAGGTTATAAAACACTGACACTGAATGAGACAAAATTGCATGGAAATACAATATGCCATACAACATCTTTCTAATTGTTCTACTTTGTGAATTTGTGCAAGTTATTTTGGGGTTGTTTGCATATTGAGTGCTGGAAAATAATGTTTAGTTATTTGCGGACCTATTGGCTCAGGGGTCAAATCTGCTGCAAACAAACTGATTGAGGTGAAACACTGCGACAAGTGTGTTATTGCCCCACAATGGCATTTTTCTCTTTCCATCTGCGTAGTTCTGATTACGCTCTAAAGAACTGTCGTAGCACTCTCCACCAACGTTTATCTCAGTGGGAGTAATCAAGCCAGCAATAAATCAACAATTTCTTGATCCAGAATGGAATGAGGTCTGGGCCCCCACTTATGCCCTTCATTCAGTCCTGGTGTGTCCTTGGATAGATTGTACCGAGGGATGAGGCATGTTCATATCGCACTGCAATATAATCTTCCCCAGGAGTCACAGATTACTGAACACTTCAGGTGTTACTACTTGGAACAGGAGAGCGATAAAATATAATGTACCTAAAGAACGCGATTGAGCGGAATTGTCATATGACCTCAAACTGAAAATGAATTTAATTATTCATGTTTCAATTTCTGCGACTCATCTTCAAACTTTTTTATGATTGTTCTTTTTCAGGGCCACCCACCATCTCCAGCACACAAACTCAGCAAGCTTTACATGGAGAAAAAGGACAAATCAAATGTTTTATTCGAAGTACACCTCCTCCAGACCGCATTGTAAGTACATCTGCAATATCTATTATCTTACTGTTTTTTGTTTGTTTGTTTGTTTCTAGTCTTTTATGGATCTTCATATCTGTGTATGAAGTATAATGCCTACCTAAACATGGGCAGCACACACTGGTATTTTACAGATTAGTTTGATCATTCTTTACATATGAAAACTTAGGCTTGAAACTACAGTTAGAAGCCACAGTTTCTCATTTAATGCTCACTTATGCTTTGTTAGCACTGATCCCATTAAGATTTATGGACCTTATATAAACAGCCTACTCTCTGAGCTCACATTGCGCTTATTATTAATTTGAGTGTGTGTGTGTATGTGTGTGTATGTGTGTGTGTGTGCGTGTGTGTGTGTGTGTGTGTGTGTGTGTTTGCATATGCCCGTGGTTAATTGGCATACTTTGTCATCTAATGTGTGTTTTTATTATATTGATGTCCAGCATTAACTAGCAACATAATTAATATCAGGTTTATTTGAGGGGTGTGCTTGTGGAGGCAGGGCTGCTGGGTCCTAAATGTTCATCCTGGTTTCTATTATTAACTATTTATTTAAGTGTCCTACCAAAAGTCTAGCTTGCCTTTCTTTCACCTTTTATCTACAGAAATGCATACATCACATAAGATGCAGTTATGTCAAGTCAAGTCAATTTCATGTATATAGCCCAGAGTCACAAGTGGCTGTATAACAGTCTCTATTTTTAGACCTCTGGTAAGGAAAAACTCCACAAAATATTGTAAGAGTAAAGACAAAGAAAGCTCTTCACTTAAGTCATTTTAGAACCTACATGTTAACAAAAACGGGATTATTTCATTAAATAATTACGTAAAAACACTTGAACCAAGATGAAACGTGTAACACTGTGACACTGCATTTTTACAACTCTGTTTAGCCACCTGGTCATTATTGGTTGAAGTTAAATGTGTCGTTTAGCCTCTGAGTACCAATTTGTCTTTCATGTTCTTTATCCACTGAAATGAACTTCCCCATTTGTCAGATGAAAATCTTTAATACTGCAAAAATTAATTATGTAATGCTCACCCAAATGGTCACCCAAAACAAATGCATTCTGTGCTTTAGGATGCCTTGAACAAAAGGAGCCACTAAATTATCATAGCATTGCATGAATAAATCCAGATTTTGCAAATATTAATTCTTTCAGTACATTTCTCTTGTCAATGCAATTCCGCATAAGTCCATCACATGTCAGAAATCCCTTCTTCATACCGTCTGTGCCTCTCAATATTTTCAAGCCCCTTCAGTTTTTGGACATTTTGTTTTGCTATTATTTCAGAGTACATTCATTCTATATATTTTGTTTGATTCCCTGTCAATCAACATGACACCAAATCTTAATTATTTCGAAATAAATGTGATTGCGTGCATTAGATAACAGATGGACTTTTCACAAGGAGTTACCAGTTATCACAGAAAATTATCAACATCACATCATCAGACAAACCATAAAAGACAAACTGCACATTATTTAATACATACAAAATGTGCAAAAGGTTAAGGGGTTTTAATATTTTTGTAATGCATGTGTTACTGTCATCACAATGTGTCAATCAGTTTGAGAAAACGTTTTCTTCAAATAATTCGGCTTCTTAAGAAATACTGAATTGAGTAAGTACATTTTAAAAATATGTTATTGCTATAAAGGTGGAATCTTTTTTTTTAATTTAAGGACATTTTAATCTTGTTCTTTTTGCCATCTTAATTATTTACAGTATTCAAAATAATGCACAGTATCTTGTGCCTTAAATCTTTATATTCTTCTAGTTCAGAGGAAACATTACTCTACAAACAGTAGCATGTACTTATGACCCTATTTTGAGCCTGCAGCCTCCCAACAGCCAAATCCAAAAAACACAGTAATTCAAACACTGCAGTGAGATGAGATCTGCCTAGAGTACATGCAATTTGCAATTACCCATTAGACATTGGCTCAGTAGTGTGGATATCTCGGTGAGCTGGCAGCTTGTCAAACAGAGATAAACAGCAGTAAATGGTGGGGCCAGTTAACCACAACATTTTAAAATATAACACAGCGTTCAAAAGTGTTTTAACCATCCACAACAGAATACAGTATCTTAAGTGTATTCTCACTGATTCATTTCCCTCTGAATCATGGAGCTGTTCACCAAACAAAATGAACGAATGTCTGTGCAATGATATCACTACCAGTAACTCATACCACCTTATAAAAGGAATAAATATAACTACCCTTTTATTACTGCAGGGCACTAGGGTCATCTGTTCATGGCCATCATGTATCTCCATGGATATGTACTTTGAGGAACATAAAGCTGCCTGTCATAGTGCAAGAATCATCCAAGAGCATTCGTGTGAAATGGCGTTAATGACCAGGCCATCGCCTTGCCATTACACACTTTCCAATGAACGCAAGCATCTAATGAAAGGAGCATTCACTGATCAAAGTTGGGTAGTCGCATGAAGCACAAATGTGTGGTGGCTTCGTCAGCTGCATTTGAGTGCCACAGTGCCTTGTTCAGTCACTGACATAACATGGCAGCTGCTAACAGGGCCAAAGCTGGCTCAGTGTAGTTGTGAACAGGTTTCTATTATTTTGGTCACTGAGTATATTTAGATAGCTTGCTAGCATTTGAGATATGAGCCAGCTTGCTGGCTGTAGCTTTTCAAAACCACATAAGAACTGTGCAGAAGGATGCTTCATTGTAAACATGCAAAGTGTATTTAATATTCAGGATTGCTCACCAAAACTCATTTTGTTTCTCCTTAATGTCCATACACATTAAATGTATCTCTTACCTCATAACAAGACTAAGAATCTACACTTACAATTTAGCATGTTAACATGTTGGTGACACTAAATGAAAAGTTAAGGGATTACCAAAAGTATTATAATTCATCTGGAGGGGGACATGATCGCCTGCAAATTTCATGGCAATGTATTCAATAGTTGATGAGACTCTCAAAAACAGAAATGTCAACCTCTTAGTGGGACAAGAGGAAAGGTCACAGGATCATAAACTGTTTTCTCCAGGGACTAAGAATGTTTTTACAAAATTTCCTTAAAATCCATCCTAAAGTTCTTGAGATATTTCAGTCTAGACCAAAGTGATGGACCTACTGACAGACAGACATGTGTCCTTGTGTGTCCTTACTGGTAGAACATGAGATAATAATGACAATACAGAGACCCAATCATGAAGCATCGCTCTACAGCACTTTCATTTTTTACATATGACTTATTTATCCCTTGTGTCTTCTCAGGCCTGGTCATGGAAAGAAACTGTGTTGGAGTCTGGAACATCCGGCCGCTACACTGTGGAGACCGTCACCACAGAAGAAGGAGTGATCTCCACACTGACCATGAGTAACATTGTCCCAGCTGACTTCCAGACCATTTACAACTGCACTGCGTGGAACAGCTTTGGCTCTGACACTGAGATCATACGCCTTAAGGAACAAGGTGGGAGCCAAGGTTCGACAGGTTCCACCTTCCTCTTCTTCAAATCACGTGGCTGTGGTTTTCAGCTAGTAGATAGTGACAGAGCTGTGGTGCTTTTTGTGCATCAGTCTGTTTGTGCCAGTCCGTCTGTGAGCAAGTGACTGTGCCTTTGTGTCTGTATATACTTTAAGTATGCATGAGATGAGATTTGATAGCAAATTGGTCATCAAACACAATGACAAGTTAAAACATCAAATCTTTCATATATGGTAACCCTGGATGTGTGCAACCGATGGGCACATAGATTTTAGTATAAAATACAATAAATTTTTACTATGATACAGCTATTATGTGCACATAAACACCATTTGGGTTTTTTTTTTTCAATTTCTATTTGAAATAAGTTGTTGAAAAATGACCTTTCAACAATTTGGAACTGCAAGATGGCAATACAAAGTTACACTGCATGGCCTTAATCCTGAAATGTTTGATGTACAGTAAATGTGATGATGACACCGATAAATCCCTTACAAATTAGTTTCCTGGATTAACATAAAGTGCAACTCCCTGGTTATTTAAACTGGTGACCCTTAACGTGCACTGCATTCCTCAACATAAAATACACTTTGCCTCCCCCTTTCTCCTTGTAAAAGAGAAATTTAAAACATTCTCTTCAGTTTGCATCACTTCAAAAATGAATACTTTTTATCTGTTGACCCTTTCCCCTCTACTATTGGGGAAGCTGTGTTTTCTATCCACTTATCGCAAATGATAAATTATAAGCTGCTTATGTGAAAGTGACATTGATCAATGAAGACATTAAATAGGCTTTAATGGTGTAGGAAGAGCACTTGGTTGTTTTGCATTAGTTTAAAATGCGAGAAGGTCACAAATGTGGGCAACTCAGGTCCTCATTAAAGCAGGCTTTAATGAGGACCTTTAATGTTGGAGCAGCATATATATGTATGCCTGCAGGTTTAGTCTCTTCCGAGTCGCACGTGCACTGTAACATCTGAGCAGAAACACAAACGTGATTATGCTTTAACTAATGCACACACTCTTACACCCTCAGTGAAATGCTTCTATCAGTCTAAATGAGTGTAAATTAAAAGTTATAAGACAACAATATTAGACAGTAGGAAAATGTTTGCCTGCGCTGATAAAAGGTTTGGTGATTAGTTTTCGTTTGAATTTGCTGTGATTTGGATATACTTGGTGTATTTTTCAATTCCATCGTGCCCTCTATATTTTTATTTCATGGCCTTTTGCCTGAGGGACAATGTCAAAGTCATTTAGAGGGATAAAATATAGCATATTTTCCCTTAGTTCCTGTTTGTTGCAGAGGCAGAAAAGAGGGAGACATGAGGAGAGTTGGTGCATTTGTGTGTGCATGCCTGAAAGAGAAAGGTGGTCTCTACATTATGACAATGTGCTGTTGTGTACTCTTCTGTTATGTACCCTATATTGACTTTAATGTATATTTGAGATGTTTGTGGTATGTTATTTTAGAAGGATATGTCTCTTTGTTGCTCTCTGCAGAATCTCTCCCAGTTGCGGTGATCATCGGCATTGCTGTGGGAGCTTTTGTGGCTCTCATCGTCCTCATGGGCACCATTGGAGCATTCTGTTGCACCCGCTCTCAGAGAAGTATGTCTCCTCTTCCCTGTTACATCCACTGAAGCATGCATGCCAATGTACTGTATGGTCCCCAGTCACGCAAAAGAATGTCTATCTCTTCAAATGTGGATCTTATTTTCATTCAAACAAATGAAAAAAAAAAAGAAAATCTCCCTGTATGGTGGGATACTTTTGCTCGTCTGCAAAATTTTACTTAAATATGAGACAAAAGATGGAGCTATTTTAAGACATTGCCAGCTGCTGCAAAGATATCTGATAAATCGCTGGAACATGGTGTCACACTTAAGATGAGATCACGTGTTAAGATGGACATCTTTTTGTGGTGCAGTGATAGCCAGATTGTGATAAGGACTCATTTCATGCAATGTCAGTCTGGCTGCATTCACTTTTGAGGCTATTTACATCATGCGCTATATTCACTGCCTCCCACCCATGTACCAAGTGACTCAAGTAAGAGACAGTCAGCAACTGTCTCTTTCCAAGAAACAAACTGTACTACTGGTCCCTTCAGCATGTCTATTGTCTGTATACTACAGAGGAAGCGCACCTGGTTATGCCCTCACTGCCCGTCTCCATCTGTGCTCACCAGAGAGAACTTGCAAGCAAAATTAAAACAGAAAGTAAGACTTTGTTATATGACAGTATCATCAGCATTCTCCCAAACAGAATGAGCCACCGTGGAAGGCTGTGTGAGATTGCATATGTGTGCAGAAAAAGATAATCTTGTGTTGGCAGGGAACAAATGATTATTAATGCTTTGTATTGTTTTCGGGAAATAGGGGAGTTCTCACAAACCAAAATCTGTAAATTCTGTAATACCGCAAACTGCACTGGGGGAAATTATAATGTCAACAAATACAAAACGGTGTTTATCCAGCTTATTGAGATATACGTGTCATCTGTTTTTGCCAGATCTAAAAGGAGTCGTGTCGGCGAAAAATGACATCCGTGTGGAGATTGTACACAAAGACCATAATGCAGCACGGGAAAACGAAGAGCACACCTCCATGAAACAACTGATGGTGAGTGTGAGTGTCGCACCATACTACTTTCCACTTCTTGTTCCTGTTTTCAGAAAAAAATAGGTTTTATATTTTTGCATGTCCTTCTTAACGTGACAGTAACGTAATGAATGCATATTATTATTGGCATAGCTATTTCATGTGGTATTAATTATTTTGTTAGTAATGGTAGTAAAGAAATGTAGATTGTATATGGGCTGTAGTCGAGGCATAGGGGCTATATTTATCAATATGATACCACCATTCCTATGAGCAGAACAGACCCCAATACAGTGTAACTATGGAGATGCTGATGCATACTGGTTAATCCTACAGTGGGTGTACTTCTCTATCTACATGCCTTCAAGACACACAAAGAACAGTTTCCTTTTTGGAGCTGTACCAGTGTTTTGGTTTCATGCAGTTCGCTCCAGGGCTGGGTTATTTGCAGTAAAAGGTTTTGGATTACAGTTTCTTTCAAAATACTTAATACAGTCGGTACATGATGTTAGTGCAAGGAAATAAGCGTAGCTACCTTACGAATCTGCATTTTGTCAAGATAAATAAAAGATATTCATGGATGCATTATTAATGCTCCCTGCCAGCACTGAGTGAAGGTGAAACATGTCTGACTGATATTAAAAAAAAAGAACAAGCAATAAAAATGAAATGCTTCCATCTAAAATGTTCTCTTTTACTATGAAGGGAAGAGTTTCAGAAACTACACAGACTCTTGATATACTTTGCTTGATTTCTATGCAGGTTGAACGAGGAGAGTTCCAGCAGGAATCTGTTCTGAAGCAGCTGGAGGTTTTACAAGAGGAGGAGAAGGAGTATCAGCACATTAAGGTACGACTCATGAACGATGACAGCATGAAGGCGTGAAATCAGGAGAGAAAGACTAAAATTGTGGAGAGAGAAATGCCTTTGGGGCAGAGGGTGGTCTTCATCTTGGGAACCAAAATAGCTGAAAAACATTAATCCCTCTCCTGCTATACACATGATTTTCCAAGAGGTCCAGAGGCAGAATGACTCCTACAGGTCTGATTTCATTAATTAGTCTCTCATCGAAGGTGGTTCAAGAAATCAGAGGCTTTTTGGCCCTTAAGCTGAATTACTTAAACTGTTATTTATACGATATAGATGGGATTGGACTATTTTACAGAGCATATACTGTACAACTGGGAGAAGTGATGGATATTTATTAACCTGATTTTACTCTCTAAGCAGCATTTCTAACATCTTTAAATGATATAGTTTCTTTAAAGGAATATTCTGTTACTATTAATGTGTTATCTGACATATCAAAACCACTGGGACCTGCGGATAAACCAACAACATCTGTTATCCAGTCTATTTAGCTCAGTCCTTGTTCAGGATATTCTGCAATTTGTTTCAACTTTCAGAAGAATGCATGTGACTCGTATTAGTCCTCATGTTGTAATTTCACTACAGGATTGCTATATTTGAAGCTGTGTCTTCAGCCTTTGTGTAATCACTTCAATATTCCAAATCTTTAAACTCATTTCTCAGCTCCTTGTTCACGTCCTTTACCATTATACACTCATTAAAAATTAAATTAAACATTCAATCAAAAATAATAAACACTTTTCACAAAACAAATCATACAAAACACTGGGATATTATCACAGTTGTAGTTACTTTCTGATTGGCAACATACCATTTACTATCCAGACACCCATCGTATTATTTGAACAATGTATCAACATTAAACCTTGGGGTAATGGTGTTAACGTTAATAAAGTAATCTTTACAACCATCTAAAGTGTGCAGCTAAAATACTCCCACTTAATCAAATCACTGCTAAACAGGCAATGTCACCATCAGCGTGTAAGAGAGAATGAGTAAACAAAGCATAAGTCACAGCTTAGTTTTGACCCTCCTGGTGGCAGGTAACAAGGGACAATAATGTTATATATACTGTAGAAACTTTATTTATGAATCCGACCCCATGATCTCCATCCACTGTTTGGATCAATGACATCCACTCTATATTATCTGAGTACATCCTTTGATATCAATAGTGCTGCTCTCTAATCCTCTTGGAGCATATATGTCCAGGCTGGTTCTTTACATTTCAAAAAAGGCTAAAATGTCAGTGTGGTCCAACCAAATGTGTCTTATTCAGTGTAGCCAAGATTTAATGAATGCAATAATAACTGACTTGAGTGCTATTTATAGCTGTTCACCCATTTACATGCCATTGAGCAGGCATGAATGGATCAGTCTGTACAGACTTTGCTTTCAGTTCTCTCATCACACATGAAAGTACTTTACTGCACCACTTGTAACTCTTGCAATAAATGATCCACATGCGATTTGGCAGACTGTGCAGATTTTTGTATCGAGCCTCTTTTCACTCCCTGGCAAACTTCTAGAAAAGGATGGCTATCTTCTCTTTCATCTGTGAATTAATCTACTGTAGTCAGTCCAGCAAAGCTACCTTTAAAATTACAGTTTTACAAGTTCAAATGAATCAACTATCCATTGTTTTTAGTTGTGTTAACATTGCTGAATTTCATCTTTCAGAATATTTTGTTCTCTTGTCAGCTGTTCTACACTCTATTTTGTGTATTTTCTCATAAAGGGTATAGATTATGTATAAAAGATTGCTGTTTCATCACTTATATTCTAAACCTTTAAGGCACCTGCCCACTGATATCAAACGTAGAAACCCGTTTAAATTCAAATCACTGTAGCAAAATCGTAACACCTTTTAATTCACCTCAATAGTTAAAGGTGCCTTATGGAGTTTTCTTTTAAACAAAGTTTCTGTTTACATTCAGTGTTCACCAAAACACATTATGTGTATCGTTGAGCTCATAACAAGCATGTTGAATGCATTTCCTGCCTTATAAAACAATATATATACTGTATTTTTCTGTAAACTTTAAAACCAGCATTGTTTACATCTATATTTACTAGCTAGCAGTCTTCTTCTTTCCTGCCTTTGCTGGCATATTGCTGCGTTATTTGGTGCTTTATTCCCACCTGTAGATTAGTATAATAGTGTGAAGCGATTGGCAGGAATATGTGTTGTATCTCCTACATGCCCATGCATGTGCAGCCTTATGCGCCTGCACAAGAAGAAATAAAATTAACTCATACACTGAAGCAAGGGTCACATAGATAAAAAAAAAAAAAAAAAAAATATTATGCTGTGCATTAACCAAAAGTTTAATGTATTCAAATAGAATAGACTGTGCTTTGTCAATTGTGTAAAAGAAAACCCACTTGCAATATATTTTTTTTTTATATCCTCTTCCCATGGAACAGAAATTCACAAAATGAACAAATAAGTTGTTGTTCAAGTTGGATGAAAGTTCTTACTATTCTTTAAAAAGAATCCCCTTGGTGCTTTTCATATAAATGTATCAGTAAATCAAGCAAAGCGGTTTATCTCACAAGGTGTTTATTCCACCTCCGACCTGCTTTCTTGTTGGCAAGACTGAAGATGAATTGTCACACTGCAATTTACATTATCCAGAGATTATATCACCCTTCTGACCCTGTATGAGCAAGGTGACATACGTAGGTGGTGCCCGTTTACACTCTGCAGCATGCCAGAGCTTATCAGTGCCACAGAAACAAATTCTGTGCTGATCATTTGTCCTCTTGTCCAAACAAATGTTGGTGTTGGCTCCCTGGAGTGTGCTTCTGTTGTGTTTGCCTGCTTACCTGCTTCCTCTGGGGCCAGAGTTTTTTTTATTTTTATTTTTTTATCCTAGTTAATGACAGCATGCATGAGGCGAGAGCAGAGGGGGACTGAACAAGAGATAAAGGCCAGACACAAACAATCTCCCTGTCTACTGTCTGATAATGACAAGCATAACAAGGATCCTCTCAGGTTGTCGCTCTCATTTCCCCATTATGAGCATTCTTCTTTGGATTTGCCACTATGCTCACTATGCTTGACATTCACACTCATTCACATGAGAACCACAAAACACACACACACACACATGCCCTAACTGGACCCTTAGCAACAGCACGGTGCCTGCAGACTAGCAGACAAACAAGTGGCACAGCTGTAGCTTCAGAAACCATTTCAGTGAATACATGAAATTACAGACACTACAGTCTGTTTAGGTCCAATTAAAGCTGGTTTGTGAGGGAACTTTGCAGTGACACATTGGATGCCAAACTATGAATCATCAAGGCCCGCTTAATTAGCGTGAAACATGATTTTAAGGTTAGTGTGGGGGTTGACTAAATCCTAGCACTAAGCTTTGCCAATGTTTTTCGTTTTTCCGTGATGTACACAGCATCCTCTTCCCTTATTTATTCACCAATTTGAATGGTAATTACTGCCAGTTTGACCTTGGCTCCAGGTTGAGCTTTGAGAAGAATGCATGTAAATGTATAAAGTATAAACAAGGGGGTGGTTTTCTTTTCCTTTTGCCCTGTGTTTCCTCATCCCCCCTTTTAATGTGCTATTAAAGATACCCCAGAGAAAATAAATAATAGTATTTCCATTTCCTGTGTTTTCAATAGGACCCCACAAATGGCTACTACAGTGTCAATACCTTCAAGGAGCACCAAACACCTACCATGGCAGGGAATCAGTCCACTGAAGTAAGGAACCCCACCAACACAGGCACCCTGGGCAAGCAGCGGGTACCGACAGGCATGTCCTTCACCAACATCTACTCCACTCTGGGAGCAGGTCCCAACCGTCTGTATGACTATAGCCAACGCTTTGTGCTGGGCATGGGCAGCAGCTCCATCGAGCTGTGTGAGCGGGAGTTCCAGCGTGGCTCGCTAAGCGACTCCAGCTCTTTTATCGACACGCAGTGTGACAGCAGCGTCAGCAGCTACAGTAAGCCGGAAGGCTATGTGCAGTTCGACAAAGACAGCAAGGCATCAGCCTCCTCTTCCTCCCACTATTCCCAGTCCTCCTCGCAGAACTCAGACCTCACCCGGCCCCTCCAGAAGCGCATGCAGACCCACGTCTGACCACCAGGGAAGGAGGCTGTGTGAACAGGGTGTAAAAACCGGCCAGGATTGTTAAACTGTGAAAGAATCAGCTCCCAGGAGCCCCTAAAGTAACAATGTTACTGTATGTGTCCTCTGGACACCTGGAGATGCAAGAGCTGGTAGGCTTTAATACACCATGTGACTTCTTCAGACTTCTCAATGTCCCAAAAAGTGGATCAAGAAGCCTTATATTTCCCTCATGCTTAACTCATCACCTCCTTTTTTAACCCATAATCAGAACTGTGCCACAGAGAGGTTATTTGCCAACACAGAGACAACCCAAGTTTGGAATATGAACGTTCAATTCTTGGTTGCTGCAGTGGAATTGTTCGCGGATTAGAGCGCAGGAATACCTCAAGGCTTTGTATGACAATCAGCTCCCCTGGCAAAGACCATTTTTGCCTTTGTCATTCAGAAAAAGTGAGATTGTTGTTATGAGTGTTGAAGGACTCAGCACGAACAGCACGATAATGAGTGTGAGCCAATGTCCTGCTGCTCTCTTGTAATTCGAAGCACAAAAATTGAATGTGCACATGGTTTTAGTTCTTAAAGTGATAACTCTTACCTACCCCCACCTCCCTCTGCACTCTGTATGTTAAGCTTGGCTTGTTGAAACTCGTCTCATGTGTAGGTGGAATAAAACTTTCTCCATGTGCCCACAGACGTCTCGAGCGTTACAAAGAACAGCTGTTTTGGTTTTTTTTGGGTTTTTTTTCTCCACAGCGATATCTGGGCCACAGAAAAGAGCAGATAAAGAGGGGCTGAGATCTCATTTTAAATCCCTGAGTCATTATTTTTCTTTGACACTGCGATAAAAGAATATCAGTGTACATATGTGACTGTAATTTCTTTTCTAGCATCTAATTTCTGACTCTGATTTCACTCATGGAGGACTCTTAATGAGACATGAGCACCTCTTCTTGTCCTGCAAACCCTATCTACTTCACCTTCAGTGTCTGTTTGAACTGTGTCAATACAAACTTAGACAAAGCGAGATAGACGTACACTATCAGCTCTTTTGTTGATGGGGAGCTGCATCCTCCGTGGTATAACTGCAACAAATCCAGCTCCAAGCAATGCAGCAGTAAAGCCCACAAACTGCAAACTGTGCTGCACTTGTGAGTTTCTCCTGCTAATGCCACAGATCATCAGCCATATACTTGAGGGTACCTGTTGAATGAAATGTAAACATTATACTTCAGCGGAGCTTCTTGTGTGGTTATCCCATTGCTTTTGTCAATATCACTGTTGACACTGGAGCTCAGTGAAACCTGACTGTATACCTTCCTGTAATCGTGCTGATCATCAAGGGACATGAGAAGCAAATTTAGGAAATGTGTTTTATTTTGCTGTCTGCTCTTCATTTTTTTGGCTACTGTGGAGCTAATGGTGGCACGCTGACTCTTTACAAGTGCATCTTTTTTTTTTTATTTTGTTCCGTTTTGCACTGTATGTGACATTTGAAATGGGGTTTATTATTTATCCACTGACACTGTATTTGTTTTAGTTGAGAGTAGAGACAGAGAGTAGTGATTTAACTCGCACTTACACCATTTTTCTAAAAGTTTCAAAGTGAGCCTGTTGTCAAGAGTGTTGTAGTCATGCACTGTGCATGTTTTGTGGCAGAACACAAAGTAATGACTGGGGAGTTTTGCTTTTTTTGAAGCACAGAACACTGAGAGTCCTTTTGCAGATTAGTGAAGATACTGTAGTAAGTGGGGAAAAACATCATATTTCAGCCTGGATGATACCACCCACCACACTAAATAAGATGTTAACCGTACGAAGTTTGTGATCAGCGCTCATCATTATTTCCTGAAACTGTGTTAGAGCAGGCTTTGATTGATAAGAGAATCCCTTTTAACATTCTGTAACGGCTGCAATCCAGCCTGCAGTTGCATCATACGTTTCATCACATTTGATTTTAGCCATTAAAAGCTTCATATGTCTGTGGGCAGTCAAGGTCTGCACCAGCCATACTTTATAAAATCAGCTTGTTTGTTATTTGATCAGTTATCAGAAGGGTAAAGGGTGGTTCCTGGAACTTAACAGCAAATTGCTGTAAAACAATACTGGAAATGATGGCTAACAACATTAATGTCACTTCTGTATTGTCAAATCAAGCAAAAAAACATAACATAAAGTATAAAAGAATATGATATATCTTATCTAATTACGTAGTTTCTCAGTATCTTCCGTAGTGCAGCAGTCAGTTGGGATGAAGTGAGCTTGAAACTGAAATCTGCCTGCTACCCCATGAAAAACCAAGCACGGCATTTCCAACAAAAGCAAGTTGTTGTTGTAAGCACTTTACATATGATTATATTCAAGGCATTTGAATGGGGTTTTCCACTTGAGTGCCAGTGGTTTGGACTCTAATTTTACAAATGGATTGGCGCCCATTGTACAGCTTAAGACAAAAAGCTCTGTTTCAACGCTGATAATCCAGCTTGGCACTTAGCAGACTGTATATAAATCTCTAATGCTGTCTTTCTCTGTATATAATTTTTTCCTGGCTTTTCTTTCTCTCTCAGTCAGATTTCACTATATTAGAGCTCAACAAATCCATGTGGCATCAAAACTGTACAGACAGACAATCATTTTCTCTTTGTTTCCCTTCCAAAAATTTCATCAACCTTGCTTGTTTCTCACAAATTACATGAAAGGCTTATGCAAGCACTTTCCCTTCCCCACAGAACTCACAGGGAAAACTCACACTCTGTACACCAAGCACACAGGAGGCTATAGGATGAGAAGTTGAGCTTAGCTGGGACAGCTTTGAAGTGAGATGCAGTAAGAGGTTATTATATCTTCAGCCCTTCTGAGAGATGCCAACATGTGCAGCAATATATAACATCTGGCACCATGATGACTGTCAAATATGTCTGTGCCATTTTTTATTTATTTTTCCTAGCATTTATAAGTGCAGTATAAAATAAATGTCTTGCCTAGATAACGGTAGTAGTCAGAATGATTTTATTTTTATGAGACAAGACAGTTTTCATTTTTAGAATTATTTGCTTACATTATGCCTCCTTTTACTTCAGCAGCATCATAATTCAAATAGTTTCACCTTTCAAAACGTATCATAATGCAGACATTCAGCATGTCTCTCCCTAAAAACAAAAATAATTTGGTTTTCCCGTCAAAAGGGTCCAGTTTTCCTTATCTGATGCAGCTCCCACACTGATCCAAACATAATGCATTTTCCCAGTCCAGAGAATCTGCTCACTGCACAGCAAACAGATAAATATTTGATAGGCCAGCCTTCTGTCCCATCCCCCATGGCAGCAGCTACAGTGGGCATGAGTGTACCACAGGATGCGAGTGCCATGTCAGTCTCTGGGAATCAAAGCCCATGAGGGGTCCAGAGTCTGCCCTGTTCACCTGTGGACGCCTCTCCGGCTGGTGCTGGTGGCGCCTGTTTGCCTGGCTACAGGCACTGCACAGATGCCAGGGCATAACAGATGAATAAACACAAAGACCCGGAACAATTACAAGGGGTTGCTGCCCTTTGCTGATACAACAGAGCAAGCCTTTCAGAGCTGAGGATGCAGGGTAGTCTATTATTCAGAGATGCTAGAGACTAGCCTGTAGTACACAGGATAAGGGCATTTCTAGTGAGAGGCAACAAGGTTATAAGCAGTGTGAAGAGAAGACTGGTTGGTAGGTGATTGTAATGGCTTCTCTGCCCACTGGCTATATTATATTTGTTTACTGCACTGCACAAAACTTACTGCTTAGTCTGAATAAACTGGGAAAAAACTGATAAAGAAATGCCAAACATTAGCACTGACAATAACTCGCCTACGCCTGCAAAAGGTGGTTTACATGAGGCTATTTGAAGTCTCCCTCATTGTATGATAGGTGTTACTATCCATAATGGAACACATTAGAGAAGGTGCCATTCAAAACAACCCTTTCTTTACTGTGTAAATGCTTTCTATCACTCAGTTTCTCTGTTTCTCTCTCACTCTCTTTTCTTTTCTACCAATGCATACCTTGATAGTACTTTGATAACATACAACTGTAAGGTAAAGGGCCTGGACTAAATAGTACAGTATTTGCAAATAATGCTCAGAAGTTGCTTCAGCCTGCTGGACTCACCAGGAATCAGTGCGGTTTGGTTTGCAGCATACGATGTGAGATAAGTCACAGAAAATTGAAAGAATCACAGAAAAACATTTGAAAGTCAAATGAGTACACTTGTCTGTGATTGGTTGAATTACTCTGTACTCCGAATAATGCAAATATATTTGCAAATACTACATGACCCAGGTCTGAAAAAGTACTTAACTTAGATGGTCATTTCAAGAGTTTGTATAAATAGTAAACCATAAGCATAATGAAAAGACAACATGTAAATTCTTCTGGGTAAACCACTATTTTCATGCAGTGGCCCTCTGTATCTAAGAAAAAAAAAAGAAAAAAGGTTGTATTTTAACTGTACTGGTCTGTGAATCTATGATGCTTTTGCTCTGTATATTTGGAGAATAAAAATACTGTTTGAGTTTGTGTTTATCTTGCACTACTGTCTGTCAGTGAGGATGAATGAGATTCGAGGGTGAGATTCACATGGGATGCTTTTACTACCGCATGAACATATCATTTGCTCAGTTGGATGCTTTTTTTGCGGAGGATTAAAGACAACATTAAAAAACTATAAGCCTTCACAATCAGTTCTGAATAGGGGTCTTGCGGAGACACTATATAGTTTTGTATACTGGAAATTTTGTGTTGGTTATGCAAATAGCTCTCCTCTTTAACAACGGCCCTGCTTTTATTCACTCTATGTAAAGATGGCTGTGCACACTGCTAAACAATTAAAACTTAAAAGGAAATTCTCATTAATATTACAACAAAATATACAATGTTCAGGGAAAAAAAAATATAAATCATTAATAGCCCAAGTGAAACATTCTACAACCCCTCAAGGGGTGGAAATGAGGGCAGAAAATAAGTGATTTCAAACAGTGCATTCATCATATCTATAAACATGACAATCGCAGCAAGGCAAAAACTAATAGACCTAGAACTAGATAACAATAATGAACCTGCTATGGTCTGTTTTCTGAATTCAGTACTTGCTGTATCTGTACATTTCCTATATCTCTCTCTGATTTTTTTGTTTCCTTTGCTTTTACCTTTCTGATGCTGTTTGCTTTTGTTGTGTCTCCTCAAAGTAAGTATTGGCCATTAAAATAACAACAACAACAACAACTATCTCTTTTGGCTGACAACACCTGACAATTTAAATTGAGGGAAAATTGCGTTGACGTTATGTTGGTGGCATGTGGATACGGTCTAGATTTGAGTTGAAACTAAATGAATTTCCATATAGTGTTTTGTGATTTGGGCTGATTATAACACATGCGTGAGAATGAGGAAGAGGGATGCTAAATAAGGGGATGTAGAATCGATGTCACAATCCTATTTACAACAACAACCCCCAGATGCATTTCCACAGAAATAGTGACAATCACTCAGTCACATGCCTGATTCACCCAACACTACCTCAGTCTTGTACAGTCGGCCACTGATCAGCTACTCTGAGCAGTTGAAGAGCAGTCCGCGCCTGGCTCAAGTGTACTTTAACAGTATTTGTTAAGAGTGGGCAGACTGCTGTTTATTCACTACCCCCTCTGATATTTTCCTAGGCAGTCAGCAGATTCACACCATTACATTTACATGCAGCCCTTTAATCTATTAATAGGACCATTGCAGTCTTACTCCAAATGAAATGAACTCACATAAACACCTTAGGTTGTCTCAAGTACTGGCTCCGATCTTAAAGAACCAAAATTTAAAAGTGATTTGAATTCCCTCATGCATAGAGTCAATACAATGCAGGGGCAATTACTCTTTAGCTGGATTAGTCCTGCAGCCTGCATGGAAACGTACTATTCTTGAAGTCGCGCATCAGAAACAATTCCTTGATTTGTGAACGCTGTGTGGCTTAAAGGAGAAAAAGTAAGTCTTTCACTGCTGCACATCAAACAAGTACCCAGACAGACAAAGGACTCAGTGTGCCTACATAAGGTTACCTCAAAGCATAATCAGTCTGGTCTTGATACTGAGAATCCATCTGCCAACAACATGTTTTCCCTGGAAAGGCTTTCCTTGCTGAATAAAAAATGCTTGTGTTTTGCAAACATTATACAAATAGCGCCATTTGTGACGGATTTGACTAATCGCGGAGATCCAACTCATTACTAAACAGATCTAGGCCAGACATTTGCTTACAGTATTGCTTTAAACGCTCTCCTTGGAACCTCTTATTGGAAGGCACTAATCATTCACTCCTTCCCCTCTTGACAAAGTAGAAAGCTTGCCGAGTCCCTCATGGGCCTCACCTCTTCCAAGAGATACAGTATTGTTCTAAAATGACTCATAAATGACTCTGCATCCTTTCAAATGAGCAGTTATGGCAGGCTACTCTGTCATGAATTACCTTGGCAGATAATTTGCGTTTGGAATCCAATTTAACAAAGGCACAAATTTAGAGCGAATGGCAGGCTAAGCGTTTGGAGCACCGACGCACTCCATTACTAAATGATCTACAGGCAGGTATTTACATGGTATGAGAGGAAAAATGAACAGGATGAACAACACATGTGTGAGAGTCTAAAATCCTCAAATGTTTGATGCCTTTATACTGTAAGTAGTCATGGTGTGTGATAGCCAATTTTTACATTCAGACTAAAATGGTCCTGTTCTCTCTCTACTTTGACAATCTGATTGGATTGTCAGTTAAATTTGTCTATAGTCTCCAAACCGTAAACCATATGGTCTAATAGCAAGCTGAAAAGTGTTGAATGACATGTTGAAGCAAAACTCTACACTGCTGCTTTGTTGATGCAATTGCCTATGAAATGCCTCCTTTATAGCCATTTGTTTATTAAGGACAGCTGTTGCAGCGGAAAACTCACTCAAGCAGTATCTGTCTCTTAAAACATGGAATCGTGATCCCTAAAGAAGAAGTATAAAATCATATCTTTTAACTGCACATTACTGTAAGTTGAGGTGAAAGTGTATAATGAAAGCACTCAGAATTTGGTGTGAGCATTTTTATTTCAAGGTATTGCATTTTGAATAATCTAGTAACAGCATCACACCTGGACACGGCTTTGATTGGTGAATTGTTAAATCTTTCAGACCAGGAAGGTTTGTTGCGTTTGAGCTGACATAGCCTCTGGATGCCTCCACTCGGCAGGGCTGCATTATTTAAATCAGATGAGATGGTTCTGACTGTGAATCAGACCCCCAGTCCTGTGAGTGCTGAACGCGTTGTAATGCCCTGCTAACTAAATGATAGATATTTGAAAACATTGCAAAGGATGTTCTTTTCCGGAGACATTTAATTATAATAAGTACATAAATCATGACAAGAGTGGAAAAAAAAATATTCAGTGTTATTTAATAAATCAGCTCCTTTAACCAAGTCTGCACAGAAATATCTTATCATATGCAGCTCAGAAAAATCCAACGATGAAGCAACCTTTTTTTTATATATATATATATCTTGCTGCGTATGTTTCACACAACAAAATATATCAGGGTAAAATCCTTTAACATGTTTTCACAAGCAAATGTACACTGCAAACATTCACTGTAGTGATTCCCCACCGTCAATACGCTTCTATCCTTGGATTTGTCCTTATCCTTGCATTTTCTTTTCTTTCTTTTTACCTCTACACAGTTTCCTTAATAGATGCTTAGTCCACAGTTGAAGCACCATTAAAATGCTGCTCCTTACCAGCTCCTGGGGGGTAAATAAAACAGAAAATCTTGTGGCCTTGCGAGGGCACTGAAAATCGACTGAGGTGGCGCAATGTTTTTTTTTTCTACCGTAGGAATGTGGATTTAAAGTTGGTTAAGATAAATAAATCTCCCCTCCCGATTACAAAGCGACTGCAGAGTCAATCCCAGGGAGCATCTTAAATGAATTATTGATCCCATGACCTTTCCTTGTGTTAAGGTTTGCTCTTGTTTGTTTCAGCTCTGTTGACTGGACTCACACTATGAGCAATTTGGATTGATCAAACATTAGCTTTCCATATTAGACTGTTAATTATTCTGGCTGTATTTGCAGAGTATTATCACAGGTGAAGCATGGGACTGGGGGCATGTACTATTAAACATGCCTCAGCACGTACGAACATATGTGTGCGTGTGTGTGTGTGTGTGTGTGAGGGAGTTCTTACTTTTTGATTTATGGTCAAATTGATTGAAAGGACATTTTCTGCAACATAATTGCACAGTGTCCTTGACATTTGAGCACAAACAAAAGTCAAACAAAGTCAACATACAATGTTTTAGAGCTCTTTCGGTGGAAAAAAAATAAGATGCATGACAGATAGTGGACTTAATTATATTCTCCATCATGTACTGTGTGTTTGACAGGGCTTGTTGACAGAGAACCGTCTGGGTCGGGTCCTATTGTGCCAGTTTAGTGGGAAGAAATGTCAACCAGTTAATCTTCTGCCAGTAATGATGTGATAGATGTGTCTTCTTTACAGAGGCCTGCTTTAATTTAATCCCTGGCATGTTGACATTTTGTAAATGTAGACAGGCTGAAGTATATAAATTGTCGGAGGGTAGAATAAGAAACAAGACTTGGCCAATTGTAAAGCAGAATGACAGCATGCACATAGCAATCATCATTTTCCTAGTTAAGGTTTGGTTTGCACTTCAGTGGTGAGGGCTATTTTTAATGGTTGAAGCTCTTAAATTGCTTTTCATTTGCAGTGCATTCAAAACAAATGGAACGGCCCGCAGACGTGACATTTGGAGTGCAAGCCTCTCTTCTATTGCAAATCCATTTGTTAGACTCGTCTCTTTGAGTTGGAAGCATTCAGGAAAATGTTAGCGCGTACGGACATGGACAGTGGACACAGAGAGAGTTTGTGAGAGAATAACATGAGCAGTTGTTCTGGCAGCTTGAGACTTGGGTGTTTGAAATCCAAGCTTATCTAGTTAATTCCTGTAAATCATGATGAAACATTGTTTATTGCAGGTTGATAAAAGACAGTGATGACCTTTATTTCAGTTAATCCACTGAAATAAAAGATCTTTCTTTCCCAAAGCTGGAATAGAGAAAAAAACAAGACCTTGGTCTCTGATGTTATCAAGAGAGAAGGGCTGGAGTTGCTTCAATGATAAAGAATAAAGGGATGAATTTTTGTCCACCCGTTGATCAGCTTGTGAGAGAACTGTTTGCGCAAATATTGACTCTACTCTCACGGTTTATTACATAGATAAACCATTTTGGAGTTTTTTGAGCTAACAAATTGATAAACACTTCATAACGAACACAACACATTCAAGAAGCCCTGGAAGATGAAGTCCAATGAAGAGAATAAGGAAAGTAATTGCAAAACTATATAACAATGCAGAAAATTGTAACTTCACAATGACGGAAAAGAGAAAAAGTCAAAGACGGACCGCCGCAGAGCTCAGCATGGTTTTATTCTGTGTATAGGGAAAGAGGTGGGTGGGTGACAGACAAGCTCAAAGTGCAAAGTGTCACAGACTCTCTCGTAGCCTGAGATGACTGGCAGTAGGCAGATGGCTTCCTTCATGCAAAGCCACAAGAGGAGAAGGGTAAAAGAAAGAGACAGAGGAGAGGTGCCCACACATCACCCTTCAACTCCTAACGATGCTCACCCCGCCCCCACCCACTGCTTGGCCAAATGAGTGCCCCACATAGCGCCCGTTGCACAGCTGCTGGCACCGACGTGACTCACGATGCCATGTTTCTGCCTGCTGGATGGAGACGACGGAGGGGGCGTTAGTGTGTGTGTGTGTGCATGCTGTAAGAGTGTCAGAGAGACCGTTTTTTGTGTGTGTGTGTGTTTATGTAGAAGCGGGGCACAGGGGGAGTGTAAAATGGGTCAGGGATAAGAGTAGCCAAGGCTTCACAGTGGGTCGGCATGGAAATCGGGGTCGTGCCAGGCCCCTTCTGCCCCCACAATTCACCCCGGAGCGCAAGGTCCAGCGGAGGGTGTAATAATGCCTTAATTGAGCCATGGATGGGAGTTATTGAGTTATTCACACAAGCGTGGAAGGAGGGGGTTAGGCCCAGGGGTTGTGACCAAGCCTGTAGTCAAGGAAGGAATGGAGAAAGGACAAAAAACAATGAGTCATTTCTCTAATGAGCTAAACATTCCCTCTAAGTGTCTCTTGGTCGGTGAGATGTAAACCATTCACATTACAAAACAAGCTCTTTGACAACATTATGTGAGCAGAAAGTTACTAATTAGGCACACAAAAGCAAAAGCCAATCCTATGAGGATTTGTAATGAAAGATACTGATGAGTATTAATACAGAGTTTTTCATTTAATTATTATTTTTTTTCTTTCTTGCTGGTCTGTCTTCCCATCTGTCTGCCTTTCTTTGGAGATGACCTTAATGCTTGTAGCAAAATGCAGACTGTTCAAACAGCTCAAAAAGACATCAGGTATCAAGTGAAAATGGCAGACTAGAAACTATTGCAATAAAGATAAAACGTTTAAGATCAGATATCAAACATACAGCACTTGCAGATATTCTGTTTTAGAAGCCCAAACTCTGCTCATTTATGTGTGGTTGTCACTCAGGGATTATGATTCCATACTGCCCCCCTGTGTTCACAAGATATGACAACATTTTTTTTTCTGTCGACAGTCAGGTTTATTTTCTTGACAGTGGTTTGAGCAGCATGTAACTGTAGCTCTATAAAGCTCACTTATAATGTACATAAATGTTATTTGTCACATACACAATACATGTTTCTACACAAAACTGTCCTGTTATAACACTCCTTTTTAATCGGAAATGATTATAAATGTGCCGTTGCAAAGAATGAGTCATAGGCTGCAAATGTTTGTCCTAGAGGCTCTGAAACATTAGCAACCTTATTTGCATAATGAGGAAATTTGGAACTGATTTACACATATGGAGAAAAATTTTGACACTCAGGATTAAAATGTCAAGCGTAATCAGGGCGCAGAATTAGATGATTGAAGAACACCTCCATCTGTGATAATAATTAGAAGTCTACGGATTGGAAGAAAACTGATGTGGAAGTCAATCAAATACCTTTCAGGTGCCTTAAACTACTTAATCCACAAGGAGTAATTTTCACCGGAGCAACCACTTGTTTAATTATCTCTCATTTAATTAACCTTTGATGCTGTAAGTGTATCATTTATCCAACACATCAATCCAATTCATCCAGTCAAAGAAATGTCTGTGCCAGGATGGTGTGTCATTGTGCCCCAAAAGTTTCTTATTTGTGTGATGCTTCATAAAGGGCTTTCTAAGATTAATATTGATTTACCCTAAATGTTAAAAATCCTAATTATCTCAATATCCCACGAGGAGAACAGTTGGGGTGCAATGAAGTGATAAACTCTTTTGATAGTGAGGTGGAAGAGGGCAAAAGGAGGCGGGAGAGAGAAATCTGGACTGAAAAGAGATGGGAAATGCGCATATTCAAATGAGAATTAATTTAAATGTCATCGATGGATGATAAGGATATCTGAGGTAAACAACACAGAGCAGGGGTTTAGCTATTTAAATTTGGTTTTAAATCTTCTGTGTTCAGTAAAAGGAAAGACAAATGTCAGGCTTCAAACTGAAACATATTGCTACACAAATGACATACTGTACTAATGATTAAAGTCAAGCTGAAATTAAAATTCATTTTTGCTGAGAGATCAGTATATATATATATCCTGTTTGTTTTAGCTTTTGCACTTATTTCGTCAAGAAAAAAAGAAGCAATGTGTGTTTTGTTTATTTTTCTGCCATGATAGCGCCCCCTACATTAGTGATCCACAGGAAGTATACATTTTTGGATCTGACTGACACCGTCGGTAATGGTAATTTGATTGGTGCAATATATGTGTGTGTGGGCACTAAAATAGTTTGTGATATTACACAGAATTTCAACAGCCTCACAAGCAGTTACCAAGTTGAAGGGCTGGCATTGTTAGCCCTTGGTAGCTAACGTTAGTAGTTAACTAACATCTATGATTTGGGTGTTCTAATACATTATTACCACAATGGATGTTGAGTATTATAATAATGGACAGTGGTCTTAAAAATACTATCTAAGCTTGCTGAAAAAGGGGGAAAATATGTCTTGCATCAATGCTTGTAGGCTATACAGGGCTACAACATGCTCCGGTGAGTAGCACAACACAAATGTTGACAGAGCAACACTAGCTCTCAAACATCAGTCAACAGCGGCCATTGGAAAAGCCCACCCAGCAATTTTAAGCTTTGACACTGTTTCCACTAGTAAGTACAAAAATGGTTTTATCCCTTTTTGAATAATGGAAAATGCACTCAATAGTTGCAGTATGTTTTTTTTTTCCTTACACAAAATAAAAAAATTCAGTTCAACATTAAAGTTACTACGTGTAGACTTAACAGATATATAATTTATCAGAGTTGCTCTGCTCTAGTCTGCAGCTGCTGGCTCAGTAAGGCTGGAGAGAGTATTCACAGATATACTGGCAGACAGTGAAAAACATACTGTACGGTGATCTTTTTTTTTTTTTTTTTTACTCTTTGAAGAACTTTAAATGATCAGATCCCAATAAAGTTTACAGTACATAGCAAAGAGCTGCACAAACTCACTGTGTGGCTTGCAGATGTGTTGTACATTGTTGCATCAGTACGAACAGATGGAATGAAGTAGATGACAAAGGTCAGGTGAACCGTCCAGATGCAGCAGATCTGGATGGCAAAAGAAAGATCTGCGTTATGAAAACACACAACATCAATACCAGAACTAGCAAGTAGAAATAAAAAGTGTGAGAAAGCAGGCTGTGGATGACAGCATTAAGACACTGTGTGGGAACACAACAGGTCAAAATATCCTGCCATATGCAATATGTGAAGAAAAAGAAAAATATGAAGAAAAACAATTGCAGTTTGCAAACATCCATTAAGAAGAGAAAAACCTCCACAATACCAAATATATGATGCCACATAGATGTTTATTTTTCCTCATTCAGCTCATACAGGTCAGTAAGAAAATATGAACACTTTTTTTCATAAAACTTTGAAGTAAGTAAAGTTTTCTGAGGTGCTTTGATGGAGTATTAAGTCATGGATGCCTTTGCCTTGCAACCTTTCTGAACATTTCTTACCTTTCTGACCTTTCAGAGATTAGTTTGTTTTGTAGCCATGCTGACAAACAGCTCTATAGGCCTGCGAGGAGAATGGAGTTATGTCACAAGAATCAAGGACTGCATTCCTTATTTAACCCACACAAAAAAAAAAAACAACAAAAAGTGAAGCAAGAGCCAGTAAACTCAAAAGCTGTTGTATTGTACTGTTCGGCACAGTAACTGCAGCAGGCAAATTGGATCATGATAAAATACAGCATTATTGATTGGATTTCTGTGTGGGCCAAGATCCTGACTTTATTTGCACATTGACATGGTGAACAATATCATGGCGAGCATTCCATTACGCAAACAAACACGCGTACACACCAATGCTGCCCCAAGGCAATTCACTGTTATATTTCAGATGAACGATGTGGAATACGAGGGAGGGAATCATATATCTATGGTAAGAGGGGTACAGTGTCAGACCTGAAGAGCATCGACTAATTCAAACCAGAGAGCAGTGGGTGCACAAGTCAAAGCCAAGCCGTCTGAGAGTGATACCTGTCAAGCCCGAGGCCTGAAACTCAATACTGCCAAAGGAGTCCTCACGAGCCTATAAAATAAGAATTAAGATAGAAAAGAAGGGAGAAAATGGAACCTGGCTGTATCTGACCAAAAAGCCTGCTGTACAGTATTTCAGTGTAAATAGAATTTCACTGAAGAAAGAACTCAGTGGAGACAAAGAGGGACTAAGAGGGATTAAATAAATATGTTTCTCAATCTGACAACCTCTCTGATTAAAATATCCCCAAGTATGTGAAAAGTAAATATTCTCACGAAGAAAGATTGATGCAACATACTGGACAAATAATATAACCTTGGCATTTAGGTGTGTGTATATTTGAAGCTTATGACAAACTGCCAAAAGCGAGGTGCAGCAGCGAAACAAGTGTTTGAAACAGCTGTAGGCTACTGTGTTTTGAAACAGTCAATAAAATTACTTTATATTAAGGTAATAAATATACAAATGTCAATTAGATGGTAATCTGCATGAGAAAGAAAGAAAAAGAAAGGAAAATTTCAGTTATAATAATCATCTGCTTAAAATGATCAATTGGACCCGGTCAGACGTGATCACTATAAGCAGTTTCCACAGTAATTAATTACATTTTTTTTAGGGAATTTGTAACATTCTCATGAAATGAAAGCCCATGGGAATAGGAGTTAGAGCCTGCAGGTCGATGATGGAAGCTTATCAGATGAGTCTCCTGGGAAGCTCGTGGAGGAGATGTGGGAGGTGGTCTGTTATACAATACTTGGTTTTTAGGACAGAAGGCTTTACAAACGCACAATATGTGATTAAGACTTAACAAAATGGTAGATTGAAAACTTATCGATCTTGTTCATATTGTTGTTTGATTTTTAATGCACTTTTACGGATATTATGTTGCCATTCTCTTCGGTACAGCTGTTACATATATGATACAATAAAAATGTTGAACTTGTACCTTTGAGCCTCTCTTTTCTGATATTGTAAAATAAGAAAGATGTTTAAATAAACTATGTATTTAAAGCAGTAAAACAGGGCTATAGTTACCTATTTTCTATATGTAAGACCCTTCAATGTGTGTATTCTTGTAATTTAAATGGCCACAACTTACAAATCAAATGAGAAATTATATGGTTATTAAGCACTGAATGGTTACAAATAGTAGCATATGACATTTGTGCAAGAAAGTACAGTGTGGGAAAAAGCAGAAGTGACACTGCACATTTCGAGTGAAGACTGACTGAATTGGATTAAAACATATCCTCCATTATAAACCAAAAAACATTCAATGAGAAGTAAATCTGTGATTAACAATCAGATTAATCAATCATTTAAAGTTCCAGTTCAAAAGACGTCCTTATAACTGACCAGTGTACTCACCATCACAATTCATGAGATTTGAGATTTGATCTCAGCTCACAATTAAGCTGAGAAAAACTGTGGAAGTTGCTCTACTGCAACTCTCTTGGATTGTTAGTATAATTCATTATGTCTTGGAAAAAATAAAATCCCTTTGACATCGCTGGCAGTGGTATTGTTCGTGTATGAGGCTATATTGGTCATAAGACTGTTTGCAGTGTGCAAGCTTGTTCAATTAGCTAGCTGCTGTCACTGATGAAAAGCTATCTTGTCTGTCTAGACAGCCAGAAATAGAGCGAGAAAAAAGCTGTAAATACAACTCAAAACTACAGTCTATGCTAAAAACTCATTAAACTCAAACTTTAGTCACTCAAAACACAGAACTGGACCATTTAGATTTTGAATTGAATTCGTCTTCAGGGGTGAACCAAATATTTCTATGGAGTGTTTGTATTGTGATTTCAAGGGTAAAGATGAACAAAGGAAATTCTTCTCTATAGCTGAACATTTCAATGACATTTAAAGCTACATTTGCACTCCCAAAAGGTAAGTAACTCAAACACAAAACCTGCAGATGAGATTGAAAATCTTGTCTTTAGTAACTGTCATAGTGCTCTGATCTTGTGCTTGTGTAGCTTTTGCTTACATGTAAGTAATTATGCAACACAAAAGTTAGTTAAATCAGGTTAAAACTGAATGAAAAAATCTGAGTAATTGTAAGAATAGAAGAACCTACGATATGAAGATCCCATATAATTCCTTACTTACTTACTGACTTATTATTAAAAAGGCTTTTTTGTGCATGGTGCGTTGTCATCTGAAACAATTCACAGGATAACTAATAAAGTATGAGAGGTTTGCTTCAGTATATCTAAATAACAGCATCACATCAGTGTGGAAATGACATGAAATTAGGTTAGATCACAGACTGGTGTAAGCTTTGATTTCCGCAGTCTTTTCTATCTGGTCAAAAGAAGCCGCAAGCATGTGAGATGCAGCATCTGTAGTTTGAGAGATAATTATTAGTATAATTGGATAAAAAATGTCAATCAAATCTGTAGTGTGAAGAGTCGACCATGCTGTACAAAACTCAAAGTGAGGAAAAGATCTAAAACATTATTCATATATTCCCAATGAACATACTGAAATACAGCACCAGTCAAAAGTTTGGACACACTATCTCATCCCAGTGAAAGGGAAGGTGTGTCCAAACTTTTGACTGGTACTGTATGCGTTATTGCTTTGGTCTTGGCATCATTCCAGTATGGAGCAAACTGATCTATTTGCCTCCTTCTCTGAACCAGAAGAGGGCTGCTGAAATTGAAAGCTCATTCTAGGCTGTCAGACATCTATGTAAAGATAACAGAAAATACTTTCTGAGGGTGAACTGACCTCATTTCAAGTAAAAATGACATAAGAGGAGCAATCTGCCACTCTGAGTCGTGGCCTGATGGTGGTGTTAGCCGAGTGGACTGAAACATGTGAAACCGATGTAATCACAAGCAGACAGACTTAGAGGGGAGGAAAATAAAACGTATGTGAGCGTGAAGAGAGGCGACCACACTCCCTTGACGCTTGTAATTAAAATCCAGGGAGTCATGTAGACTGGCAGGTATTGTCCACCTATACTCGCAGGTGCCCAGCGTGACACTGTCACTGTGTTTCAACAGCAGAGCTCCAAGGTTAATTAAAAGAGTCACTGTCTCCAAGCCAGGCTCCAATGACAAGGCACATAATTAAAGTGACACCTGTTCATTCCCGTTTGCTGGCCCTTCACAGTGTGTGGACCACAGTACAGAGGTTCGGCAGTGCCAGAGAACATACAGCTGTGGAGTATGAGTGGGATCGTTTTTAATGTTCAGTGGCATCTTCAGGATTCAGCCATGTGAAATGATGGCAGAGGTGCTGCAGGCAGTCGAATGTACATTTGCTGGTTGGACCGCATGACTCACCTGTGCTCACAAAGACACAGTTTGAATTCCTTCTCTGTGAATTATGGGAACCAGAAAATTGTCACATGAACTTGACTTTATCACGAACATACAATTTCACAAATTAATTTTATGTAAACTCAAATATTGTCAACAAGGATGTTCATTTTCTATTGTCTTAAGAGCATCAGGATATTGTGAGTGCAGTCTCTCATGTTAATATTATGAATCAAGCTTCCTTTGCTTTGTGATTCTCTTCCATTCTTTCTCCTCTTGCTTTTGATGATCATACTGACACCTGACATCAGAAACTGTCGTGCTGCTATAATCCCCACGGTGTCGTCTAACAGCCCTCATTCAGTGTGTTTTGTCAAATATAAACAGCGCACTTACACAACCTTTAAAAGCTGTCTTTTGGTGACACTATTTGGTGACCTTTTCTGCAATCCTTTAACCTGTCTCAACACAACAGATTGAGCCGTGGAAGACAACTGCACACAAATTGTCAGTTTGCTTCAGAAAATATCCCAGATGTTAAGACACATTTTCCTTATGTCATTGCCCATATGATGGCCCTCACAAAGGCGGATACCAGGGATTGTCTGGTGCCAGTAAAGGAAAGCTGGTATTCGTGCTGTGCTGTCATGTCTCGCCAGTCCCCAGTGTGCATCTCCACTGTACTGTGTACAGGTTCAGTGACCCAGGCTGACAAAGAGAGGCCCAGTGGGAGCCCGTGCCCTACTCACTGCACAACAGGTAATTATCACCACCATCACCCAATAAGTGGTGTATTCAAATGAGGAAAATTGATATGTAGATTAGGTGTTGTGCATGTCAAACTGCTCTATGCATGCACACATTTGCCACATGCATAAACAGGAATGGCATGCATGTACACACACACACACACACACACACACACACTACTAAGCACTGATACACTTGTCAAGGAACATGCTGCAGCACAGAGATGTGGAATATCAGATACACACACACATACACACACACAACATTCATTTTGACACCAGCACATTAGGCTGCTGAGGACGTCCTGCAGTGCTTTTTATTAACATATGCCATCACATCAGGGGGTCAACGTTGCTCAGTAGATCATCACAAGCACTGCAAAAATTATTTATTAAGTCAACACTGCCTTTTTCAGCTCCCATTACCTCCTGCTCTACTATTCTGCCAGTTCCCACTCAGCAAAACATGGATACCAATTTAGCTGGGGATGTCTTACTCAGAGTTGTATCTAACTATTCTCAGACCATAACCATGGGTATCTTTCTGTAGCTTTCACAGGTTCGGTTGTGTGAATGTAAACATATCTTGACCACAAGGTGACAGATCTTGAGGCACTCATATGAGTTGTTTCTTTGAATAGTTATGTGGGTTATTTTGGAAGGCACTGATGAAAAGTCTTTTTTGTCATTTGGTGTGAGGATGTGTTGTATAAAGCATAGTAATATAGACACATTGTACAGATTCTTGGTAATTCCGTGGCCAAAGGCAAACAGTGCTACTACGACAACGTTCCAAAGAGAAATGTTGACAATGCAGACAGTGCAGCTACACTTCTGAGAAGGCCTGTGTTTCCATTGCTTAGACTGTGCAGTGCACTTCTGTACAGTTTGAGATCACTTGCATTTCATTTTGAAACAACTTTAGGAGTTTCACATTGGCTTTATTACCTTAGTTTTGGACTGAATCCTATTTCTGGATTAGTGTATCTCAGATTTCTACCAAATGATACACATATTTTTGTTTTGTTTCCTACACATAACTTCTATTGCAAACCTGGCTGAAAAATATCTGTTTTTGAATTGCCTCTCCAGAAGGTTCCCACTTTTCTTTCTCTATACAATAAGAGAAAACTTTTTTTGTCTTGTAAAGACCTTGAGCTGGGTAAAAAACTGTTGCTGTTGCCTTTAATACCCTTTGAGACTATTATTTGGGAAACTATTGACTAGTGCTGTACTTATACATAGAATTGTATTTGCACACACACACACACACACACACACACACATATATATATATATATATATATATATATGTACAGTACCAGTCAAAAGTTTGGACAAGGTGTGTCCAAACTTTTGACTGATACTGTATATGAATCAACCTCCCTCACTCCACAGCTCTCACTTCTCATCCATGACAACTCACCTCCCTTTGACCGCCTCCCATTTTAAGTCCCGGACCACTTTGCTTTAGAAAGACATTTTTTGTCATCTAACCATTTACTCTTTATTTCTGTCACAGTAGAGCACTCACTGATGATACATCAGCTGTATTCATATTTTCTATTTGTTTTGATTCCCTAATACAACTAATAATACTACACACATTGCTAAATATTTTATGTTTTTGTCTGCTGATTTCTGACTTGAAGCTCCATGGAGTGAAGCACTTCTTTTTACTCTTTGGTATTTTCTATGAATTACACTTTCCCACAATGAAGCAGAACAGGTAGCCTTCTATAGAAATGCAGGGGTATTATTTATGCTGATGATGAAATCTCACTAACACACACCTCCGTATGAACAGGTGGCATTCATCAGGCTGAAACAAGTGATTTACAACATGTTTATGCAGCTAAGAGAATTTGGTGAATCTGACTTGGAGCACTTGTATGAGTAAGTCTCAAGTCCCATTTTATGTGGCACTACAGAATCAAAAATCTATTTGTAAAGATGCCTATTGTGGATCATCACTTACTGTACATCATATCTACTTTCACTGATGTGTGCAGTGTTCTTATATTAGGACCTGTCATGGCTGCAGTACTAGAGTGAACCTTTCAGTACAGAAGAGTGACTGGCCTGGGTATGTAGACGGTGACAGTCAGCCAGTTAGGGAGAATGCAATGAGAGTATTCATACAGTTTTTAACCATATTTGAAAGAATCCATTGTTTACTCTGTTGTTTGCAGGGACATAGAACATAGATTTTTGTAAAAAAAAAAAATAAGATAAGAAATGGGAAAATCAAGGTGATAAAGATGCAAATGCTTCACAAGAGTAAAATTCCAGTCTTGGGTGATATTGCCAATTTATTTGAGTAGGTAAAGTTCACACAATTTAAGTGTCATATTATGACTTTTGTACTTTAGAGTAAAGCAATAGTATGTGTAATTAAGAAATAATTTTAGTTCCAAACTATTAAATTATCACAGCCCTGAACAAATGCATTATTGAGGATTTTGCACAACTCAAGGCTCATCAGATGTCATGTAAACACAATAGCTTTTCAAGGAGATTTGGGGTTTCTGTTCAGGTGCTGCCATTCCTACCTGTGAGTTGTGTCACTGCCAAACATGATTTTGATAAGATGTGGGTACAGCAGCTGCATCAACTGGTAGTGCTAGTCTAAGCCTACACAGTACTGTTTTCAAACCATGCATCATTCGTGCAGCAGCTTTTTGTCTGATGCGTTATTGTGGTGTTCCACTGATGCATCAGTAACATGTAGGCCTTGAATTATGTAAACATGCTGCTGTAACTATACTTACATGATTTGTCACTTTAATTTTCTGACTGTGACTGTGTTGATCTGAGGCTGGCTTGTAAAACCAAAGACATTGTCTGTAATAGTCTACTTTGTGTGTGTGTGTGTGCGTGTGTGTGTGTGTGTGTGTGTGTGTGTGTGTGTGTGTGTGTGTGTGTGTGTGTGTGTGTGTGTGTGTGTATGCATTCTTGTGTACGTGCATCCCAGGTTCACAAAGGGTCAGAAGCCCGGCCAGAAATCCTGGGCCTTCTGACAGCATCTCACTCAGGACCACTGTAGCAGTAAATATCGATAACCTTTGCATATCCCAGGGCCCTGAATTATTCAGTTTTCTTTCCTGGTCGACTCCCCGTGGGGAGAGTCCATAAAAAATGTTGCGCAGGTCCCAGCCATAACTTTCTGCCACTGGAGGTTGGATTAGTATGAAAACATTATCAGTATATATGGGAGGGGCTGACATCAGTCATGACCAATAAAATGTTTCCATCCCTTAAAAGTGGTTCACTTTGTTCCTTGACATTCTGACAAGTTTGTGATGGAGCGATTAATCCAGAATAAATTGAATCAATGGCCCCTTGAACTAAACCTTACTGAGAGGAGAAATTATTTTAAGTCATTGCACATATCTAAGCAGAACTAATGGCAGGACAGTTTGGCTTTGGGGTGGGGATGTAGCTGCATGCAATCCCCACTTTTTACAGTATGGCACATTTATAAAACACAGACACATACATGTATAACAGTGTATGCAGTTAAGATTAAAAATATTAGATCTTTTTAATATTTTCCCCCAATTTATGATCCATAATGTATTGCCTTGGGCAGATTATATGTGTGCCAAAATAATATCGCCTGACAGGAAAAGATCTAAAGTTTATATTGAACTTACACTTTTACACAATATTCCATAAAATTTGGTTGTCATTGATAAGTTTACGTCTCATTACAGATTTCAAGCCTAATTTGTCTTGCCTTGCTCCTTTACACTGACCTCAAGTTTACTTCCAAGGATGTATTGACTTTGATTAATGAGCCAGACTATTTATTGCTGCCTTGAGGATATACAGTATAATGAATTGACGATGAATAAGCCTGTTCTGTCTTTGTAGACTTTATTAGAATACATTTAGAAGTTCTACCTGTAAACTTATTTTCATTCTTGGACTCAAAAATGATTTATATCCTGCCAGATTTATTTCTAACTTGATATGTTTTCATGTAGATTTCATCATATAAAGTATTTAACCTCCCCCAACTCTTCACGAATATGCACCTTTGCTGCAGTTTATATTCTACTTAACCCTGCTGGTCTTTTTCCCACCTGGTTGTTACATAGTGCATGTTTGTGGCAACTCACACAAAGCCTCGGACACTGGGCAGTCCACAATACATTGAGGAACTATACAAAAAAGTCTCTTTGGTCATCCGTCTCATCTCCCATATTTACTCCCACTCCACAGACAGTAAACATCCATCTGTTTAGAGAAGCATAAGGAATGCTTGGGGAACGGTCAGTGTGTGTTTGTGCATCATGCTACTAGTGTCTTGTTATCATACACAACAGACACTGAGGATGGTGGACAGACAGAGGGCAGCGGGTAGGACAATGTGTCCAGCTAATACAAGCCTAATAAGGGCTACAGAGACTTGTTAGTCAGACATGAGGCCCTAGTGATGGTTCAGTTGAGGGTCTAATGTTCACAGTGCATGCCAAAGCTTCCCAGTTAGAGGTACAGTACAGTATAATCTGACTCATGTTTCCAGAATGAATTCATTGTCAGAGTTAATGTCATACTGGGATTCCTGAAATTGTAGCATTATTACTGTATCATTTGGCTGTAAGCATTCAACAAATAGTACTCACTGATTTTTTTTTTTCTGTTTTTTTTTATTTCTTACGCTTAAAATCATTAAAAAATACACTGGTTTTACAGAAGTAAACTCAGGATGACCACCTACAACTGGATTGAAGACGTCTCCATGGAGACCAATTTGACCATCTTCCCTCTCTTCTTCTTGTCACTGGCAGGCACAAAATTAATTAAAGCAGAGCCTCTCTTTGGAGCATATTCTCTAATAAGTAGCTCATTGCCCCTCTGACATTTGAGCATGTGTGTGTGTGTGTGTGTGTGTTAGTGTGTGTGTGTGTGTGTCCTTGTTTGTGTGGGAGTATGTCATGCATCTTTTCATAAATAGCCACAGAGCGGGTTTTCATTTTCCACAGTTGCAAAGATCAAAGGAGCAGAAACAAGGTTCATTACAAACTGCAAGGGTAATAGAGTCAAGTTGACACCCATTCATCATTACAGTGCAAATAGACCACACCAGAACACAATAAGCAGTTTCCTCGAATGTTCAGAGTTACAAAATGAATAGCAATATTAATTTCAGGATTTAGAATGGATATGCTAAGAGAAATACATGCACATCTAAAGATAACAGCATTACAGTAATGAAATGAAATCCATGTATTTTCACATTTATATACATTAAATGTGTTGAAATACTTGATTTTAATGACTGCCGCCTATTTTAAGCATCGGGCAGCTCTTGCTCCATCTATTAAAATGTGAGCATTGTACACCCTGTAAGAAAATACACATTTTCAGACACTTAACATGATTAAGCCTAATGTAAAGCACCACATACTGATTCCCATCCCTACCTCTCACCTACACAATAAAGCATAGACACACATGAATGACTGTAGCAAGGCCATGGTTCCTATACAGTAGTCACACACATGCATCATTAGCACCAAGCCAGATACTGGTGGGTGGTAGCTGACAGGGGAGTGTAGCTTGTTGTCTTCACTTAGCTCTATCAGCAGAAAGCAAGGAAAACATCCAGACACTGTCTGCAGGGTCCAGTTCTCAGATCACTAAGATACCTCCCCTTGAGAAAAAGACAGCTGGTTTCAAACAGGACTAAATTGTTTTTGCCTTGACGAGAACTCAGGGTTTTTACCTTTCTCTTTCACAAACAACAGCTGCAGGAGAAAAAAAATGTGTTGTTCTTCTTACTGTTTTTTTCAAAGATGAAAGAGCTTTTAATGACTTGAACTGATATATTATTTACAGACTGAAATGAAATTGCAGTATAAAGACAGAAAATAAATTAATAATAATAAAATGGAAAAAAAAAAACCCAGAGCAAAGCAGCAAAACTACATACCAAAATAATACAATAAATAATATTAATAGTCTTTCCTTATGTCAACCACCTCTTCCATCTGTGTCTCAGTTACATAAAGGTGATGCTAATCACCTTAAACTGTCAAAATATCAGGTATAGCCAGCTGATCTGGTTGATGGCTCATCCTTGTGCTCTTGCTCATGCCCCTCCAGCACTGTCCCCACAGGAGTTCCCTTAGACTTTACAGTTCAGTGGTCAGGGCTTGTTCATTGACTCGTGTCTTCTGCCATGCTGACATGAACTAGAGGCACAGAAGATGTCACAAGATGTTGCATGGCGCTGTGTTTCAGAGATGCTGAGTTAAGGGAGCCAAATTCATCTGTACTGCATTGAAATGCTACATAAAAAATAGCAGTTTAGGAGGTGAAGGGAGGAGGACAGATGGATAAAAATAAACACATAGGTACGCATGTACACGTGTATGCATGTATGTATGGTTAGAAGGCTGAATTGATAACCCACCACTCTGCAAAAATGTGGCTGCACAAAGGGGATTACCTAACCTACTCTCAGTGCAAAACATGAAAAATGGATCCCTGGCCACTGCCGTAACCCTTGGCAACTACCCTGAAGCGAGACAGTCAGAGAAAAAAAAAAGATGTAGGTGATCCAAGAGATTCACCTTGTTGCCAGGAGTAGCCAGACAAGCCAAGCAATCAAACCAGAAGCACCACTGGATAGATGAAAGGTGCAGAATCCAGTTTTATATCTCTCTCCCAGGAAATGTACTGACCTCGTGGTGGGTTTCTGTCTATAACATTTACCAAATCCTTTGAGGACTGACGTACCCTCAAATGAACAGTCAGCACTAAATGAGGCCAGCATCATGGGAATGTTATATCAGAGCTGGAGGACAGGTTGTTTATTGATTGACAATGTGCCAAAAATACTACAACATGTACTGTATTGTGTATGGTACACATGCTACCATCACCCCTCTATTGCGGCATCAAATATTGTACGTACAGAAATTAATGGACAAGGCTAATGTTATTCTGTGTTTTTCTTTTTATTATTGTCAACTAATTCCAATCAAAAGATTAAAACCAACAATGCATTAGTCCCTCTCTCAGTGCTTTCAAACTTCCCTACTCTTGTATGTGGTGCTCAGCCCCAAGCCCATCTATTCATACTGAAGACATAAATGGGTCATAAAGATATATTTTTATTGTGAAGAAAAGGCTGGGCGCTGTAGTTTTTAGCGAATGTTACTTAAAGAGTAATAAAAAGTGCATTTGAGGACTATTTTCAGCTGCTGATTAACACACATTTAGTGTTTAAGTGAGTATTTACAGCAGCAGCCCAGCATACAGTCAACATTTTTCACGTCATCTAAAAATAAACTGAAGTGTCAGTGTTAGTTCACAGTAATAAAGAAACATCTCACCCAGTGTAACAGTGAGGCTCATCAATGAGTTTTGTATTACTTTTTGGACAACAATGGATGTCTATGTCACAGACAAATGTCAGGCTTTGGCTACACAGGTAATACTTGTTAGTACAGCAGGATCAGTTCATTGTTGTTGTTAGTTTTTGTATGGAAGTTGTTGACAATAAGAAAAATATAGACTAGAACCAGCCTTAATAAATGACAGTAATAAATGACAGGATTCTTAGGAAGATCAAGTTTCTCTTGCTGACCCATTAACAACTTTAGATATTAATTCAGCCTTCCAGATATCATGTTTTGCATAATGGCTTGTAGCCTAGATGCAAATGAAGGTTCACTCACAAGTACATGAATGCAAGCAACAAGAATGTCTATAGATATACTCATGAAATAGATCCTGATAGCATGTTATAACAATGCAAAATTCAATTATCTGAATACAATATGGTTTAGAATTCCAGATTAACTTTGTAATTTGTGAGTTGATTTTTTTTTTTTTTTTACTAGAATCACTATTGTATCTGGTCTGTTTTCTTTCTGTTGTGTCTTGTTTTGAGAAAAGAATGTATAATTACAGAAACTATTTAGAAGCAATTTAGCTGTTAAACACCATCTAGGAGTGGGAGTGTAGCAAATAATAGGCATGTTTATTTGAACGGGGTAGAATGTAAGACTATTTTCTCCAAAACTAAATCCTGCCTGACAGTTAAATTATTATATAATAGCTAATGAGCAAATAACTTCACTTGGGAAGTTTATATGTGGAAGATTTAAAAGAAAACTCATGAATAAAAAGAGGAAAACAGCACCACATCTCTCATCAAGAAAAGACAGCGAATGGAAGATCGCCAGACAGAAATCCCACATGGCCCAAAAGAACTCATTAAGATACACAGAATCAATAGCTGGATTGTTAGATGTAAGCAAGAATGAGCACTGGACAAGGCCAGTCCACCGGCTTACTTTGGATCACTGCTTTAAGCCAGTTTTGACTTCCGGCACCTTTCACCACCCTCACACCTTACAGTGCAGCCCCTGCTTTCTCCAACCTCTGCCCATCCATCCGCGTGACTAAACAGCTCTATGGTTTAGACCACGTCTCTTGTTACAGTATCTGAGCACAGGAGAGGAAGGCATCCATGTGCAGAGGACGTTTTTATCCACATTCGCCTCTGTCAATTCCCGCTGCCTTGAGACATCTTTAATATAAACCCACCTTTCAAAATGAAAACAGGAGGTACATGGTGGTGTGGTGAACTATGGAACACAAAATAAATTGTTGCTGTCAGAAAAAAAAACCCATAAATGTAATATTGTGGGAGGCTGTCTTCATTCTGAAGGGCTGCCTTTTTTTACTTTTTTAAAAAAACAAATATTTCTGAAGGTTCAGCTTTAGTGGAGAGCAGCAAGAAATGAAAGAACTATGTATCTAAATGTGTTACAGACAAAATCGATGAACAGTTAAACACGGCATTGCTTCTTTTTTTTTATTGCAGATCTTTTGTACCTGTAATCTCTTACTTCTTCACCTGCAGTGGCTTTATGTTTACCAGTTACCTCAGCCTCAGGCAACATGCCATTTCAACTTAGACAGCTCATCAGGATGGGTGGCAAGTGTTGGGATGCGAACAACTGCTGAGGAGTCATGCAGGACTAACATGCTTCCTGCCTCAAGGTGAAAAGTTGTTGCGTTCTTTTGTTAAATCTGTAGTTTTAAAGTCTGAGCAAGTCTTTCTTCCACCATCTCATACCAGTGAACAACGGGTTTGTTTTGCTCTAAATGATAAAATGTGTGTGTTAACATCGATCAGACAGAAGACAGCTATCGCATTTTCACCTGCTGGGGGTCAGATTGCTTCAAGTTTCATCATGTCTTGGCATTCACCTTGACTGAGTCTCTTATGGGACTTGGAAAAAATGGCTGTCTTCTGCAGTTAATCATCTGTAGTTAGTGCAGGTCCTGTCCATCATTCATGTGCCTGTTTTATGGACTGACTCTCTGTCTGTCTGTCTGCTGTATCAGTTTTGTTTACTGCACCAGTGCCTGCTCAGAAAGTATGTGTTGCCCTCTTCACAAAATAGGCTATATCTGTTTGGAATGAAGGAGAGAATGTAAGAAAAGAGAGAAGGGATGAAAGCATATAAAAAGATAATAGGGGAGATAGGTAGGGGATGAGAAGGCAATATGAGTAAGAAGATGAAGACAGTACATGTTGGAAGAGACTTCTGTTCTTGCTAATTAATTTTCATGCCTCATTAAGTGCAAGCTACTCAATGTATTGAGAGGGTGCCAGTGTTGGAGGTGGGATGTAAGCATGGGAATCACGAGTGGAAACCATTTTAGCTCTTGGTCTCAGTTGAGTCATGAGCGAGACGTAGCAGCCTCCTTGACACTGTGTTATTCCTCGGGTCATGGCCAATCAGTTAGGGCCCAGCCTAGTTCCTCCATCTGCGCACTTTGCTTAAGAAGGAACTCCAGTCCATTAAGCTCATCCTGCCTGTCAGTTCCAGTGCTAAAAGCTTACCTTGGTGACCCATGCTGGCCATTAAGCTGTAGACTATACTAAATCTCATGGATATTTACTGCCAAGGCACAGCATTAAACTTATATGGTGTCATACACAAATGCCATATTATCACCTCCTGCCTAGATAACACACATATTCCTTGAGCAGTGGCTGAGTAGCTGGATGATGCAGCTGTTGACCTGAGTTCACACAATATGATGTAACATACCTTTCTGCCATGATCCATGGGAAAAACAGAAGACTATACAGGAGACTAGTTCAGATGGTAAAGCATATGGCTGGCCATTTTCAATATTTTTGTTATTGTCAACAAATCTATAAACCTATGAATGAAATCATCCTACTTACAAGTATTGTGTGTGTATCCAAAGCCTGATATATATCTTATTCCTCTGTGCTGTAGACCTTCATTGCTGTCCAGAAACTATTAAAAACACCACTTTAGAAATGGCTCCAAAGACTAATAACAGCACTAACATTGTCACTCTCTGGAGAGAAGGTCTTTGCACAGCAGACACAGTTCTGTTTACAGAGCTTTGCTAGCTTGTTGTGCTACTTATCACAACCTCTTGACTTTGTGCTTCATTGTACATTTCTCAAAGAACTTCAGTGCAAAGACGGTAGGTTGTGACATGTAGCACAACAAGCTAGCAAAGCTCTATAAACAGAATGGTTACTCACACAATACTTGCTGGTTTGGCTCTGCACATGAGATTTGTTGACAGTAAGGCAAATATTGAAAATTGCCAGCCTTATCCTTTAGAAAGTCTTTATACTAACCCATAAATACTTTCTGTGATAGACATCATGGACGCTGTCCTGTGATAGATATAGTTTACAATGATTGACTGAATTAGAGCCATCACACATCTGCCATTGTGAAACTGCTATGTTGTACATGTAGAGTCAAAACACACCACAAACAGGATTGATACCCCGCTTTAGCCAATTTAAGCTGAAGCAAACATTAAGGTTGTGACTGACAAAAGCCATTGGTTAACTTTTTTCAGTCATTCCCCAAAGCTTTTCACTGGCTCAAAGGTCAGGCAACTCCACTGCAAGCCTAGTACTGCTCCCTTGCAAGCCAAGTACATGAGTACATCATGTAGTCCTGTCTTATCCTCCTTATTTCCTTATTTTTTTGCTTAGTTGAATCCTGCTAACAAAGTGTAAAATGACTCTAGCACAATTATAACTACCATCAGGGGTCATCATACCAGCAGCATTTCCTTTGGCAATATATGAAATTCCTAATGTAGGTCAAGGGCCCTCTGAATGTAAATGACTGATATCAACCAGTTGGTAATTCTATTCGGCTTACATAATTTACTGTAGACTGCAATTTATTTAAAGATAATTAAGTCCATAGCTGTCTCTGCACCTCTACTGGACTATTTTATTGTACAACCTTTTAGTCCTTCCCTATGTCCACGTAGAATAGATAATCAAAAAGCATTTAAATATCTTTTAGACGTTAATAGTATGACTCAGTAACCATCATAAGAAGCAGATGTGTTCTGTGACCACTATAAGATGTTATTTGAAACATCTTGAACTATTCATTCAGTTACCACTGTTTACTCCATCACTTCGTGTGAAATTGACCTTACACATGACCAATGACACACGTCCACCCACAAGTAAATGCAAGCTGCTCTTGTACCTCCTCCTCTCCTGAACATTTATTCCTCTTACACTTGAATACTAAATTACTCCCTGCCAGCATGTTTAAAAAAATTGAACCAGGAGAGAGGGTGTTGTGGGGAGTGGAAATGTAACCTGTGATGATGAGAAAAGTTGTTTGTGGGGGAGGAGAGAAAGAGGAGAGAAACAGTATGGATAGGGCATTTCTCCCACAGAAGGGTCATTGGAGTTGGGAGACCTATATTCACCACAATCCCTTACAATTATGAGGCGGAGGATCACAGAGGTCACAAGTTGAATCAGTTTGACACTGAAGCTGAGCTGAGTCCGTATGTGAGTCCATGGAAGAGGACTGGAGATGTGAAGTAATGGTACAAAGCGAGCCAGTGTTGATTATTTTTTAGGTACTGACAGAGTAATAAGTCATTTTGCCCATTTGCAGTTTATTATTTAAAATATTTTGGTCTTAATGTAATGAGTGTCATTAAAGCCATGTCAACTGTAATGAAATTCAAAGCAATGAATCATAGACATGAGTTTATTCGATTAATTTTTGTTTGTGGTGTTTCAGTAGACTGAATTATATTGACATGACAAAACACTACCCATTTCAGCATAATTTTCAACTATAGTCTCAAAATAAGCCTGAACACCTCTCTGACGAGATCTCAACAAAAACAGAGAGAATTAAAGAAAGTTTCATGAAAGTGAAAAATGTTGCAGGTCTGTAGCTTTGGGTCGCATTACATTTTACACAGGCTTTTATTTTTCTTCTCACCAAGAGTGTTCCAGCCTTGGCATTTTTATGACATGGCCCAGAGCTTTTACTTCTCTCCACACACACCTCCTTGATAACATGAAAATTAAACATCACCCAGCACACTTTTTTCCAATCTGTAACTGCTCATAAAACTCCCCCAAAATTCTGCCACACTAATTTCAAAGTTCTTGTAATAAAGCTTTCATAATCCATCCATCATTAATATTTAATAACAATGTTGAATTAGTGACAGCAAAATTGGTTTTAAAAAGATATCCTCCCATGACTTTTTGAGGATTCTTTCATTTTGCAGGCGAGGCACAGATGGAGGCACTTCATGCCACCCCTCAATTTATTTAGGATAACATAGTAATACACATTATATTCATTTTTTTAAAGACACATAAACATTCCTATGCATGTTTGTCATGTATTTTGTTAGTGAGTATGTATGTCAGTGTTATATCACTGCATTGAGTGTACAATGAAATTATGCTTTAATCCCAACTAATGATTATTACTTGATACTGTAGATGACACAGACAATGTAACATAATACATGACCGATGCATCAAGCTCTGAAACGTCAGAATAAAATCATGTTCAAAGTACTGCTGCCTTTTTGCATGTTTTTATGATTGTTCGCTGCCTGCACAATACACAAGTTTAGAGCTCATTACATTTTATGCCAACATATTCTGATAAATATTCAAAATACATGATTACTGTAGTACTGTCACTTTCTAATCTAGTCACTCATAACAATATATTGCACATCATGACATAGAGAGACAATTAAACTAATCGATCAGTGTGATTTTGAAATTTAGGCTTTAGGAGATAAGATGTGCTATTATAAAGGTAATTTGAGTGTTAGCTGGCTGAGTAGCCATCTAAAGTTACCAGGCTAATATATACTTTGCACACAGTAGTATTGATCTTTGGTACAGTCTCTGCTTTTTGTCAACACAGCCATCTTTTTAATTGCACAACTGCTGTATGTGCCCAGTTGTGCTCAGTGCAGCCCTTTGTGTGTCTTGTCTACAAACATCAGTGCTACCATTCATGCTGAAATGTCAACAGACAACGAGGAGGGCGTATTAAGGAACAGTTCTGTTGAGTGGTTCTGGAGAATCAGAGCAAACTAGATGACACCAAACAATCCTCATGAGCCGTTTCTTACACAGGAATCAGTTGTCAGTTGTCACAGCAGCCAAAAAGACAGACTTTATTTGCATGAACAATAGGCAAATAGGCTTTCGTCATTAAACTTGATGAATATTCACCAACACTTTTATAGTGACTTGCACATCCATCCCACATAATAAGAAGACATGTTTCTCAGCTAGCTGGATTCACTGAACACAAAAAGGGGTTTTTAAAATATATATATATATATATAACAAAATTTAAAAATTAAAGAAGCAAGTAAAGTATTCAACATCTAACCCAAACCCTGACCCTAACATCTATTTCCCCCTTATGCTGAGAAAAACCCTCAGAAATTAGGACATTACATCAGTTAAATATTTCATCTGAATGCTTGTCAGGGCAAATGTAAGCTATGATTCTTCCCTACGTCTCTTCTCTTACTCTTGAACGCTGAGAGGGTTGTCAGATGATGCAAAGAAAACCCTCCTAAAGGGTAAGCATTAGTGACAGAGGAATAGAGAACAACAGAGAGAAAAGAGAGCGAGGGGAAGAGAAAGAACTCGTCAATGAGGTTATTAAGAGAAAAGAGCAATTCAGTCTGACAGAGGGCAGCATGGAGCGGGTGCTGGCGAGAAAGAAGCACAGGCTGAGAAGCACTTCAAAGCATGAAGGGTAACTGATTCCCTTGACTTTTCTCCTACAAATAAAGTATAATGTAACAATTTCTGCAAGCCCCACTGAAAAAGAGAATTAGCTTGCACTGAATACTCACAGGAGCTACTCTGAGAGGACACACATTTTGTTGCAAACTAAACAAAACTGTGCATGATTTCCACAATGACATTTTAAGAGAATCAAGCACCAGAGCACAGCTTAGTCTGACAAACATGACAGGAGCATCACTGTGTAAAAGCAGCATCTTTTCCGTCTTTAAACGCTCATTGATGGTAGACTGTCTCCACCGTTGCTTCTTTGAAGCCCTTTAGGCAGAACATAATTTGAATCAGCTGTCTGATTAGTTCGACCTTGGGAACCATCTTCATTCCACAGGGTAACTGACTGCAGCCGAAGACTGGTGTTAAGTTTCGTCAACACTCCTCGGAGCAAGTCTAGAATATGTTAATTAACTCATTGATTGAAGTGGGCGGTTCATTTTAAAAGCAGAAGTCGAGGTCTCTGGTGTGGGAAGACAAAAAAAAAAGAAAAAAAAACACTGCTGTGCATATCAATGGCTAACATCAGTAGCTTCTTCCTTCACTCAAAGGACACATTTAGTATCTTAGTATCATTGAGGCCATACATGCAAAATAGACCAACCAACCCAGAGTGTTTTTGCCTCCAATACTTTTGCATTAATTACTGTGTGCATGGCACTTGCAAGTGGGGGAAGTACAACAGGGAGTTTTGCTTTTGAACTCATTTAAGAAACTGGGTTAAACTTTTTATCATTGGTCCCATTGCTTGCTTATGCAAACATAAGGACAGCAGCCACTTTAGAGAGTCAGTCACCATGTTTTGTCCATTGAAAACATATTTGAACTGCATTCCATTCAAAGCCCTCAGCATTCAATTTGATTGTCTCAGGAATGTTATGAAGTACAAAGCATGCCATCTCTTATTTTGTGTCAACAGGATTTTTTTTTTTTTTTTTTTTTTTTCCCATCTCCACTGCCGCTCTTTTTCTCTCCATCCTTGGATTGGCATACTGTGTGGGAGATGGGCTTCTGCATCAAGCAAGAGGTAATTGAAAAGTGCAGAAAACACATCTTTTCAATCAGATTCTGAAGGCTTTGTCCTCTCGCTGTGCAGGCAAATGTGCCAATTGCAAAACAAAGCACGTCACATTTTGCATCAGATAATAGCACTAATGTGTAGGGAAAATCACCAAAGCCAGTCTTTGTGGGATTGTCACAAGGATTCTTCCCCTTGTCTGTTTCCTTATAGAAAAAAATATGCATCGCATGAGCAAATCAAATCTAGCCTTCATAGATTCTCTTTTCAACTACACTCAATTCTTTTTGTGGAGGGTGTCATTTATTATCACAAAATAAAGACTAAACTGCACTCATTATTTTCACAGCCATAATGATGGCTTCTCAGATGTGTCAAATTCTCAGTGTCACCATAACAGTTGCAGTACACAAACAGAGACATACACACTTACATTTTATGTGTAGCTGTGATTTCCCCAGCGTTTCATTGATATTCTTAATGTCATCTATGTGTGAAACATTCAGTTGGTGACAATTTTGAAAAGAGTCTTTAAAAAAAAATTGAACAAAAGAAATAAAATGACAAGTAGTTTCTTAATGTAAGATGTCTGTGGTGAATAGTATTATTTTGTGTGTACCCAGAGCATCAGTAATATCCTGGGGAATGGGTATCCTTTCAACATCTAAATTATGTTGTGTGTCATTCTGGGCAGATCAATACCCAACTCTAAGTACTGTCAGAATATGAAATGCAATCAGAATTAAAATCAGATTTACCCAAGTGCATATTAGCACATCATGTACAGGAATTTGACTTTGACTGTATATATAGCAAGTCAGCAGGGTGACAAAACAGCACCCAAAATTGAAATACAGGTTTAGAAAGAACAGCGACAGAGTTATTAAGTTATTAAGTTATTAAGGGTTATTAAGGGTCTTTTTACCAGAAGGTGAGGTGTGCACTTTCTTTCAAGAAGTGCGTGTTTATGTGTGGTGGATGATTTTGTTTATGTGAGCATGTGTGTGCATGTGCTGTCTGTGTGTACTTGACAGAGGATATGAGTCAATGCAACATGTCAAAATGACACCGTGAAAAAAAAAAATTCAAAACCACAGACATATTGCCACATAATGTGCAGCTAAACACAGCTAATTTGCTATCATAACATTCGCATTAGCACAAAAAATACTACAGTTTGCTGTCATCATGTTCGGCCATAAATGTTGTATTTCGCACCACTTAAAACATACAAGTAATTTGTGCTTCAGTTGCAAACAAAATATTTACACATTTGTGCAATATATCTCTTTTCACACTAATGAGCTTAAAAACTGGCGGTATGGCAGTGCTTTGCTTTGATGCACACAGTTAGCAGGATGGTAATGTAGATTAAAGGGAATGTGAGGTATTACATGGTAAAAAGACACACAAGCTTATGTGTGAGGATGACATATAAGGCGCTGTTACAAAAAAAAAAACATTATGTAAAACAAAGCAGATGTTCTCTGAATCTCTTTGGTGGTGTGGGGCAGGATTGTGTATGACTCCTTATACTCATTTATACAGGTATAAACAAAGCGACCAAAGCACATTCTCACTCTCTCACGTTGTACAAACCTCACTTCCAGTGTTAGAGACAGCAGCTCTTCAAATGCTCACTTCGACCATCTGGGTAGAAGCTGCCTGATAGCAAAAAAACAGAAACACAGCAGCGCACTACAGCGCAGCACTAGCTCCATCTGTTGGAGCAGCAGAGGAAAACCACATCACCTCAGACCAGAGTTTATGGTGATGAATAGTAGAGGAAAGGAAGTGTGGTCTAATATGGTCTCGAGTAAGGAGCTGCCAGAGAACACTGCAGGGGCACAGGATCTATAGCTGCTGGTACCTTGATGTCTTGCCATTATTCCTCTAATGTTCAGTGATGTGCACAGTCCCCACTGCTCCTAGATCCAGCCATTTAGTTCCTGTAAGATTTAGTTGCTCACTTAAACTTATAGGCAGCCAGTAACTAAAAATGCAGGCACATGGTTCAAGTATCCCCCTGTAACAAATTCACTTACTTATTTTAGTTGGTAATGTACATATTGATATCACTGTCTATGTATTCATATATTTTTATCATGTACAACAAAACATATAAGTTCTCACTTGAATATGGCAGTAACCTTAATTTATAACCAGCATTGGTCCTATGGTGGTGCATGAAAGGCTTTAAATGGATCTCACCGCATATTTCCTAAGTGTTTTACTATATCATAATTCAGTGCCTGTCAGCTTCGGTGGAAGGAGGTAAGGAGAGTAAATCCTTGCTGCTTGCATTTGATCTCTTTATCTGAGCTTAAAGTACTTCTGAGGAGATGATCAAGGTCAGGCTTTTTATTATTACGTTACAGTTGCAGAGGAACCCTATTGACTGCGCAGGTGTAATAGGTAGGGCAAGTGTTCCCGTGTGTTTTCCATGGCTGATGATTTCATCTTGAGGTTCCTTTAACCCTCCAGTATGTGCTGGAGCTCCTCTCAGTGTGAAAGGCAAATTATCGTAACGAGCTGACTAATGTGTCCTTCTTTGGGGATCAGAAGTCAAACTATTTACAGTGTGTAGGCCGTTTATTGTCCTCACACTGATTTCTGTCATTCAAACCTCTCATTGCAAATGTAAAGCTATTATAATTGTTCTTTTTGGGCTAGTGGGGGTGGAAATTTTGTAATATGCAGGCTACTGCATATTTACTATAATTTCCCTCTTATTCATTAAAACAGATAATCACCAGTGTCTTTGCATGGTGTATTTTTGTGAGCAATTACACTGAATAGGTAAATGAGGGAGAAATATTGAGGTTAATTAACCAGAAAATGTAATTTGATTGTTCAAAGCTTTATAAATAATTTACAAATTTACAGTAACATTTATTTACAGTGTTTAATATTTGCAAAACATTGTGTAGCTGTGATGGTTTTAATTACACCTGTCTGTCGAGGTGAGTAACAGGATTCCCAATAGATTCCACCACAGTCACTGCCTTAAAAAACTGAAATGACTATTTTTAGACAACTTAACTCAATTCAGTGATGCGTTTCTTGATGTTACTCTACATGGCTTAGCTTCACCCCGTGGTACTGCCTCTGTTAAGCAGAAAACAACTCACAGCAGATCTACTACATCTGTTGCCAGAGTGATTGTATAATTCCTTGGAGGAGGGCTGCTTTTGGAAAGTTAGCTCTTACAAAAAGTACAATTCTCACACAAAACACATGTAGGAAATTGAAACATGCACTGCTTATCATTTCATATTAATTCAACAGACACTGTGGTTAGTCAGAAATGTATTACCTTTTAGAGTTGTATTACTTCACTACTGTAGTCCAGAGGATTGCAGCCCAATTTCAGGGAATTACAAACTCACTTTAATTTATTTTACATGCACAGTATGTGCAAATGAACATCCCACCTCAAAATAGATAAATAACAGAATTACCCTGTAGGGAGGAAGTGTGCATCTCTAATTAAATGGTGCAGGTGTAAAAACAAGGCTGCACATCTGTTTACATTAATTACAAATGTTCACTCAATAGAAACCAGATAATGTTGTGTACCCAGCACTGGGTGAACAGCTGAATTTATTGCCATCAACACTACATCCAGTAATTCACAGAGATAATGTATACACAGATGAGTAAACACAGATTTACATTTTCTTCAGTGTATGTCTTTAAAAAGGCTCTCATTTTGTCTTTCAGGAAGGGAAACATACAGCCAGTTTTTGAAGATTTGATGGCAGAGTATTAAAGAGAAATGAGTGTTTGGCATATGTTTTAATTGGAGGTATTAACAAAGAGTAGGTACAAATGAAGTGCACTCAACTTGTTTTTTAATTCTGAGGCATATTATGTTGAAAGGCTTCTATAGATTCTTTATAAGCGCAGTCACTCTGGCCAATTTTCTACAAAATAGAAAATGTGTGGCACGAATCCCCTTCTTGACAAGGCTGTTTGATCACAAATTAAAGGTCATTTTAGAGAGCAATTCAAAATATGAATTTGTGCAACACAGTCAGCCACCATTTCTTTATTTTATGTGTAAATTGAGCCAGTGAATACATTTACATGTTGGCTGTAAATTAAGCTTCCCAGCAAGTGTTAACCATGGTTTAGTTGTGGCTGCAGACATAACACCACTTTAAGGTTTCAGTGAGTATGCGCTGCTTTGTTGGGTTAAAATGTGTTGATAAGAGGTCTTTGTACTTCGAATTAGAATAAATTGGTTTTATCAACAGGTCATTAACAGGCTATTTGGTTGCATATAAAAGTAGGCACTGCCCTCCTTAGAGCATTTTATTAGCCAGTACACAACAACAGGCTCTGGTTACATTATCTTCTGACTTGAGACAGACAGACGTGCTGCTATACTGCAAGGCTTGTGGTTTTAGAGGATTGTGCACTGAAAACCACAAGACAGCTGGTGTTTCAAAATGTTTTTTTTTCTAAAATCTTTGAACAGCTGAGAGTGGCAAGGGACTGTTTGTTCTTTTCAATGGCCACTAGATGACAGAGCCACTTTGTGGGCCATACGCAGCTTAATTAGTCCTTGTCCTCCTCTCCAGAAGGGACTGGGCTCCATCAAAGTGAAGATAAATGATTGGAGGAGGGATACTTAATGTCTATAATGTGATGATTCCTGCTCTGTGGACAGGTGAATCTTAATTAGGCACAGACAAAATACAAAGTCAGATTTCAGTTCATAAGTTCATCATTGGTCTGTATGGTTAGTTATTCAAAAGGAGTGAAACAGCCAGTAGATGGCATTACTGAATCACTCCTAACTGTCATAAGCCACAGAATCTTGAACAAATGTTTGTTTCATGTCACACTGACATCTCTGTTGAGGATGCCTCAGGCTTGCTTTTGTAACTTGGGCTGGCTGTGAAAAATCAAACTAAAATTGTGTTTAAGAGAAATAGAATGTAAATCACAAATTCTTCAAACACAAATGTAAACTTACAGTAAATGCAAAATACAACTTAGACACAAATTAAAAATAAGTCTGCCTGAGCTGGTGAGTGAAATGAGGCTGTACAAAATAAAACTAGCCATTAACATACCTTACTACATTTTATTATTATCATAAAAGGTGCTGATACAACGCTATGTACTACTGGTCATTGTGCTTCACTAAGAGGATACTTTGTTCTCACTGATCACTGACTATTTCAATGCAGTCAGACCAAGACTGGCATCTGAAAACAATACATCCGCATCCTTTACTTTTAATACTTAGGAAGTGGATAAAACATTTTTTGAAGTTGCTATACACTAAAATTTCATACAACAACCACTTCATTAAAGTAATCTCTACACCCTTGAAGCACTATCTTGCTGCACAACAGGGCTTGCCTTTAAAAGAAGAAGTACTGTAAGTGACCTCAGGATATGTAACTAGGTTGAACTTGTTGTGGTTTTCAGTTGATAAGGGTATCCACTTTAAAACAAACCTTACACGTCACAATAACATACTAAGAAGTGGCCTATAGTATTCAAAAATGTAAGTAACTTTCCATACTTCCAACAAGTACAGTTCCATTGGTTTTTGTTTTTTGTTTTGTTTTTTTGGCTAATGCTTTTTTTCTTTTACCTAAAGCTACATGGAAGAACAGCCATAGGATCACACCCCTTGTCTGCTTCATTCAATCCTTTTCTTTATGGCATCTTGAAGAAAGTTGTGCTCCAGTTTCGCACATACCAGACTAGAAAACAGAATGGCCTGACCGAGAGTTGGCACAGCGAGCCTGTACCACAGTCCCCTCAGCATTTGGCGATGCTATCACGCCCAGCCCTCCCCTCGTTGATCAGAGGAAAACTTGCCGACGCCACTGTGTCGCATTCTAGGGATAGCTGCACATAGGGACGCTGTGATGTGCCACCTGGCCCTTGGCTCCGTTGGTCAGGAACTCTCTCTGACCTCTCCATTAAAACTCGTTTGCCATTGAGAGCCACGTCAGGGAGAGTCTCCAAGGACCACTTGCGTGCATTCTCCCCATGATGAGGACAGACCAGAGGGAGATTGCCGACACCTCTTGGGGAAGATTCTCCGGTCTCGTCCTCTCAGTAGTCTCATGAAGCCGCCTAGCCCAAAGAACTACACAGTTGCAGATCAAAGATTGTCCATTTGGTCCTCAGCCAACAGACCACTCTGTGTCCCTTGCCCCATTACTAATAACTATAAGCTCTAAAAGAGAACAGTGTCTGATAGATGCAGAGCCAAAAAGATTTTTAATTGTTAAAAATGGATCAAGAATTATTGGATTTTGCATTAAAGATTGAAACATTTCCACACATTTCTAAACAGATTGGAGTTTTTAAAGATTGCATTAGTGTAAAATGGCTAAACAATGTTCTGCATATGTAGAAAGACCAACAAGTGTCCTTCAATGATTTAGATATGAATTTTAGTCATCCATACAATATTATTACCGTATGGCCATGTCCACATGTGTTATATGTGTTTCCATAGTTTAAAATGATTCACATTGCCCCATATTTAAATGTTTTAGATGACACACTATTCTTAGACAACTGTCCCTGAGAGGTTATAATAAATTCTCCATTATCTCTGCACCCCCACTTCTCATTGGATTCCCAGTGTCCTGGAGAGTTCTAAGTGCAAAACAGGTGTTTGGTTTGTTTTCCACATTCAGTCACCTAGCCTAGACCCCTACTAGTCCCAGACACAGCATTTACACCCGCAATAACATGTGCTATTAGACCTCACATGTAGTCTACACCATGTTTGTCTGAGTGGTCCTCAGCAAAATGATAATATTTGTCCAAAGAGCTGGGAGTAGATGCTAGACACTTGGTCCAACTAGATGGAAAGACACTGTCTCCACCTGTTGCAGGTCAGGGGTTAATGCTTTAGGGTCAAAGGTTGTTTCCACAAGGCTGGTTTGGAACTCTTGCTTTCTGTGGTTGGAACAGTTCCCACCCTGGGTGCTGAATGTTTGAATCAACAGTTAAGACCCATCGGTGAGATGCACTAAGATGGGGAGCAAATGGGATGCTGAATATATTGTCTATAATTGTGCTTGCAGGACGCATAGTAGTCAAATTAATGCAGCAAAAAATATTGTTGAGGAATATATTACTATATAATTATAGTGATTGGCAATTGTTTCTTGAGAGTAATAAATTACATCTAAAGCTTAAATGTATCAATTTTAAAACAATATATAAATAACTATTTGCCAACATAGGGAACTGGAAATGGTAAATGTCGTCACACTTAATACCACCCAGTTTGCAATATAATCTATTGAGCTTAGTTGGTGTAACAATTGTGGGCAAGACAATGTGAATTGGCAGCACAACAGATAAATGGACTACATTAGAGCAAAAACAACTGTTGTGTGGTTAGTGGGCTCCCGAAGTACTGGGCTATGTTCAACAGAGCAATGTAATGAGCAGATAACTAGGCCATCATATAACACATCCCCAAATACCATGGACTTGTAAGGCTCTTTTTAATGGTACCAGGGATGTATGCCACTTTTAGCCACATTTAACTCCGGGATTGTACACCTCAGAGGATTCGGAGGTATGACCAGGGGCTAATTAGCTTGAAAAACAATAGCTCCCTGATCACTATTCCATTGTGTTACCCTGCATTGTACGGCGGATCTGATTACAAACTTGTGATAAACAAGGAGCTAAATTAGATGTGCAGTTGTTGCCATTGTCCCCGATTTCTGATACCCAACCCCCCTCCTGTGTCCTTTGTACACGGTATGTACGAGCCAAAGCGGACAAGCCTGAAAGAGTCACTAGTCCCTGATGGAGTATAAATGTATGGTAACTGACAGAGAGGGAGAGCTGATACAGTTGCTTTGCTCTCTGCGGTCACCTTCTTCTGGCAAGACCAAAGGTAATTAAGCCCATGAATGCAGTCCAAGTAGTGGGCTGCTTAAGACAGAATATTAATGTAGCTTTGATGGATGGAGTCAAAAGTGATTTCTTGCAGCAGAGCGTGGGTTGAGAGCCAGCTGGTCTTGGGTCAGGGAGCTGGATGGTGGGCAGATGCTTACAGGCCCTCTTTCTGCTGATGGAGCACAATTGATTAATGCCCCCCAATTAGGGAAACATTAAAAGCCACGTTTTCCAAAGCACAATTCAGTGTCACATAATGCATGTGGGGCATTTTGTGTATTCCCAGGCCAATAGAGGACAGGGCAGCTCAGTTTGCATGGAATCAACTCTTGGCAAATTTCCACCATATTAACTGCCTGGTATGTGGAGTGTTTATTCTTAATGGTTCAGCCTTTTGAAACAGCAGTGTAGTGGGCATTTTGATATAGAGACACCCATGTCAACAACATAGATTAATGGTATTTCTTTTTTTAATAGCTCTGGGAAATGTTTGCTTTTAAGCATGTAACATACTTATTCTGCGAGTCCTTGATCTCAACTGATCCCAAACAGACAGCTGTTAGGTTGTCATACATGGTTTTTACCCATAGTATTCTCTCCAGCACTTGTAAATGTTTTATTTTTATTAGCTTTTTCTTTTAGATTTCCCAATTTCACCGACAGCATACCTCTCAGCTTGAAAAATAGTACCTTATGATGATTTTGGCAACCTATAAAACTAAGGTAATAAAAACATTAGCATAGCAAGTCTCTTCCTCTTTTCAATTTTAATGTGGAAATATTTATCAGACCTTAGGCCTGTCAGGCCTAGGCCTGAGTTAGCCTGACATTTTATGGCTTCTAAAATATTTTAAAGTAAAAACAACCATATTAGTCATCCCTCGTTTACTTTACAGTCCCTTTGACAATATCGGTGTTACACAATGTGCACGGTGCTGGCAGGTGGCCATGAACAGCTAGCTTTGTTTCAAGTACAGTTCAAAGAGTCACTTGCCATTAGCCTGGTGGATTTTAGCATATAACCTTTTATAATACAGCCCAAGTATTTATTTTTTCTTTCTAGGACAAGTATTTGACAGGCACCCATTTTCTTGCTCCTGACTTTCTACCTGGCCTGCAGCCGACATTACTGATTCCCGTACGTGATCCACGGCCTCCCAGAGGACATGGAAGGAGCCAGGGAATGTGTCCTTGTTACTCACCAAGCAAAGTCTGTTATGGTCTTGTAACAGGAAGCCCTGAGCTGATACATCTACTGGCCTGTCCATCAGAAATCCCCAGACTTTCTCAAGGGAAGAGGCAGTATGAGAAAAAGGGCAGAATCAAAACTGGAGTGATATCTACATCTCTTGAGGTCATAGCACAGTCACCACTTGCCTTACCAGACACTTCAAATTAGCCTGTCCTGTGCATGTTTTTATAACTTGGATTATTTATAATTTTCTGCTACTTACAGGTTGAATATGTCATCATTCTTTTTTAATTCCATTACAGTCACACTGGCTTGGTGATTCAGTCCATCTTTGATGGCAAAGTGTTGGAAAAAAGGACAAATATTGCATTTTATTAGCTAGATTTGATAACATCATCAACATAACAAGTCTACAGACAATAGCTATAACAGTTTATTTCAGATTATGAGCAGAACTCTTCACATATAAATTACAATTTTATGTACCTGTCAAAACTTCTGCCACACTATGTAATGGAAAAGCTGTTATAAAAAAATATCTTACTGGATATTCTTATAATATGACAGAGTGTAATTGATCACGTCCCCAAGGCTCTCTCCTGTTTGAGCTCCATATGTGTCTTAAGACGAGACAGGGTCAAGGCCGGGGACAACTGCAAGGCGCTTGTTAAGTGTCGGAGGCTCGTGCCGCTGGGACCCCTGAGCCATTCCTGGCATCCTGCTAGAGCAGGCCCCCTGCAGCACGCCTGGGGGGTCCTGTCCCATGGTGTCCCTCTCATCCGTTGTCACCATCATATTATGTCTAGGCCTCTCCACACGCCGAGCTCAAGAGGCTCTTGATTGTATAGAAACCAAAAATAAACAAATCAACAAAACAAAAGGGGAAAGTGGACAAAGAAAGAAGGCTGCATGGGTCAGACAGGCTTTTCCATCTGTTTGGAGCTGTCAGCCTTTGAGCTTTGGAATGATTCCACTCACCACGGAGCAGCCACACACCCTGTGCATTGCTACGCCACTATCAACTACACTCTGACTGAGCATGTTGTGTCTTTACTGCGATGCTGCAAAATAACTGACATCGTGGTGGGTGCAATATATCATCGACATATCCTTTTATATCTCTTGATAATTGAAATACTGCGCACTACTGACGCATGGTAGGACTTTTTTGTATGCTTATTCTTTCACTAAAAACAAACACAAAACGTCAGACACATAACATAATAAGGGGAATTCTGTCTAATGTTTTCATAAGGTGTTATGTACTGGGATGTTCTATTGTTTTAGAGTTTTGTTACTAGGCTTCAATAGGTCTTTGTAAGACTTGTTTGTGCGGGCATGGTGCAACAGGACATAAATCATCAGACACGCTTATCATTCAAACACATTAAAATAAATACCGCATCTCTTGGCAGATAGGATCTAGTGATAAATATGATTATTGATAAGACAGGACTTAGTGTAAACACAGCTGAATGTGTTATTGCACTTTTCATTGTAGTATCCTTCCTTCATCTGTGTTAACAAAATAATTCTATCCCGCAAGATGATTATGAATGTTTTGATGTCATCATGGGAATCGTTACTGAGACACTGCTGTATTGTGGCCGTGTCCATGGAAATGAAGCAAGCACGATGAAGTGGTTGTAGTACTGAGTGCAAAAATTATTCCAGAGAAAACGTTTTATTGGATATCGCTTCATGCCTCTCATGATGGAGAATATTTCAACACAATATTGGGTAACTGCTTGAGAAATAGAGAGATTTTCTCGGGTCAAAGTGTTTTTTTTTAATACACCAGGAGGTCAAAGGTGGTCAGGATTAAGAGGTCACTTCTATGAGCCATCATGGAAGATGAAACAGTTCTTTATGTGGTTTATGCACAAGCATACTCAGCATACAATTCCCCTCTTAAATCTCCTGTTGACGGATGACTTGACATTCAATATTCCATTAAAAAGACTTTGTTGAGCACAATTCAGTTCGATGGGCCCAAGGAGGATAACGCACGTCTGCCAATCATCTGCATTAGCAATTGCATGATTCTAAACTTTGTGAATGAAAAGATGGTAAAGGATATTTTTATACCGTTTCATCAAACCTCTGTGCAGTTAACACTGTGTTGTCTGAGCCCTGCTTATCTGACACAAAGGTACATGTGAGATTTACGGCCCGTACAGCAGAGCCATAAACTCAACGTTTGCTTTAGAGAATGGCAGTTTTCAAAACACACCACCATCTGCAGGACGATATAAAACCCCAATAAAACCAATGAGTTATTGTGAGGATTGATTATTATGTAGAGATAGTTTCAGGTCAAACTCGTGCTTCAGCTGTATGCCGTACTGAGTGTGGAATCTTTATTTAATGAAGGGTTATCATGCTCCATGTTTGTTACCGATGCAGCACACCTGGTAAAAACTCCTCCTACTCATTTTGCAGGCCTGCCATTATTGGACACCTGCTGTTGCTCTTGTTTTGGAGTGACTCAAGAGCATTACATCAATATTGGGCATGAGGAATTAATGAGAAGAGGAAAGGAGGGCACCCTGGCTGTTGGCGCATTAACATCTGGCCATAGATTTTTAGGATAACCAAAGCATGAGAGCACTGTGCATTGTATTTCTGATGATTGTTATCAGTGCAGATAACTTGTGCAATAGCAGACACGGACAAGTGTTTTTTACAATGTTTTTCACAATCTACAGTATATATACAATAGATGTTGCTGTTTGAGCAGCTGTTGAGTGATGAGGATATGGGCCATATAACATTGCCCCTTTAGTTGTCGTCACTTTTTTCATCGCTAAAACCTTTTTATTGGTGGTGACCAAGCGAACTATTAATCAACAGGCTTTTGAAATGAGAGAATGACAATAATTGCTGCTGTGGGTAAGCAGCAACCACTGAATTTTGTGTTATTGCATTATGGAGCAGGTCTGACATTTCAACATTTCAAGCACGAATATATGCTGCAAATCACACCTTTAAATTCCACATTCATCACACCAAGACTAATAAGTTAATAACTACCTCCTTCAGCCATGCAGGGCGGGAGGGCAGGAAAGTGAGCCTATGCAGGAGCACAAGTTCAGCCGTTATGCTCCCCCCCTTGCCCCCTCTCTCCCTCCCTCCCACCATTGTACAGGGAAGATTCAGCTCAGTGTAACCATCTTGTGCTTGAATGTATAGTCACAAACCAGAGTAATAATGACAGAATTGTAAATTGGTTCTCCTTGCCCAACATCTTTCTTGAGCCATTTTGCTGTTGAGGACTTTGGGACCCTTACAACAATTAGCAAGCTGTGATGTATTGAAACCCTAAATGCAAAGACTTCCATATGAAGTCATTTAGTCTACTTTTGTGTCCAGAAATCATAAAAACTTCACTAACTAAATGGGCAAAATTATGGTTCATTTGGTTCCAGTTAAAATCAACTTTTTTCAGGAATTATGTATAATTAGGAGTCATTTTCTTGACAGTACTGCAGTGGTTTTGGTTATTTTGTGTTATTGAAAGATATTAACATTCACAACTCAAAAATGAATACCTAAAACAAGTGAAACTGCATTTTAATGGATATCAGGCTTGAAGTCTGATTATGAGACTACATGACTTCAAATTATAGTTTTTTTCACGGGCATGTAGTGACATATAAACCCCATTCAGTGGAATCAGAGGTTAATATCATTTCTATTGAAACCATATTTCACTGTTTTATTAGCAGCAGACATGTTACGACTCCAGCAAGGCCTTGTCACTAGCCCCTGAAGCATTGCTTGCGCTGATGGCATACAGGTGCTTTATGGGGAAGTTTGGGAAAAAAAGGCTCCTGTAGAAGTCCCTAATGCCACAACTCCACCACCACAACAGCACGAAACAATGCCTCCACCACATCCCTTTCAGTCCAGTCAACTGATGGGTAACTGGAGTCGCCTTGAGAGGAGCCCCGTGCAGCGTTATCAGGGGTGGGAAGGGGGTGTGAACAGCGGCAGAGATGCCTCCGAGGTCAAGCCTTTAATAATGATTACAAACTGGAGCTGGCTGCTGGAGCGACAGGCTGCAGCTGTGGGCCGGCCGGCCTTTGAAGTGCCCCCCGCCTGTTGCAGGGTCCCAGGCCCCCTCGCATGAGGAGACGCTGGAACTATGTGGCTGCCTGTGGGAAAGAATGTCATGCGACGCCAGGGTGACGGAGCGCAGGATGGCTGAAGGGTGGACGGCTCTGCTGGTCCTGCTGGTGGGCTTGTGGTTCGAACGTCGGGGACCGCTGGGGATGGCACAGTGGGATGAGGGAGAGAGAACAAGGCTGTAGGCATGTGCTGCTGTGGCCAAAGTCTGTGTTCTTTGGTTACACACACACAGGGTGGGGGGTTCCATAAAGTTACAACCAAAAAAGCACACAGACATTAACTGTGACAGACACTGTGGCTGCACTTCAGTTAATGTAGACTTATTTTTCTGAATCTTCTAATTTAAATGTTGAATACTAAAAATATCATTTCTCTGTAATGTCTTATGAAATTCAAACTCCTTCCTTTGTCTCAAACTTGCCATGGTTAACAGTAAAATAATCCCATTGTAAGTATGTGTTAATGGAAAATTGAGTGAGTGCTTGACATTAAGTAGAAGCAATGTTATGGAAAATAATTCACCTGTAGTGAGCTAAAATAAAACCCTGAGAGAAGCTATTTAATGGTTCCTGGTAAAAACTGATAGTGTGCTTGTTGAAACATTTAATACCAAAATGAGACAACCGGCTTATACAAATCCACACAATGAATCCCTCAAAACTGAGTGGTTATATTAACTTAAAACTCACAATAGATTATTTTTTTTATTGAGATACTAAAAGGCCTTTGTTCAGAGAAAAACAAAAGCAATGTTAGTCCCTGTATATCTGTGTGCCTGTACACTTCATCAAGCATCCTTTCAAACACGCAGTACAAAACCTATCCTCCTCAAACATAATTTATAGCATGCAGTGGGGAAAGAAAACGGAAACCTTTTAACCTCTGTTGCGAGATACTTCCAACATGAAACTCTTAGGAAAGATTTATGGCTGATCTACTTAATTACTACCTGCCCAATGATGCTATGAGTGAATTATTATGCACACATAGTTTCTAGCCATATCAGGGCAACATATCAAATTATTACTTAGCTTGCAAAATGAGCATTGACAAGAAAACTGGGATGATTTGCTGCTGTGGTGATGCTGGTGGGGAAGTATGCAATTATTTAATTGTTCTTATTCATCTTCTGTAAGATTGCAGTATGGTGCCCACTTCAGGCGGGGTTCACACATAGTAGCAGTCTTACTGTAGGTATTGTAGCTTAACATATGCAAACATTAACAGGACTTGAGATAATACTGATTGTGAAAGTTTATACTTGACCTTTAAAAAAAAAAGTCTCAATTGAAAGTCCACTTACTGGTTTTATCCTGAGCTTAATTCATTTATATACATTTGATATTTTGTTATACCACTTTAATAAATACTCTTTTAGCTATTTTATTGTTTCCAAAATTGATTTATAGTTATATAGAAAAATTCACAAAACTGTGACACATAATTAATAATACAGAATCGGCCCATTCTCTAAAAAGTAAACAAGCATTACTAATGTTGAAAAAATCTATTACGACATCGTGATTTCAGACAGCTGGGCGTGACAGCAGGTTCTAAATTCATGTTTTCAGTTTTATTAGCACATTATTCATTTGTTTGTACGGTTAAATCATCATTGTTATATAACACTACAAGATACATATACTGATAATAACAACAAACAAGCATTTGTATGAAATAAGGGTGTAAACTGTCATCCCACTGCAGTCTTCAAAGGTTATATGTGAATAATAATTTATAACATATTTATTTAACATATAACGAAGTAGTAGATTTTTATCTATGTTTCCTTTTTTTTAATCTCAGTGTTTTATCCGATCTTTTCAACAGATTTGTGCAAAGCTGTAACAAACGAGAGACATGACATCATCAAAGACACATACAGATATTATAAGGAAGATTTCCCTCCTTTAAAAAACAGAGAAAATGAAGAAGAGCAGCATTGAGCACAGCACAGTCATGACATCATCCATTCCATAACAATGATCCATTGTGTTGTATAGGCTTCTGCACTCTGGCAATGGCTGTCCATAAGTTTTATTTGGCATTTTATAGCTGTTAGATCACAGCAGCTCAGTGCCATGCTCAAAGGTGGCCACTTTCTGATAGTCCACAGAGGGCTGCAGGAGAGAGCCAGGGGAGAGGGGGGGAGTGCAGTGGGGGATTGGAGAGGGATCCACTTCTGGCAAACATTGTTGAGAGAAAGTGAGAGTGTGAGAGGAAGGGATGAGAGAAAATGAGTGAGGGGAAAAGAGACCACCACGGCTAACGCGAGGCCTGGGTTTCAGCTCAGTCCTTTCATCTTCTTCACAAGGATTTCCGTCCTATTTCCCCTCAACAGACGCGTAATTGCTAAATGACAGTGAAGCAAAATGGCTTAATACGCTGCAAATCCTCTCTTTTATTGACAGAGGGAAAAAAAGTGTAATGTTGCCTCTCATGTTGTACTCATTTCAAATAGAACTTCCAGCGGGGTCATTGAGGATTTCTCAGTAATTGATGTCAGAGTTTTGATGATGAATATCCACCTGTGGAGAAATTCAATACTTTTTGTGTCATGATGGCTAGTAAAAAGGCTCTTGCTACGCTGCGTTTCACATATTGAGTATTATGGTACTTGATAAGCTGAACTTCAGCTGTGTTTTATGAGGAAAGAATCCATTCAAATAAATTCATCTCAAACTGAAAATTGTATTTTAAATAAACCTTCCATTTTATTTAGCATAATGGCCAAGGCCTTGTTTTTGAAACCATAAATACTTTTACTTGTAGTTCCGTCCAACTGAAATAGCAGCGCAAGCAGAGGACATTATGGCTGTCTCTGTTGTTGTTGGAGAGGACAAAAATCTGTCTGAGATTTGCGTGTAAAAATGAACAATTGGGCCCATCGGAGGAAAGTTGTAAAGCCTCACCATCACCATGAATAATAGACAGGAACAACCTTGTTTCTTTCTTTCTTTCTTTCTTTCTTTCTTTCTTTCTTTCTTTCGTTCTTTCTTTCTTTCTTTCCACCGTTTTCACTGATCTACACTCAAGCTGTCACTGTACAATATATTTTTCTGAAATAGTCCAAAACACAGCATTGTATATTTTAAATATCCAACAGTGATCTATTGAAGCCCATTACTTCGACATAATTGAAAAATAAACATACTTCAATGCCGATTAAAGGGCTAACATAATGCTATTACAGCAATGTAACCCCTGTTCAGATATTTTTAAGTACCCTGCACCAACCCCAAACCCAAATTTTTACGACCTGCTTCATAAATGAAACCATTCTCTGCAAATGTGCCTATGTCCTCTCCTGTGACCAATAATAGCCCTCGGCCTGATTGAGTGTGCCATAATGTAATTTGGATATTAGACTGGGTTAGCTGCATATGTATTGGCAGACCTCTGGTCTCTGTGCTCTATTCAACTGCAGGACTTAAGGATAATGTTTCCCTCTACCACCATAAATATCAGTGGCTTTAAATACTCCGACCAACAAGTAATATTGGGCTACCTGGCACCTCTGTCTGTTGACATTAAATCCTATTTCTTAGTCAATCTTGTATGCCGTCATTTTAAATGTTTCCCTGGTAACTCTGACTGTTTGCTAACAAACCAGCCACGTTTGTCTTTAAGTCAGAAGGAGAATGACTTTACAGGGTTGTTATTTGACAGAGCAGTCGCTTTAGGGCTGATAAGGAAGTTACAGATTCAATTCAATCATTTATTGACAATTATAACAACTGTTTGGATTAAAATTCCGACTGACTTCGTTGACCTGTAGTCAAACTATGAGCAGCGTAAAAATTATTCGTTTTTATAACATTAGCATACACATGAATTGTGTTTCTTATCATTTCTATTTACTATCATGCAATTTTAACATTCACTTTATTTCCTTGTGCAAAAGTAGTTTATTTAATTTGTTATCAGCTGCTGAATGTTATCTCCTACTAACAGAACAGAAAATGTAAGCCATTAATTAATAATTAATTTATTGATTCTGTCTACAAATGTGTCTATAATCATTTTGCAAATGTATTTATTTTGTTAGAGGTATAAAACATTTATCACACAGCCAAACAATTTAACCCACCCATGTTTGTGGTTATTTATATTTGCAATAACAGCATGCGACTTGCAGTGATATAAAAGAGTTGGCTCATTCTGAGTTTCCTGGTTTGATCGCACCCTGCAATCAGAGAATCCCTTCTTGGTTGCTGTATAAACAGTTCCATTTCAGCACTGTGACTCATCTGATGTGCACTGTGTAATTCAGGTTTGGTGTAAATATACCCTGTTTAACTGACACCGGCCAGCTTTCATGATAGAGACGGATGCATCCAAGCATCATAACTCACAAATTAAATTACAAGGACAAAGACACGCATTGGAGGTTTTCTTCTTGTAATTCCCTTTTACCTTCTCATTTCCTCAGCTACCTGTGCACCTGCAGCAAATTCAAGTCTTTTCAAAGGTCATAGATAATAAATGCCTGCATGTGTCGCACACACGTATTATTTGTAACTTGTGGATTGATTGATTGAATGAATCAGTGATCGATCAGTTGATTGATTTATTGACTGAATGAGTAATGATGTTTTCGAAATGTTTTTGTTTTGCTTTGTCTGACAAGAGTTCAGTAATGCACACAATTCAATGCCCCTCTGTGGCAGTGCACGGTATGGCAATGTCACCTCAGCATGCATGAAAAATGGGAGTTAATTCAAGATTCTAGCAATTTTTTTTTTTCACATGACGTTGGAAAATCTGTTCGGAGCCTGTTGATCATCAGAGTTAACTGTGGGTAAGTGTCAATGACATTGAATGACAATGGAGAGAGTGAAAGAGAGAGAAAGATGGAGAAAAATGGAGAGAATTTTTAAAAAATGGCCCACCACCTCCTCAGACTTGTCTCGGAGCTCTGTCTCCCCTTTACAGGGATAAACTGGAATGAATGAATCCAGCTATTGTTATGTTTCACCTGCTGCACAGTCACCCCAAAAAATACAAAGCTCCTCTCCAACTCCTGTAGCTCGCTGAACTACTTAACCCACTATTACATCATTCCAACTGGATGTGAGCCAGACAGCTGCTGGCTGCCTGCCAACTTATTTTCTGTCTTTCTGCATTTCTGTCTGTCTTTCTGTCATTCTACCGAGCACTGCGCACAGATGTAAATGTGTCTTATAGTTTTTCTTACAACTTTTTTGCATTTCATTGCCTCATGGCCACCACTTTTGCCCCTTGCTCCTGACAGTCTGTCAGCCCTCCTCGCAAGGTTGACAGGTTACTTTTTTTATTTATGCCACTGCTCACCTTGTGTACGCCAGTTGAGAGACAGATGGACATGTGTAACACCAGATTCTCTGCTGAATGGTGAATTGTGCGTCTCTTTAAGTAAGCCCCGCAGGAGAATGCACGCTGAAAGATGCCCTCCTCCTTATCAGTCAATGGGCATAAGTCTATCAGCAGCTAAGGCCTGAAGGAAGGGCCCTGTTTTTAACTGTTATGAATAGGTGCTTTTCTTGCTTCCTTTTCCTCGAACCTTTTGCCCCAAGGCAGATACTGTAGATGTCTTTGCTTGAACTTAACAGAACTCTTTAGAGAGCAAGACTGAGGGAAATAAATGTTCGGTGCTTACTGAGAGAGCCTTAAGCTTTTGGGTTTATATCCAAAACAAAAGTTTAATCATTCGTCAAGCATCCTACAGTATCTTGCAAATTCTTACTAAGTTGAGAAAAACTTCACTTTCAATCAAGTCATTTTTAATCAAGATTGAGAATAATGTTGACTTTGCGTGTCTCAAATACTTAAGTTATCAGTGGTTTCTAATCCCTTTGTTGCTTGCTTACTTGAGGAAGATCTTATAGATCAAAACGTTGCCTCAAATAAAGAGAATAAAATTATTTATCAGGAGCTTAACAGTGTGCCAACCTCCCTCCTTTGTACCCTTCTTGTTACTTGAAGCCAAAAATATGACCAAAAATTAAATAATTAATAGTTTATTCAATTTATTCACTGACACAGTCCTTAAAAAACAAACATGATCCAATAATCCCTTTTGATAATTCAAACCTGTCTCCTAGAAATTATGTTCACGTACTGCTAAATTTCAACAGCAAATACTTTTTGCTAGAAACATAATGCTGGCTGAATTATATTTTCTGTCAACATAACAACACATGTTTGGCAAGTTGCAAAAATTTTGATACTGAGCGTATCGGTAAAATGTTCACTGAAAATGTAGTTTTTTTCTCTCTGACTTCACTGTAATATATTAAATAAACCTCTTCATTCATTTATAAAAACATTGCCTGTGAATTTAATCCAAGCAGCGATTACATTTGCCAACACAACATAAATGGGACAAAGATTTTAGTAGTATATAAACATAATTTCTAGGAGACAGGGTTGCATAATTAGTCTGCACATAGATTTACAGATCCATGCCCACTACGCCTGACAGCCTGCTGAACCCTGAAGATAAACCACTGGAAACTGTGAGGTTTTCTGTGGAAAGTGATTTTTTTTTCCTTCAAAACATAATGAAACTTTTTTGCTCACTACTTTAGAAACACATAACTACCAGCATAGAGTACTTGATCACTTATTATAGTATGGCAGACATACTGTAAAAACCTATTATGCATATACACATTACAGTGATGTCATGACTGACACTGTAAATTCCTCAAGTCTCAAACAACATCTGCTATAACGACCATCATATGATAAAGCTGCATGATGATTAATGCGCCTGTTGATTGAGACAAGGTCTTTACTGTATTCTGTTTGCACTGTGAGATGTCCAAGCATCAATCTGTCCTCAAAGGGGTTATCAAACTTACTGTACTAAGCATTATCCTTTAATACTGTATACACTGCTGTCAGAAGCTTAGTTAATCTCAACTATGCACATTTGCGCAAGGCAAATATTATGCAGTGGTGCTTGGACAGGACTCTGATTTTTTTTCCAATATAGCGTATTGTAGAGTTCATATTTGTGCTCTTTAACTTGTCAAGCAAGACCTTGGCTGATGCCTCCGGGTGAAAACGGGTTAAATTTAACTCCGGGGTATTCTTTGTTATGATTCTGATGCATTGTTCCTTAGCAACTTCCACTTTTTTGCCTGACTTATTTGTCAGTTCACTGGATATAAAAATAAATGACATGCATTGATAGGTCCTGTGGATTCACTGGGAAAACTGGCATCACAGTGACAGGGGAAAATAAAATTGAGCAGTGGAAAAAAACAACATAACTCTCTTGTAAAATAAAGACAACCTCTAATTCACCTGGCGTGAAAGGAGCTGAGCATGTCCAGTCCTGAGGATCAATGCCAATCTAGTGATCTCACCTGTTTGGTCGAGGACTTGGAAAACAGTTTATACCTCATGATAGATTGCCTCAAGGTGCTGCAACCCAAATCAAGACAGCATGGTTTCCTTGTAACTCTCTGATAATCTTTATACAGATTTGATGAATTAATAGCAGTGAGTGACTACTGTTAAATTTAGACATGCAAAGAAGTAAATTAGTAATATTTTATGAAACAAAGTCCTACTATGAGCTCTCTCTTTCTCCAGAGAGGATGATTTACAAACCACTGTGTGTTCACACCCAGCCACGGCTGTGCCTTATGTGTTGACAGCCATGCCAAAACGTCAAGCCTCACGCAGATGCACAAACTCTGTGCTTTGTCAACCAGTTGTGTAATTGCTATTTAATTTATAGACATAGAATGCCTCAGAGGCAAAAGTCAAGCTGCAAAAGCAGGCTGCAAGGAGTGTGTAGAGTGGAGTGACGAGGGATTTTATGCATGAGCCATATGACATTTCACGTATAGCACATATCTCCTCAACTGGGGATGATTGATGCTCCTGTTCTTGTAGAAAAAATAAATATCACATTACACCCAGACAGGTGTCTCCATCCCTACGAATCCTTACATTAATTGTACCATTTCTCTGTTGTTTATGGTGCTTAAAGAATTTGTCCCAGGTCTTCAGACATATGTCTCCGTGTGTAGAACTGTGGGGGGCACACCTGGAGGCAAAATGAGAGTACCACTGCACTACTCATATTTTTTGCTGAGCTTTCAGCTTTTAGATCAGCGTTCTACCACGAGAGGCAGTAATTCCTTGACAACTGTATTAGTGTCTCTGCTGTTTTTCATTTTTTAGATAAATAAAGTCTGCATTTTGCTGATTAAAGTGTATTTTTTTGTTTTTTTGTGTGTTCAATGTTAATTTTCAGAGATTAAAAATCTGTCTTTTTAAATAATATACCCCCATCAGACAAACTGGAAACACAAATCTGCACTATACTACACTCAGTTGAGCTTTTGCATCTGTAAAAGTCACTTTAAAGACCTTGCTTAGCATCTAAATTAGCAACGGAGGAGTGAAAGTTCCATTTGAAGGATACACCTGGGCCTTTAGGAAAGACTTGTCAACGATTCACAAGTAGAGCCATGAAATCTCCAGGGACGCTCTCTCTTCTGAATGGCTTTATTAGTGCCTCTGCAGTCATTCCGGCTTCTCTTAAATGGAGCAACACTTAGAAGTGCGATGAAGTAACGTGGGGCCCATTAGCTCACTCTGCAGCACGGCACCATGTCGCTGGTGCCGAGTGATATTGCCAGCAGCTGGGTTGACAACATCCAGCCCGCATGAGGTTAGGAGCTATAAGGTGACCAAGAAAAGCAACCGCCAGAGCTCCTTTCTCTCTTTGTGCTTTAACACTGAACTTCAACATCTGGCATTTAAGAGAATGAGTAAATAGAATCAGAATAAATGTTAAATAAGTGTTTTGAGGTTTAATCTATAATCTTATCTAGGTTTGCTTTTCTCTTTTAAGCTTCCTGCATGCCAGCCTTGATCAAATGTATTTCTACCCTGCCTATAAATAGTACGTGCTATTTGTGAGGATATTTTTATGGTGATGGGAATCATGCTTTCCTTTGAAATGTGACACTTAACTTCCTTGAACTTTTATCTGGTACTCGACTTTGTGAATGCACTGAAAAGATATGAGATCAGCAGGGATCTTGTGAAATGATTTAAAAAAAAATTTCCCCCCTCTTCAAATGCAGTTTGTGAAATTGATTCAGTTAAAAGACTGAATGAGTCGTTTCATGGGAATTGTTATTTAACTCTTGTATGAGTAAGACTATGCTGCCTGAGGAAAACTAGTGAACAGCTCAATCACTGCTGATGTCGCAAGAGGTGTGCATGGTCATTAATATATGCCTGTCACACTGAGATGATCCAGAGGTGCTGAAAACAAGGCCAGTATGTCTCACCGAGGCCTCTACCGTCTTTTCATGCACATTCTTCAGCTTAACATGTCAAGTAGAGAAACACATTATGAGATGCTGCTGTCCCCATGGGTATGAATTAAGCATGTGACAGGGGTGTGTGCAAGTGTGTTTAAGTGTGCTCTGTTCATTTGAGGAATGTCCCCAGTCTACCCGGTCGAGCGGAACTGCATCGAAACCGGAGAGCAAGTATCACCTCAGCCGAGCGGTGATACTAAGAGGCCACGGTTAAGAGCAGATACCTACATCTCACATTTACTTCGCTTTACCCTTTTAACTCGTCTGTCATCTGCCAGAGCAACTTAAGCGGAAAGAAAATTACATGCTGCGAGCTGGAAGTTGTTCGTATGTTCTGCTGCATGGCTGTTGAATTTGAGAGTCACATCTTTAGCTTCAAGAGGTCAACTGAAACGGTTAACCTCCCACATGCCAAAATAAAATGGTTTAGTTTTAAACAGCTTGGAATAAGATAAGAGAGCTGTAATTAAATTTTATGGTTAAATATGACAGGATAATTTGAAGCTGCCACATTACTTTAAAAAAAGAAAAAGATAATTATTATTAGAGAACTGCAATAGAAACTGATTATGGGTGGCTGCATTTAACAGGGGAACCAGTAATCACTCATTCATTACTGCAAGGATTATTTATTGTAGTGCAGTGTACATTTTTGTAAGTGATTAAAATTTTACGAGTTTACACCCTAAAAATATTTTTTTGAAAAAGAAATACAGAAAAAAAAAACATTTAGCAACTAAGTCAAGTCAGTTTTTTAAGATTTATCTAGAATGCACATTTAAAAACAAATGAGCTTCAACAGAAAAATTTAAGAGGAAAAAAAAAATCAAAAATCTGCTGTTGCTGCTCTGTCTCATAAGACAGACAGAGATACAGACAGAGATGGATGGAGAAAGAGAAAGAGAGAAAGAGGGGTGGAGAGAAAGAGAAGGAAAATGGTAAACGATTAGTTGCTGGTATTTCACGCTGGATGATACTTGGCTGGGCCTCCCTTGTGAAACTGGCTCTCTGTGCTTTAGTGACTGGGCCCTTGTCCCTTCAGGCTGATTTACACCCAACCACTTCTTTTCCCCGCTCTGTTTGTTTGGAAGTTGCTTAGCAACCGCAGGTTGTTTTTCCTAATGTACTGTTACCTGTCCTGTTTGTCTCCTGACAAGCATAGTAAATTATCTCATCTTATTTATTGCCCAATAGCATTATTGTATTTAGGGACAGTACAACTGGTAACATCTTTGTTCCCGGTGAAGAAGCCTTTGTCTGTCTTCAGTCCGACCATCACTTGCAGACAGTTTAAAATACCCATCCTGAGTACTGTACACATATAACAAAAGGACTTGTATTACAGCAGCGGTTTGGCTTTGGGTAATTGCAGTATTTCAGTTTACATACTGTATGCCTTGTAATTTGGTATTTTTATAAGAGCTTTAACACTGGAGTGTATGTCTCATATCCTTTTATTTCTCCTTATCAAAACAAAGTAAAAAGCACACTACCGCTCTGAGTGACAAGCTGTGGGGCTTGCTGATTCAACCGCAATGCATTAATGCTAAACCATTACATGCTTGCTCAATCCATCTTGGCAAGACTAAAAGGGCTGTCATTGTCCGTGTAAATACATCTTCGGAGAGTAGAGTTTTTGCAAGAGTTAGGTGCGGTCATTCCAAGGTTGAGTAATCAGCAATGTGGACCTGGAAAGGCAGTGGGGTGTGATCAGCGATTGTCCTTTTTGATCTTTTAATGCTGCTACAATCTCATGAATTAATTTTTTAATCTTAATCTACCATTCCCGTATTTCTCAGTCTCAGCAGGTTCTCACACAGTCAGACAATGATGTGAGTCCACTGGGCTATATTCTGTTTTACAGTGTTATGTCAAACACATAAAAATGCTCCAATTGTCTCATAACATGTTATAAGATCAAGTAACTCCAGCAAACAGTGCCTTCTCATATTTTATTTCCACAAGATGCACACATTAATAGGACTTTACGTGTTGCACCTGCAAGTCAGCAGCACTTTTAAGAGAGGTAGTTAATTGTGAGCGTCCACTCCCTCCTCTCTTCCATTACTACAGCATTAGCAGTCATTTGCACAGTTATCCATGTAAATAACTCCCATTTTTATTAACTTTTCTTGACACCATTTTCTTGAAATTGCCTTTTTTTATGGTCCACTTTTTCAAGATAATTGCATTTTAGTGAATTACTGCACATACGGCTGGTTGTAAAGTGCTTGCAGGCACAATAAAGAACCTCTTGGGCCATGTACACATTCATGGACTCTTGGAGACATCTTTTGCCAGGGTATGAAGTAATGTTATAAAATTCAAAACACGTTTCACATGTGGTGCTCTAAAGTGAAATTGCTTCTTTGGAGAAGAAAAAAGAAAGGTTAAAACAACATAGAGTTTCATTTTATAAGTTCTTGTTTTTTTTTCTATTTAAAATATCCAGAATATATCTTAAATTGGGCCTGAACTGTCCCTTTCCACACGGCTGTGAAGCAACAGGTGTGGCCCACTGTCTCTTCTGATGGATATAATAGCTGCTCTCTGGCTGGGATTCTCAGAGGCAGCGTAATCCAGCCCTAATCTCCCTGTAATTCAGGGAGGATTGGGTTCTTCAGATGAGCAAGTGGAAACCTTTGTGAATGTGTGAGAGCTGAATACGTCTAAATTGGCCCCACATGAAAACCAGGCACTGGTTTGTTTTTTTCATTTGTGTCTGCCTTTTTTTTAATCTGCTTTAGTCCACATCCAAAATCCATATTCAAGGCTTTGGTTGTAAAAACAACTGCTGTTTTAGTGTTGCTACTGTTTGAGCGTGTTTTTCCTCATTCAGTGAAGTTTTTGTTTTGAAATCATAGTAAAAATGCTACATATATGCTGTATATTACAGTGTACATTGATACTTATGAAACACATTTTTTTCACAGTCAAAACAAAGGTATCTCCTGCAGAGAGATTTTATTATCTATACCAGAGCCATTTAAGACCCTTTTTTTTTTTATATAAATGTGTAAAATGTATATTATCACCACATTTAAATTATTTGCCATGACAAAGTCATTTTCCAATATTATAATGGTCTTAATAATCAATAAAGCATTAAACACTAATGAATTGGGAATTGATTAGTTTGGCTTAGTATGCTGCATTGTAAAAATTAAAAAAAAAGAAAAGAAAAGAAAAAAGACAGCTACAACTACATTTCACATAACAATTTTCAGTGTATGATATAAAATCTTGATGGAAAGGTTACTTAAATACAAAAACAAGTAATATTTATCTATTTATTTACTTCGAGCTATCAAAGACCTTTTGTCTCCCAGAGAGCATTAAATGAATAAATAAATTGTATCAAACTCCCTCAACAACACGGCATACAAACGTCTTTCTTTGCATTGTGGATATTATAATTATCACTGTGAATTACAGCTGGATTTCCTATCACGTAAGAAATGCATTATTGAACGAATGTGTTCACGTAGAACTGTCACAGTAGCAATGAGTGTACTGTTCATTTCATTGCTCTCTAGAGTGACTTTAACTAACCAATAACATATACTGTAATACATCATAGAAAAAGAGCACTGCCAGGATTAGAGGTTTGAGTCATAGAGTTTGAATTGAAGTCATGATCCCACAGTGTAGTACTTACATGTATTCAATATGACAGTTTCCACCAAAAACTTTTTGTGATGTTTTTTTATTAAATGTTTAAGATTATAAATGGATACAAATATTTAAAAAAGCTTTTCAATTTTAGTTTTTCTTTATATTTATTACAAATCAGCCACTGCTGTTACTTCTGTTAATAAAACCGATCACACCCTGTGCAACAGAAGAATTTCCTGGGAAACCATGAGACTCTAATAAATCTGACATTTATTGTATTATGCATTTATCTTCTTTGATGATGTTGCCATTTCAAATATGTTCTTCCTTCTCATCAAAGAGAAATTAATAAATGCTCAACTGTATTGTTTGACTTCCTGAGTGTGTCAATAAATAGTTACAAATGACTGCTGACTGAACAGGATGCTTACTGCTGACATGTGTCATAGTGTCATCAGTTCAACTTACTTCGAGCACTAAGCTCACCCAGCAGGTTGCTGTCAACACATAAGCGCCCAAACCTAACTCACACAAACAAGCACACACATACAGCACATGCGCACACCTATGTATACACACACACACACACAGATCAACCAGGATTAGTGTCAGAGAGTTTAGTACATCATGACTGACTGAGCAATCCACGTACATGTGCCAACAATATCCTTTCACCTGGGGACAAAGGAGAGAGGAGGAGGAGCAGGAGAGAGAAAAAAAAAAAAAAGATTGTGGAAGATGATGGGGAAGATACCAATTGTTTATTTATATGGAACATCTTTTTCCGAGGGGAAGAGACAGGGAGAGAAAAAAAAAAGTTGTATTCCCTTCTGTATCGTAGAGATGATAGATTTATTGTCGCAATAAAATAAAGAATTTGTAACAAGGATCCTTGTCTAATAGCTATTGAGAAACTGAAGACCTTATGAGATGGAAATCTACAATGATCCAGCTTGTTTTTTCCATTGTCTGGATGTGGGAGGTCTCAAAACTCACTTTGAGGTTTTAATCCAATTAAGAAAACAATAATTTATGTGTGCACTGTGCCAGAAGAGTCTGCTAGACCTTTGTTCTCAATAACTCAGGCCTAATGCTACTTTTATAAATGGGTAGTGTAATAGCCTTGAAGATCTTTACTGCTTGAATTGCTGGGGAAAAAAAAAAAACACTTAAGAAACCCGACATAGTACTTTTATTTAATCCTTGAATTATCAGGACAGAAATTTAAATAAAACTCAAAGAATGTGTGGGACATTAAAAAAAAAAAAGACAGAATCTAAAAGTATGCCATGCCATTCATACCTATTTAGATCTGGGTAGAAACTTATTGTGAAGAAATTTTAGTGAGAGTGCAGAGAGAGTTGAGTGTCATGGATGACAGTTATTGGAAAACACAGAAGTACCATGTGTTATTCATTGTATCTTTTGGCAGCTGCTCTGTTTGGGTAACCCTGCACACAGACAACAAGCTATAGTGATGGGTGCACATGCTCCGCAACGCTGTAATACCCTGTATGAGTGACGCATGAGCATATGCATGCGTGTTTGCGTGTGCATGCATCAGAGTCTGCACACATACTCAGTGCAAGCAGGTATACTGGAAATGTTTACAAGTTTGTGACTGTACAGGTATATTCTTTCTCTGGTGTGTCATCCAACATGCTCTTTGCCCTACCCTGGTATTAAAGGCTGCGTAAATCATTTGTGTCTCACAGATTTTGTCAGTCAAAGCGGAACACTGGCTCTCTTTGTGTATGGCCACTCAAGCTAAAAGAAATTCACCAGATGTGTTTTGAGCCAGTGTTGATAAAGATATAGCAACCATTAGTTTGTATCCAAGGCCGTCCCTGAACAATGGCTCTCATTGTGCCTTTTCATCTACTGACTCACCCTGAATTCCAGCTCAAATCATGCTCTCTATTGACAGCATTTTATGCTAAATTTGTTTGAACACATTACAACATTACAAATGAAATATTACATTACGACACTGTGTTCCAAAGCAGAATATTTAGATACCCGCAAGACAGCGTAACCTTGTGTTTGATATGAAATGCATGACTCCATTATTGCACAGTGGAGTGGAATACATCTATATACAGACAGACATGTTTAAAGATATACAAACAAGTTGTGCAGAATGGAAGGCACTTTATATCTGCAAATATACATAAAATCTATTATACAAATTCTAAGATATTTATTAAAAAACTAATCACAATAACAAAATTAGTTCATAATAACAAAATCATGGTTGGCTCAGTATTAGCGGATGTCCCTACAGATTTGGTGACTTTGCAGTCACAACAGAAATTTGTGGCAGTCTCATACTGTGGCTTCATCTCACAACTTGACCGCTGAGCATCCACTCTGCTGATGACCATGAGGGGATGTGAGCTTCAGAAACCGTGGTGCTGACAGCGGAGGAGTGATTTAACAGCAGGAAGTTGAAAGACAAGGGATTCAAATACCAGGCGAGTGGTTTAGCTGTGTGACTAAAAAACCCAGTTTGATCCCACTTGGGTTACTATTGTATTTTTAATGATTCAGTGTTTAACAACTCAGATATGGGTGTGTTTTGCAACTGACAAAAGGAAAGATAATATATTTGGAATGACTGCATGACTGAATCCTCCAAAACTTGAAAAAAAAACATTTTCTCTTAAGCTCGCTGAAACTCGATCCCGACAATGGCGAGGAAGGGTCAAAGCCAGGTTTAGATAACTACGTCTGACAAGCTGACCTTTGACACCGGCACCCCGTCGTTCCAAATGCTGAATGAGAAGTAAAACTAAGAAAACACTCTCCTCTACACCTTTCTGTTGTTTTTGATCTCATTCTTCTGTCTACCGTGAAATCAGTTTGCCCTAGAGCCGAGAGTCACAGATGCCTCTTGGATGAATCTGAGTGTGTGAGTGTATGTATGTGTGTGTGTGTGTGCATGTATTTGTGTATACGTTTGAGGGCCCGAAGGGTCATCGGTCTCTGCCATCCTCTTTCTTCCCTCTCCCGACATCCCAGAATGCCACAGCACATGAGAGGACTGAGGATTAGAGAAAGTGTCCTCTCAGATGACTCGTCCATCTGTCCCCAGGATCGAGTTATAAGGAGTTGTGATATTGGGCCGATTCATTTCAATCAACAGCAGATCCAATTCAAATAAGCCCCTCAACTGCAAGGAAAATCCCCCCTGAGGCTCTGTTACCGTGTTCCTTTGCTGGAAGAAAAATAGCACAGTGACATTTTTTTCTCTCTCTCCCTTGTTCTTTCATTCGGCGATCAACAATCTTGGCTGTTCCTTTGCTTCATCACTCCCAAACCTAATAGTGAGGCCATTTTCATCATTTGTTTTCGATTCTTCTTCCCGTTTTTTTTCCCTTCCAGTTTGGTTGCTAATCAGGAAGCACCTAGTCCCTATTTATCATGGAAATTGAATCATTACCACCCACACCACAGGAAAGAAAAACATCATCATTGCCTAATGCATTTTGTGACTGCATTTATAGTGATTGCCATTTTAACAGATGCGGAGGGTTAATGATAATGCTTTGATCTTCTTTAAACGAGTTGGCTTGAGATGTGACCTTTGAACATTTTCATGTTTAAGCTTCATTACAACTGTCCTAGCGGGAAATGTTCCAAAATATCTCTCTATAACTGATTCTTTCCTCCCTTTTGATCTTTTTCCTCGTCACTAGCAATAATCACTTTTAGCTCATTTGGCAGTTTTGCCACAAACTACAATTTAAAATTATCTAGCCTCAGAAATAAGAATGTACCTCAAATTGCTGTTGTTGTCATTTGTGTGTATGTGAAATATGAGTTTAATCTATGCAGTGTATTAGGCTTAAATAAAGATTGCACTAATTGCTATTCACTATTATGTTTAAAAGAAGAAAAAAGAAACACACTCAACGTTGACTCTAAAATAAATAAAATGCTTACAGCCTTGTACAAACACACCACAGAACTATATGTACTATTAAAATTGACAAAAGCAGTGTAATGAACAGATAACAGTTAAATGTTGACAAATAATTGACAATTGACAAAAAAATCCATCAAAATCAAAAATCATTCTATAGTAGTGATAAGCCGTTACAGTTTGATTCAGTAATTTTATTCATCCACACCAGAGAATTAAAGACAAAGTGTACACAGACACACACACTTCTCTTCCATATTACACATAGGAGCAAATATTAACACTAAACATGTGAAAATGTCATTCTTGTTACATTGCAGGACATATATTTTATTTTCTGGTTGCAGTTCATTTAAACCTCTTCTGTCCACCAGACGCCAAAGGTGATGAACTCTGTAGAGTTGTTCAGTACATGTGCGAAAAAATCTTTGAAATAGTCTGAATTGATTACACTAAATCCCCGTCATCATGGAACAAATAGCTTTTAGCAGTGGGGCTCCCCTCACTGGTGACCGAAAGCACTGTTCCTGGTGAAAAGCTTAGTGAAAGGCAGCGAAAGTCACAGAGACAATCATGAAGTGCTAACTTGCAAATAGGTGATATCTGAGCCACAGTATTGACCATTAAACCAGTGCTTGTATAGGTCTAGTTTTGTACTGAACTGAACAAAACAGCTTGAATCACAGAGTGACTGTAGCACTGAAATGAAGACTGGGAATCTCAAAAATTCAGTGCTGAACATGCCAGAGATATGAACGGTGATGAGTTCACTTACATATGTACTAAAGTGAATTTGAATAGTGATGTGATCACGTAGCTTGGAAAAAAAAACTGACCAAACTACATAGTCTTTGACAATGAATCTTTGAACTGAACTGATGAAACATTTAGAATGTGTAAAGTGATTTATAATTTTCACCCTTAGACATTTGGTGACAAACACAGTGGGCATATTTATGTAACATTATTATGTAATATTTATGTTACACGTTGAAAATCTGTAAAAGGACCTTAAAAATCTTCCTCCCATTGTAGTAACACCAGTAACTAACTGCTCCTGTCATCTGCTCGGAACATTTGGTAAGTAGTGATCTGTGTGTTAGACCTGTGGCATGCAGTTTACATGGCCAGGCTGTTTCGTTGTCCTCTGCCCAGTGCATGCTGGGATAGACCCCACTCTTCAATGATTAGAATTAAGTTGACTGACAGAAAAAAAAAAGAATGAACCAAAGGATTGAGCAAGGAGAAGAAAAAAATCATGAATGCTTAATAAAAAAGGATTAGCGATGCAGAGAGACTATGATTATTAACTATGATTAACTATTATCAACTATAATTATCAAAATATAATGATGACAGGATTGTCTCAGGATATGGTGTGCATTGTCAAGTAACATATTTCTTTCACATGCCTTTCCTTTTGGCACCCGCTGACATTATGATGATCTTTTTGTCATTTAACACATACACACACACACACGTTCTAAGAGATAAAACACACCAACGTATCTCTCTTCCATCTGACATACCCTTGCGTTTCATCACCTTTAAGTGCTTACGAAATTATGTATATTCAGTGATGGCTCAGAGCCTTTTCCTTTTGCTTCACCAGCCAGCAATGTTGTTTGTGCAGTCAGTCCTCGGGGCAAAGAGAGCTCACCTTGTCAGGGCCAAGGACAAAGATACCACCTCCTCATCCTCACTGTACTCCCCCTCCTCATTTTCCTCCATTTTTTTCTCTCTCTCTCTTCTCCCCCTCTTTCTCTTATACAACTTGTGAACTTGTGTTTGTGTGCGAGTATGTGACTAAGTGTGCATGTGTTTCAGCCTGTGCATACACCCTGAGTGCATGGCGCGGCGCCAGATACAGGCAGATAACATCTTGAAGGAAACATTACAGTATTGCATACTCAATTCAAATTACTCAAATGTTTATAGCAACCAGCGCCACAACAGGTGGAGAGGGATGAGCCTTTGGCAGGCTGGCAGGTCTTGCTCTTCATGGAGCTGTGGTTTCTGATGCCTTATCGACAGCAAGTCAAGAGGAACTGACTCACTTCGGTGTGTCCCTGTGTGTTCGGATATAAAGGAGGTTTTGTCTGCAGCCAAGAAGGGACTGAAAGGGCAACATAAATGTGCTGGGAAGCATGCTCTCATATTACTGAAGTACAACTGCCATTATGATTTAGTTTAGTGTATCTTTTGTGCCAGCAGGTTTGGATTTATGTCGAAACTGCACCTTGTAAAACAAATTGTATGCTAACAGTATTATTATAACATTATTATTGTTATTTCTGCAATTTCCTTCTCAATTCTTGCTTGTCAGACATAGTGCATATACTGTACGACCCCTTTGAATTACTCTTATTAAGGAAGTTATTAAAACATCTAAGAGTGAGTAATTTCACTGAAGTTGCCCACAAAAACTAATCATGTCGAGCTCTGTCTATAATTTTTAATTCACACTTGTTATTTATGACAATCATGAGTAATACGTGGTAACTTCTCCCTTGAATAACCCACAGATGAGTCACGCATGCATCTTGCCTCACGTGTAGCAGCTTGTATGGTGCCTTGGCCATAAGCACAGCTGTTTCAGCACATCTTAAAACGACCCTCAATTAAATGACAGCAGCACAATTATCTTGATTGGAAATATGACTAACAATTAAAATGTAGATGTTATTATACGATTAAAAGGACATTCTGTTTATTTCATTCATAAAACCACATATGGGATTCAGTAACAGCTAGAGAAACATGACAGTCTACCCGCTCCACCCCTCACTCTGTTAACTCCACCCCTAGAGCTGATGGCTGACCCCTGGCTGCTCCCTGACATCAGCCAAGGCAGAAAGGCACAGAGCCCCTTCACAGAATCACTGACATGCTCGGCTGTCAGAGCAGTTGACAGAGGAGAAGCTAAACATGTTGAGAAAATAGAAGCTCCTCACAGCTTGCCAATCACCAGTACCCATCCTCTGTTTTTTTTTTTTTTCCTTTTGCCATCTCTTTTTCATTTTTCCTCTTCAGTGGAAATATTTGAAGAGAGGACAGATTGCTCACCTGAGCTCATTACCTGCCTGCTGGCCCAACACAACACAATTAAAGTGACATTAAGTCCTTCTATACACACACACACACGTTTCTCATCAGAAAGATGTTGTAAGTGTCCACCCGTAGCAGAAAGGAAAGTCGAGTCTGTCAACACAGGAAAGCGTCCCGGAGCAGGATTTGTGTCAAAAAAGAAGTCTTATTTAAAGAATTTTTGACAAGGAGGAAGTTTACTTTGCTCTCCCAGAGGAGAGAAAACATCAGTCGATAAAAAGTGTCTGGATGTGAATACAGAACCGAGAAAGTCTTGAGAGAAGGCAAGAAGCAAACACAAAAATACACACACACACACACACACATACGTTTCCTTGGTCCAGTTCTTTTTATTTCAGTTGGGCACAGACCTATGAAATGGGCTTTCAACAAATACGTAATTGCTCAGTCATTCTGCCACTCAGTTGATCCCGCATTACACAGCCGGCGCTATTGCACTTTTTCCCCGACTCCTTTTGACATTTCCTTGGCTTTTAGAGCGGCTTCCTTTATAAACTCAAGTCTCGGTGTAAAATGTGGATTACAAGCCTATTGAGCTCAGTTTTTCATGTAGCCTAAATTAAGTGCATTAGGAGCTGCTCTTTACCATTAGGGAAAACCCTGAGTGAAAGCCTAGCAGGGAGAGGGAGGGCAGTGTGGAAGAGAAGCATAGGACTGAGTAAGGAAAGAAAAGTTATAAAATTAAACTTGTGATGAAGAATCCTTTATGGAAAAAGTCTGTGAAATATTTTTGTCAAGCTAAAATGCTGCTTTTTTACTTTAAAAGCTTGAATGTAAAATACTAAATAAGTAAAAGTTAAGGCATTTATTTATATGATATGAAGTGGAGTTGTTACTATTTGCAACTTTTAACCTTGTTGGGGAAGACTGGGAGACAAAACTGTTGTTGTCTCCAATTGATCTGCTGCCAGCTGTAAACATTCACCCTTGTAAGCCATACTTTCTGACTGAAACGTTTGATTTGTTACTGTAAAGAGCAGCACGGAAGAGCACCGTGAAATTCCCTGTCAAATGAGAGCACATCTCTCAAAGGCCAGACCAGGTCACAGCAGAAAAAAAACAGAACAGCGGGCTTTGCTGGATTTTGTATGGATGACTCCCATGCACTCAGCTGTGCCTGAGAATGAGTTATGATCACAGTGAGAAACTCTGACAGTACCCACCACCCACATGGCCCTCGTCTCACTTTGGATTTTTGTATGCAGTTCTTGCTGTTTGTTTAGATGTTGTGATAAATAAAATATTTTCTGGAGGCACATAGTGCATACTAGTATACCAGAGAAAAGTTTAAAATCTATCTTGTGCAGAAAGTGTCTGGCTTTCAGGTTAACTTCTTTGTTTGCAGTGTTTAGTTCATCTACAACATTACATTTTTCAGTAAAACTTGTAATGGAGTTTTACTCTCTCGTTTTAGTTTTGTACTTTTGGCAATCTCAGTTTTTAATCAGTAGTTTATTGTGTACAGCGACACTGAACATTGACATTTCGTCCGACCAGCAAGGAGCACAAGTGGTCGAATGATGTCAGAGGTTTTCAACAAATTCCCAGTACAGTTCTCTAAATCACTTATTTGGAGGTGAAACTGAAAGTAAATGCTCCCTGAAATCAGTTGCACAACTTCAGCCTCTGCTTTTGTTTTCACCTTGAGGTGAAAACAAAAGCAAAAAGGGGTGAGAGGGTTCAGATAATTTAGTTGTGATTGCTTGTGTTGTCGCCCTGTGCAGCATGATGTAAAGTGATATAGAGCAGAGTCGCCATGCTCCACATCACCAGATCCAGATCCCAGAAATTATGTGGATTTGTAAAATGTTATCAGAAATCTGAAAATAAGAGTTTTGTGTGTGTGTATATATATATATATATATATATATATATATATATATATATATATAGTTTTTTTTTTTTTTAAATGAGCACCACGTAAAGAACGAGTGTTTTTGCATTTTGCATGTTTTAGCCAATTTACTACAAACCATGTATGTATCCCATATATATGCTTTTGTATTTCACAAAAAAATGTTCTTGTATTTTAAAAATTTGACCTAATTTTTTTCTACCTTTGCAGGCAGCCATTTCTGCCCATTCATTTCTGCACAGTGTAAAAATCCAAGCAGACTCTTGAACCTTGCTTGAGTTGTGTAATCACAGAGGTTTGATGATATCAAATCAATGTGCAATCAGACTGTATTGCCACACAACAAGATAAAAAATGAATGCTTGACTTGATGGATTACATAGAGTCTGTTAACTGATTTGATAAGTAAAAACATGTCCAAAATCCAAAAACTGTGTATTTATGGATGTGTATTCTTGACCTTTGGGAACCGAAAGTTCACATTCAGGTAACATGATAACACATGAGCTAGCTGCATGTGCTTAATGAAGGCCATAAGATGTAGTTGAAAGCACAGAATCAACAGCAAGTGGACCTTTAATCATAAATTATCTTCACCACAAAACTGTAAGATACATTTGAAAATGGTCAGCAAACATGTTTAGTGTACGTGATCTGCAATTAAGGAGTTAAAATTTGCAGTTGCATAAACCCATTTACAGACTGTTAGCCATGTAGGGGTTAAGTCATTACTGACAGGCATCTTCATGGAGGTCTTTGGGGTTTAGTTAAATCTGCAGTGATTTGGACGTAGCAGCTCACGGTAGCTCCTGGGTAAAAGTCAACTGACAGGTTTATTACCGCCCATCTCCTCAGCAGGCGGATACATCCCTGAGCCAGTGATCATGACTTCCATAACAAGCACTTCTATTTCCCTGCAGCAAAAACAAGCATGCAGACACACACACACACACACACACACACACACACACATACACTCATGCCCACTGGTTGATTTATGATCTTGAGGGCCTGGAGGTGGGAGGCAGTGTCGTTGTCTCCCAGACATGTTGACCAGAGCATGAGCTATCGAAAGAAGACAGGGAGGCGGGCAGCACTGTAATTAGCGCACTAAATACATTAGGCTGAGAGATCCCACAGTACATCAACAGGGGATGCACTGAGAAATGATTTGGGCACTTAGTCGTAAAGCATCTGTGTTAAGCATGATTGCGTAAATGACGGAAGTGATTCAAAGAAAATGGGATTCATCAGGTCCTGGCAACAAATGAATGCTTCTTTGGGTTTTTCCCAGCTGTGAAATTCGATATAATGTTTCTTAGGAAGAACAAAACAAGGAATACAAAATAAAATGAAACAAATTCCAGTCAAACTGATCAAGTTCCTTGCACTGGCATGGTCTAGATTATACAGGACTGAATGACAAACTTGACTGAGATTGTACTATATATTTTGGTTTACCTGTAAGGACATATTTTGAGAAAAATGTTCATTGACTTACATAAATATTGGACACATATTCATTTTTATTGCATTATACCTGTGGTAGTGACCTCTATTTGGCAATAAATGGTGTTTATTGGATACATGTAGGTAGTTTTACTTGGAAGTTCTCTCTGCCACTTTTAGCAAATAGGTTATTTGTTAAAATTAAGTGGCAACTACCACAGCTTGAGGCTGAAGCCAATGCAGAAGTACCTTAAAGTGAAATGCCACTGACGGCTGCTAAATGCTAGCTCCAAAAAAAATCTTGGCTTCAATTGACTCCCACTGAAAAATCGTCAACTTCTCTCCAGAAATATTAAGTTAATAGTTAAAAAAAAAAAGTTAATCAATAATTTTTTTCAACAAGTCATTATGGTGTCAATCTTCTCAATGACTAAGGTGTGCTAAAGCATTTTGGAAATTATTGCTCCATTAATAAGGATTAGAGGACTTACAGTAGCTTTGATGTCTGCTGTGTGGGCGTTGATTGACAGCTGTGATTGACAATGGCATTGTAGCAATATTTTGGTAAATTTGATGTTACTTGGTAACGATACCTGCTAACAGCGCAGGTATCGTTAGTTGGTGTTTCCAGTTGTGGCCGGCTCAGCAAGCGGGGTGTGTTTCCAGCAAAGCATGAAAGGCAACACCCCGCTTGCTTATTTGGAAGGTCTTGGCTTCAAACCAAAAAGATAGCGCCGACCACAAGCAGCAGCTCTGGCTTTCAAACAGGCTTCAGTGCAAATCAATGGGTGATGTCACACCTTGCTACATTCATCTTCATAAACAGTCTATGATTAAAACGGAGGAAATGTGTTCCTCTTAAGAATTTGTCTTGATGCAGTTTTATCTTTTGCTTGCGTAACTAACTCAAAGTTAACTGCATAACGAGGGTTAAGTTGTTTCTACTACAAATTCACAAAAATAGCAACCAATAAAAACTTTATTGTTTCTAAAATTCTAATAAAAGTCAGTGGCAGTTTATGCTATGCAATGTATTTCAAATGCAAAGAGTATAGCCTTCAGCAGAGCATTATGTACAGTGAGTCAAGTTTTTGCAGTTCACACTCCATTAAAGGAATGAGTCACACAGTTTGTAGTCACTACAAACTGTTTTTACAGTGTGTTACACTGGACAAAAAATGAATAATTAAAAATATCATATTTGTAATCACTCCATATGAGTTTAAAATTCAGCTAAGTGTAGAAGAACTGTCACGGACATCTCTTAACATCTAATCAGTCAGATCAATACGCTGAGATCTGCAATGAATAAAGCATAGAGGTTCAGGCAGAGCACTGAAGCCATTTTTGCATTAGCTAATTGGCATCAGCTGTTTCATTCACAGCTGTGTGGCTAGTAACATTTAGTTATATTCATGCAGGTGTACAGTGCGGACATTATAACCTGTATTGTTGATTTCAGAGGGATTAGTTCTTATAGCACAATCTTTTTTTTAACCTTTTGGCATAAATTGTTGGTTCCTTGACTGAAATGACTAAATAATGCACAAAATTATGTTTGTTAGAGTCTACCTGCTGGTGGTGTTCCACCAATGAACCAGGGTCACTACCAATTTGCGGTTGGTGTCCATTTTGCCTACATATTCCCACTTTTGATTTCCACATAAGAATTAGTTTGAGCCTTGCTGGAAATGGAAGTGAGACTTATCTTGCTCAACATACAATAGTCATCCACATGTCTTGTACATGTACTTGCACCTCTGAGAGGAGGTGATCCTCATGCCATTGCTGATGACTGCCACTCTTCCCCTCTTTCGGAAGACAATGGGGAGCATTGTGTATGTTGTAGAAAGCATCCGCCTATATTGACTTAGGTAAGCCCTGCTGTTGCTCCTCCACTCAACACTTAGAGACAACTTCCTCTGTCATAACACAAATAAGGGTGAAACACCATGAGTAACGCCCACTCCCCCTCTCACATCAGCCCCTGCTAATTACCTGAGCGTACGCTAAGCTGACAGGTGAAGGTGCGCGATGGATGTCTTAGTGGGTGGGTGATGGGGTGGAGGTGGGAGCTGGGGTGGGGGTGAGGGGGCTGGCTAAGGTTGACACCACTTCACTATTGTGACCTACAGCTGAACTTGGACCTGTGAGAAAATAACAGATTCTCCAATTAGGCCGCCAGTGTCTCACCGCAGGGCTGTTTCTGGAAGTCTTACTTACCTCGCCACACAACAATTAGCCTGGAGGAGCTCACCAGCCTGTGGAGACTTGCAAAAGTGCGGTTCCTTGAAGACCTGCCTCCCTGCCTGCCAGCCACAACCTCTGTCTTCACAAGGATATTTAATAGGAAAATGTTTGCACTCATTCCCTGCAATTAACGCAGATAGACTGTACCTCCTCCAAAAGCTTTTGTTATTCTTGTCTTAATTTAACCAGGTGGCAATGCTGAGTCACAGCTCATTCTACATAAGCCTGGCAAGTGGAAAGACTAATTCTGAATAATCAAAGCTTAATATATTCCCAAACAAATAACTATACCCACAGTTGTTAGCATAAATTCACATAATCATAATATATATTGTGTTTCTAGTGCTGTTAACCAGGCAGCTGGAAGGATTTGTTCAACATACTTCGAGCAAATGTGGTCAACTGCAGGGTAATGACGAACATGACAATGCTGACAACATTACATTGTTTGTAGGTATCACTGCACACACCCTTTCATGACACAGTATGATCTGGAAAATGCAAACAACATTAGTTTCACAGACAAAACAATTTAGTAAGATTGAAAACTACTAGTGAAGGCTCATGTAATATAATACTGCTTATTACTATATTTCTAAAATATGTGCCTGTTATTTCTGACAAATGTTCTTATTTGTACACTCAAATTAAATATTTATACATCTCATTCACATCTGTTTATATTCACATTCATTTTATATCATCATTCAAAGTCTTCTCAGTGTTTGCTGTAAGTACAGATTGAACTGCCATATGCCACAGATGTGTATAAAGATCTTTCATTATACAGTAAACAAGATTTTTAATATATAATTGTATAATAAAATAATTATTTTTTTAATTTGTTCTGGATGTTTAGAAATGCAAGTGTGTTATGGGAGAAACTAATACGTCAATGGGCTGAAACAAGAATAAAAAAATACTGATCTAAAATTACTTTCTTTTAATTTTCAAAAATGATTTACAAAGAAAGATGCTGGATCAACTTCTGTGTACTGCACAGAAAATAATATATACAGTATGTATGTATATGTATACATTTTTTAAATGAGAAAAGAAAAGACAGGAAAGAGTTATCTGTGCTATTTACTATACTTGACCAATATAGTGCACAAAAACAATAATGGTGTAAAAACCAGTTCTAATCTGCTGGTTTTGATGACCGTGACTGAGGCTGAAAAAGTTAAAATGTCATACTTCCAAGAAGTGCGGGGCCTCTGCTGTTGAATGGGCACATACATGAAGAATACTAAGAATGTTTACACAAGGCGTTAAAGCACAGTGCCCATCACTCAGTGCTAACCTGCAGTGTTTGCTTTAGAAATCATCCATGTCCAGTATCAGGCACTAAAAATACACTTTAGACCATTCCTTGCTCACTCAGGGTCACAGAAGAGCCCTTAGGTGCACTACAGGCCATCTTGTTTGCTGTACAGATAAAGATGATAAATGTCACAACACGGAGTGCTTAAATGCTTTGTTCTCTTAAATGTGATTTATGATGAACTTAAACTAAGGCTAATATATCTTCAAAAGCTTCCTCTGTAATGGATCTGCCTGAACTTCAACCTGCCAGGGCTACTGTAACTATTTGATTTATACACACTTAGCATAGTGTGGCAGTATATCTGAGAATTATTTGGAGAGTCATGTAAAAAGATCTTGCCGGCAACTTTGATTTGTTCAACTGTTTTCATTACAGACCAAAACAAACATGGAAGTTTGCTGAGTTTGTGGCTATTATGCTAAGTAGAATATGCATGTAAATCTGCAACTGTGTGACACATTTGACATATGAATTTTAATTGCAGAACAATGTCTTTGATATATCAGATTTAATCCAGTGGTAAGAATGTAAAAACAGGATATTATCTGTCAATACTGAAAACAATCACACCATAATAATACCAAGTGGACAGAATCAGTTTTAAATTGCTATTTTATTAAGTGTATTTAAATACATAAACACACACTTGTATATAGTAAAAATGATTTTAAACAAACCTAAAAAAAAAGGCAAACAAGCTTACCAAACAAGCATTATTTACATCAGAAAAATACTGCATTTTTCATATGAAACAATAACAAATAAAAATAAATCTGTATAATTCAAAAAGTGAAACTCTTTCAACTTACAAATCTCTGCAAGGAAAGAAAGTTGAGTTTGAAGTGTACGGAGAAGTCAGTGACAGGCAGTTACAGACAGTGTTATGTTAATGCAAGTCTAACATGCTGATTTGGGTACTCATGCAAAGCCTGCAGGCTGAAAACGTCTTTGAGATTTAAATGTTCAGCGTTTGCTGTGCATCTCTGGCACAGGCCATGATTTATTTCCTCCGAGAATCTCTGAAAGCTTAAGAGTCTTAGTGGCCTCGTGGCAGAAAGCAGAGTCATCCTGACTCCCGTGAAAGAAGAGAAAAAGATCATGGACGGCTGTAACGCTATACATACAAACTATTTTAATCCAATTTAAAACAGCAGTTAAAAATACTGTTTTACATATATATCCGAAAGACCATATATTTTATACTTTATACATATTTCTACAGTATGATACAGTGTATGGCTTGGAAGTAATATTGTTTTTCAGATTGAAAAAAAAGAGAGAACACAAGCTCACCAAATAATGAACAAATCTGCGCCTTTAAGCTGTTCAGAAGAACTCAAATCTAAACATCTTTCTTTTCTAAACTTTACTCTCCAAAATTGGCACTTGAAATCAAAAATCACTGTAAAAAAATATACTTGCATTTGATAGTTATTTTATCAACACGTTAAAAGCGTTCCTCTGAGACCAACAAGGCACTGAAGCCATTTACTATTATATTTTTTTTTTTTGGCAGTGAAGTGATTCAGAGTACACAGATATATAGATACACCACAGTAAGGCAAATTTTGATATTTTGGCACATGCACTATGTGAGGCAGCTTGGAGGATCAAGAGGTGTGTGTGATCTCTTGTGGTTGTAACACACAATCACTTGATGCTGTAATACATATCACTGTGTTGTGATTAAGGCTTGACTGACCTGCTGAGATTTGACAGATTTACACTCCTCATGCTAGGGACCTGATCAAATACAATTTTAAAAGGCCAATTTTTTTTTTTACCAGTGCAATCAGTGTCTTTGCATGTTAGCTCTTTGTATGGTACACAAAAACAATAGGCTATGTTAGGTAAAGATCAGATGCCATTAATATGTTTCCAGTCAAATCCCTAAAGCAAAGGGCTCTAAACATCGCACAGGCTTTTTACAGTGATCCTGAGGCACTATTTGTTTTCAGGTTGGCATTAGTCTTTGGTTGTTTTGCTCTTGCTTAGCTGGCTGCATGAGTCTCTGACTGCATTAAGAGCGGCAGCTCTTGCTCAGAAGCCTCTATCGCTCTGGCTGGATTGTGAGTTTCTGGAGCTACAGTCGGGACTGAACTGAGATCTTGAGGTTCCATCTGAGACGCTTCTCCTCCGTGAGCCAGTGCAGCTTCCTTGGCCGCCCTCCTCATCCTCTCCTCCTCCTCCATCTTCAATCTTTGCTCCTCAGCCTCTATTTCCTCTGTGGTGGGAATGGAGTTCTTCTTGGGTCTCCCCTTGGGCTTAGTGGGTGCCTCATGACCTCCTTTGAGCACCTAAAATAACACACGCACAGTCTCAGTGGGCTCTTCTGGTAATAAATGGCAGCAGCAGTCAAAGGCAGTGCTTGCTATTATAGTAATTAAGAGAAGACATATTGCTCCTGGCTGCCCCTTTTGCACTCATTTATCTTCGGAGTTAACGGTTTGAGGTCTCTTTGTGTTCTCTGAGTTGTTGACCCTCCTACAAAAGTGTTTGCTCTCATTGCCGTCATCATCGGTCACACCTCACACCGCACTTTGCTTCTCCACACCCTCTTATCCTGCCATAATGCTACCTGCCATTTGCTTCTCTCACTATCAGCATTACATGCAACAGTTAGTTAGCGGTAAAATCACAGCCAAACCTTTGGATTAAAAAAATGCACTTTTAAGTATGACAGAAAAGATCCATTAAAAAATAGCTCTGCTGATGTTTCCAGATACGTGAGGCTTCACTGTGGTACTGTCTCTTACCATTTTCTTCCACTTCATGCGCCTGTTTTGGTACCATGTCTTCACCTGTAGCTGTGTGAGACCAAGTGACTGGGCCAGGTCTAACCTGAAAAATCAGACACAAACAAAACAAAACAGACTACAGTCAGATGGATCTTTCATTCTGGATTCTAATCCCTAGGCTGTACAGGATACATGCTATGCTTTACACACTTCTACCATTGCAAACATCAATGTAAGAAACCTCTCTCTCTTAGCTCCGTCTTTGAACACATCAAAGCTGACTTGCTAGTAGCTCCAGTTTGACTGTACACCTGCAGCACTGTTTGAAACATCTGTACCGAGGTCAGTAATCCAATCACAGCACTTGTAGCTGAATGATTGGGGCTGTTGGAGAAAATTCTGAATGCATCCACCACATGTGGTGATCCATGACTAATAGGGCTATTGCTTGGTGAGTAATGTGATACCTCAGGAAGGGACAGATAAAGTGAACAAGACTTTCATTTGTAAAGGGAAGGAGCACTTATCAGGATTTTTTAAATGAGATTTCCTCCTCTCTGCTCTTCTCAACGTCTTTAATAGTGAGATGAAGGGATTCTGAACCCCACCAGCCCCCCAGTGAAAGGAACTAACTTTTCATTTGATAGTGAAAGTGGAGGCCGAGACAGAGAAAGAGGGGGAAAAAAAAGAGTGTGAACAAAATCTAAAAAGCAGAGCAACAAATCCCAGAGATCCATAGGATAGTCTACATAACCTTATACCCTTAAGGGCTGTGTGTGGTTTTGGGTGTGTATGTCCCCATGCTTCAAAAAAGCACCAGACATACAGGCAATCAAACTGTCTATCAAACTTCACTATCATACATACCCCAGACTATAGCAGGGCAACGACTGGAGGCAAGGGAAAGTAATTGCAGAAAAGGAAAACACCCCACTTATTTATGGTCATTAGTTCTCAATGGAGAGAAACCACACACTTACAGCAATAGAAACAGTATTTCAGTTGTTCCCTGTAGGCTATTGCAAGACTGCTGATTTTTCCATTCTCACACCTTTAACAAAGGAATCTTGGGTGTAACTGAATACCTTTTAACAATAATAATAATAATGATGATGATGATGATGATGATGACCATGACGACAGTGACGGTGATAGTGAAGATTATGCGGCACTAATTATCATAATTGAAAGCAGCCTAAAATCATTATTGCTCCACGATATAAATAATTAAAAGTCTTTCTCAAGGATATTTTGGTTTTGGTTGCTCCCGCCCCTCCAATTCAAGACCGCAGAGGATCCAAGCCAAGACAAAGGAGAGAAAAGTGAAGTTATCTTTGGATCATAACAAACCCAAGTGGGGAGCACGCCACACCTTTGATGTGGGACTTTAAAAGGGGATTTTCTCTGTTGATATTTTTCCACCAGCCGGGTATTTAATTAATTTTCAACACAATGTCAGAATCAGATATGTTGACAGGATGCAGTATTTTGGCACAGTCACCTGTACAGGTGCTTGGTTTTGATCACAGAGTTGTGCTATGCCTCAGGCATCTTCTGCTTTAAGATGAGGCATGGCACAGTTCCAACGGATCCAGGCAAGCCAAGATGTGATATATTTAATAATGCATCGTGGGAGTTTTCCCCACAGATGGGATGTAAATGGAATGACAAATAAATCAAGTTTATTTAAAATCTCTTTTCAGATAAGATGTGCTCAGCAGATATATTGCAGAGAGGGTGCGAGTGTAGCTATTGCATGTCTAAATGCAGGAGCATACTGTACATGAGGCAGTTTATTTTTGTTTGTAATCACTTCTGAATTACTATGATGAAAAAAACATAGACGAGTAACGGGGGTGGAGTGTAAAAACTTCCAATCTCTGCTTGATGCAAAGGTTCACAAATAGTTTGAAATTCCAAGTGCGCATGTGAAGTAAAGCGTTTTACAACATTTATGGTTCAATACTATTCTGGGTTATAATAGGAAAAAAAGCCTGCAGGCCAAATATAAAAGTGAGGTCTACAGTAAAACTGGAAAATATGGTCTGACCTCATGTCAGGTCCCAAAACTGACCCGCAGAATGGAACTTAAGACACAAATACTAATATGTAGATTACTTCATCTTATTGTGGAAGGCTTAATGTATTTTATATACACCTGCACATGTGTGAAATGATTGGCAGTAAATCAATGTAGTACATTTCTGTTTGCTTGTGTTGGCTGCTGTCCCTGTTTTCTTGAATAAGGCAGTGTTTCTTTGTTGGTTTTTTTGGGGTTTTTTTTGCTGTTTGAGAGCTCAGGGTTAAAAATGACTGAACTAAAATGCTGAGGTCATGCTCTGGCTTCGACTAATTCACATTACATGAGACGTCCCCCACAGGATAAATCAAAAATTATGATGTTAGGTTAACCACTGCTTGATAATTGCATTTGTGGCTTTGTGAATGTCTGTGCGTGTGTGTGTACTCTACTTTCAAAATGCACTCTATGCCAGGTATGCAGGTTATCTCAATGTCACCGTTGAGTGACACTTATATGACTCTGGTAGCTCCCTAACATCTTGTTGAAATTTAATAACTGTGGTATTAGTTACCTGTAACAAATCAGTGGTTTGCTTTATTTAATGTAAGTTAGTCACTTAATCATTTTAGGTAGCAATGATGATGGCACAGAAATGATTTACTGTGTTCTATTCATGTGTTTTTATGTTGTGTACTGTTTTAGCTCTGTGACTGTGTTTGTGTACTGACGGTTGTGTTTTTGCCTGTGTGTGCAACAGACCTGCACTTCTTCTATACTGACCTATCAGGTGTAGACAGGTACTTCTGCTTCTGGAACTTCTTCTCCAGGCCCATCAGCTGCAGCTCGGTGAAGATGGTGCGGCTGCGGCGTGGCTTCTTCAGACGAGGGGTGCTCCGCTCTGTGTCCGACTCGCTGCTGATGCTGAGGGGCGTCTGGCTGGGCGAGGGCTCGGAGCATCTGGGATGCTGCGGGGAGAGCAAGGGCAGGTGCGAGGGCACCCCGCCCGGAGAGGACGGCTGGGGGAGGTGGGGTGGTAGGTTGGGAGGCTGCCGCGTGATCACCGAGAGGAGCGGGTAGGCACGTAGTGACGAGGAGCCTGGAAGAGCAGAGACAGTGCGTCAGATGACAGAAACATATAGAAATGCAATAAAAACCGGTGGACAGAAAGAGTAGATATTCTTCTGAATCACTGTAAGTTTTTAGTGAGCTCTTATGAGCTCCTCAGTTTCCTTGGTTGCACCATTATCGACCGCCTGTAATTGCTTAGACAGGTTCCTTTTTAATTGCCTAGTGTTTGCTGTGAAAAGTGTTTTGCTTTTGACCTTTTCCATGTAGAGGGCTATGATCCCGATGACGCAGGCTGTGTTTTACACCGCTCCTCTGAACCCTTCAAATGACTGATTATTTTTCAGAGGTTGTTAAATACTAACTGGCTTCCCAACACGAAACCACATGCACACACTGAGCCTGACAGCATGATGTACAAGCACACACTCATTCAGACACAGAATGAGCTGTAATAAAATCCAAAAACTAAATCAAACAGCGTTCAACTAATAAACTTTTTTTTCCCCCCCTTTCTCTTGCAATCTCTCACACTCGTGCACATGTAGGCAGTCGTACACAAACACACATACTGAGTCTTGCTCTTTATCAGAGCAGACAGAAGCAGCAAGACGCCAGAATCAATAAAAAGTAACACTTGTCTGGAGCCGAGGCGGGAGGGAAGCAGACCAGGAGGTTGGCTGAGAGGATGTGGCGGGTCAACTAAAGTGAATATAATAGCTGCCAGAAAAATCCTTATGGCCTCAAATATAACAACCAATTCCCTAACCAAAATTTACAAGCAAACTGAGCACAACACAAACTGTAATGCACTGGCTGTTAAGCAGCAGCAGCAGAGAGGACACAGGGGGGATTATTGGAGTAGAGGAGGAAGACATAGAGGGAGATAAAACGCTGTAATGGAGCACAGAAAATAAGAGGTTGTCACACACCAACACACACATGCATGTGTGTTCCTGGTTGTCTGCGGTGGATCTATCTCCTTAATCTCCTCATCGACCTGGGCAGAAAACCTCAACACATGGACACACACACACACACAAGACAAATGTTGCCCAGAAGCGACACAAAGTCTCTTGATTGTTTTCTATTACTTTCAGGAGTTCTAACTGTTTGTTGCTTGAGAAAATAGTCAAGAAGAGGAGGTAGAACACACCAGTATAAATATAGATGTTTAAACATATAAACTGCCAAATCCCACTATTAGATGTAAGTCAAGCATGGGGAGCACAAGTACTGCATGTAAGCACAGATACAAGTAGGCACACCTGCTCTCTATACAGACAGACACACACACACACACAGATAGAGATACACACACACACACACACACACACACACACACACACACACCAGACATTGCCTTGGGCTCATCATGACATCATGGTAAGGCGCTGAGGTCATCACTAATCCTCCAACGTGAGATTGCTGCTGCTGCAACAGGTCTAGACAAGAAGACCTCTTTTCTCTGGTTGTACGCTCTCCTTCTTGTTACATTTATATCACTCTGTCTTTCCCTCTATAAATCAGCTCTGTATTAATGGTATCTTTTTTTTGATATCAGTGAATCATCTGATTTATGGTCTGTATTCCTTTATAGGAGGAATTTCACATGTACATTTGTCAAACTGTTATTCACAGAATGGTACAAGAGTGTTGGGAAAGTGTCCCTTGTGCCGTTCTGAATGTTTGTTTTCCGGATTGTCAGGAAATCTCTTGTCAACAAAGAGCTTGAAGTTGTCTCCGGACAGTCCCTCAGAGGGAGTGAGAGAGAGAGAGAGAGAGAGAGAGACAGAGAGAGAGAGAAAAAAAAGAGAGAGACAGTGCAGAAAGGGAAATGTCAGTCCTCGTGATGACTTTCCACTGACAGCAAAGCTGTCTCTCGGAGCTCAGATCTGACATGTTGTTGACAAGTGCCAGTGTCCTGTCAATAGTCTACAAATAAACTGTTTGAGGAGCTGCAAGAGCGCAACTCAGCCCCTTGCAAAAGCACACTGATACTCTTGATAATCACAGACGGAATGCGGGGACTGGCACAAGTGCTTATGGTAACCATTACAGAAGACATACCTGCTAAGAATAGATCAAGAAGAGCCGTTTGTTGAGCATTCCTTTTAATACCAATAATTCGCTCTATTCATCATGTAGTTATTATGAAATATCTTATCAAATCAAGCATAGTTTTAGTGATTCCCGATTGCATGACAAATGGCATCAACGCAGCAACTTTTAAAGGCTTCCCCACAATAACCGGATCCTTATCTTAATATCTACACTCCTTCTCTCTTTTTTTTTTCAATGGGATGCTGAGTGGTGATGATTCATAAGTTAGCTATGACAAGTGTACGTGAACTTTTGCCATGTTTTGGGTATAAACTGTTTAATGACAGCTAGAGAGCTGCTCAATTAAACAGGTTTTTGTTCTTTTGGCCTTGCCCTTTGAGTACATATCAAACAGTGCCGAGGTGGGAAGGGCAACAGGCCATGTAGCTTCTTCATCTTTCCTGATTCATTGCTTTAATTTGAACCATTCACCTTTGGGACATGACAGATTGGAGCAATTTGCAGATAGTAGAAGGAATGTGTTAAAAACATCTTGTTGAGTTGAATTGTCATAGTATTTTCTCAGGCACACTGACAAACCTCTCCAACTGAAGCTGTGCACTTAGCAGAAGACATTATATTAAACGTAAGTGTTAACTATTTAATGTGAAACTTGATCCACACGGTTCCCTCTGTGGCAGGTGAATTAGCCTGTAGCGTAAACTACTTCAAGAACTGATTAATTACTTATCCTTTTCTCGAGATAGAAAAAAATGTGATAGCAGCGGTTGTGCGGAAATGGTGGGGAGATGACAGGTTGTCAAGCATTATCCTTGACTGAAGATGGAAGATGTGTGCGCATTTTGTCTTTGTGTGTGCATACTTGCCTGTGTGTGTTGACATGGGTGTAATCAACCTTTTCAAACTAGCTTAATGCTTAATGGGAGACTTTATTGTCTGTAGCGGATTAGGCTTTAAGATGAGATGAAAACTCTTGCTCACTTGGATTTCTTCTATAAGCCCTCAGCCAGTACTAAACCAGCACCCAGCGGCCCCGGGGCTGCACACACTCCTACTTTTTGTGTTTTGTTTTTATTTTTCATCATGCTGTCAGGTGAGATTACCCCATAGTTGATCTTAATCTCTCTCACCCCTTCCAGAAAGAACCACTAAAAGCCCTGCCCTGGTTCCTGCTGAGAGATGGGACTCCAAATGAAATATTGTAACCTGCCATTACGTCGCTCGCTGTTCAGCACCAGGTCAGGACTTATTGTCTCTGATCCCGCTGTAACTGACAGGGAATTAACTCCGGGAGTATTAGCCACTTTTACTGTGCTAAATGAAGGCCTGTATTTCATTACAGATGAATAAAAATAGAGTGAGGGACTGGGAGAGAGCAAAATGTAGAGAAAATGCATGGTATGTTTGAGTGACATACCCATGATAAATAATACAGAACCAACAAGTAATTTGTTATCAGCTCCTACATGCAACATTATTGGCATCACTGTCTTTCAGCAGCCTCCGCTGGTAGCAGGAGGTTATAGCATCCCCTTGTTTGCAGAATGAAGAACTGTCGCTGTTAAGGGACCATGCAGGGGGCCCAGCTTCTCTTTGGCCCACGACCTGAAAGCCTGCCAGCTTCTATATCAAGCACTAAAAGCCATTGATGTTGGGGAATATACTGTGTCTCACACCCCCGCAGCTACAAATAAGTGGTGGGCACAGTGTTCTAATATGCAGGGCGGGTTACTCTATCCATCTGAACAGAGGGGTGCCAAAGCCCAGCCATAGTGCCCTCTAGCACACACCAATCCATATCAGAGGGATGAGGGAATTGCTTCCCCCCTATTTTTATCCACCCGCCGCTGTCATCATCAAATTGCAGTGGCTATTATTTCAGACTTTAGAGCAATTATCCTAATGGTTACTAGAGTGTGCAGTAGCCTTCAAGTTGTTTGGATTCATCTGGAATTACAATTAAGAATCAGTCAGGAGGCTTTGTTTTGACAAGACAACATGTGCTGTGCCAACCGAGCTTTGTCATACTACTTTGGTTATATTAAGGAAGTATAAGACACAGGTAAAGGGCCACTTACACAACTGACAGCGAGATCACTCCATCTATCTATCTATCTATCTATCTATCTATCTATCTATCTATCTATCTATCTATCATGTAGAGATCTAGATCATTCTAAAAGAGTGAAGGCACTCAGTAAAAGTTGGGAAGAAAGAGATCAACATTTCAATTAATCAGCATTCCAACTAATCAGCTTTAAAACGTATTAATCGAATTAATAGTTTTTAGGGTTGTGTTCCATGTGTATTAATCAGGATACATCTGTGTGCAGCTTTTTGTCAGTGTTTTTAGAGGGTGGCACAACTGTCCACACTACCACGTCTCTTGCTCAAAGCTTTAATTTGTTTACTTAGGCTACATTTATTTCTATGTCATATTAGCGCATTAACAAGACATAATCCTTCCATCCGCAAGTGTCCAGCACAAGCAAAACGGATAAGGAAGGCCTTTGATGTTAATCAAAGCAAATTAGATCAAATAGACTAAAGATTACAGCTTGGTAACCATGGGCTTTTAGAGTGAGATTTGACTTTATCATTCTTATCTGTACTGCTGCATCTTCATTGACTTTTATGTGTAATTATACTGAGTTATCAGTTCAGTCATTTATCATCTTGCGTCTAACGCAAGCCCTCAGGCATCACTGGAGTTCACCAACTTTACCGCGTGTGTTTTATTTTAAAGTTATTCTCGGTGATTTATAACACATAGTACATAATGAAGAAGGCAAACTAGGGGAACTTCAGGAGGAAGCATAAATTGATAGTCATCAATTTTAGATTACGCTTGAAAAAAAAATATCTGAGACAAACTTATAAATTCAAGTGACAAATCAAGCAAAGGGTGCACTGTCAACGATGTAAATATCAATATTTCCATACGCACAGTTTTACGCACAAGGGATGTTGATTAAAAATAATTAATTACAACTTTTTGGAACTTCGGATATTTTATCATAACATCAGGATAACCGGCCACACACTCCAGTGCAGGCGTGGAATGCATTTCACCCGTCTTACATATGAAGTTCTTGCAGTGTAAAATACACATTTCCTGATTTACGCACCATTTAAATGTAGAATCTTTTTTTTTTTTATAAAACAAATAAAAAATACATCCATAATTAAATTGAGCTCATGCGTAAAAGTGTCAACAATTTCCATGCATAAAAATTACCTTCTCATTTGCCCACAAATCTGCAACTGCTAGAACTCGCCTTCAGTTATTTATTTTTTCTAACTGTCTCTGAATCAGTCAAAAAAAAAAACACAGCGTCTTCTTACCCGAACAAGAATGAAGAGGCTTCGGACGAACAATGAGGGAAGGGCACACGGAGTAGAGAGAAAGTTTCTCGAAATAATCACAAGTCTCCTTGGAGAGAATCTCGTCAATCATGAAAGTCTTGTAGCGCCGCCTGGCAGCTTTCAGCTGCCCAGGAGAGGAGAGCCTCAGCTCGGCTTGACAGTGCATGATTTCTCCCTGTGCGCCGTGCGCTGTCTTCACTGCACAACGTGTTTGTTCAGTTAATATCTAAAGTCATGCAGGTTCAGCCGTGTGAAAAGGCGACCACTGGAGTTCATGCGCTTGAATAACTCATTGTTTATCTTTTAAAAATGCAGTTTAGCTTCCCTGAAGTGTCGTGGTGAAGAGCAGTAGCTTTCAACTTGAGCTGCGCAGAGCGCCACCGTGGTAATGAACTGACTAGGATGTGTGCTCACACCCACTGCTATATAAACCATCCCTGAACACATCTTTACCGCTCTCGCTCTCTCTCTCTCTCTCTCTCTCTCTCGCTCTCTCTCTCTCGTTCTTTCTCTCTCTCTCTCTCTCTCTCTCTCTCTCTCTCTGTCTCTCTCTCTCTCTCCCTCTCTCTCTCACAGATACACACGTAGCCTACTGTGCCACACATGCCCCCCACCCGAACGCCCACCACCACCAAAAAAAAAAAAATATATTGTCCTTTCTGTGATTTCTTGTAACCAACCGATCAGGTGAACAACGAAGATCATATTTACAGAATTAAACTAATATAATCAATATCGCAGCCTGCTACAAATACACTTCTCTATTTCAAACATATAGTGACCTATTATAGTTTCCCGAATACATGTTCAGATCAGAGCCACACAAAACCTTAGATTCATCTGGGGTTCACTAAGATGGTGCCGTTTCTTTGTTTCAACAATTATATTTTAAATAGCCTTCTCACTGTATTTATTAATCGGACTATTAGTAAACCTACGTCGAACTTTAGTAAAAAAAAATTCTAGGTCTGCTTCAGATATACAAAAAAACAATTCAGTTTTCTATTTTAATTTAAATTAACTTTAAACTGAAAACCGTTTAGTACCATATAGCAAGTCAACTTGAACGAATAAATGAGGCTCCACGTGGGATGAATATTTCTTTCTTTCTTTTCATTTTTATTCTTAAACCATTAACTTATGTTGAGAAGCAGCTATCACAGATCTGAGTGAGGTTTTAAGACTGCTTCAGATAGTCTGACTGATTCAACTGCGTCATGGTTATTATTATTATAATTGAAATTATTCTTATTTATTAATATTTACAATTATAATGATAATGATGTATTTAGGGAATTTAATTGTCGTTACATATGATTTTTCTTGCTGGAACATTATCATTTTATTACTGAACAACCTAAATCATGAGCTACTTATAAAGGAGCAATAAAGCCAGAACTGCGGTGAAAGGCCAAGTCAATGATGTCGTTTTTTTCTTTACCGGCTTGCCAAGCAAACTGACGCATTTCTAATTTATTATTAATCAACAATTGCGTGCGCGCGCGAATGACATGGCGGCACGCCGAACACATATCCTAAGTGTCTTTACTATCTCGAATAAAATACCGTGACAAGCTCAAATAAAAGCAACTACTGAAAATTCTTCTTCCAAGTTCTGAGTTGGCACAAAAAAAGTTTAATCCAAGAATGATATCAATTTTCAGAATATAATTTGTCAGTTAGATCAAATAGTTCATGAGAAAAGTATATTATCAGTGTTGGCTGAACGTGCTGATAGCTCTGACATTAATGTGAAGGAATAGCTCACATACCGACACGTTCCGTTTGACAGGCTGAATCTTTCCACATGCATTTCCCATTCTTTTATTATTCTACAAATAATCGCTGATAGTAGAAAATGATGTTTTTCCTTTTTATTTGACGTTCTGTTATTGCAGATTTGAGCAGTTTGAAACATTGAGAAGAAGAAGAAGAAGAAGAAGAAGAAGAAGAAGAAGAAGAAGAAGAAGAGGAATACATCTTTTTTTTTTTTTAAAGAATTTACATGATGTGTTTTAACTAAAAATAATGCTCCCTGTGAGGAAACCCGGTGGAGGTACAGTTTCAAGTTTAAACTTTTGCAACGTCGGTGTCCTAAAAGGAAGGAACGATTATCATCTGAAGAATTGGAAATAAATTTAACTCGCTGGCGGATTATTCCCGAAGCCGCCGTGTTCAAAGGATTACAGAGGGGGGAAATATGGGAGCTCTGCATGGGAAAGCTCGGCTGCTTTTCAGAGGTTTGATGGCTTATCAAAGAGGGGGAGATGAGAACAACTGCTGCAGTCTGCGGAGCACATTTGACTTTTTTTTTTTTTGAAGGGGCGGGTGGGGAGGGAAGCCTCTGCTACAGTAGGCCGTTATTGTAGCAGAGTGCTACAGTATATTCGTTACAAAATTCAATCCTAAAAGTTAACACAGGAAAAATGAAACGAAACTTTTTTCGAAATTAGGAGATAATTGTCTCTTAATTAACTTCCCTTTATTGTTTTGAATCAGGTGTCATTTTCTGATCGCTTTAACCAATAAAAAATAAATGTAGTCTATACTTTCAATGCTTTCAGCAAACTCTATACAGGAGGATTTCCTGCCAATAACTTTCCACTTATTTAAAGGTAATTAAGATTCCATGAAAAAGACTATCACAAGCTACTTTAGGCCTGTTTCTTTGGCTACAATGCCACCAGTGAACCCAACAACCTAAGGTGGTGCCAAGCTCCGGCAATCACGGCTGTAGGCATCTTGTCACTTGTGGTTTGTGTTGCGGGGCTGCTACAACGGAGGGGAGGGTCTCCGGGTGTTTGGAAGGGGATCATTTCAAGAGACACGCTTCTATATAAGTCCACACAGCAGCGGCTACTGAGCGGGCTCTCTAATCCGCCCGCTCCAGGGCTGGAGACGCCAGCCAGATCAACCAATTAAAGGAGTTATGCCACGGCCAGAAGTGTAATAAGGGCCTTCTTAGTACTGACACCGAACAGAGGATACTCTCTATTAGAGCGATTTGAGAGCATCGGGATGCAATCTGACACGAGGCAGATTACAGGCAAGACACAGAGCTTAGTGGAGAGGGTGCAAATGCACCTCCACTTTTGGACAGCGGGAGATTTATTAGGGGATGTAGTTGTCGATACAGCGCGGAGGGGCCTGCTGTTAGTGGCATAAGCACTTTCGGAAGGGTAGATTATGACCTCAACGCGGACATTAAGGGATTTGATCAGCACTTTGTTGTATGCAAACTCTAACAGAGACACCAGGGTATAGATGCTGAAAGGCTGATTAAATTTGAGATGTTTAGGGTCAAAGTGCTGCTAACTCTGGGAGAGTACTCCTTTCACATAAATGGAGCAAAATCTGCGCCGTTTCAAGGTGGCTGGTTTTTTACTATGTTCGAGATTGGGGAGCAAGAAACAAGCCTACACATAATTGCATGTTGTAAAGTGAACAGAGTGGGTGACAAATCCATGTCAAGACTTGAAAGCATCCTAAATAGAAAGGTCAAATGTAGGAGCTGATCATGTGGCTCAGTTATATTTAACATCTTAATTGATTCAATGAAAGGATGCGCGTGGCGCCACCTGTAGATTACTTCATAACCCGCTGCACAAGCATATTAGTTACACATGGGCCATTTATAGGTGCAGATAAGGCCATGTGTGCATGCATTACAGCATGTAGCATCAACATACAATAGCTCACTTACTTAACCCAGTCGCATAAAGAGCTGCAAATAGCATTCATGATGAACAGCCAAGGCGCAGGCATTTGTGTGGTGACCAGATGAAAGACAATGCAACAGTCAAATCAAAAGACTTTTATAGTCATGAAAATGTTCATTTTTTTTTTAAAACATTATGAGTTTGTCGTACAGACCAAGAATTAAAAAAATAAAATAAAGCCCACTTTTAGTGAGAGCAAGGTCAGCTGATCTAAACAGTAAGAAAGGATGGTGCCCTATTGCAGGAAAAGTGGTGCTGGTGAAATCGTTAGTTGAAAATGTTCTTTTTTTTGCAAAATACCTTAAGAGTTTAAAATTCTGGCAGCACCGTTTAAAGATTATTTGCATAACATAAAACCTGGCCAATATCCTAAATCCTTTTTTTTTCTTTTTTTTTTAAATACATGTCTTTTTTTTGTCCTCCAAAATGACTACAAGTCATGTCTGCTTGTTGTCCTTGCTCTAATGACAATACAGTCCCCCCCCCTCCCTCCCCCACCAAAATATATGCAACAGCTGTGAGAAAAAGCTCACATGAAGGTATTGTACAAATTTAAAAACGCCTTAAAAAGTAAACAAAAATGGCTCTAAGGCATAAGATAGTAAATAGTCAAACTGGTAGGATCATGTACAAACAACCTGAGTATACATGACAATTTTGTCAACATAATTCATGATCTTCTTTTGTGAGCTGTCCATAAATTTGTGAAAAACATAAGTCTTTACAGAAATCCTTTACGTGCCTCAGTACCGTCTCCATCGTCTATCTTGGTAGCCGCGGTTGCTACCCCTGTCGTCATAATGTCTGTTGCCACCTCTGCCGTCGTGGTGACGGTTGCCGCTTCTGTCGTTCTGGTGGTGATAGTTGTTCCGGCTGTGGCCGTGTTGCTGATGATGGCCGGAACCGGGTTCGTCTGCGTAGCGCTGACTTCTGCCGCCGCTGTTCATTTGGGACGGATGATGCCGATAGGGAGCGTTATCGTGTTGCCTTGAGCCGCCTCCGCCCGGATTTCCACCTGCGGACAGCTGCCTCTGCTGAGGCTTGGAGAAGCTGTCGCTCAACTGCTCGAGCTGCTGCATCTGGAGCTGCAACATCATGTTGTTCATCTGTGGATGAAGGAAAAGACGCGTATCAGTGTCTGTGACTGATACGGCTTATGGAGGCCAAAAAGTCTGTTTCTATTCCTGTCAAGACATACAATCTACACATGTATTTATTACTGAGGAACTGAGGCACATTTTTAACTAAAACCAAGGGGTTAAATCAATGTCATCACTGTGCAGGGTGTGTCATTACAAAAGGATTAAAAAAAATAAATAAGAAGAACTTACCATGACATGCTTCTGCAGATTATCAGGAGATGAAAAGGATCTTTGCATTTGGGGAGGAGTATAAGGTGGAGAACTGAACTGGATCGGAGTCCTGTAAGAGCAAAATAGACCAAATATTTTTCATCACAAAAAGTCAAAACAAGTCAACATAATGTTAGGATATTGACTATCACCCACTTTTGCAGAATCCATGTTTGACTTCTTAAAATTTTCGATTATTTAAATTATTTTTAATTCATGCGTGACCTTTCGTCTGCTTTGTGAATTAAATAAATTCACTCGGGGGAAAGAAACCTAAAAGACACGACAACTTTAATCTGATTTCACCCCTTTTAACAATTCATCCGTCCAGCCGCAGCAGCCAGATATTATATTACCAGACTCGCATCGACCCAGAAAATGCTCAGGATGATTTTCATGTTCGATGTATTCTGCTGTTGTTGAAAAGCCAAGTAATGACATCATTTTTTTTTTCGGTTATAAGTGCACAGTGCCAAGATCTGTGTAGGAATATGAGATGAATAAGCCCGTCAGCGCTGAGAGGCCAAATCTGATACAATTCATAGGACTGCATTCAACACGCAACTAATGCTGCAATCAATGGACTGTTCACTACACAACTTTTTGATTTATGGGGGATTAAGTGTGAACCTTCGCACGCACACACACACACACACACACACACACACACACATATTCAGCCAAGGTTACCATGGTGATTTGACTCGGTTAAAAGTGAGACGGGTTCCTGATACCACGAAGCCTGCGTTAAGCACAAAGTTACCTTGCTGACCCAAACCACCGGTGTGATCTGTGTGAGGTTGTTATCTGTGTTTAGTGCATTTGTGGTGCTTTATCAGCTTTAGTCGATGACTACAATGAAATGCATAACATGTTGAGTTTCAGCTTCACTTTAGTCTCTCTCACACTCACTCGCACAACCGGCTATTCCTCTCTTAAGACAGCTCACTGTTATCAGTTACAAAAACAAAGTCCCGTTTGTACTAGATGTAGACAAAAGGTACAGAAACTAAATTTAAAAAAAAAAACAAAAAAAAACAGGTATTTTAAACTGTGCAAGTCTCATCTGATTTTTTTTCCAGAAATGTGTTTAAAGCTATTTTTCCTCCATTCTAGTAGAACAAATCAACATAAATTAAGCACCATGCAGTGCACGCAGACAAAACAAATATACATTACATTGGTCTGATACTGCGTAATTGAACTCTAGGGCCAATACTTTCAGGTTTTTTCAGAAAATGCTCTGAACAGTCACAGCCTGCATGAGATTTTGGCATGAAACGTGGAAAGGACTGCACATCAAGTTTTCTATATGTATAAATAAAGACCAGTCCAATCCCATTTCATGCCACATCATGTGCCAGAACTCCCTATTTTAGTGCACAAGGCGTTGCCAAGAGCATAAAAAACTTGCATGTCTAAGTAATTTTCAGTAAGGAGGAAGCATCTTTGGGAACGTCAACACATACAGGAAGTCTGGTACCAATTATAAACATACAGTAATACTATGAATCAAACATATTTACTTATGACTAAATACGTTACTAACAGTGTGGCAAAGTAGGTTTGCATTTAGTGGTAAGTGTCTTTCTGGCTTATGAAAAAAAAACGCCCAAACATTTTATCATGTTTGTTATGTATGACTTCATAACTTGGTTTTCACTTTAAACGACTAACTTCACAGCTCACACGGACAAGAGATTAATCAACCTCAGCTTGAGTTGTTTGTCTTATCCGTGTAAAGCGTCTGGAAAACAACCGCTGTGTTGCGGACACAAACATCTATCACAGGTCTATCAAAAGCAGCAGGAGAAAAATCCAGTAGCTGCTGTAATGCTACTGATGCTGATGTTAACCAGATTTTGTTTCTGGCGCTGCTGGACAAACTATTCATGAGACATTCTTACCTCTGGCCATGGGGATTAGGGGTATTTGCAGGACTTGAATTCTGCGAGTTCCCTGGACTGCTGCTATGGCTGCTACCTGTGATGGGACAAAGGAAGCAATAAAATAGTTTATTAGTGAAGGGGAAAACGATTTTAGTACATACTGTACGAGTACGGCAGGCATGTGCTTTTATTACGTGTCCCACTGAGTGCTACATATTTAAATAAATACACGATATAATGACATAAGGACAAGTCTTTAATTTTTAAAGACTTTTTTTTTTTTTTTAACAAAACAGCCAGAGGGGTTGCCATGTGTTGCACTATACATCACGAGAACACATGGAAATTCATTGTCTTTAGTGTAAATATTTAATGTCTTTGCTTTAAGCCTTTTACAGTCTTTTCACACAAGACTTCCCTCATTTTTTTTTGTGCAGCACCAGTGTGTCTCTGTGACACCTTGAGTTCATTTTTATCAACCATATGACTAGTGAGGGCATTCTGTTGATGAATATTCGTATTTACATATTCCTTAGAAGACCACTCGTTATAAACACATTGTGACTGGTGATTGGGTTTAACGAGCGATCGTGTTAACTGGTTGAATGTTCAACACAGGATCCTTTTTGTCTTACAGTATGTAAATCAAATGGTGTTGCTAACAAGATGCATTCACAGATCTTCACTTATTTTTCTGAAATTAATTTTTTTTAAATGTTAACTTGTCCGGAGGAGAGGCAAAGCTGAATCTCGATGCGGTATCTCACACTGATGGGTCACATGTTAAACAGACAGCAGGCTGGTTAAACCAGGTGAATACTGGCCGTGTGACCACACAGTTTGCACATTATTAGGGATGAAACAGTTATCAGTTTCACATTAAACCACCATAAAATTGCCGACAGTTAGTATTACCGTTTCAAATTTTAATTATCATTAAAACTGTCAGTCACAGTCAATACTGTCCGGCATCAACCAAACTTAGCAACAGAAGGCAGTGACAGTGCTCAGGAGATTTTTCAGCCTTACGCCGTGTCTAGACAGCAAGCGTGTCAGACGCGTTTTTGACGCACACATCACACGCAACGGATACACTCTATTTTTAATCTATGCAACTATTTGCACCAGCTCTGTGAAGGCTTGCGTCTCACAGCTGTAACAACCTGAAGCATTCATTTACACTTCCAAGTCCTCCGTTTTAGACGCGACACTACAGTCACATGTATTGGGCTCTGAGCACTCCCAACAGGCAGGTGACCTACGCTCAACACTGCACTTGAACGCCTCCAGTGTAGACACACAGACGGAGCGCTCGCTGCTGCTGCTGCTCTACTGACGTGCTGCTAACTCTACGTTTGCTGTCTCAACACGGGGTTAAGAGGACTAATTCACTACTTCAAATCGAATTCATGCTTTCCATGTACTGCATCTGCG